>NC_090298.1:48196666-48835000 GCF_039906515.1 Pseudorca crassidens | reverse complement strand
ATGCATCTCAGCCTCCAAGGTTATATAGGATTCAATATGGCTGAAGCCCACCACAGCTGCAGACTAAATTCTGGGGCTTGAAGCACCCCAGTGCTGAGCACGAAGAGCAACCCAGCCAACTTCCTCAACCCATGCTGGAGTGGTATTTTGTGATACTCAAGCAACCTTCCCAGGGGTAGGAGAGGCAGAAAAATGGACACATGCCCTTGTCCTAAAACCAATCTCAGAAGACAGGAGGAATTCCCAGAAGCTCACACCTGAAGTACACTGTGGCTAAAACAAGCACAGCTTAAAAGTTAAACAATCATTTGTTTCAGGTTTATTTTAATCATTAGCTTTGGGACTTACAAGATGATTACTTTGTGGGTTAATTATTATCTGCGCTGTGGCTTTCCAAACCCAACTGCTCAACTTCGTTATTGTACACAGTGATCCATAGCTGTTGCCTAAAATTACCTGTCCGAGTATTTTCCCCTTTGATCATCACTGAGAATTTGCTACTTTTCTCCCGGAGTTGGAGCTCTGCATAAATGACTTGGTTGGGAGATGCTTGTGTGATTTTGAAGATTGAACTAGAGATATTGCAGGCAAGTGATAGAATTCAATTGGCAATACTATTAGGATGTGAACGAAGCCTCTTAAGGAGCTTTGCCTGGGTGAAGCCTGATTAACTTCAGGGCAGTGATTCTCATACTTTAACATGCATAAAAAGCAGCGGGAGTATTGTTAAAACACAATTTCTTTGTTCTTTTTTGTGTTTTTTTTTTTGGTTTTTTTTGCGGTAAGCAGGCCTCTCACTATTGTGGCCTCTCCCGTTGCGGAGCACAGGCTCCAGACGCGCAGGCTCAGCGACCATGGCTCATGGGGCCCAGCCGCTCCGCGGCACGTGGGATGTTCCCGGACCGGGGCACGAACCCGTGTCCCCTGCATCGGCAGGCAGACTCCCAACCACTGCGCCACCAGGGAAGCCCAAAACACAATTTCTTAAACGCCATCCCCAGAGACTCTGACTCAGTAGATTAGGGCCAGTGTCCAGGACTTTACAGCTCTAACATGCTCACAGGTGATGCCTATGCTGCGGGTCCAGGAGCCACTGCTTTAGGCCAATTTCCATGAACAAAAGTTCCTCAGCCTCTGACTTAAAGTTTATTTTGACTGTTTACCATAGCTTCAATTTCAGTGTTATTCTTGAAGGGTATTTGTCATCCTAATATAATTACCCCCTTCTCCAGTGGATCAGATCCACGATTTCACCTAGCACCTGGGGGACAGAGTGGATGGAAGCCATGGAGAAAAGTGTCAGAAGATCAGGATATATCCCCAGAACTAGTGCTATGCCTGCCATATATTAGGACTTGATGAATATTTCTTTGAATGAAAATCTGAGTGAGTAAATACGATAGAATTTCAAAGCTTCTATACTTCAGGAAAGCAATCTTAAATCAAGAATATAGGTGTTCTGTGTTTTATTTATATTGAAATATATTCAAATGTCATACATTTGGTTTTTAAAAGTGGCATATAAATTTTTGTGGGGGAAGAGAGATTAAATAGCACTTTAAATTCTTCTAGGAAGTTGGAACCATAGGATGAATTACTGTAGAGAGCAAAATCCTTTTATGATTAAAAACATTACTCTCTAATTTAACTATTTTTACAAGTTTGGGATTTCTTCAAGTGAAAAACACTGCATTTTCATTTTAACAATCACTAGCTTTGCTTTTTACTGAACAAAATAAATGTGTGCATTTCTGCCTTATGTTTTAAACTTGAAATCATCATTTACTTCTTTTCATTTTCTGCTCCTTCTGGTTTGACCCTAAAATCTGAGTCATTTTTGCAAATAATCAGTTTTAACAAAAAGTTGAGCCAATATCACATAACACTGACTTAAGATGATTCTGCTCACTTTGACCCAAGTTTGATTACCCGTGCTAAGTGAGCTACGCACTAGAAAGTGGCCACTGCAGGTGGTGGGATAGGGGAGGAAGAGGGGAAGTAAACTGTGAATTACAGTGACCTGCTTTGTGAATTACTTAATATACAATGAATTCACGATAAGGTAATAGCCGTGTTTTTCATCATCGCACTTTGGAGTATGTCTTCGGTTCTAAGGTTTTTCTTTCTACAACAAGGCCAAAGGCACCAAAGTGAGCAGCCCCTTAGGCAAGGACCCCACTGGGCCTTCTCCGCCCTTCCAACAGGGAAGGCACAGCAGAGACAGGAGAAGAACTGACTTCTCTTTCCCACCTTGCCCTTACCACGTGCTACTGTAAACTGCTTTGCCCTCCCAGGAAGGGCAGCCTGTCACACTGCCTGAGTAAATGTCCCCTCCCACACTCAACACCCTGTCACAGGCTACCCAAAGGGGAGAATGAATTTGGAGTGCTATCAACAACTTTCAATTCACTAAATATTTATTGAGCACCTGCTGTGTGCCTGGGTCTGCACTGCACTCTGACAGCACCAGTGTGAATGAGACACTCACTTTTATTACGAGGTGGTTACAACCAGGGAAGTCTGTTTTTCATCACTTTATAATAACTTTCTCCTCCATAATGCTTTGCAAACTGGAGTCTGCCCCAGTGTGTCTGGAACCACAGATCAGACTTGTTGTTACTTCCTAACGTTTCCATTTTCCTTGATTTTATGACACAGATTTTTCTAATTCATGCTTTAAGCGTTGGAAATACGCATGGATGCCTCTCACACTCAAAGGATGCATTAGACGGGTGGGTGTCCTTTTTTTCTGAGATAGACTGAGCTACCTCTTAGAACTGAGGAAATAGAGGAATTTAAAATGTTATTTTTAACTTTAAATATTTCTACTACTGCACAATATATCGATTTAAGCTACTTTTAAAAGGAATAAACAAATACAAGACTTCAAAGAAGTCTCTCCTTTGTGGAGGAGTTTCAGGCTCTACCTCCAGAGTCTCTGAACTTGGCCTTTCTGCCATTAGGGGATTCCAGGGGAAACCGAGGAACCCTGGTTTAGGTGATACAGCATTTGTAAATGCCAGAGTGAAAACAGGAAAACGTCTGAAGGATGAGCATGATGCTGAGCTTTCCAGTCAGGCTCTGGACCTGAAAACAATGAGACACACACGCTTTTCAATGAACTCATTCATTTTCACTTTATAAACAACTCCCCACCCCCCGGTCCCGCCCAAGGAAAGCTGGTCTATCCTTTCCTGCCACATTGTTGTGTTTTTCATCCTTGCCCTTGCCTCAGTTCTTTGTGACCAGCACGGACTTTGGACCCTGCCTCGTCTCACTGTCCTGCCTGGCCACCTGTCCAGCCCTGTTCTCAGTGGTAATGACCAGCAGTCCATGCCTTTCTTGCCAAGTGGAGCCGACGTTCTGTGGACCATCGTTTTATGGGGCCACACTGCTGTCCCCATGGCTGTCCCTACAGGACACTCATCAACAGCTGTGGGAGGCTTCCCATCCTGGCCCATTTAAAAGGAAGGCCTGGAAAGACTTCCTGGAGCATCAGTTCAGAGCTCCCACAACCAGCCAAACGATACACGGTTATTGAAAATCTCCAATTCATTTTCCTCTGCTCCTACCCTTGAGAGAAAACTAATTTGCAGAAAAATAGCCCCTGCCAGCTAACTTCTCCTCCTAAATGTATGATGACCCCGAACTCTTGTTTCTGTGGGTACTTACTCTCATAGTAAATGCACAAGAGTACTGAAAAGCAGTCTTTAAAAATCTCCCCCTTGATACGGGGATATATGTATATGTATAGCTGATTCACTTTGTTATACAGCAGGAACTAAAGCAATTACACTCCAATAAAGATGTTAAAAAAAAAAACCCTCCCCCTTGCCGCCACCCCTCCCCCACCCAGTCCGAGAAATGCTTTCTTTTCCTTTTATTCTTTGCTTCTCTTTTTAACGTGTGTGCTGAAATTGGCACTTTCTGTTTTCAGTTCATTCCCTTCTTAGTCTCAATGCAGGCAGCAATGGAGAGACGTGCCCAATTTTTCCAGTCCCTGCACTTGGCGAACCCGTGGGTGACGGATTTAATGTAACAGGCTCTACCTTACGTATCACTGTTTAAGTGGCTGTGCCGGCTGGTGACGCATGGTGTCATCCAACGCCCCCCATGCAAGCCGGGCAACACGGCTGCCTCCTCTGTTGTCTGAGTAAATAACAAGGCTAATGGCATTTGGGGCAAATGAGAATCCTATAGACCACATGGGCTTCTGGGTCTCTTTTTCACTTTTCTTTGTCGAGAAGCCTCGTCTCTCTTTCCTCTCTGGAGCTTCACCAGTGTGGCCTGCCTTGGTTATCTGGGGGAGGAGGGAAGGTCTCCTGAAGTTCAGGATTTTGTAACTAAGACTGAACGCCAGGGAGAATGGATGCCAAGGTCAGGTTAAGAATAAAGAAAATTGATTTGGAGGTCAGGGTCACCACGTGAAAAGCCCTGAATACTGCCAAAATATTTTCATTATCGCTGTTTTTGTTATGGAAAAGACCAGGCCCTGCATAAGGATGCTAAGAGGTGGAAGCCCAGGCTGGAGAAAGGGAGTCTGAGAGAAAAAAGGGGGGCATTAGAACTCTAGGATTTACTGGCTTTGCATCCTTGAGTTCTGTGCCTGGAGTGTGCCTCCCTTGTATAAGTATGTGGCTGGACAAACACTGATAATGAGGCTTTTTCCCACAGAACCGGACAACTCTGAACTCTGTCTCTCTCTCCTGGTGCAGAGAAGCTGGATACAAATTCCTCCAGTTCTATTTGCAGGAGGAAGCTATTTCATGCACCACTGTGATTCTACTTTTCGCCCATGTCTACAACATAGCTGCAACATAGGGCTGTATATTTTAGCAAAATCCTGTTATTATTGGAGCTCTGACCCGATTTTGTTTCTATATTCTGAAGGAGAAAAGACTTCAGTGGCATGAAATTAGCAACACATTCTGCTAGTGTGTTAATTGTGTGAGAGTTTTTGGCAGGAGAATCTCCTAGCACAACACGGAATTTATTTTTTATTTAAATTTGGTAGTGATTTCATATTTGTTTAAAGAAGAGGCACCATGGAGGCTTAAACCACTTGGGACTTACTGTATGTTCAGGAAAAGAGAAAAAAAAAATCTGCCTAATGCAGTGGTGCAGAAGGAATTATGTAATTGTTTTTTACTTAGCAGGGAAGCTGCTATCATTGATTTCTAATTTGTTATGAGAAATTGGCATGCCCAGGCAGTGGTCTGGGACGTCCTTGGGCCCCAGTGCAGTATCCAAATGCAGTTGTATCTGGTCAGTAGCAGATTAGCTGCTTTGATAAAAACAAACACACATGAAAAACAAAGTCAAAAATCTCCCAGGCTAAAAGAAAAAGAAAAAAAAAATCTCCCAGGCCAGAGTAGCTGTTTTTCTCCAATAGATACCCTTTCTGAATCCCCCCAAGACCCATGGGGACATTGTAGGAAATGGCTATCCTCATAAACATGTGATTGGTGGGGGGGGGGAGCAATGCCCAGAAAGAGGAAGGAGAGACAGACAAGCCAAGAGATGTGTCCCATCAAAGAAGACAGACCCGCGCCCTGATCTCAGGGGCAGGAGGCAGCTCTGAAAAAGGAAAAAGATAAAATAACATTTACTGAACACTTATCAATACAATCTAGCAGCTGCTGCACTGGCTGGCATATGCCATCTCACTTTCCTGGCCATCCACTAGATAGGTGATCCTCTGCTCACCCTGAAATCAGCAGCACTCTGCTCCCTTTCCCCCTTTATTCCCGGCCTCTTGCCCATCTCCTTTCCCTGCACTTCTCTCCTTGCCCACTGCCCACCACCAGGTTCTCTGAGAGGCTCTGAGCTGCCCTGGCTGGCTGTCAGCTCTTCACTGTGTGGCTCAGGCCAGCAGTCCAAAGCAGGACAAACAAGGGCTCTTTTCCCTGGTACCATTGCTTCTGCGACATGTATTTCTCCACAATGATAAGCAATGAATTTGACTCAGGGTGTATAGCAGAAAGACACAGAACAGAACTCCAGTCCCAGCTCTCCCTCTTGGTGCCCTTAGGAAGGTGATTTACTCCCTAGGCCTGGGTTTCTGCATCCATGAGAGATGGCCACACTTTGGGCCAGGATTACACAAAGTGATGGATGTAGAGCACTGAGCCCCAGGGCTGGCTCACGTCCCCATTAGGTCCCTTTGCTTCGTGACCCCATTGTCATTACCATGACATCTATTGAACCCACATTAGGGGCCAGGCACCATGCCAAACTAGGCATGAACAGAGATGTCCCTGGAGGTACCACGGAGTTTGTATAAAACCTCATTTAATCCTCACATAATCTGGAACGGACAATGTGACAATCCTCCTTATACAAATAGGAAACCTGAGACTTAGATGAGGAAACCACACTGGGAAGAAGAGAGCCAGGATTTCACCTTGATTTGTCTGATTCCAAAAACGTTTCCTTTAATTCAGTGGTTCTCAACCCTGGCTCTTTGGGGAGCTTCTAAAACACTGATACCAAGACCCCTACTCCAAGTCAACGGAATGGGGTGGAAGTGAGGTTGAACATCTGTTGCCTTTAAAAGTTACAGGAAGTATCTAATCTGATACTCAGTAAGTGATGAAATCACTGTCTTAATTATGCTCCCCTGCCTAGCCCACCTACCACTGCCCATGCCCACAAACTAGGGCTTCTTAACATAGGAGTTTCAAATACTAACTGTTCAAAAACAATAGACTAGTATTCACCACTTAAGAAAGACTTACTTTGGACCGGGCACTTTATGTTATCTTTGATTCTTCAGGCAACCATGTAGAAATGAAATGTAGTCAGTTTTCCTGGTTTAAAGAACTGTTATAAATAACTTACTGCCTGGTACAAATAAGCTCTCAGTAAACAGCATTACTCAGTTAACACCATCATCTTTATCATCACTTGAAGCCCCAGAGCAGCCTCCAGACCAGTCGACTCTGTCTCCTAAACATCTAGGGAATCTGTTCCCTTCTCACCGTCCCACCTCCACTCCTGAATAACCATCTCACCTGGACAGCTGTGACAGGTTTCTAACAACTCCCATGTCCAACCTCATCCTCCTCCCATCCCTTTTCTACAAAATAGCCAGGGTGATCTTTTTAAAACACAAATATTTAACCTTCCTTGAAAACAGGGATAACTAGCAGGCACTGTGTGAGGTTTTGTAAGGTTGAGCCCTTCATAAAGGCACCCAGTGGAGGGGCAGATAAGTGCTAAATCTCCTCCCTGCTCTGCTTGCCAAGACTGCTAGACTGCGAGACTGCACTGGCCCTGAGGACAGGATGCTTTTTTGTGACTCATGGGCCTGGAGTGAGTAAGTGAGTGAGTGAGTGAGGGAGTGAGTGTGTGTGTGTGTGTGTGTGTGTGCGCGCGCGCGCGCAGGGAGGTGGGGGGCTTGGTTTAGGGAAAGGGATATGTGCTTTTCTAATCCACTCAGAAGTTTTGTAGTAACAGCAACTGCCCTGAAATTGAACCTACCTCACTGAGTTATTATGCTAGATAAATGGAGAAATTTAAATAAAACGGAGGCTCCCTAGGGGAGCTGAGCTTGAACCCAGACTAGCAGTCTCTAAAGCACCTATCCTAACCCCTGCTGTTTTCCCTGGGATTCAGAGAAGTGATTCTCTCAGGGGGATTCTACAGATAGAACGTTCTATGGGCAAGCCAACTGGTAGAAGCTTAACAGAAGTGGGAGGTGCAGTTTCTCCCTTCAGGGCCAAAAGTAGGCCAACAAAAGCCAACCAGCTTATTCCCCTTGCCCATCTAGTTAAGTCCCCAATTCCTCTGACCTTCAAAAAAATGCAAAACTTTTGACAATGTAGGTAACGAGGGAAAGGGTTATGCTGGGTACCTGACCTGACCTCTGTTTGAAGTGGATTCATTCCAGGCTACCTACTTGACAGGCGGGGTAGAGAAAAAGAACATGTGCTTTTAATGTGATAATCTATCACTCTTCTTCCTGATCAGCTCACTGCCTTTGCCGACCCTCAGCTTGAATGCTTGGCACAGCATTCTAGAAGGAGATCCCTTAGAAATAATCTACGCCAGTGGCTGGCATCCCCAAACCCCTTTAAGGATGGGGGTCTTCACATGACCGATCATTATTTCTAACCTTACATGTGTGTTAAGGTGGTACAGATTCACTAAAACATCTTATTTCTTTGCCTTTGACTAGAACTTTAATAACTAAATGTGTTAAAACTTTGGACATCTCCTGCTAGGTTCTGGGTAGCAGCTATGTCTTTAATCGGTAAAAATGCAAATAAAATCACTGTGACACCAAATCACACTCAGAGTCCATGGCAGAGTTCTGATTTCCAGACCAGGGTTTAGTTCCATCATACCATCCCGTCATTTTCTTGACATTTAGGTCAATGACAAATCTTGTTTCAAATAAACACATCTTGTGATAAACAGCTTCAAATCACACAGCTTGAATTTCAGTACAATAATTTTTTCCCCAAATTTCACTGTAAAGAAAACTTAAGCTACTATAAATTTAAAACCAGATCACTTGCCACCAATAGAAATATTATAAACACCAAGCATTGTGATGGAATTCCAGCTCACTATGGTTGCCTACCAGGGCTCTGAAACTGAGGCCTATTTGCTCTCTGTTACGGAAAGGAAGCAGGAACTGGGGAGGGGAAAGGAAGCAGGAACTGGGGCGGGGGGGGGGGGGGGGGGGCATGAATTAGGTAGTGTTAGAGAGGTGTTAAAGGAAAACTGACTCCAAACTGTGGCTTTCTCTAGACTTATTCAGAATATGGAAAGGCAGTTAAAAAAAAAAAGAAATAACTTTCTCACAAAAATTATCTCGTGTTCCTGCTGCCTTCAACCCATGGGAGAAATACAACATTACAGAGGTTGTGAAGGAAGTCAGAAATGGAGGCTCCGCCCCATCCACTGTCCTCGCCTCTCCAGTCTGACCAAGGAGCCACCCCATTTTCCTCTTGGATGAACCATCTCCACTTCTCCTTCTTCTCCATGGTTTATTGATCCTTTTATCCCCGTTGCTCCCTGATTCCAGGCCCTGCCTCTACATAACTGGTTCTCGAGTCCTAGCGTTCCCTGTTGGATGGTGAGGGGAGGCTTTGAATCTCAGAGATCCAGGAGGAGAGCTGACAGCAGTGGTGGTGATGGGTAAAGCCCACTGTTCTTAACCAGGTCTGCTATTGCTGCTCAATTATCCAGGCTTGTTTAGTCCTTTAGCTCTTCCTAGTTTGCACTGTGCAGTGGGAATGCAGCTAAGCCTAAATGTTAATCCTGATGCCCTGACAAAGCCCTTTGTCCCTTCCTCCCTTCACCCTCCTTCCTGTCTCCCTGCTCCTCCATAACAAGCAGGGTGTTCCAGTCTTGCCCTTGATAGCCTTTACTCTGTCCTGCCTTCCTAAGGCATTCATAAATTGCAGTACGATTTTGGCATTCAATACGTAGCCTAGAGAGGTTATTTAACTGCCCAACATTTTTATCCTGTTCACCATGCTACGTTGGTGAATTCTGGAAATTTAATCATCCAAAGCCAAACAGAATGTGGCTTTGGATACCAGCTTCCTTGTTACCTGAATCTTCTCAATTAGTTCCTCCCGGTCCATGTCCCTTGTGTTTGTTTATGCTGCAAAGCCCTGATTATCTAAAATTCCTTTATCCAGAAACTCTGTTATCTGAAGTGAGGTTGTGTTACTGGGTATGTTTTATTTACTTTGAAAACTGTCTAGCTCACCTGAACCCCTGCTTGCCCAATTTAATTCAACGCTTGCCTAGATTCTTCAGATCATCAGGGCCTTGGGGATCCCTACTCCATTTTCTTATTGTTTAACTTCTGCGGCAGAACTCCAATTTGTCTTACTTTCTATGGTGGAAACACATGCCATGTTATGTGAATCCTACAGTTTTCCCACTATCTTTATTCCTGCCTACTTTTAAAAACCCACGTTAAAAAAATAAAGAAGTGGACTTTTTAAGCTCCTTTGGTACTCTGAAGCAACACTGCCCAAGGGAAATGATGCTGCCTTGCGTTTAGGGACCTGTTTCTTGGCTTGGTTCTATAGTTGACTGTGTAACTTAAAACAAACCCCCAAAGGCCTCACATATTTTCATTTCTCAATCAGCCTATTGGGGATAATGGTGTCCAGGCTTCCTTGTTATCTGATGTTCTGTAGATAATAGAGAGTATAGCTGTGGAGAAATTTAGAGGGGGAATATCTTTTTTATAATTAATCTAGAGAGAGAGTTATTCAGAATTAATTAATAATTAATCTAGAGAGAGAGTCCTTAATAATTATTTTTGTAAGAGCTCACATTTGGCAAAGATTAAGAAAACATCGGACTGAGGTTTTCTGTGGACAATACAGAAATGCTGATTCCCATAAAATGAGCACCCTCACTGTCCGGGAACACTTCCCATGATAGAAAGAAATATCACTACTTCTTTTAGAAGTTTTCATTATTGAACATTTAGTTAGATATTTCTCTCTTGAATAAGGCAAAAAATATCCCATTGGGGAATATTACTCAGCCATAAAAAAGAACAAAATAATGCCATTTGCAGCAACATGGATGGACCCAGAGCTTGTATACTGAGTGAAGACAGACAGACAGAGAAAGGCAAATATCATATGATAACACTTATATGTGGAATCTAAAAAAAATGATACAAATGAACATATTTACAAAACAGAAATAGAGTCACAGATGTAGAAAACAATCTTATGGTTACCAGGGGGGAAAGGGAGGGGAAGGGATAAATTAGGAGATTGAGACTGATATATGCACAATACTATCTATAAAATAGATAACTAATAAGGACCTACTGTATAATACAGGGAACTCTACTCAATACTCTGTAATGACCTATATGGGAACAGAATCTAAAAAGAGAGTGGATATATGTATATGTATAACTGATTCACTTTGCTGTACAGCAGAAACTAACACAACATTGTAAATCAACTATACTCCAATAGAAAATTTTAAAAAAATAACCCACTGACAAATTTTCACCTGCCTGTCCTTCTGCAATTTAATATACCAACCATTTACCAAGCACCTACTATATGCAAAATCCTGTGTCAATCATCTAGGATTACAGAGATAAATTCAGCTTGGTTACTACACTCAAGATCTTTGCAAATGCTCTACAAATGAAGGGTCAAATGCAGTGTTGGATATTTTAAAGACAGAGATACTTTGCTACTGGCTAAGATGGAGTTATAGAGACCAGACTTACCCTCCTGCTTGGAATAACCAAAATAACGAACAAAATCCGTGCAACAACAACTTTTAAGACACTGGATATCAGGCAACAAAAGAAAGTGATTCCCAAGAGATGGGAAACAATTATCCCTATAAAATAAGCTCTACAAAAGCTTACTGCCTGGAGAGAGTTTTCAGGCCCCCGTGCAGGGAAAGGGAATCCAGGCATAGGAGTCCAGTGGACTCCCTGAGAGAAGTAGACTTGCTGGAGACCAAGACAACCAAAGTTTGCAAGACAGACTATTCAAGAGGAGAGAGGTGCACAGAGTAAGAACACGAGACATCCACAGAGCATCCTCCTTGAATATTCCACAGGGTACTGAGCAAGGAATGCATGTGAGGAAGCTGCCCACTGAGGAAGATACCATCCCCCCAAAATTAAAGGGAACAGGACCACAAATAGTGCCTGTTTCCACCAGCCAGACTGAAAAGCCTTATAATTCATGGGGGCACTGGGTAGAATACACAGAAGGCTCTTTTCTCAGTAATGAAAAATAATTCACTCTAGACTAAACACAGTTCTGGTTCCACCTAACAAATCTTAAAAACAAGACCCAAAAGGAGCAAACTGTTTACAAGTAATTTAACTGCATCCCAGAACAAAGCTCAAGAATATTTATAGGAATACAAAGGTAGCCAGTACCTAACAAAGGAAAATTCACAATGTATGGCAGCCAGTAAAAAATGACCAGTTATACGAGGAGGCAGGAAAATATGACCAATGATGAGGAGAAATAACAACCAGTCAAAACCAGCCCAGAACTGACACAGATGTTAGAATTAACAGACCAGGACATTCAAACAAGTATTAAAACTGTATTACAAGGGCTCAACTAGTGAAGTACGAACATGGAAGATATTTAAAAAACCCAAATTGAACTCTAGTGATGGAAACTACAATTTCTGAGATAAAAATTACACTGAATGGATTTAACCCCAAATTAGATACTGCAGAGAAAAAAACCTTTAGGGAATTTCAAGAAACAGAAGTAGACACTATGGCCAGTTAAACATACAGAGGAAAAAAAATTTTAAAATTGGAGACTCAATGATCTTTGGAAGAACTTAAAGCAGTCCAATATTCATGTAATTGAGGTCTACAAAGAAAGTAAATAGGATAATAAAAAAACCAAAAAAACAAAAAACTGAAGCCCAAGTATGGGAAACATAAAGAAAACTAAAATAAGGAACATCGTAAACAAATTGTTCAAACTAATGATAAAGAGAAAAGCTAAAAAGCAGTCAGAGGAAAAAGACACATTGTGTACAGAGGAAGGCCAACAAAAAAAGGATGACAGCAGTTTCTCATCAAAAACAATGCAACTGAGATGAGAGTGAGCAATATCTTTAAAGATGAAAACCTGTCAACCTAGAATTCTATACCTAGTGAAAATACCTTTCAGAAATGAAAACAAAATAAAGACTTTTTAGACATACAAAAGGGAAAGAATTTGTCACTGGCAGATTCATGTTACCATAAATGCTAAAGGAAGTTCTTCAGGCAGAAGGAAAAATGATACCAAATGGAAATCTAGATCGCCACAAAGGAATGAAGAACGCTGGAAATGGTTCTAACATAAGTAAGTATATAAGATTTTTAAAACTTGGTTAAATCTCTCTAAAAGATAATTGACAATTTAAACAACAAAAATAAAGTAAGGTTATAATATATATAAAGGAAATGTATGACAAAAATAGCACCAAGCCTTGAGGGGAGAAACGGATGTGTTTCATTATTAGGTTCCTAAGCTCTGTGTGAAGTACGGTGTAACAGAACAGGGGGTTTTAGCGAAGAAGACAATAAAAGAGGTCAAAGGGAATCATAAAAAGTACTCAGCCTAGGGACTTCCCTGGTGGTGCAGTGGTTAAGAATCCGCCTGCCAATGAAGGGGACATGGGTTCAATCCCTGGTCTGGGTAGATCCCTCATGCTGCAGAGCAACTAAGCCCATGCGCCACAAGTACTGAGCCTGTGCTCTGGAGCCCATGAGCCACAGCTACTGAGCCCACGTGCCACAACTACCGAAGCCCATGAGCTCTAGGGCCCACGTGCTGCAACTACTGAGCCTGCATGCCACAACTACTAAAGCCCGTGCGCCTAGAGCCTGTGCTCCACAACAAGAGAAGCCACTGCAATGAGAAGCCCATGTGCGACAACGGAAACCCAATGCGGCCAAAAATAAATAAATTAATTAATTAAAAAAAAATTCAGCCTAAAAGAAGGCAAAAATAGAGGAAAAAGGGAACAAGTAACTGATGGGAAAAAAACAGATTTTATCATCCACTCTGGACACAAAGAAAAAACTACATTGCCCTTTCCAAAGTAAACAGCCTCCCCTTACGTGGAAATGCTGCCAAGGCCTCATCCGAGGCAGGTACTTCACGAGATGTTTGTCCTCCTCAGGATCTGACCTTGCCCTCCTGTCATTATCAATAACTGGAGTCAGGTCTCAGCACAGCCTGATTCAGGAAGTACAATGCCTGCTCCTTGTATACCAAAAGACTTGCAAGATGGCAAATAGGTACTTGCAGAAACCAGCAAAACACACGTGGAAGTGCATCTTGAGAGGGTTGGACAAGGAAGACCTGCATATAAAGATGGATGGGAAGAATTTATTGATATGGGAGCATTCTTCCTTGACTTAGGATTTAACATCCTGGCAAAAACACCAGGATCTAGTCATAACACATTGCTGGCCTGACTCTTTGAAGCTTGGATACAATTGATCCAGTAACAGATCACAGTAAATAAGGTATAGTTGTTAGAATGACCTTGGTAGACTATCCAGGAAGGGTCAAGGGGGGATAGAAATGTTAAAATGGATTTATTAGCGAGATCAGAGAATTCTCCACTTGTCTATATTCCCCAGGAGGTCCTAGAAGACATTCCATTGACTAAGGCAATAAGAAACACACTGATGAAGAAAACACTGGCATCTTTTGAGAAACTCCAATGCTAACTGTTTCCTATAAACTGGGGTTGATAGGAGGAGATGCTGCCATGGGTCTAGGCTCCTCAGCATGGATCAGGATGATAGGTTTCTGGAGTGTCAGAGGTCAGGCGGCAATTCTTAAGTAAAAGTAGAAGGATCTGTGATTACCACATGGGCAACAAGACTGGAAGATGCTTTGGCCCGCAGGCATTTATGGCAGTGGCTAAAAGGCCAGAGTGTTCCCAGTGATGAGACAAATGAACAGCCAACTAGAGTGGTGTTTAACCTGTACAAGTGGATTTGAAAAATTGAGAGTTAGCACAAACACACCTCAAAGTAGATCAAATAGGTTCATAGACCCATCTTGTAGTTACCTCCCCATTCCCCAAGTGCATAATTTGGATTGATATTCAAAGTAGCCGGCAGAATCCTCACCTTGGTCCCTGACCTATGCAGTAAGAGCCATTAGGGTAGGAAGGGACAAGTGGGCACTATCCATCTATCTGAAAACTATCCAGCCCCAGCTCCACCAGTCAAGGGAGTAAACCCAGGTCAACACTGCATCCTAAAGAGAATTGGTGTCACCATCAAAGACAAAGAATACGGGGATGATGCTCTCTATCATATCCCTGTATAATTCATCTATATGGCCCTTGAAAAAGTTAACTGACAGATCATGGTGGATGACAGTGGACTACCACAAAACTAACAGAGTGGTAACCCCAATCATCTCAGTTGCTGAGTTAGATATGATATCTCTACTAAAACAAATCAACACAGCCTCTGGCACTCCATATGTTGCTATTGATCTGGTGAGTATGTACTTTTCAACCCCTTGTCAATAAACAGGATCAAAAGCAGGTATCATTTAAGTGGGAAGGACATCAGTACACATTCACAGTCTTGCTTAAGGCTATATGAAGTCTCTTGTGCAATGTCACAAAATAGACTGCAGGGATCTTAATTGCCTTTGCTATTCCATAGGCATGCTAGAACGCTGTATTGATGACATTATGCAAATTTAACCTGGTAAACAGAAACAGCAAGTTGTGTGTCAGAAATGAAACCCCATGAAGATTCCACAACCTGCCCCATCAGTGATATTTTTAGGAGTCCCAACGGTCTGGGGATGCTCTTTGAGGTAAAGCACAAGATGTTAGATCTTGTATCTTCTTCCAGTTTTCTACTGCTACATAAAAAACCACCCCAAAACTCAGAGATATAAAACCACCACGTTATTGTGCTCACAGATTCTGTGGGTCAGGAATTTGAGCAGGACACACCAAGAAATTCTCGTCTCTACTTCTTGATTTCTGCCAGCTTTTCTAAATTGGGGCTCCATGATAGAATTAAGCCCCAATGCCCAAAGGCATCCATTTGTATGTAATGAACTAATTTCTCTCCTGTGTATCTAGAATGGTGCCACACTTGGGAGAACTGAGAAAACAGTCACTCAAACCATTTTCTCTCTTCTGTGGCTCAGATGAGGAAACTCAGCTGGAAGAGCAGGCTGAAGCCTTAGGTAGGGAAACTCAAATGGCAGGAAGTGACTCAAACTGGACTGGAATCTTATAGAGTCACCTTCACCTATTTCTGGTGCATGGGCTGGGTGACTTGAAGGCTAGGCTCATTGAGGACTGCCAACTGGAACACCAACAGATGGCCTCATTATTTAGCTTGGACTTCTTCATAATGTGGCAGCTTCAGAGTAATTAAGAGTAAGTGTCTCAATACAAGGGAGAAGTTACATGGCCTGTTATGACTCAGCCTCAGAAGTCAAGGAGATAAGAAAGTGCGGAGAAAGCCATGTAGAGAGACCAACTGTACTGGGCACATAACACCCAGATCTCTGTGTCACACACAGGCGCATCAGAGCACCTCCCCTGCAAGGGCAGCACTAAACCACTGGGTGGACAGGACATCCTGAGGATGCCATCCAGCCTCTCTCCCTAGCTACTCCAGGACTTGCATGACAGAGGAGACATGGGGCAGGGACAGAGGGTCAGCATGCCCCAACAGCATGAGTGCCATCTCGCCAAGACCAGTCTAGCAACTGCTGTATTGAATGTCTTCCCGTCACAGAGAGACTGACATGGGAACCTCTATCTGCACAGGCATCCCTGAAGGAGACCAGCCAGTCACTTGCTGGCAGGTTTCTTTCCACCAGACATCCTTCTAAATCCTCTAAACAGTGACTCAGTAACAGAAAGAGATATGGGTTTGCCTTCCTTGACGCAGTGCCTCTGCCAGTACCACCATGGACTTAACCATCCCTACATATGTGCACACCTGGATGTCTGAGGAGTTAACACCCCAGGGACAATCCTTGACTGACTGATGCTGGGGGCCAGGAAATGATTTTTCTCTTTCATTCCTTGAGAGGATGGTCCTCAAAGGTCCAAGCAGGATGGAGCCCCATCTGCCCACACCTAGGAACAGCTTGATAAAGCACCTTATACTGGCTTTCCTTCCATCTTGTTTGAGATCTCTTAATCTCCTGTTCCTGGTGCCTGTGTTTCCCACATAAAACACATTCTTCACCCTCCTTCCTCAAGTTCTGCTTTCTAAGAGAATCCAGGCTAAGACGGTCTCTGAGACCTATTCACAAAACATGCTTTTTCTGTGAAGTGAGAGGTCCATGTATTGTAATTCAAGCAGTCTCTACTCACATGAGCACCAGGGTGTTTTTTGGTTTGTTAGCTTACTTGCTTATTTTTAGGTTAAAAAAAAGGAGTTTGGAGAACACACACAAAAAAATCAGGTTCCTGCTTAGCTACTGTAGATTCTGTTCACGAATGTGATGCCCATCACACTGGTCTTCAGGTAGGCTGTGCAGGTGGTGCCCTGCACAGGGGCGGGCTGAGGAGTGGGTGGGGCTTCATTCACAAAAGCAGAGTCCTGGCACAAGTTGCATCTGCTAAGAGGAAAGGGTGCCTGTTCCTAATTCCAAAAGGGGTCTGTCAACTCACTAAGCCATGTGTCTGAGAAGTCCTTCCACACAAGGAGGGCACATTTTCTAATCACCAGAAAATCATCCTATGGACCAGCAAAAAGCAGCGTCCACCCTACTCCCACCTCTGCTACTCAGCCCTTGATGTCCCCACATCTGGCTCAGAGCTAAGCACATTTTCTTAATTCATTAAAAAACTCAGAACACAGTTCAGCACATAGTTTAAAGTTCTCAGGTCCAAAACTCCAGAGAAAAAATATTTTTGTAGTTGGAATGAAATTTAGAAATCATCTAAGGCTAGGCCAACCCGTCCATTTCACAGACGAGGAAACTGAGTCCAGAACTACTTCTACATCGCCTCCTTCTCTCACCAGGCTGGATGCCAGGCTCCAGCCAGGGCGCTGCCAGGCAGCATCAGTGACCTAGCTCAGTCTCAAGTAAAGAACTGCTGTCATTGACTAAGTAACCCCTTTCCTGAAAGCAATGTTATGAAGGTAAGTGAGAAAATGAAGCACCAATCAACACTGTGCAAACTTAAATATACACTTTTCTCTTGTGCATGATGTTTTTTGGAGGAATTGCTGTTTTTTATGAATACTAGGTAATCTCCTTTGACTTTGGCTCTAGGCATCTGTAAAATTGAGGACATGTTATTGTATTCATATTATTTCAATGTACCTTGAACAACAGGCTAAAAAAAGAAGAAGAGAAGAAAAAGAGATTTGCTGAATGGCCATTTGATTGTTGTGTTTTTAACAAGCCATGGACATTACACTGGGGCCTTTTAACTCACTGGTGACACAGCTTTGAGCATGTTCTGTTGTAGGTTGTAATTGATCATACTTCACTGTAAAATGGAAGATAAGACTGACAAAAGAATTGTGGTTATAAAGCCACTAAGAGGAAGCTAAGAGAGGGATGCAGGTAAGCTAGTTTCCAAGACATGAAATAGAGAGCAGGAGAGATTGTGCTGTGGCCCAGACTTAAAAGAATTCATGAATTCCAGTGTGAGCTCTGTCAGTTACCTCAACATTTTGTGCTGGCTTTTCCTCATTACCTCGGCCAGGTGACTGCCCCTGACCTGTCTCAGGTTAATAGATAAACTAATGATGGCAATGTGCCTGACATCCTCCATGTTCTCCTTTGGCCCAGAGCAGGCAGCTGAGCTGGAGCACACATTTGCCACGGCTCTCCACGTTGCAGGTATTGGAAACTGAGGACTCACCTGGCTGACCTGAGCCCCCAAATTCCCACAATTCTGCTCTCTATTCTGTGTGGTCTCAAGAAATATGAGACCGAGAAGCAGCTATTCACCTGCCCCGATCTGCCAGCTGCCTACTGCTGTGGGGTTACACACTTGGAGGAAGTGACCCTGGAGGAAGTGAGATTTGAAGGATGGACAGGATTTCTGCAGATCCTCACCTGCACAATGAGGAGAATCTTCCATAATGTGAGGGACTTGTTTTGCATCTTAGTCAAGAAGACAGTGGATCAACTGCAAATCCGAGAAGGTGATCTCACCTCCTTTTGTTCAAAGTAGGAGGGAGGGAAAGATTGGGCCCTTTTGTATAATACTGAACCCTACTTCCTGGTTAGAGTCCCAACTCTGTTGCTTATCAGCTCTGTGACATGAGGCAGCTACCTTAACATCTCTGTGCCTCAGTTTCCTTATGTGGGAATTGGGGAGAACAACCACTAACAGTTATTGGCTGCTTACTAAGCACCAAACCCAGTTCAGAATGCTTTACTCATATTTATTCACTTACTCCTCATAATGACCCCATCAGGTAGACACTGTTATTGTCCCAATTTTACAGGTGGGAAAACCGAGTCACACAGCTGGGAAGTGGGAGAGGCAGCATTCAAACCCCAGTGGACTGGCCCCATTATATCCATGCTCTTAGCCACTCAGCAGAGTGGTAAACAGTGTTACCTCCTTCACAGGGTTGTTGAGACACTTAACGAGTTAGTCACGTGAAGTGCTTAGAGCATGCAGTGCCAGCCACCTGCTGAGTGCTCAGGAGATGTGAGCTGTCACTGTTACTCTTGTTCTGCTCTCATCGGGGGTTGGTGAAGAGGACACTGAAGTGGAAGAGGGCATGGGAGCAGAGATGGGCCAGCAGGAAACAGCAAGGTTGGGATGACTTGGGTCTTCCTTTCCCTGGAAGTCCCCCTTTCCCCCAGGCAGCAGGGATGATACTACTGGGATCCAAGAATGCACAATTTTATCTCTGTACAACATGCCACAAAGAATTTCTGTGCTCACATGGGCCAGGTGATCTGTGATCCTGTCTCCATGCTTTTGAGGCTCTGAGCACAGGCAGAAAAATCAAATCACTCACCTCACATTGCTTCAACAGGCACTTCCTTTCTGTTTCAGTTTCCTAAGAGACACCCCTTTTCTCCAGGGGTCTGACGCCTGGGGCCCTGCTCTCTGCGTTTGCTGCACATCCCACATCGTCAGACCCATTTCCTGCCCTCTCTGCCCTCTCCTGTGCCCCAGGAGGCTAACCTCTATGGACTGTTTAGCCAGACTCCCTTGCCAGCGGGCTTCCGTTTGGGCTTGGTCAATGAGAGGCACCAGTGGAAAAGAAAAAGGAAGGAGAAAGGGATCAGAATAGATCTTCCCTGCTTCACCAGTGTCTGACAAGGGCTATGACCTTCACTGCTACAGCTTCCATCAAGGGTCCCCTCCTCCACAGTCCCCACCCTGGGCTCTGGTAACTATTTTCTCCTCTTGTCCCTTTACCCTAAGGGTGCTCATGGCTTCCCACTGTTCCTAGTGTCTGGATGCCTTGTCACCCTTACTTGCTTCCCTTACCCATGCCACACCACTGTGGCTTAATTCACGCTCTGCACTTCCACCAACTGGTTGAACCCAGGTCCCTGCCAGGACCTTGGCTGATATACCTATGTGCATGGGGACCATTTTACCCATGAAGCCCAGAGGTTGAGCTGTACCTATTCCATTAATTATTATGATAGAAGTTAATCTGGTTGTAAATGCTGATTAGTACCTTGTTAATGTTGATTAACATTAAAATTGGAAGTGACAGATGAGCATGAGAAAGAAAACAAGTATTACCCATATTCTCAGCACCAAAGATAAGCACTATTTTACCACAAACAATTTTTCTTATCACAAAGGGATCATCTTGCATTGTTTATTGGCTTAAATATATTCTGAATAATTTTCTTCCTCAGTAAGTATACTTCAACACTAATGAATTGCTTCTAATACCTCTAAGTCAAAATTCCTAATGGCTGCATAGTATTCCACCTATGCCATTTCCATAGTTTAATCAGTCCTGTACTAACAAACATTCAGGTCAGTTCCAATTTTCCTTGTTATAAACACTGCTGCAATAAACATCTTTGTACAATACAAAATATCACTTGAAAATACAACACAATAAACTCAGGCTTCCTAAAGGCAAAGCTGCCCCTATGCTGCAGCAGCACGGCCACGCCCTCTCAAGAGACAATAATATCTGCCCTCCGTGCCTCCCACTGACGTTGTGAGGTTCAACTGAGAAAATGTATATGCAAGTTCCTTATAAACTGTAAAGTGTATGGAGTGGTTGTAATGGTACAATCTTCTTCTTTCACAACAACCCTGCAAGGGAAGCGTGGCGGATGTACCCTCAAGGTACACTGTACTGACAAGTTTGGCAGACATAAAGAACCGAAGGCTTTCTTTTAGGCTTTTATGTGCTTATTTCTCTTTAGCACAACACAACAAAGCATTGTGTGTAAGGAAAGCAGCCTTCCTGTACTAGAGTAAACTACCAGCTGGCAGTATATTCCATCAGCACATTAACTCACTGTATCCCTTCCAGAGCACCATTTCCAACAATTGAAGGAATCTGAGTCGTCTGAAAGGTCCCCAGGGCCCTGAAGCCCCTCACTGCCGATACTGGTAAGTCCAACTCCTACAGCTGATTAGTCATAATGACTACTTTCTGGTCTTTCCCTGATAGTCTCTTCTAAAAAGCACTTTGGATAACTCTGCTTGATTTTTAAAACTGAGCAATAGTTTAGTTTCTATGGGAATGTTTATGTCAAATACAGAAACTACACTGACATCTCACACGAAGACCACCCCAATGCTCAGAAGAAGGCACTCCGTTTTGGACACATTCTTGACTTACCTTCTGCATGTTCTCTGCTCTTGCTACGGCAATTACTATTAAAATGTCAAACACAGTTTCCTGGAGCAAGAGTCTTACATAGTTTTTCATTCTTAATGAAAGGTGTCGAACAAGTTTTTAAAGTCTGACTTGAGTCATGCTTAATGTTATTTGTTAACCAGCGTGAAAAGAAAAGGTTTCTATACATTAAAGTGGTTATGTTCTACCAAGGTGAATGATGTTCCAGGGCATGTTATTCGACATGATTGCTTGTTTTCTACTGTGGTTTGATTTTTTTCAACAAAAATTCAATAAAGGGGACATAACCCTACCTTATAATGTCAAAAGGGGTTTTGTCTTAAATCCTCATGAATTAAAAAAATGCACAAAGCCTTCTCTCTCACTCTTTTCTCAACTACTTGGTCATTTTTATCTCTTCCGAGAGGGACAGAAAGGAGGTGCAGGGAACAGTGTTTATGTGCCAGATGTGACTAGCCTCAACAGTATGAGAGGCCCACAGCTTGTTTTCTGTGTGAGTTGAGGAAGCACCTGCCACCTAGTCAGACAACCTGATCCAGGGGTCTTGGCAAGGAAAGGTCTGCATGCCTCGCACAGAGATACTGAAATTGCTTTTGTTTCCTTCCTGCCTAATTTTATCTCTGTAGATATTCCACTGTTTCCATGGGTTTATTCATTTCCATCACTACTACTGACCCCATTTTTTTTATACTTGTGTATTCAACCAAAGAAAATGAATAAGAAAAACAATTATGATAGTGAAAAAAAAATGATTCAAAACTGCCATATGGGGCTTCCCTGGTGGCGCAGTGGTTGGGAATCCGCCTGCCAGTGCAGGGGACATGGGTTCGAGCCCTGGTCCAGGAGGCTCCCACATGCCGCAGAGCAGCTGGGCCCATGTGCACCAACTACTGAGCCTGTGCTCTGGAGCCTGCAAGCCACAACTACTGAGCCCATGAGCCACAACTACGGAAGCCCACGCACCTAGAGTCCATGCTCTGCAACAAGAGAAGCCAAGGCAATGAGAAGCCTGTGCACTGCAATGAAGACACAGCACAGCCAAAAATAAAAACAAATAAATAAATTTATAAAAAAGAAAAGAAAAGGAAACACTGGGTCCATCCCCCACCCCCTTCCCTCACTTTAAAAAAAGAAAAAAAAAAACTGCCATATGTGAGATCCATGGGCGTCCCTGATTTTCATTTTCATTCTTTAGCTCTGAGCTTGGTCTGATTCAGTAAATGTGTGAATAAGTATGGTCATGGACTTGATTTCCTCGCAGCTTTAGAAGAAATGAACTAGCCCAAGTCTCTTTCTTACCAGAATAGTCTCCTGAAAGGCAAGAACTGTGATTCCATGTGCAAGTGGTCCCAATGCCACAGTGGCAGACCTTGGTCACAGAGCAATACCAAAGTGGGAATTCCTATAGATTTTAGAGAGCAGCCAGCTAACACTGAAAGTATCACGTTGTAGACAACACTGGCCATTCCTTTGTTTGTATCTCCCTTGTCTTTTGCTGGATCCATAGACTCCTACCCATTTTGGGTGCTCAAAATACTGACTCTGAAAAAAATAATCAATTAGCAAATACCAAAGGGTTAGAACACTCAGGAGTCTAATTAAAAAAAAAAAAAAAGCATCAGCATGATAATTGTACCAAAAGTACTTGTGGAAATCTAAAAGTGGGGAGAT
This sequence comes from Pseudorca crassidens, assembly GCF_039906515.1. NCBI lineage: Eukaryota > Metazoa > Chordata > Mammalia > Artiodactyla > Delphinidae > Pseudorca > Pseudorca crassidens. Next base: position 48,812,019 of record NC_090298.1, on the reverse strand, counting down.
CACTGTATGCTGGGAACAACTGGGAGAGACCCCATGCAGGAGCAGAGCTGAGCTGAGCTTTGGATATGCAGGATGATTGGATGGGACTGAGCGAGATAGGCAGGAAGAGGAAAGATGTGGCATCTGTGGGGTACAGGTTGACAGAGGTGAGAAGGTAAGTTTGAACGGGTGTGTTAAGGAAATGGTGAGTCTGACTAGAAAGAGCTTTCATGAAGAGGTAATGGCACCTGGGGGTGGCATGTAATTAGGAACCAGTTAGTTCACTGGAAGCCTTCGAGATTTGGACTTGATCCTACAGGCAACAGGAAGTCACTGAACATTTTTAGGCAGAAGAGTGGCAGGGGAAAATACCTTTAAAGACGATTAATGTGGCACTGATAACCAAAATGAATGTCAGGAGACTCCTGTGCAGTCCAGCTGTGAGGCCACAAGATAGGAGAAGATGGTGGCCTTGGCAGTGGAGAGGGTAGAAATGAATGACCAACACTGGCAAAGAAGACTTGACAGAACTCTGGGAGCTGCCCAGCATCCTCTCAGGAAATACCTCATGGATAAAGTTTTTTTTTCTCTTTCTGTAAAAATCTCCCTATTCTATTCCTTTATTTTTCCCTTGACAGTCGGATCAATGATGCTGTGCTAAGATGTCAGAGGCAGACGATGACTTAAAATAGGAGCAAGAGAACACACAATTGACCAGCGACAAGAAATATTAAGCAGCGAGCACACTATAAGAAATAACTTCTCATAAAATTCCTTCAACATTCTGGTAAAATATAGTTTTCAATAGTAAAAAACCAAAAGAATTGGATAGGGTTCGGGGGAGTTACACAAGAAGCCATTTACTCCAAATTTTTCTTCAAGTTGTGGCATTTGGGTTGTGGCTGACTCCTATGACACTAAGAGAAAGCAAGTTAGCCTGGATTAAATATAATTTTTCCGCTTTCCAAATTACCTCAATTGCTCATGGTCATTGCCCTTCACACATCTGGACTCCAGGAATGAGTCATTTAAAGAGGCACCCCGATACAGAAGTTTCTGTTCTCTTCCGTTGCGCTAATGTGTATTCTGTACTTGGACCGCCTGTTAAACAAATCAGGGAGGAAAACAGGAGTATCTAAAGCAGCCATGCAAAGTTCCACAGGCACAGTGTCTGAAGGAAACTGAGCCCGGCCAAAATGACCTCAGGCATCTGCCAAGGAGAAGAACCTTGCTTCTAAGAATGTTCTGCGGCCTTCCACATCTCCTTCCATGACAAGCATCAGTGGTGTGACAATTAGGCGTGGTGGGTGGGCATTTCTGTGGGCTGGCAGCCTATTTTAACTTCCAACTGTGGGAGTGAGCTTTAACTCTGTGCTAAAATTAGGGGAATCCAGCAACTCCTGTGGTTATTTCAATCAGTTCCCACTTATTGGGTAGTAGCAGCACAGTTAAGTAATAACATGGTAACCTTGCCAAGACATAAATGAAATGCTGAGCGTTGCCCAGTTGGATCTGCAATCGCTTCAATGATCTAAGTGGAGAACCAAAGCAACAAAATTGCTGGCACCTCTGGGGGTGGGGGAAGCTGGGGACATGGCTAGAATCCCCAGAGCAACTCTTCTGATGCTTGGGGAAAATTTAAGGGAGAGGAACTGATTGGCCTGGCAGTCCACATCTCCCTGAAGAAATGCCAGGAGTCTCAATGGTCAGGAAGCCTCGGTTTGATCTCCGCTCTCGAAGACCACACACTGGCTCTGCCAGGGCAACTCACTGCCAGAGCCAGGGCATCCAACCGGACCTTGGCCCTGGTGCTTGGGTTCACACCATAGTAACGAATGCAACAATGATCTAGATAAGCAGCTTCTATGGCTGTACTATGCACAACATGGTCTAGGCTGTCTCTACGCTGAGAGGAGAATTTCCTCCAGCTGAAAGAGAAAGAGGCCATGATGCCAACTTCCAGTTCAGGCCAGGTGGCCATGGTAAGGAGAAGATGAAAAGGAGGAGGAGGGCAGAACCAGAAGTCTTGAAGAAAGGTTCTATCAAGGATGCTTAGAGCACCAAGGGGCTGATCACCCCTAAACCATCCTCACTGCGTTGGGGTTAGAGTTGGCGGGGAGGGTGAGGAGGGAGGCCTGAGGTGGTGAAGGTCGCTGATAACCACAGAGTGACCCAGACAAAGTGACCCTAAGTTTCTGGATTATGCAGGGCTTTTCATTTCACCTCCCCTACCCTGTGCTGGCCATTTCCTTCTGGATGGTTAGGCTGATCTGAGTTCAAGTCCAGCCCACCCTCAAAGGGCAGGAGTTACACAGGGGCAGGAGGGGCATGAGGCAGGACCACCGGCAGCCATTGCAGAAGTCTGCCTACCACACACACCATTACCATTTAGCCCATCTGAGAACCAGAATGAGCCACAGGAAAGGAGGAAAAGGAAATCAGCCTATCGGGTTGATGTCCTACTGTGGCTGTCAACTCCAGCTGCACTCCGGAATTATCCGGGGAGCTTCTTAAAAATACTGATCCCTGGTCCTACCTCCAGATAGTGGAAGTCAATGAGTCACAGGCAGGGCTTAGGCTTCAGAATTTTTAAATCTCTCCATATGATTCCAACGAGCAACAGGAATGGCAAACACTGCTTTAGACTTTCCAGCAAAGGTTAGGTAAGGGAGAAGATTGAAGCTTGGACTAACAGAAAGCGTGAGCATAAGCTCTGGGAGTTTCCAGGTGGAGTGGCCCATTAAATGTGACCAGACCAGTGTCCCTCGTCCCCTACCTGAGGGTCGACTCACCTCCACACCACCCGGACAAGGAATGTGCCTGGGCCTCTGGACCACTTCTCCCTGCCAAACACACATGAGGCCAGGCCACTCAGAATGGGACACAGCTGGCTGCTCGAAGTTCACCTTATGTCGAGCTGATTTCAATGATCTCTTCTATTCTTAGTAGAAGGCACAAAGAAAATTCCACACAATGTTAAAAAAAAAAAAAAAAAGGCTGAGCACCAGCTGTATTTATAGGATTGGTCCTGTTAGACTTTCAATGAAGAAGCCTGCTCAGGTCAGAGTGGCGGGTCTCAGCGGTTCTGAAGCTCATCTGTCCTTTCTTGGCTCCTAGAAATCCACCTGTCCCACGTCCCATGCCCTGTACACCATGGCATCTTTCATATTCTAACAGTACCAAGGGGTTACAAGCTTAATGTGTTACTTTGCCTTTTGTTTTAACAATTGCCTTCACTGCCTTATCCTGAAATTGGGGCTGTACTGAAAAGTTAGCAGCTTTTGTTTCATTAATTAATGTTTTCATTCAACAGATCTTTATTAAGTCTATTCCATGCCAGGCAGTGCTGGGTTCCAGGAGAATGGTGGGACAAAGGCAGCCACTGTTCCCCCTTCATGGGAGCCTTCCCTAAGTAATCATATAAACACATGTCAAATCACAACTGTGATCCTCCTGGGGCCACACCTGGTGTGAAGGTTGGGGAAGGGAGGCTTGAGCTAAGATGGGAGAGTGAGGAAGAGTTAACTGGGGAAGGCTAGGGAGCTGGGAGAATGGTCCAGGCAAAGGAGTTGGGGAGGAAACACGCATAGGAGGAATTGAGAGAAGAGCTGTGTGTGACTGAGGCCCAGAACAAGGGGGAGGGGGGAGGGGGAGGGGGAGGGGAGGTGGGGAGGGGAGGTGGGGAGGGGGAGGGGAGGTGGGGAGGGGAGGTAGGGAGGTGGGGAGGGGAGGTGGGGAGGGGGAGGGGAGGTGGGGAGGGGGAGGGGGAGGCCATATGAAAATGTGTTATCATTAACCTAAGAAAAATAGAAGGCCATCAAAATGTGTTTACCCGTCCAGGGTAAATGTAAAGATGTCAGAAAAAGCCTCCAAATTTAGTACCCTCGTACCCCTAATTCATACCATTACTTTGTACTTGGGTTTTAAAACCTGGAAAACTCCTCTTTGAAACTGTAAAACCCTTTTAAAATATCCAAAGGCCTCTATCATTGATTCATTCTACAACTACTCCCAGGCACCCCCTATGTGCCGGGCAGCTGCCCATATAGAGCTTACACCTATGGGAGACAGATCACGAACAACAGATGAGTTGCCTGGGTCCCCCCGGCACTCCTGAGCCTCCCAGTGCTTCTCTGTCCCCAGTCGTCCTCAAACTGGCACTGGCGTGAGCCAAGTGAGATAACAGCGAACAAAACAAAGTTCCTACTCTTACCAGGCTGCCAGCCTAGTGACAAGAGGCAGGTAACATATAACAAGTAAATATGTATATACAAAACCCAGGCACCTGCAAATGCTATGAAAAATAAATCAGGTAAGGGGGCTACCAAATGATGAAGGGCTTGCTATTTTAGATTCAAGAGTCAAAGAAGGTTTCTGATTCTGATTACGTGACCTTTGTGCAGGGAGCATGCTGGGAAGCTACTTAGAGGAATAGCATTCCACAGAGATGGTAAAACACGTGCAAAGACCCTGAGGTAGAAGCATGTTTTGCGTGTTCCAGAAACATAGGGAGGTGAGGGTAGCTGCAGAGGGGTGAGCAGACGTGGGGCAGCACGACGAGACTGTTCCTGGGGAGCAGAGGATTGTGATATCAGAGACAGAGGCAGGAGCCAGACCACACAGCATCTTGCGGGTCACAGTCAGCAGTTTGGATTCTGTGTTGCAGTGGGAAGTCAGCACGTGCAATATGCTGACTTTTTTTTTTTTTTTTTACAAGGTGGCTACATGTTGAGAGAAAATAAATCAGGTTAAGGGGATAGAGAGAGACAGGAAGACCAGGGAGACTGTTTAAAACAAGCGGTCAGAGAAGTTCTCTCTGAGGAAGTGACTTTAGGGCTGAATCTTAAACTATCTGAAGCAGCAATCATGCAGATACCTGGGAGAAGCTAGTTCCAGGCAGAGAAAACAACACTGAAGTGGGAATAAGCTTGACATATTCTAGAAAGAGCAAAGAGGTCAGAATGGCTGGTCTACATTATGGGAGGAAGAATGGGAGGAGACTAGGCCGGCGAAGCAGGCAAAAGCCAGTTCAAAAGGCCCTTGGAGGCCAGAGTAGTCCTTTTATTCTAAATCACTGGAAAGACTTTGGAGGCTTTTAAGTAGAGAAATGACATATTTGTTTTAGTAGGATTACTGATTGCTGTAATGAGAATAGACAATAGCAGGGAGGAAGTGGAAGCAGGGAGACGGGACAGGAGGCAGCTGCCTAGGATGGTGATGGTCTGCACTGCAATGGCAGCAGTGATTAGGTTCCAGATCTATGATGAAAGAAATGGCAGTCCTCGCAGGTGAACTGGATACAGAGGTGGAAAAAAAGTGGAAATCAAGGATGGATTTTGCTTTTGTTGTTTGTTGGTTGTTGAGGGAATCCGATCAAAACCCAGGGGATTTTCATGGTTGCTCTTGACCAAGAAGAGTGCGGTGCAAAGCCACAGCCTCAGGCAGGGACAGGCCTGGCGAAAAGCTACAGCCCGGCCATGGGGGAGACTTGGAGGGAAGAGAATAATGCCATGAGACTGGGGCCAGGGCAGCAAGGAGAGAAAGGGGAGGCCTGGCCCCCCCTAGGAGAGTGGCTGTGGAGAGAACCTGTGGGGGAAGACTTTAGTTTTGTTCCTACATTGTTTTTTAATCATTATAGAGTAAAATTCAGGTAGGGGAGATGGGGCGGGTGGATATGTGCAGGTCTATGAATTTCAGAACTTGTATATCTACACATAACCACTACCACAATCCGGATACAGAACAATTCCATTGCCCAGAAAACTCCCTGGTGATATCCCTTAGCTCGGTTCTCCATTACTATAGCTTTGCTCTTTTGAAACTGTTACATAAACTAAATCATATAGTATATAACCTTTTGAGGCTTGATTCTTCCACTCAGCATGCCTTTCAGATGCCTCTGAGATTCATTAAAATTGTTGCTTTTTATTGCTGAATAAGTATGCCATTGTATGGACGCATCACAGTTTGTTTATACCTATTGAAGGGCATTTGGATTATTCCCAGATATGGACAATTATAAAAAGAGCTGTTCCAGACATTCCTGTATAGGTTTTTGTGAGAACGTAAGTTTTCATTTCTCTAGGGTAAATACCCAGGTGTGGGACTGCTGGGTTGTACAGTAAGGGTGTATTTAACTTTATAAGAAGCTACCAAACTGTTCTCCAGAGTGGTTGTTCCATTCTGCATTCCTACCTGCAATGTATTAGAGTTTTTCATTTACTCTGGCTCTTTGCCAGCACTTTGTGTTGTGAACATTTTTCTTTTATTTCACCCATTCTAATAGATTTTTAGTGGTATACGATTGTGGTTTTACTTTGCATTTCCGTAGTGACTAACGATGCTGAGCATCTATTTATGTGCTTATCTGCCAACCGTATGTCCTCTTTGGTGAAGTATTGTTTTGCCCACTTTCTAATGGGTTGCTTGTTTTCTTCCTATTGACTTTGGAAAGATCTTCATATACTCTGGATACAAGTCCTTGTACAGACATGTAATTTGTAAACACATTTTCCTAATGTGTGTATTGGTTTTTCTTCTCCCAATAGTGTCGTCTTCTTCCCTGATAGTGTCTTTCACAGAGCAAAAGTTTTTAATTTTGGTAAAGTCCATCTATCATTTTTTTTCTTTTGTAAATCTTACTTTCAGTCGTGTTTAAAATCTCTTTATACAGATGTCACAAAGAAAGAAAACTACAGGCCAATATCACTGATGAACATAGATGCAAAGATCCTCAACAAAATACTAGCAAACAGAATCCAACAGCACATTAAACGGATCATACACCATGATCAAGTGGGGTTTATTCCAGGAATGCAAGGATTCTTCAATATACGCAAATCAATCAACGTGATACACCATATTAACAAATTGAAGGAGAAAAACCATATGATCATCTCAATAGATGCAGAGAAAGCTTTTGACAAAATTCAACACCCATTTATGATAAAAACCCTGCAGAAAGTAGGCATAGAGGGAAATTTCCTCAACATAATAAAGGCCATATATGACAAACCCACAGCCAACATCGTCCTCAGTGGTGAAAAACTGAAACCATTTCCTCTAAGATCAGGAACAAGACAAGGATGTCCACTCTCATCACTATTATTCAACACAGTTTTGGAAGTTTTAGCCACAGCAGTCAGAGAAGAAAAAGAAATAAAAGGAATCCAAATCAGAAGTAAAGCTGTCACTATTTGCAGATGACATGATACTATACATAGAGAATCCTAAAGATGCTACCAGAAAACTACTAGAGCTAATTAATGAATTTGGTAAAGTAGCAGGATACAAAATTAATGCACAGAAATCTCTTGCATTCCTATACACTAATGATGAAAAGTCTGAAAGAGAAATTAAGGAAACACTCCTATTTACCACTGCAACAAAAAGAATAAAATACCTAGGAATAAACCTGCCTAAGGAAACGAAAGACCTGTATGCAGAAAACTATAAGACACTGATGAAAAAAATTAAAGATGATACAAACAGATGGAGAGATATACCATGTTCTTGGATTGGAAGAATCAACATTGTGAAAATGACTATACTACCCAAAGCAATCTAGATTCAATGCAATCTCTATCAAACTACCAATGGCACTTTTCACAGAACAAAAAATTTCACAATTTGTATGGAAACACAAAAGACCCCGTATAGCCAAAGTAATCTTGAGAAAGAAAAACAGAGCTGGAGAAATCAGGCTCCCTGACTCCAGACAATACTACAAAGCTACAGTAATCAAGACAGTATGGCACTGGCACAAAAACAGAAATATAGATCAATGGAACACGATAGAAAGCCTAGAGATAAACCCACACACATATGGTCACCTTACCTTTGATAAAGGAGGCAAGAATATACAATGGAGAAAAGACAGCCTCTTCAATAAGTGGTGCTCGGAAAACTGGACAGCTACCTGTAAAACAATGAAATCAGAACACTCCCTAACACCATACACAAAAATAAACTCAAAATGGATTAAAGACCTAAATGTAAGACCGGACACTATAAAACTCTTAGAGAAAAACATAGGCAGAACACTCTATATGACATAAATCACAGCAAGATCCTTTTTGACCCACCTCCTAGAGAAATGGAAATAAAAACAAAAATAAACAAATGAGACCTAATGAAACTTCAAAGCTTTTGCACAGCAAAGGGAAACATAAGCGAGACGAAAAGACAACCCTCAGAATGGGAGAAAATATTTGCAAATTAAGCAACTGACAGAGGATTAGTCTCTAAAATTTACAAGCAGCTCATGCAGCTCAATATCAACACAACAAACAACCCAATCCAAAAATGGGCAGAAGACCTAAATAGACATTTCTCCAAAGAAGATATACAGATTGCCAACAAACACATGAAAGGATAATTAACATCACTAATCATTACAGAAACGCAAGTCAAAACTACAGTCAGAATGGCCATCATCAAACAAAAAGTCTACAAACAGTAAATGCTGGAGAGGGTGTGGAGAAAAGGGAACCCTCTTGCACTGTTGGTGGGAATGTAAATTGATACAGCCACTATGGAGAACAGTATGGAGGTTCCTTAAAAAACTAAAAATAGAATTACCATACGACCAAGCAGTCCCACTACTGGGCATATACCCTGAGAAAACCATAATTCAAAAAGAGTCATGTACCAAAATGTTAATTACAGCTCTATTTACAATAGCCAAGACATGGAAGCAACCTAAATGTCCATCGACAGATGAATGGATAAAGAAGATGTGGCACATATATACAATGGAATATTACTCAGCCATAAACAGAAACAAAATTGAGTTATTTGTAGTGAGGTGGATGGACCTAGAGTCTGTCATACAGAGTGAAATAAGTCAGAAAGAGAAAAACAAATACCGTATGCTAATGTATATACATGGAATCTAAAAAAAAGGTTCTGAAGAACCTAGGGGCAGGACAGGAATAAAGACACAGACATAGAGAATGGACTTGAGGACACGGAGAGGGGGAAAGGTAAGCTGGGACAAAGTGAGAGAGTGGCATGGACATATATACACTGCCAAATGTAAAATAGTTAGTGGGAAGCAGCTGCATAGCACAGGGATATCAGCTCGGTGCTCTGTGACCACCTAGAGGGGTGGGATAGGGAGGGTGGGAGGGAGACGCAAGAGGGAGGAGATATGGGGATACAGGTATACGTACAGCTGATTCACTTTGTTATAAAGCAGAAGCTAACACACCATCGTAAAGCAATTATACCCTAATAAAGGTGTTAAAAAAAAAACTCTGTATAGCAACAGATCATGCAGATTTTCTCCAATTTACTTTCTAAAAGTTTTATAATCTTAGATATTACATTTAAATCTATGATCCATTTTGAGTTAAGTTTTGTATGAGGTATGAGGTTTAGGTCAGGATTTTTTTTTTTGCATATGGATTTTCAATTGTTTTAATACCATCTGTTGAAAAGTATCCCTTCTCCATTGAACTGTTTTCGCACCTTTGCCAAAAATCAGTTGGCCCATATACACTACCAAACATAAATAGACAGCTAGTGAGAAGCAGCCGCATAGCACAGGGAGATCAGTTCGGTGGTTTGTGACCACCTAGAGGGGTGGGATACGGAGGGTGAGAGGGAAGGAGACACGAGAGGGAAGAGATATGGGAACATATGTATATGTATAACTGATTCACTTTGTTATAAAGCAGAAACTAACACACCATTGTAAAGCAATTATCCTCCAATAAAGATGTTAAAAAAAATCAGGTGGCCCTATATTCTGGGGGTCTATTTCTGGGCTCAATTCTGTTCCATTGATCTATGTGCCTGTCCCTTTGCCAATATGTACCATACTGTCTAGATTACTCTAGCTTTATAGGTCTTATTATTGGGTAGTATGATTCTTCCAACCTCATTCTTCTGTTTCAAAATTGTCTTAAATATTCTAATTCCTTTGTCTTTCCATATATATTTTAGAATCAGCTTGTCCATATCTACGAAAAAAGCCTGCTAGAATTATGATTGTAGTTGTGTTAAATCTATTGATCTATTTAAGATTAACTGGTCTCTTTACAACATTGAGTTTTTCAACTTATAAACAGGACGCCTCTCCATCTTTAAGTCTTTGTTGATTTCTTTCCTCACCATTTTGTAGTTTTAGGCAAACAGATCCTGTACATGTCTCATTATATTTATAGCTAAAATCTCACTTTTCAGAGCTATTGTAAATTGTGGGTTTTGTTTTAGATTTTTGGTTTCTAATTATGCATTACTAGTATATAAAAATACAATTAATTTTTGTGTGTTTGCCTTGTATCTTGCAACTTTGTTAAACTCACCTATTGGTTCTAGGAGTTTTTTTTTGTAAATTCCTTGGAATTTTCTTCATAGAAAAATGTCACCTGTGAATAAGGACAGTTTTACTTCTTTTCCAAGTGTATGACTCATTTCTTTCTTTTGCCTTACTGCACTTGGTAGAAATCCCAGTATAACATTGAATAGGAGTGGTGAGAGTGGACACTATTGCCTTGTTCCCAACTTTAGGAGTAAATCATATAATCTTTCACCATTAAGTATGATGTTAGCTACAAGTTTTTTTTATAGATGCCACTTATTAGTTTGAGGAAGTCCCCTTTAATTTCTAGTTTGTTGAGTGTTTTTATCATGAATGGACATTGAATTCTGTCACATGCTTTTTCTGCAGCAAATGCAAAGAACATGTGATTTTGTTTCTTTAGACTGTTAATATGGTGGATTACACATGATCATGGTAAAATATTCTTTTTATATATTGCTGGATTTGACTTGCCAATACTTTTAAGAGTTTTTTGTGTCTCTGTTTATGAGGGATATTGACCTATAGCTTTCTTTTTTTGTGTTATCTTTGTGAGGTGCACCTTAAAGCAATGTTTAGAAGGACATTTATAGCATTAAGGGCTTACTTAAAATATTTAATAATGCTAGAAAAGAAGAGAGGATTCAAATCAATAATCTAAGTTTCTACCTTAGAAAACTAGGGAGACAATACCAAAATGAACCCAAAGCAACAGAGAAAATGGAAGTAATAAAAATGAGAGCAGAAATCAATGAAATAATAGGATCTATTTGGTATCTGGTTAATGCTGGGCTCATAAGACGAGTTGGGAAGTGTTCCACCTTCTGTTTCTGGAAGAAATTGTGTAGTATTGGTCTAATTTCTTCTTTAAATGTTTGAGAGAATTAACTAGTGAAATCATCAGAGCCTGGAGATTTTTCAGGAGATTTAAACTATAAATCCAGTTTCTTTAATAGTTATAGAACTATTCAGGTTGTCTACTTCACCTTGGTGAGTTTTGGTAGCTTGGGCTTTTCAAGCAAAATGATACAGTTTTTCTAAGTTGTCGAATGTATGTGCATAGAGTTGTGTGTAGTATTCCCTGATTTTTTTTTTTTATCATCTGTGAGATCTATACCAACATCTTCTCTTACATTCTTGGTATTGGTAGTTTGAACCCCCCTCCCAATCTTTCTCTCTTTCCCTTTATCTCTCTCTCTCTCCACCTTGCTAGAAGTCTGTAAATTTTAATGATATTTGCAAAGAACCAAATTTTGGCTTCTTTTATTTCCTCTATTGTTTTTCTGTCTTCAATTTCATTGATTTCTACTTTTTATTGCTTTCTTTGCTCCCGTTGCTGCCATTAAGGGATTGCTTGGGGACTGGGGTGTAAGGGAAGAGAGAAAAGAAAAACTAAATGATGAATGTTTACACTCTTTCTGAGAGTTAGGAGTCTCTTTTCGCACTCCTTGGACGAGCTTCTCCTGGAGCTCTCCAAGTCTGCTTCCTGGAGCTCTTCAGGTCTGCTCCCTAGAGCCCACTTCTAAGTTTTCAGGCTGTGTTGAGTTCAGGATGGGGGATATTGGAGGGAAGAAAAGATGATAAACTCACCACCAGTTCAGTGGTACTCCAATTTCTGATCTTCATCCCTAATTTACTTGCTTCTTTTTAGGTTTCAGAGCCCTCATCCATTTTGTCTTGTTTTTATAGTTGTGGTCATTCAGTACAACCAGATGGAGTATGTCCCTTCTACATGATCCAGAACTGCAACTTTTCCCCCACATTCTTTGAGCCTGTTCAGAAAAGGGCTTGGGACCTGATATATTGGGCCATTTTATCTTCTACCACCATCACTGCTCCATCGCCATGAGCTTGTCTTCCACAACCACTGCTTTTACTACCACCTCACCTCCATGAGTTCCATAGGGATCGTCTGCAGCTGGGGTCGAGGCAACTTTGATGATTGGCACATGGAGGACTGCATACAGCCCAGACAACTAAGACGAATTTCTTCCTTCAGAGATCAATTCCTACTACGTAAGAATTAGTAGTTTGTTCCAAAGGGGATACTTAGTGAATTCAGTCTTGGGGCATCACGTTCAAATGTGGTACAGGTTGTCCTGGAGGCCTATGGTTAGTCTCAAGAAGTTTTCTTCCAGGCCAGACTGATAGTACATGAGATGACTTGATTTTTCTTATAAACTTACTGAAAGGAAAAGCAGGCTTTCGTATTCTTCAGGCTCATGCACACTCCCTACAGTCTTTTCTGATGCTAGGTGGATTTGGTCCAGGTTTCCAGAGCTCTGCTGAGAATGGAGAGTCAACCTGAGCTGGGTATCACATCATCCTCATAGAGGACCAATTCTCCTAGTGCAACGAGAGAGGAATGTTCCAGGGGCAATACCCTTGCAGCGTGATGGAGAAGCCTGACACTAATGAGGAACCCATCCTTTACCTACAGACATGCCTGGACCAAAGGAGCCTAGCAGTTCAAGGGCCTGTGTTTTTAATATATTTTAAAATTGAAGTCACCGAGGAAATGAGGTGGGTGGGTGGCTCAAAATTAACGGTCATCGTGCGCCAGGCTGGTTGTCTCACCATCTGTTATACAATAAAAGAGGATCAGATAAACACAGGAATAACCTCTGCCTCCATGATAATGTAAATCATTCCCTGCATCTTCTGTCTTTCATTCAGACAAAAGTCGTAGAAATGAACAATTCACGCCTAAACATAGGAGACCTTGAAAGCTAATGTATGTCAAATGTTTATTCTAGGTCATCATTAAGGGGCTGAGTGGATTTGATTTTAAACACAGGCTATTCTGTCAGTGGGGAGTAGGAGAGATAAAGTGTTTTGCAGTGTGGAGACAGCTCTTTTAAAGACACATTGCAACTTTTCTGGCATGCACAGTAAGTTATCTAGATAATTCTTTTTATAGGACATGAAATGTTGTCTCCTGAGCAGTGCAGAGCATAATGTGTTAGAGAACAATGCTTTTTCTCTCACCACTTTGTGCAAATGCCATTTTTCATTACCTATAGAGTGGGAGCTTACTAGAGATCGAAATGAAAGCAGGCTTGCCCTTCCCGCAGCTGGTCAGGCAATTCCTGACATTCACCCAGCAAGGACCGCCTTGGGAGCCCTGGGAGGTCTTCCCAAGCCGCTTCCCCCACCATGAAGTTTGGAGCACCCAGCCCTCACAGGAGGTCGCATCTTTTCAGGTTATCCATTTCCACTGCCCCCATTCTCTGCTGAGGGTTTTGTGGGTGGTAGTTGTTTTTCCCACCCAGTCCAACCAAAGGCAGCTAAAGAAAAAGTGCCAAGGCAAACAGAACGAAAGCCTTGGGGATCCAGTAATGAGTACAGAGCGTAGAGTGTGGTAATCATTCTTTTGATTTGTGCTCAGATATGTTTTCTATTTGCTTCAGCACAGAACGCACATTTTCCCCCTGGATTGCAAATAATCTGAACCAGGGTAAAACCATTACAAAGTGGCCTTCAAACATCACGTCTGCACTGGAACTGAATGACTGATCGGACATTTAAATACAGAAACTGGGAACTGGAGTGAACTGCAATGATACAGTTTTTAAAAACATGCTCAAAGTTGTTCAAATCATTTTTGCTTTCTTGGCTCTCTCTCACTCTCTTTCTCTAAGAATTCTGAATTCTTCCTTTTAATTTTGTTCCCATTTTTTCCAATTTTAATGTTGTTCAATGATTTGGTTGTACCCACAAAGCCAAAAATAAAAAGTTATTTTCCCATCATTTCTAACAAATAAAACAAGGAAAGAAAATGAGATGGAATTCTCAACATCCCCAGTGTCTGGTGATCTCTACCGTTTTTCCAGGGCCAATTTCTTGAGATAACCAATGCCTTCTTATGTTGTCATTAATGTCTCCTGACTAGCCTCTCTGAAGTTGAAGACAAGCAAAGAAATAAGTACTGTACACATAGAATGACTGCTTCAGCTGAGTGTCCTCCACCCCCACCCGGGAGAGGGGGAGGAAAAGCTGAGATGGAAAATAGATGTAGGGGCTGACACTGTGCTGGATGAGACTCTTGTCTGGCGGAGCCCCCTAGCAGGGCTCCAAGTCCCAGGTTAATGTCAAGTGCTGGGTTTTCTTTTAGTTACTCAAGGATCAAAGGAAAATTATTCAATAAAAAGGAACTTAAAGGGGACTTCTGGGCCAATACAAACTTTAATCAAAAACACTTGTTCAAACGCAGCTTCCTTGACCTGCCTTTTCATATTGTCTTTTCAGTTCTTATACACATTTGTGATTAAAATAAGGATTTTCTCCATCACAATTCAGCATCCCCTTTCCTCTCAAATGACCAGAATTTCACAAGGGTGACACGACAGTTTGTTGCTAAGGAGATATATGCTACAATTCAGCATTCTGATAGAGAAGAGTAAATTCTTTTCAACAGATTGGATATTAAGTATAAATAAGCAGGGCGCAGGCTAGGTATTACAAACAAAAGCAGCAAAGAAAGAGAAACACATTCTTGTTAGAAATGTGGATATTAGCCACCTCCTCTAGAAAAGCTACTCTCTAATAACCCTCAATTGCCTCTTACTTGTAAGAATACCACTCATACATTTGAACTTTTCACTTCAGCTTGTTTCGTTCCCCTCTGTTCAGATCCCTGTTCCTTCACATTGGTGTGTCAGAGATTTATCACACTGTGACCTTAATCACATTCTCCTTTAAAAAGAGTCAAGCACAAACTTCCCCGAGTCTCTAATATTCTAGGTATTCATCAGGGAGACTGGAACATAAAATTCCTCCCACTTGGAGTACACCCACACCAATGTTTCTCGAAAATCTATTTATCTTAGTCACGACCTATGAACATGAATAGAAAGTGGCTAATATCTCCCTGCATCCTGTGAGCCTGAGAGCTGGGAAAAGTTAGAATTTATAGAGTTGCAATTTCTAGGGAGAAGTGCAATAACTTCTCAGCTTTTTTTAAAAAACTGCTTTCTTTAAGAAGCAGAATGTTTTAAATGTGCCCTTTCTTTTTCTTTTGCAGCATTAAAAAAGATCTCTGCCTCTCAATTTGGTTCGCCTGCTACCATGTAGCTGATTTTGTGATTGTTAGATTAAGAAAAATAGGGAAATCTAACAGCAGATGATTCCACAAATGAATGGTGCACATACAATAATACGTAAGTACATACCATGAATTAAACAGGAAATGGATACAGGCAGAAAAGGAAAGAGTGATCCTTTGAAAATTGAAGATAAGAGCTTACTTAGTTATATAGAAAATTACAGGAAGGTGTGACCTGAATTTGACTGAAGAGAAGTAAACTTCAGTGGCCAAATCCTTGGGTACTAAGCCAACATTCTGCTTGAATTTTATCTGTAGCTACTGTAGTGGGGGACAATTCAGAGTAATGTATGTTTACCCTGCCTAATTGAAGAGGTTGGACCCTAATGAGTTTTCTGAACACAGCAAAGAAGCACGCTGCATGTGAAAGGGAAACCAAAGGGTATATGGAAATGAAAGAAAAAAAAAAAAAAAAAGTCCTGTGAACATGGGAAAGTCCATTTGGTGGGTTGGAAGAAGTCCAAACAAAATAGGTATTAGAAAGGTGATGTAGTCAAAAGATACTCACCCTGGACAGAAGAGGGCTATAAACATAGACCTGACCTCCCATAAAGGATACAGGCACGTGTGGACAAGCAAACAAACTTGGAGTATGTTACTTGCTTCTGCCCATTATTTATGCCACATGGGATTTCTGTCTGCGCACCTTGGAGTTTCTTCCAAACGCCCCAGAAGACTAAAGTCTATACACAATCTGAGAATTAAAAGTAAGAGTACCTCTAAACCTAAACACTTAATCAGGAATGCGTAATTGAAGACAAACCTTTGATTAGTACCAATATAAATTTCGTTTAAGGTGATTTGGGCTATTTAGTCCCAAAACATATGTTAAATTCCTTCTGTCTAGGATTCTGTCAAGGGCCAGAAGGATCAAAAAAAGGAACAAGGAATAGGCTCTGTCCTTGGGGAGTTAGGACATGACAGTAAAAATATACTGAAGAAGGACACAGGACTGAACAAGCAAAGGATTCTAAGAGCGGCTTTGGCCAAATGAGCTACAGAAGAGATGAATAATCAGAGAAGGGCTCTCAGAAGAGAGATGCTGGTCCTGATAACTGAAGGATAACAGAGGCAAAGGAGAAGGAAGAGGGTGTCCTTGGGTAGAGAATGACTTAAGAGAAGGCAAGGAGGCTGGAGTAGCCTTCAGATGACTCGAAATATTCTGGTTATCCACTGGTTTGTAACAAACCACCCCAAAACTTAGTAGTTCACAACAAACATTTTGCTCACACGTTTTGCGCCTCAGTCATTCAGGAAGGGCTCAGCTGGGTGCTTTGTCTCTGATCTACATGGTGCCAGCAGGGGCTGGAGGGTCCATTTCCGAGATGGCTTTTCACTCATAGGTTTTGCTCTTGGAGTCCCTGGCCTGCCTGTCTCTCTCTCCCTCCCTCTCCTCCATCTCCCTCGCCTGGACTGGGGCTCCTCACAGCATGGCAGCCTCAGGGGAGTAGGACTTCTTACATGGCAGCTAAGGTTGCAAGGATTCCCAGGGGCACAGCCAGAAGTTGCAGGGCTTCTCATGACCTAACCTTGGAAAACCCAGGCATCACTTCCACCACATTCTATGGCCAAGCAAGTCACAAAGGCCAGCCCATATTCAAGAGAATGGGAATTAGACTCCATCTCTCAATGGGAAAAATCACAATGAATGTGTAGCCAACTTTAATCCCCCCCAGAGAGCAGTGAATAAAGCAGAATATATAAACGGCAATGCCTGAGAACAGGAACAATCATTAGAGCAAGAGGCAGAGAGGAGTGTGGAGGGCTTTGAAGGTGGGGTGAAGAGACTGAACGTGTAAAGAATAACACTTCTGCTCCTGGCGTAGCCTCTCTTGCGGAACTGCGTTCAGCCAGACAAAAGAGAGGGCTCTGATGTTCTAGTGCTCCCAGATACTGGACTAGGTTAAGTGACGGAGACTGAAATTCCCATCTGAATCTCTCTAACAGGATACTTTCTGGTCAGGGCATATTTGGTTGTGAAGAAGAGAAACTCATTCAAGCCAGTTTAAGAAAAACAATCACCTCTCCCGAAGCACAACAGGCAAGCATAAGAGCATCCCAGGACGAGAGGTAAGGGAGCTGGGTCACAGGAAGATGGACAGATCTGACCCTGTAACCCCCGGGGTCAGGGTGACCTGCTCTGTCCTGCCATCTCTCATCTCTGTGCTAGCTCTGATCTCTTGCTTGTCGTCACAGAGGAACTTTCTCTGCGGATTCATCAGAGTACACATAACTGAAAATGGCTGCCTCAGGCCTGCATGGTGTTTGATTTCTACGTGGCCTGTATGCCTTTGATTCCAAGCACCCAACATTATCCA
This sequence comes from Pseudorca crassidens, assembly GCF_039906515.1. NCBI lineage: Eukaryota > Metazoa > Chordata > Mammalia > Artiodactyla > Delphinidae > Pseudorca > Pseudorca crassidens. Next base: position 48,794,312 of record NC_090298.1, on the reverse strand, counting down.
GTTACACATTGTATGTCTCTTATCTTGAATTCTGGAGAGGAGGTCTCTGGCTGGATGAGACCAGTCAGTAGACTGGTTCCCTTTGAGTCAAATATCTACTCTTAGTGTAATCAAATAAAGCAGGAGAACAGGTTTAGATATTTAACAAAAAGTAACATAAACACACAGTCATCTAGTCTGCCCTCCCACCCAACCATCAGGGAGAGGGCACAGGTGGGGAGCGATTCAAGAGAAAAGGTATAGGATGGGGCTTCCCTGGTGGCGCAGTGGTTGGGAGTCCGCCTGCCGATGCAGGGGATGCGGGTTCGTGCCCCGGTCCGGGAGGATCCCACATGCCGCGGAGCGGCTGGGCCCGTAAGCCATGGCCGCTGAGCCTGCACGTCCGGAGCCTGTGCTCCACAACGGGAGAGGCCACAACAGTGAGAGGCCCGTGTACTGCAAAAAAAAAAAAAAAGGTGTAGGATGGCTGAGTGACGAGGAAGAGTATCATATGGAAAACATGCCAGCCTAGAGCTGGGAACTGGAATGAAGACAGAATAGCCTGGTCCCCAAGCCATTCCTCATTCATATCCCAAACGCTTCCCTGATGGAGTACCATTTCCCATTTCCTGTTGAACTTGACTTGGCAGCCTCGATGTATGAAGCAGTAAAGTAATGGACAGTAATGGATAGTATCAAAAATGGTCCTTTCTTATCTGGCTCTCACAGAGGATTTTAATGCTTTTAATAGTATTGAGGGTGTTAGCCCTCTCTTCTTATATCATTCTTCAGCATACATATCTATACCCAAGTCATAAGGAAAGACTGATGGCATAAGTATAAGCTCTTTAATTTTGTCAATGAAAATTATTAATTAAAAAAGTGAGTAAGGAAACAAATCCCAGCTGGAGAAAAGTATTAATGGCACTTCATACCATCAAAGAAAAATGCAAATCAGGGTTTTCCTTTTCCCTAATTAGCAGACATAAATCAGGATAAATTTTAGATTGATGACAGCTCTTTCAACACTGGAGAAAGGTATTGACCTTCCTGTGGTAAAGGTAAGTATGAAGTACATTAAAATCACCATTTTCTCAGTAATCAAGTTTACCTCTACAATAACTTTGGACTATGACACTCCTTCAGAAATGCTGTCTGCTCAAAATTCTCCAAACAGCAGCACTGAATGGAATTCTGCTGGGGTAGGAGAATCGTGGCTGGGCGGTCAAAATCAATTTGTTCCTGTGATTGACACGAGGCCTGCGTGTCAGCCAAGCTCTCTCATACCATGTGTGCTCTGATTATGATCAATAGGTATTTGCAATATGCCCAGGAAATGTGCTGTTTGATTACTTTTACACGGGAGAAAAGACGAAAACATCTCAACCCAGAGCCTCCTAATGTGGATATAGAAGCTGGTTCATGAATTATTAGAATATAGAGTTTGCACTGATAAACTTTTGAACTTTCATTGAACTTGTAGATTTAGAATAGGCAGTTTTTCCAAGAGGAAAATTCACCAGACAACCAACAATTTTTCTTTCACATATTTAAGCGAGATGTTCGATCTGGTAAGGAAATAATAGTAATTTATGTCTTTGATAATTGAGAAGGATTATAGTTCTATACACAGAAAAAGCAACCATCACCCGGGCCGTGTGAGTCACAAAGCCATTAAAGAAGCAGCTTCCAGCTTAAAAGCAGATGAAACCTCCGGATTTGGAGCGTGATGTTCTCCAAGAGGGAGTTGAGTGAGGGGAAAGAAATCCCCATCTATTTGTAAAATTAGGGCCCCCTCTCTGCCTGCCTTCCAAACAACCATAATGACACTTTTCAGATTCAGGTTGATCTCCCACACTAAAAGAAACACACACACACACACACACAGAACCATTTCTCGTTGTGCACAGAGCTCCCTGAATATACCATTCTGCACACATAACAGACCCACGCTGACCCTTAGTGGGAGGCAACCCTCCAAATATAAGCACTGAAGCTGCCTCCTTCAATCTACAGAGACCCATCACTCGCCAAAAATCACTGTCCTGTAATCTGCAGGAACAGCCTGGAGCAGATTAGAGGTTAAGAGGGAAGATTGCTGGCCAGCTGGAAACATGTGTTTGGTGCGTTCAACTCACTAAAAGGAATTATTTTACTGATAAAATAGTGTCAGCTAAGATCAGGTTCCTGAGAGATGGGAATTACTAATTTTGCTGCTATGACACTGAACAGCTTATATTAAAAATATACACTGGCTGGTGGCTCTTTGGCTTGGTTGGTACAATGCACCAAGGACTTCAACTAAATCCTGGCCGCCCAACAGTTCGGTTGACCTTTTTAATGATAAATCCTATCACCTTCCTTCCCAGATTCCTTCACTGTAATGCTTTTGCTACCCTGGTATTCAATTTGTGTCAATCTTACCACTACTTTTAGCATTTACCTTGCTAGATGCTGAAAAAATGAGACGGGTACAATCTTATCACAAGTTGCTAATAGCCAGTGTTTATAGCATCACAGGTGCTATAATGCAAGGCTGGGAAACAGCCAACAAGAATGAGGAACACAGTCTCAAAGAGACGTCTAGGGAGGAAGCCAGCAGCTCCATTTGAGGGGTCCAAAGTGACTATTTCAGTTGTAAGGAACAGAGACTTATGCCAGTTTTCTCAAGTCATGGAAGTTAGATATTATTGTAAGACAAGACCTGGCATAAGAAAGTCATCAGGACCTTGGGCAGGTCTGGGGACCCACTATTCTCTCCATCTCTTTTTCTCTTATGGCATATCTACCACATCTGCAGGTCTCTCCATCCTCCTGTCTCTACTAACTTGGCTTATTCAAAGTTTCTGTTTCCTCACACTGTCGTTTGCACATGACTACCCATGACCTTCACTCTATCTCCTGGTGCTTCGTTTTAGCAATCACTGCAAACTGCCTTATTTGAATTTCTAAAAAGGAGAGAGAGAAAATTTAGTTGTGCCCTACTCACATTTCACGTGGCCACACTCGTTACTGGCCAGCCACTAGATGGACTATTCTAGTGCTGCTTACCCAACCATAAACCAATTCTCAGTGGCCAAAAGGACCAGATCATGGGGTATAAACAAAGCTGTCCCTTCAGCAGGGGTAGTTCAAGGTATAAAGGGCTTGACAGGCATTCTGAAGGTTAATCTGCCTGGTCCATGGGATAACTGGGAAAGGTTCCATGGAGGAAGTTACATTTGAGATGATCACCATAAAAGGATCCCATGTGTGGTTAGGCAAAAATGGAGTAAATGTGGAGGTAAATCCAACAGGCAAAAGTTAAGAAAGGAAGTAGGGAGTATACTTGTAAGTATCCTGGTTTGGCTAGAGCAGTGCTTCTCAAGCTTTCTGTGCATAGGAATCACCTGCAGATCTTGACAAAATGCAGATTTCTATTGAATAAGCCTGAGGGGGGCCTAAGATGCTGCATCTCTAACACGTTTCCAGGTGATGCCCAGGTGCCGGGACACACTTTGAACAGTAGGGCTAGAACAAAGAATATATCACAAGCCTTGAATGCCAAGCCAAGAAACTGGCTACTCTGCTTCAGCAACTAAAAAGCAGCTCTGGAGGATGTGGGACAGAAGAATGATATAATCAGCATGGTGTTAAAGGACAACTGATTTGGCAACGCTTCGTGGGATAACTCAGAGGAGAACTGGAAGATCAGCTATTTAACAACTGTAAAGACCAGGAAAGAGGTAATAAGGCCTAAATGAGGATGGCTGCTGAGGAAGGGGAAAGAAAGGAATATATAAGATATATAACCAACTGGGCACGTCCTTCCCACTGTCCTTATGCAGCCTTGCCTTAGCTGACAAGAGAAGTCACTTCCTCAGGCATCATCTGGTGACATCTTTCTATGTCCTTCCAAGGGTGTCTGCTTTTCATTTCAAATCACATCTAAAGATACATCCTCTCTTTTACCTCTAACGCTTAATTTCATTCTCTCTGCCTAACTGCATTTTCTATTGTGTGCAACTTGCTGCATGATTTAACTATATTATAACCATGTAACTATGTTATTTAGCTATTATTTCACTGTGTACCAGTAACCAAATTCAGTAACTACATTTGTTCTGCTGAGGAGTTTTGGAGGAAGCATATCTGAAGGGCACTAGGCAATGAAGTAAAGTCTATTACCACCTTATCACCATCAGCAAAATGATCTGTTTGTTTGCAGTTCACTGAAGTACATAGCCAAAGAAATTGAAAGAGAGCCTAGGGAGGGCCTGAGTGAAGTCCAGATATGGAGATGGATGGATACTCTAACCACTGTGCTTTTGTTCAAGATCCCCCCAAAAACAGCTATATGACAATAGCCAGTAGGGAAGTTTCCAAATCATGTATTGACAGGGAAGAAGAGATAGGAAGACAAACCCTATATTAGAATTCAGAACCTCTATTATTACCCAGCTTACCCAGTCCCTACTATACATTTAAAACCAAGCAAAAGATAAGCTTGATGTTAAATACAAATCCCAACTGAAATTTTCTTAAGGCTAAAGGCTTTATAATATCCTGAGATTATGGATATAAAGGAAGAAACCTGTGCTTACGTATTGGATTGTTCATGCCATTTTGAGGTTGAACTCTGAATGCTGAACTTTGGCTTTCTAGTTGAACATTTGAGGTCCCTGTGCATTAAATAATTTACACACCTAGCAGGACTCTAAATTCAATCCTTTTCCTCTTAATGGGATGGGGTTTTGTACACACAGGTAGACATTAAGGCTCAAAAACCAAACAGCTGCTGCTGTTCAAAAAATAAAATAAAACAACAATTTGTCCTGTGTTTAAAAAAAGAAAGAAAGAAAAAGAATTGTCTGGCCCAAGAGACTAGAGCTATTTTGATTGCACGAGAACATAATCAGAGTCAGGAACACAATGGAGGATATATTCCCAAAGGAAATCAAGATTAAGATGCACACTTCGGCCTCCTACAAGCGCCAACCTCCCAAGCCCACAGGTCATTTTGTTTGACAATGTCACATCGATTCATGTTTCACAATGTGCTCTTAACTTCAGAATCTTAATGTGCTGGTTGGAATCAGCTGTGTCTTTGGAGAAGCGCCTGATCTTGACCATGTCCTCCTTTAGAGACTTTGTAGTTGGTTGGAGGCATCAGCAAGATGCCTTGTCATTCTGATAAATGGAAACCAGGAAGAAAGAAATAATACATTTATGTGTGCATTGCATGTGTATACATATACACGTCTGTCTATATATACAAATACATATATACATGAACATATATATATATATATATATATATATATATATAACTGAACATGTGGCATGTCCTATTCTTACAGGACACTGGGAAACCATGCTTTGAAGAAAACAGGGATTCTGGGGAAAATATCCATGCTCCATAATGACTGTAGTAATCATTTCACTATGTGTATACATATGAAATCATCATGTTGTATACCTTAACCATGTACATTTTTTATTTTAAAAAATAAAGTAAAATACTAAAAAAAATAAATGAGGAAACGGGACCTCCTGTATTCAGTAGAGGAAATGTTAATGGGTCAAACTGTGTCCCCATTATTTGAAGTAAAATGGGGTTCAGGCCATTAGGAAGCTGAAGGGAAGAGAAAGGAATGGCTTCTGAAGAGTGGTGTGAAGCTGTGAACCTGTGTGGGTCACTGGACTCGGGAAGGAAGCAGATATTGCAGCCCCTCCTTTCCTCAGCTGCACTCTGTATTGAGGGTCAGGACTGTGGGCACATTTCCAAGAGTCTTGGTGGTGGCAGGGGCAGGGAGGGTAGAGCAGGGAGCCAGCCTGCCATGCCAGCCGTCGGCACTGTCTCAGGCGCTTCCTCCTGAGACGATCCAGAAGGAAATACCCTGATGCCATCAATTCTGCTTCCCTCTGTGCCAACTCCTTTCCCAGTCCCAGTGCACCAGAAGTTAAGAGCCACCATCATCATAAGGAACATCCCTTCCCTGAGAGGTCATGGTCTATGTCACACAGCTATCAAGAGGCTGCAAGAGAAAGAAATCCAGCCTCTTCCCTTGCAGATCACCACGGCCTCTTTTGTTCTGGCCTTGTGCGCAGAGCTTCACGTGATGCTTGTGACTGACTGCCAGGCGGGCCCTGCCTCCCGGGCTGCAGGATGGACACTGGGTTCCAAGGCTGGGCCTCGGCTGGCGCTTTCACACCAAAGTTGCATCCAGCCACTGTCTGCACTGTCACCCTCCAGGGCCTACTCCTCAGTCCCAACATCACTCACAGCTACCCACTGTCCCCAAAAGGTTTTGGGGCCCAAGTATAAATGCAAATTAGAGTATTTTTAATGTCATGAGAATGATAATGAAAACTTGAGGACAAGAGTCACATTTAATCTGCAAATTGAGAAAAATCCCTGAAAGTTACTATAAAAGAATAATGATGATACAAACGCATGTACTTAAGTGGGGTGGCGTTTAGGGGTGGCATCACAGAGAGCTGTGGGTGTTTTGAGCCACTCTTACCTGACAGATGTTAGTAAGCTAATATAAGGAAGACCTGGAGAGAAGACTCACGATGCACCTACCAGGACAGCGATGACAGAGAGCCCAAGCAGAGGAGACACCTGCTAAGTGGAGGAGAGGCGGCACACCACAAGAATGGCTCCATTGGAAATGCCTGACTACAGAGCCAGCCATTTTACCCAGCAGCCAGCACAGACCAGAACCTGGCTGTCAAACAGGGGAGGTCCTTACCCCTCCAGAGACCAGAGGAAGGTGGCATGGACAAACCTAACTGGGTCACTGGAGAGGATGCTGTGCACTGGCTTGTTCAACCTCCATTCCAAGCTTCTCCAGGGTATCATCCTATACTGCATTAACTAGAAAACAACTAAGTTTTCCATCCTCCTCTGCAGGTAGGGATTTAGATGGGCGTAGGTTCTGCCAACTGGATGTACTGGCAGCAAGACCTCAATTGAGAGCCCAGGTAGGCAGGGCATGAGGTTTTTACTTGGCTGGCCCAGATCATGCAGAGGTAGTGGGCTCTGCAGTGGACAGGTGGGACCACAGTCTTCCTCAGTCATATCTCACAATAATTCTTTGAGCTGGAATTGTTTCTGGGAGCTCTTGACTAGAAGTTGCCTGTCCAGTCCTTCACAGTGTTTGTAGGCCACTTAAAGCCTGATTAGTAATCCTTCCTGTTTCAACAAACTAGTGATTTCTGTCATGTGAATCAGCACAGACAGTAGTGGACCTAGCATACGTGACACCCAAAGTGGATCATTTTTTTAACACCCTCTTCTAGGTGACAAAATTATTTTCAATGATAATCATGTCATAATCTGTAATTGTTATTATTCTCATTATTTACTTTTAAAACAATCTTTTTAAAAGAATGCATTTTAATTTTAAAGATACAATTCAAATTCAGTCAAACATTTCATGTATGAACTAAAATTTGCACTTACTAAATTTTAAACACTAAAACGTCAAGTGGTCATGTAAGAAAATTGAGTTAACTCAGGTTTTGTTTCTTGGCTTTGCATTCATTGTGGTATCATCGTTTATCTGTTGTTTAAATGCAGGAGTACCTACCTCCATGGGGGCTGGAGACACAAACTGTGCCTGAAGCCAGCTCGAACCATCCAGAACTGTTCTTGCTGGAAGTTTTCCTAATTAACTTTCATGTGGGCTATAATATTTATTAAAGGATAAGTAATAAAATATGCTAATTTGAAGCATATATATATATATATATGTATGCATACATGAATGTATATAATTGAAATTCAACAGTCACCACAGCAATTGTTTAGAATGTGGACCAACAAAAGATTTGGGGGAAAAAAGTATTTTATCACTGACATGGTTTAGAATTGCCGGCATGGGGATAATAAAAAGCAGACTGACTTACAGTTGACTTTATTATTGGTTTTAAATTCTCAGCAGACACTGCAGCCCTGAACTATGTGCACCAGCCAGGAGGACCACTCCCACTGCCCACACTGAGCTCAAGGTGAGCAGAGGCTGAGGCTGGAAGAGACTGATCCCAAGCTTGAGGGTTCCAGGAGAGGCAGGGGGCATGAGGGCAAGTGTTGAAGGGTGAGTCTTAGCCCCTTGCAGAGACCCTCATGACGCCCTGAGTTCTCAAAAGTCACTGAAGCATAAAGATCCCCTCCCAGATTGCCTTTGGTGAAGAGAAGTCGAGAGCCCCAAGCTCTGCTGAAACCCTGGTGCCGGGTTCTCAGTAGTGAAGTGTCACCCACCCGTGCGTGCAAGGGAAGTGTGTGTTTCAACACAATTGAAAATCCCTTCATGTCATGAGCCCTTGAGGGCTAACACAAACAGTAGAATCCAGAGACGTTAACTCTACCAATGCTAAAATTCCACTTCTATCTAAACCCTGAAACTCCTTGATTTGCTATTCATGTGAGCTTCACACCGATGTGTTTGGGGGCTCAGGAAGAGCAAAGGCAGGACCAGGGCACTGTTCTCAATGAAAGCACCTTCTCTCTCTTCCCCTCCAAGTGGTACCCACCCTAAAAGACATCAAAAGTGCTCTGAAGGCAGAGACCCAGTTTCTGTCCAGTGACCCTCACAGTCCCCAGTGGTACAAATCTGATGAAAGCTTAATTTCCCAGTTCCAGGGACAGTCAAGCTTGTCTTTCCTCCTCTAGATGAGGGACCTTGAACATAAAAGTACAGACTCACAGAGGAAAAATGAAAACACAAGCTGATTTTAATGCTGGCTCCTGAGAACCATGGGAATCAAAGGGAGACCATCTCCCCAAGCAAAGAGGATAGCAGTTACTCACCACCCCAGGAGGGCACTGTGCACCAACAGAACAGATGCAGGTGGGCGTTGCCTTGTACTCAAGGACCCTCAGAAGGTTGTGACCTTTCTCTTTCAGGCAGCAGAGGGCCAGATGTCCACCTGCAGGTCCTGAAGATGCAGCCAGAGCAGTAGGGACTGCATGCCAGCCTTCTTGCCTGGCACTGCCCAGGACAGTGCCACTATACCTCCTTCCTTAGGACCAGTGGGTATTGTCCTACCAAGGCAGGAGAGACAGGGTCCAGCCACATGGCTCGTGCCCAGGTGTTTGGAAGGAGGGCTGCCCTGGCTCATGCATTTCAAACACAGCATTGCACCTAAGCTCAGATTCCTGTATTACTGTCAAGAGGTGTCAGCCAGCCTTGTATCTAAGGACTACAGACCTTAATTACTCCAGGGAACAGTCTGGTGGCCAAACAAAGAAAGGCTTGTTACAAAGTCCCCTTTGTTGAAAGGGCCTTTGCCTGGATTGCTCCAGGCACCCCTTATACCAGCCACCAACCGGCCCAGTGCTGGGAAGCAGAACAAGTCAAGTCATCCTCTAACCCACAGGGGTTGCAGAAGACCTGTAGTAACGTCTGGCTGGCTTAGGTTTCCTGGCTGTGTGATCCAGGATAAATCACAGATCCCTTCCAAGCCCCAGTTTCCTTACCTATAAAATAGAGCTAATCCATGTGAATTCCACCTACATTTCTTGAATGCTGAGTACACCAGGGCTGGTGGTGGTACCTAACACCTTGGGTCGTATGCCAGCCCTGCTGAGCAGTGTTCGTCTCCTCCACTGGCAGACAAAATTGAATGGTGCTGTTAACTATGCCCCTACCTCTCCATCCCCTTCCATATCATAAACACATATAATAAGTTAAAGAATGTGCTTGTAGTGAATACTTTTCCTTTTTCCTATCCAGGATCCACCACTCTCCTTGTCTGCAAGGGTGGGGCAGAAACCTACCTCCCCCTAGGACAGCAGAGGAAGGATAGCTATTCCCTCCCCTTACTCCCTAGAAACAGAGAGACAGGCAGAGATCCACACAGCTGGCCAAATCTTAGCCAGCCCTGAACCTGGAATCTCAAAGGAGTGTGTGAGACAACGGTTCAAGGAGCATGAAGATTCCTCCTGATGTTGGTAGAGCTGGGGGAGGCACTGAGGCCTTGTCCAGGAGAAAGGGATGCCACAAGGTTCATGAACACTGTTCCCGGGGGTGGACCTGGCCTCTACTTTTGCTGCCCCAGTCCCACATTCCTGCTGCTTTTCTGAGCTTGGTTCTCCAGCTTTCTGCCAATTCTGTAAACTACTGGATGGATAACCTTCCAATACATTCCTTTTCTCTTTAAGTTAACCAGATTTGGGCTGTGTTGTTTGTAACAAGGAGTCCTACCTGATACTGTGAAAGATATAGCCAAGGAGGCAAGTAACCAAAATACAGGCAAAAAAAAAATTTTTCAATCCACCTACACGAATATATTTATCACAGCATTATTTAAACCTGGGAAGATGGGAAAGAGAGCTCATACCCGGCAGTAGTGAAACGGTTAAATAAACTCTGATCCATTCACTTGGAAAAGTAAGTAGTCTTCAGAATAGTGAGTATGAAGATGACACAGTGACAAGGGAAGTGCTCATGAGATAGACTGACAAGTGAAAACTGCCTAAGAAATTGTATGTGCAAGATACTTGACCCTCTTCCCCAAGAATATAAGCTTCCCCAGGGGCTAGGATTTTTATCAGTCCTGTTGAGGGACTTATCTCCAGGTGCCTGTAATAGTAGACACTCAACTAATACTTATGGAATGAATGAATGAATGAACGGCTAAACAAACTATCTGCACAGGGGAGGGGTGGGGAAAAATATTTTTATGTGATATTAGTGACTATTGTAGGTTAGTCAGATTTTTTTAAAAGCTGTTTTCTTTTCCCTAATTTCAGCATTTCTTTCATGTGGTTTTATTATTTTCCTGGGAAGAAATTTTTTTTCTTAGTCCAAACCAGTGGTAGGTGACCCAACTTCCTCTAATATTTAAGTCCCCTCTCGAGAGGCTTAAGTTGCCACCAAGCAGGGTGATAAGGGCAAAGGCACATGTGCTTCCCTTGCCAAATGGAACTGCTGGGCTGAAGCAATCTATCCATCTACCAGGAGCTGACCCTGGAGCCGGAGAATGAATACCACCTTCCTGCAGCAGCAGCGAGCGCTCTGGACCTCACGGCCCAAGCCCAGCCCTGGAGCATGAGTCTGCTGGGCCAGGTGCCCAGGTCCAGTCCAGGCCACTGCCCTCCTCCATTCCCCTCTGGCTGCAATCGCTCTGCCTTCTCGCCGGGCTTTGTCCCCGCACACCTCAGCATCTAAACAACGGCAGATTCAATAGCCAGAGGGAGTTCAAAGGGGTCAACCACCCCATTCGATTGGCGTTCAGCTGAGGCTGCCTCCAGCTTAGCAAGTGGGCTCCCATCCCGCCTTGGACTGACTAAGCAGGGAGGTGGAGGAGTCAGCACTCTGCGGAGGTTGGGAGGTCGGCTTCAGGCAGCCCTGGACTCACAGCAAGAAGGAAAGAGGATATTGATCAGTCAGGTGGGCTGTGAGGAAACAGCACTGCACGGAGCTGGCTGTGGACACCTGCTGAGACCACCATCTTAGGACCACCACTGGCTTGCATTCACTGTGACAGTTGTATTCCCTCTTTCCCTCTCTCTGTGTCTTTCTGTCTCTGTCACACACGCACACACATTTTTTTCATAATAAAATAAATAAAGTCATGCAAAGAAAAATGCTGGACATAAAGAATAGGAAGCCACACATGAAAGTACACACCCTGCACAGGCTCACATTCATCTCCTTCATGCCTTCTTCCGAAATCCTTTCCCCTCTTATATCAAGACGTTACATCCTGGTTTAATCCAACCAGCATGAGCCCCAGGCTCCGTGGCATACTCTGAAGGAATTTTCTCCCTTGTGAAAGTGGCTGCAGTGTTTCACAAGTTGTCCACAGGGCAGTACCAGCTGGGCGGCAGCCCTACTCAAAGCTCTGAATCCCATTCTGCAGGGTCTCTCTCCTGAGGCACCAGAAGCAGCTGGACAGTGCCCTCTCCTCAGAGTTCTGGGTCCCAGCTCTCTGTGATCCCTCCCCCAAGCTGCTGAGGTACGAAGCCAGTGAGGCAGCACTCTTCCACCTGAGGCATGTGTTCCAGCTCCAGTACAGGACCCCTCCTCCAAGCTTCTAGTGCTAATAAGCCCAGCCTCTTGTCTCTGTTTTCCCAGTCCTTGGGGTGGTAGCTGCTTCCTGCAGTTATCTCTGAGATACCTCAGGTTTCCTTTTTGCCCTTTCAGCCTGCTAATACCAGCTTAATTCCCTTTATTAAATTCTCTCTGTTAAAACAACTATGGTGATCAACTTCTTACCTAAATAATGTTTATATAGTCAAAAGACCTTCTGGAGCGTATTAACAGTTTTGGTTTCTTTGGTTAGTTTTACTGTATTTAATTTAAATTAAAGTTCATTGAATATTTTCCAATAATGCCTTAATTTTATAATCATTTTTTAAAAACCTATGGTGGTTTCTGTTTTTCTGGTTGGACTCCAACACAGGAAGAAAGCTATTAGGAAAATACGTGTCAGGTTGAACCTGCTAGTGAAGACAGTTTTCTGGGTAGTTTGATGGAGGATCTATCTTCTCCTTACCTACAAGAAGCTGAAGAGAAGAACTTTCCATCCATCATGTTCATATGATAATCCCTAAGGAACAGTGTTCAAGACCTAATTGGAAGTTACCACCAACTTTCCAAGTTATCTACCATTTCTTATATTCTGAGGGGTTTATGTACAGATGAACAGTGGAGGAACATATGTCTTTTAAAAGGCCAGGGATTCCAGATCTCCTGAAGAAAGAGGGTTTTGGCAAGGGAAAGAAGACCCAACTGAAGAAGAGAATACTGCAAAATGAATACACAGGAGTTAAGCAATCTAACTGTTCATAAAGGCCAAAGGGAGGCCCACCACACTCTAAGTTGGGAGGGGGAGGACCATTAAAACCACAGGTGGTTGCAATAACCACACATTCATTCAGTGATGAATTTCCAATCTTTATCTCCTTACTTTGGGAGCCATCAGTCTCGGGTGCAAAACGGCACTTGCAGCTAATTGCACCTGCAATTACCTACTTCCGGGTGCAATTAGCCACTTGAACCTAATTCTGAGTGTGCAAGTGTTTAATTTCATATGTGAGGGGTTGATTCCAGATACAGTTAGTTGTGCCCTCAATCTTTGCACCTGCAACTAACTGTGACTAATAAAACGAGTCTTCATGCAAGTCAGGTTGAAGGCCCATATGGTGGACCCTGTTTGGGGAACCAAGAATTGGATAAGTTGCACTGATAAGACACAAGTTTACTAAAGGGAGCAAAGGGGCAAATTATTAGACCTTGTCATTCTTTGGATCTACGGTCACATTATCCATGTCCCCCTTCTACAGCATGTTCCTCCTGGACCACAGAATATGAAGTCAGCCAGTAAGAAGCCTGGCTTTGCAAAGATAACAGAGCAACTCATGCTGACACTGAGGAATGTCCATAAGGCGTAGGTTATAATTGCATTCCAGCCAATTCTCCATTATTTGGGTCAACTCTGATGAGGTTGTTCAAAAGACTTAGGTAAGAGACATTAACTGAAGCCCTGCTATGTGCTAAGTCATACAGCGAATCCAGAGATTAATAGGCATGGCTCCTGCCTTCGATTTCATGTCAGTTCCACAAATATTTATTGAGTACCTACTGTCTGCTTAGCATGTCAAAGTGCTCATGAGCTTACTGGGAAAATGCATTCATTCTGTCTTTCAACAAATATCAATTTATCGAGCCCTCTTGGAATCCACATTCAAGTGGGGAAAACAGATGTTAAATAACTATTTACACAATTAATGTCTTCGTTACAGGGGCTGTGAGAATATACAATTAGGGTCTGCCCTGGGCTGAGAGCTCAAATTAAGCTTCTCCAAAGATTAGATGCTTGAGCTGAGATTTAAAAGATGGCTAGGAGTTACATAGGAAAGGGGCTATGGAGACAGGGCTCCAGGTGAAGGGAATGAAACTGCAAAGGCTCTGAGGCAAGAAGGAACATGACAATATTAAAAAATGGAAAGACGGGCAGAGTGGCTAGAGAAGAGTAAGGATATGAGGCTGTGAGGTTTATGTGATAAGTGAGAGGAGGTTCTTCAAAGTACCCAAAACTGTGCCAGTGAAAGAAATGATAATGGTTCTTACCAGAAAGGAGGACATCATGTGGCCTCTCAATATTAGCCTAGAGGGGATCTTGCCGTGAGATATATGTTTTGTCCCTCTTCCTCCAATCTCACCAATACCTGGACCGTGGAAGAGCCAGAAGGGAAATGAGGTAGAGGAAGGATAATATTGCAAATCAACCCCTGCCTCCCAACTGCACGTCCCTGAGCTTAAGCTTATGTAGCTAACTTGGATTTGGAGATGAGCCTGAAGTATGACATTACACTGGACTGGACTTTTAATACTTGAAAATAAAACTCATTTTCAAAATTGAGGCTGTTCTACTCTTGCACTGCTGGTGGGAATGTGAATTGGTACAGCCACTATGGAGAACAGTATGGAGGTTCCTTAAAAAACTACAAATAGAACTACAATATGACCCAGCAATCCCACTACTGGGCATATACCCTGAGAAAACCATAATTCAAAAAGAGTCATGTACCAAAATGTTCACTGCAGCTCTATTTACAATAGCCCAGAGATGGAAGCAACCTAAGTGTCCATCATCAGATGAATGGATAAAGAAGATGTGGCACATATATACAATGGAATATTACTCAGCCATAAAAAGAAACGAAATTGAGTTATTTGTAGTGAGGTGGATGAACCTAGAGTCTGTCATACAGAGTGAAGTCAGAAAGAGAAAGACAAATACCATATGCTAACAAATATATATGGAATCTAAGAAAAAATGTCATGAAGAACGTAGGGGTAAGATGGGAATAAAGACACAGACCTACTAGAGAATGGACTTGAGGATATTGGGAGGGGGAAGGGTAAGCTGTGACAAAGTGAGAGAGTGGCAGGGACATACATACACTACCAAACGTAAAATAGATAGCTAGCGAGAAGCAGCCGCATAGCACAGGGAGATCAGCTCGGTGCTTTGTGACCACCTAGAGGGGTGGGATAGGGAGGGTGGGGGGGAAGGAGATGCAGGAGGGAAGAGATATGGAAACATATGTGTATGTATAACTGATTCACTTTGTTATAAAGCAGAAACTAACACACCATTGTAAAGTAATTATACTCCAATAAAGATGTAAAAAAAAAAAAAAATTGAGGCTGTTCTAATTGTTGGAAGTGATCCAGGAAGCTATGGGGTCTGCATGAGATGTCTCTAAAGGATGGGTTAATAGGGATCCACCTGAGAAGATGTGAAGGTTGAATGGGAGAGACATCCAGCCTCTTTGTAACTGCACTCCATTGAGATCTGAGAAGGCAGGGAAGGTTCCATAAAGATAAGAAGGACCGGTAGGCTTTAGTAGAGAGGAGGGTCCAGGCATTTCAGGAGAATGATGAGAACACAGGGGATGGAGTCTGTTCTCTGTTGGATGGGAAGTCTTAAGAAGTTGGTCCTGGCTAGAACGAATGGTCTGAGGTATGAGCAGTAGAGTTGGATTAACATGGGGTAAAGTCATATGGAAGGAAGCCGTGAAGGTGGGCCAATAGGAGTAAGGGGTCTCTAGCATCAAACCTGGCTTCTCCTCCACACTCTTAACAAGCAGTAAAATGACTTAGTCTAGACCGGGGGCGTTCATATAGGCGACCTCCCTTCCAGGGTTGAAATGAATTTTTCCCCCTTTCTTCTCTGTGTATTGCCCAGTGGGACGGTAAGAAGTTACACTGTGAGGACATTCCCTCCCCATTCCCACCCACTGGCCAGCACCCCTGGCCAAGAAGGCACATATGCCATGCAGGTCTTCAAGGACACAGGGAGAAGGGGAGAGTCCCCTCTTTTCCTCCTTTCTCTCTAGGGCCGATACTGGCTTGATGTTCCCCAGTTCAGCTACTCCTCCCTCAGCACACAGGAAGGCTGTGTTTCCAGCCTCCTTTCCAGTTAGAATAGAGTCATGGATCTGGATTCTAGGCAGGTGGCCAGTGCAGACCTGGCCCCTAAAACATTCAATTCAGCCTTTCACTCATTCTCCCCTCCCAACTCATGAGACTGAAAAGAAAACGACTTCAAGATGCTGGAGACATGTGATGGCAAGAAATCTGCTTTCCTGCTCAGATAGGAGCCATCAGACCCTCATCAGACATGACACAGGCAGGTTATGCTTGGTTAAGCCACTGAGGTGTGGGATTTTTCATCAGTGTAGCACAGCCTGGTCTATTTTGACACGGCTGCCCATGCCCAACCCCAGGGTCCCCGACCCTCATTTCCCTCCCTTCTGAACACTTCCCACAAACCCCCTGGCCTCATGCATTTTCGTGCGGCAAAGTAGTGACAGCTCTAAAGGCGGGGGAAGAAGATCCACGAAGAAAACACTCAGGCAGGGCTTCCCTGGTGGCGCAGTGGTTGAGAGTCTGCCTGCCGATGCAGGGGACATGGGTTCGTGCCCCGGTCCGGGAAGATCCCACATGCCGCGGAGCGGCTGGGCCCGTGAGCCATGGCTGCTGAGCCTGCGCGTCTGGAGCCTGTGCTCTGCAACGGGAGAGGCCACAACAGTGAGAGGCCCGCATACCGCAAGAAACAAACAAACAAACAAACAAAACACTCAGGCCTTTCTCTTCCTGGAGCATGGTATTGCACTGCCACGCCACAGCCTTGGCCCCTCTTCCTGGAATGCTCCTCCTACAGATGTTCACTCAGGTGGCTTCTCCTCAGCTGAAATGACCCCTTCTCAGAAAGGCTAGGGGCACCTGCCCAACTTACCATCCCAGCACTCTGCTTTACTGCCTCAGGGCACTTGTCAATCCATGAAATTATCTTATTTGTGTATTGTCTTTCTCCTAGGATGTCACCTCCATGAGAACAAGGTCTAGGTTTTGTATGGTGTTCCTTTAGTGCCAAAAACTAGATGTGGAGAGAATGAATGAATGGGAGGAGATAAATTCTCATTCCAGGTTATCTAGTCTCACCTCCTTTACAAATGAGGAAATGGAGCCTTTTTCCCTAAAAAGAGGAAACAGAGAAGCAGCTAATGCAACTCTACAATGCTAGCTGTTTCTGGAGGGCTGAACTTGGATGTGATTTATTCAAACGAAAACTCTGGGGGAATTGTTTTAGAGGGATCCATAAAACAAATGTCGTTTTCACCTGGAGAATTCACCCAACCTTCTAACCAATTTCAAATACAGTTATTTAATGCAGATTTGACAAACGTGAAATCTCGTACACATAGCCATTCATCATCTGATGTGTGCCTGCCCTGCGCCACAGTTTAAGTTATAGCTTTTTAATGGGGTAAAACATTTCTATAAAATCATCAAAATACCTTAAACCAAAACTGCCTATAAGAAATTGATGAGTTTCAAGCATCGATTCAACCCCTGAAAATGTCAACCTTGCCATTGGCACCGTGGGCACTTCTATTAAAAGCAGCTAAAGAGGTATAATGAATATCTAATGAACCATTTTGTATGTCTATGTGGTTTCTTGAATTGGAAATAAATCAATGAGCCTTACAAAATGCATATTTTAGTGGTATATTCATAAACAATAATCTTGTTTTTCTATCATGACTCGAGTGTCATTCTTTTTTATAACACAACTGAAGTTTTAATAATTTATTTTATGTATACATAACCCAGAGCTTAAAGGGAGAGGGCAACCTAGTGCGTGTTAGATTTTTAAAACATCCTTGTGTATGGAAACTATGTGGATCATAAAGGTAAAACCAAAGCACTCAGGATCTAGTAGAAGACACGGGACGTGTGAATAATAGCTAGAAAACAACGCAGAAACTTCCATGAATACAATACCAGGAGGTAGCCTAGACTGAGTGCCGTGGGCTGAGTAAAGGAAAACAGATGGCGTGAATCCTGCTTTGCAGGCACTGTAGCTGAGCCCATGCCAGCCCTCCTGGCCAGCTCAGCCAGAGACAGCAGTCTCATGGGGCTGAAATAAGCTCCCCCAGCAAGAGGGTGGTGCGTTCCCCTGAAGACCTCCCCAACAGCCCTGCCAAAGGGTTCAGCTGGTCTGTCCCACCAGCTTCCTCAGCTGGAAATGGGTGAGTTGCTTTCCCTCCCTTTGGCATGGGCTCAAACCCTATGATCCAAAGCTGCCTCTCTATCTCAGCAACGTCCCTTCCAGAGGCCAAATATAACCATCCCTTTCCCGGCTCACAAAACTTCCAGTCAGACGGCTGTGCACAGTGACAGCCGGCCAAAGAGCGTCTCCCCAGCCCAGCCCACAGCCAAAGATAACAGCCACTTGGTGAGTATGGGCTGGAAAATTTTTTCCCCTTTGTTGGGACTTTGTTTGGAGGTATTTTTGTTTTGTCTTTGTTGTGGAAGTAAACGTAGTAACTGAAGAAGTTGCTACCTCAACATCCCACGCTAGACTCATGGGTTTAAATCCAGTTGTGGTGGGTCATGGCCAGAAAGATATTCATCTCTTAAATCTCCCCAGTCACCCATATAAAAGGAGAGTCTAGCAAGCACATCTCCGCCCCACTCTGTCCGGCAGTGCCTCCGGCACAACCATGATCATGCTGGGACCGACCACTAGGATGCCTTTTCTCCGCAGTCTAGCTGGAGTGACTGGAGTGACTGTAAGAGGCTCATCTATCTGCGGGGCTGGGTGGGGTCATTTCCATGTTTATACCCATGGTGCACCTGGGCAGCAGTTGGGCCTTGGGCCCCAGAGCTGTCAGTTCAGTGCCCTCTGCAAATACTAAAATGACTTCACTTATTAATTTATTTCTTCAAAAGTACACAGTGTTCACTGACCGCAAAGCCCACTCTTGATCTGCTTCCTGACACACAAGGCTCAAGTCAACCAGGCCAACGGCCACATCTTGTTAAATCTTACCTAGCAGGCGACACTAAGTGGAACAGTGCTAAAGAGATCCAGGCTGGGAAAGACGATTGTCTACTCCATGCCCTACTTCCAAATGCAATGTATAATGAGCAATTGTGCAAAACTATAACCTTCAATTGTTGGAGCGTCTCTGTACTTTTGTTTTTCAAAGGCAGAATGTTTTCTGGCATGTTGCTACCTGAAGAAAAAAATACTCCCTTAATTTCTACATGTGCGTGCATATCACGCTGATACATCTCATTTCTTGTCATAGTGCCTGCTCTCCCAGGACCAACAAAGAATTTATGCACGTAATGCATTTATCAGCTCTCGTGTGTGTGTGTGTGTGTGTGTGTGTGTGTACATATATATATCCTATGTGCCAGTGTCAAGGATATCTTCTGTATTAACAGAAAGCAAGCAACCTCTTGGGTGTTTCTCCACCATGAAATTAACTTTGCATCTTGTGCATCAAGTGAATGAAAAGTGATTAACAGGTCCCTGTGCTTTACACAGAACTAAGTACTCATTTATACCGGAAAAGGAGTTGTACTAAGCATTTTATGTTGCATAGTTTCTGAAATTGCTCCCCTCCCTTATTCTTTTCTAAGGAAGGTCTCTATTATTCCAGGGCCATGTAGACAGTAGAGGGAAAATGGCTCCTAAGTTTCAACTTGCTCTATTTAGGTTGCCTTTTCCTTGCTCCCCCCTCGGAATATTTATCATGCTTGTCATCAAGGACGGCTTCTGAGCACCCAGCAGTGCCAAGCGTGGTACCAGCTGTGTGTGTTTGGCAGTCCTCACCTCCACTGCTGTCCACAGGCTACAATTTGGATTTAACCATGGTCATCATTCACACCCTCGTGGCAGCAGCATCTTGGGGTGCTACCAGCCAGATGACAAGCAGCAAGAATGAGGACCAGGGCAGCAGTTGCTATGGGGCAATGTCAGGTGACTGCACCTGGCTAACGTTGCCTTTCTGCTCCAGCCACTTCTCTCCACTCACCTCTCTCATTTGGAAGGCATGTGTGTCTCATTCAGGCCATGAGACAATTGCCAGAATGATACAATCTTAGGGGAAGGGATCTCGAAAACATCGAGTTCGACCTGCTCATTTTAAAGATAAGGAAATGGAAGCCCTGAGGGGTAAGTTCCTTGGCCAAGCTCATGCAGGTGGTTATCGGCACAGCAATGGCTGGCATCAGGTAACTGAACCACTTTCTCATGGTCTTTCCACCATACCCATGGCTTTTCAACATTTGTTAGCACAATCCACAGTATGGAATAAATTTTATATCACGACCCACAATATCTACACGTATATACAACTAACACAAAAGTCTCACAAAACAATACCTATCTTTACTATAGGAGATATACGTTGGTATTTTCTATTATATATTCATTTTAAAAGAGTCTGGAGATTGCCTGGCAGCATGTACACTAAAATTGGAACAATACAGGGAAGATTAACATGGCCCCTACACAAGGATAACATGCAAATTTTCCCCATATTTTTTTCACATTTACCAAATGTTCCTTTTCTTTCCAGGGATAACATTTATAGGTACACAGTCAAAATAATTTGCATTTTTTCCTAATTAGATACATCTACTGAATGTCTAGGAAGGTGGGGTTGAATTAGATACAGAGAGGGGTCCCTTCCAGCTTGAACCTGTCCCATGCCTGATCAGTAGCAAGCTTATTGCCTGATCTGCCCTTAATTCTGAAAGGTAGAATGATCTAGCAGAGAGAACACTGGGTCTAGTCCTGGCTCCATTATCTTCCAAGTGTGTGACTTGGGGTGAATTTTCTCTGGGTTCTGCTATCTCAACTGCAAGATCAAGCTGTTGTTAATTGACAGAGTTCTGAGAAGTGAACAAAATAATGCAAATGAATGCAATAAAAGCTCTATTCACAAGACTTGTCCTGGAACAACAATGGTCTTAAATTCTCACATTTCAGAGAAATATGGTGTCTCAAAATATTTCTGGATTCTCATCAAAACACCTGCATAATGTATTATGAATAAATTTGGTGGAATAAAGACAAACTAAACCCTGGAACTGACTCATTTTCAAATGTCTTTGCAGGTGTTAGAGAGGAGGGGTTGACCCTAAATCTTGAAGATGTTCAGCCTCAGAAAAGCAGAAGTCATTGAGGTCAAAGATGACCCTATGCTCTTGAAAGGAAAAGGTGATCAGTCGCAAATTGAAAAACACAATCAAGAAAGGTTACTATTAATGAGTATGAAGAGGAAGAATTGAATGACGTGTTGTAAAACGTTCAGATGTAATGGCCAAGCTGAAGGCTGGTGGGACAAGTGAAAAGAAAGAGTTTTAGGTGTACTCAATGCTGCCTCAATTGCTTTTGAAGAAGGCATCTTTCTAGGAGGTGGTTAGGCTTGGGTTCAGTGTATTCCAGCTTTGGACTCACCAAATCCAATAAAAGTTTTAAAAACCGATATACAAATTATTTTTGAAAATATTCAAAATGCCTGCAATGACCTTGCCAAGCGTGACAGTTAGAAGGATCCTTGACAGCTGAGAACATCAGACAAAGCCGTTCAGAAGCTGGCTGTGATGCTCTGCTTGGAGAGATGGCTAGGGTAGAAAAAAGCATCACCGGCACTACTAGGGTACTAAGGGCTGCTTCCTGGCTGCTACTGCTGTGTGAAACAGAGCAGGAGCTGGAACAGAGATCCTGAAGAGGAGGAGGACCTTGGCGTGGGCAGAGTGGGTGGAGGTGATGTGGAGGCGGCATGTTCTCATTCCTGAAATAGTGCATTATCACCCTTAGTGAACTGTGACAGGAAGCTCGGAGCGGTGCTTCTCACCAATAACCCAGAGAAATCACTTGAAAAAAACGACCAAAGAAAAGGTTATGGGTTTCAGTTGGGGGTTTCAGTTGACGAAGTGCATGATGGCTTACGGCTGTCACTGTGCACGGCCACAGATAACATGTTTTGTGTTTTTGAATAAAAAGACATTTGTATGTTCTTTAAAAAAAAAAAAAAGCCAGCTATGCTTACAAAATTTATTCCACGACCCACCAAATAGAGCATTTGAAATCAGCACACCCGCGATGGGGAAGGGTGAGCCTTGAGCGTGGGCGATGCTCCCTCTTTCCCCACAGGCTCACCTCCAGCCTTGTCTCACTTTCTCCTCCAACACCTACTCCTATTGCACCCCTCATTCCAGAGTGTTTCCAGTGCCCTCTGGAACCCCTGCTCCTCGGTGAGAAACTCCCCCTTGACTTCAGCCTGGGGGTGAGGAACATTCCTTTCTCTTCCTGTTTCCTTTGGAGCCTGGCTCTCTCACCCATGCACTGCCCATCCCACTCCACTCCTCCCAGACTCCCAGGGACTGGAGACGGAGGATCTGTGTCCTCCTTACCCCTCAGAGACACCATTACTCTTCTGTCTTCACGTAAACCCCTCCTTCTCTCCTCACGTCACCTGTTTACCCACTACTATCCCCAAACCTCCCACTGGCCTCTTGGTGGCTCACCACCTTCTTTTCTATCCTAGAGCTTACCATCAACTCGGGCACTTTAAAATCCATGTGGACAACACATGCAGTGTGCTGCCCCCTGTCATTCCCTCCCTCCCCTGGTTACAAATTTGACTTTGGAATCACCTAGCATTGTCCCACCTAAAGTATCCTCCATCTTCCATCCCCCATTCTGTCCATTTTTCCCCATTCTCTCAGCTCCCTTGTGGTTTGGCTTCCTTCCCCTTCCAGCCTAGACTCTAGGGTCCAGTGCTTCAACCACTCTTTTGACAATACTCTAAACCAGTGGTCACAAATTTATTTCAAAATGCACAACCAACAGTGAAACAAGGAAAATAATCAGGCACATATCTCTGACATTCACTCATTCATTCATTCATAAATTACATACATTTTACTATTAAATCAACATTTTCTTCCATTTTAAAACATACCACAAAAATATAAGGGCATAAACAGCCAGTATAGTAAAAGCTTCAGTATTCTCTGCCCATTCCTAGTGGATCATCTCACACAACCCCTGGAGGAAAGCACACCCCAGTCTGAGAACCACAGCCCTAATCCCCATGCCCTCCACTCTCTCTTCCCTCTGTCGCAGCCACCCTGAGAAACCAGCCCTGAACCCATCTACCCACGGGCGTCCCGTTCTCTGCCAGGTGGCTGCATGACGCTGGGGCACCGGCTGGGTCCCAGGGAGCCTCTGTGGACTTACCCTTCTGCTCAAGGCAATGTCACTGAAAGTCTCAAGAGGTAAAGTCAAGCGTATTGGCAAGAAAACTTCCTTTCCCTCGGTATCACCAGCACCGAGGACAGTGCCTGGCACCTGCCTGCGATCCCCAGTGTTTGCTGCACTGCACTGTGCACACAGGTGGCATTTCCATCACTCTGGCAACATGGTTGTAAAGGCATGAAGAGCACACAGAGAAAAGCCCAACAGGTCATGGGTTCCAGCTGGGCACAGGCTTGGTTCTGAAGCTGTATGAGGGTCACTTGCCCCCAAAGCACAGGTCTGCCCACCATGACCCAACAATAGACCAGGCCTTCAGAAGCCAGACACACCACAGCTGAGCGAGCTCTAATTAGGCCACGTGTGACTGAAGCAGTTTGACTAAAGCCTACCTCACACCTTGACTGTTCCAGGGGGTTGCTATGGAGGCAGGAACTAGGGCCCCTCCAGACAATCTCTTTACCCACATGCTTGGAGCAGCCTGGGCTCAGGGCACCTCAATTTCCTTCAGAGGACCCCTCACAGAAGGATTCCTAGGCTATCACACAGAAGATGTGGGCAAGAAAGGGACAAATCTTAAAGGAGCAATACCAATGGGGACTGAAGCACTGCTGTCAGAATAAGCACTTAGGAGAGGTGATGTTGAGAGCCAAGGAGATGTGCTGGTGGGCAAACTTGCCTCTTTGGCCGGGAAGGAATCTTTTGCACTCTCTTCCCCGCCCCCACCCCCTTCTCACCACCTGGAGACGCATCCCCAGGTAAGCAGTGTCTGTAGAAGGACACACGACAGCTACAGCACTTTCTCAGGAAGGTAAAGATGACTCAGAAAATATACCCTCACCTCCTGTCAGTTCTTTTATCTTCTCTTTCTCCCCTTCCCAGTCCAGCGTTTCATAACCACTGGTCCATGGACATGACCCCTGCATCAGAGTCATTACAGGCCTACTTAAAATGCAGATTCTTGGGCCTCAGACAGATTAAATCAGAAACTTTGAAACTGGAGTCAGGAAATCTGCATTTAAACATTGTTTTGCCTCTTAAAGTTCGGGAACTGCTGAAAAACAGTCACTTCTCCTCTGTTCTTCCCAACTACACCTTGTTAATCCACAGCCACTCTCCACCTCACCACCATTCCCTTCTGCCCCTCCACTCCTCAGGCATTCACAGTGAAGCCAGCTGGGACTCAGATGGAAGGACCTGGGCGGGAATGAGACCCCTTGTGCTCTCACCTTCCTGTGCTGACCATAAGCGCCTCCCTTACTGCGCTTTATTTTCATCGACGGCATCTCCTCACAGGGTTCCTAGAGGCCCCACTTAAATTAACCTGGTCTACTTGTCCCAAATGAATACTGGGCAAGCTGGGGACTCAGTACACTGAACTAAAATAATGTCACCAGGAGGAAACCGAGTAGATCAGGGAGCTGAAATCTGGCCTAATGTTGATCAATTTTTGGCCCAAACCACCATCTACTAATAGGCCTCTGGTAATAGGCTTGCAAAGATGGAAATGTTAATCAACGCTAAACAAGAGTTACAAATAATAAAGACATGTGCCATCTACTCACCTCCAGGGGATGGGGTGTGAACTTGAGATGACTATGACCACGAAGCACTTGAAACCCAGAGAAAATTCTCTGAACCATTCTTTCGCTCACAGAATTTCCGTGGCACCAGTCCCCATGCAGCTCTGACAAGTGAGCTATTTTCGTACGTGAACAAGTAGCGTTATTGTTATCTGTGCTCTGAATCAAGGATAAAAAGGTGAGGTGAGAGGGAGAGAGAGGGTGTGAGAGAGAAGATGTGGAGGTGAGACGCAGAAATACAGAAACGCAGGAAGGATGTCAGAAACCAAAAGAAAAGGAGCCAGGTGTTCCTCGCAGAGAGGAAGGAGCCAGCTAGGCAGTCTGAGACTCCAAAGCACCAGGTGATTCCTCAGCAACCACAGGAACAGTCTCTCCTTCTGGGCTCACAGGATTCTGGAGCAGCTGAGGATGACATATGCAAAGGGCTTTGTAAATGGCAAAGTGCTACCTATTCAGGGTGCTAGCTCCCTTTGTGTGACCAAGGAGCTACTGCCCCTTTCCAACAGCCCTGCCCAAAGACTTGGGACACCACAGACCAAAAGGAAGCTTAACCAGCTAACATTTTTCCATTGGGAGATGCTGGTCTTACTATTCTGGCACCAGATTACCTAGGGACGGTAATGAGGGTGCTATTTTAGCAAGAAACTGAAAACTGAGAAGGAAATATGCCCTCAGAACATGCTGAATACCTATTGTAACACGCCACCCCACCAAGAGTCCATGTTCTACCTATGTTTTAATGTATTTATTTCTTTTGAGACCAGCAGGGCTTGAGCCACAGCTTCCTGCATTCTGCCTCGTCAGCATGAAAAGGTTTGCTGCCGTAGGCCCCTTCAGCTCCCTCTGGGGCTCTCCTTCTCCTCGGAGGCTGACTGAGATGAGAAGCTTACCCCACAAGGTAATGAAGAGACAGTTTTCAGTTCTGACTCACCCCTTGGGCTTCCTGAGTCAGCTAATGAGGCAGCTTTGCCGTGTGGTGTGCTTGCCACCAAGACCTGACCACTAGAGGGAGCCAGAGAGCAACAAGGGCCCAACTCTTCCCGGGAAAGAGCCAAATCCCCGGCACACCTACTCCCTCCTCCAGCCCAGAAACAGTGAGGCTTCATAGCATTTGTGGATCCACTGAAACAAACATGTCACCTTTATTGCACAGTTCCTTGGTCAACTCTTATTTTCCTCTTTCTCAAGGCTGGGTGGAAAACAAAACAATTAATTTAAAAAGCAGCACATGAGAACCTAAACATTATTTATGTCTCTAATTATCTCATTCTAGTGGGTATTTCAGTCCCTGTCTGGTCAGGACATTAATTATCTTCATAACTACAGCGAAAGTTAAATAACAAGCACCCACGGCTACGGCACTACTGTAATGTGCAAGCTTAAATGAACTTATAAATTTTATTAATGGATGCTTTATACAACTCCATATATTATAAATCAAACAAGAAACCTATTTCTATCTTTTAAGGGTACGGTGAAAAAGCTTTAACATTATTGAGGGTAATTTTTATTAAGTTTAAAACTCCCTTTTTTTTTTCAGTAATGAGACTGTTATGAGGATAATTTAATCTAGTTTGTCATGAGGCACCCCAGCTTGTTAAATAAGTTAATAAATGACTGTGCATTAATCAAAGTGACAAAGCTATGAGGAGCTGGGGATGGGAGACAATTCTGGTGATAGTATTAATTAGTATTTAATTAGAAACTTAGGGCCCATAAATTTAAAAAAAAATCATGGTAGAGACATTTATGCAAATTGCTTGGAGCCTGCAGTGGAGTTAGCTTTGCTTTAAAGAAACATGATTTTTTTTCCTAGCACGCTGTACACAGCAGCACTGTGGCCACATCACATGGCTTAAACGAGCTCTTCTTTTGTTTCCAATTTGTTCCAATTACAGGCCTGTAAATTCAAATCATTCTTTTGACTGTGTTGATTGAAATGTAGCGTTTCCACAATTTCTGCTGGGAGTTCTTTTTTTTTTAATAAAAAGAGAGAAATGTTTTAGAGAAATAAGGAGTTTCAGATTTTTTTTTCTGCTGTTTTAATTAAGATGTGTGTCACTATTTTCTAAGAACAATTGTGGATTCCATTTGATACACAAACAATGCCTCCTTTTTAATCCTGGTGAGCTGCAACTGGGTTTTGTTATGTGATATTATATTGGAGACTGCATGGACTCAACTACCATCATTTTTATTAGAATCATGGCACTCCTCACTTTTCTCGCAATCACATGCTTCGATAGTGGGCAATTTCTGATGGTCCCAAAAAGATAGTAACCATTTGGTTCTGAACGTCACTGCTTTCCTAAGGTACACATCCTCTTTTTCAGACTTTATTATTTGTTGCATTTATTCAACAAAGGCTATCCACAGTAAAAATGCTTTTGCTATTCAACAGTCTATTTCTGTCATGGTTCATTTATGTGTGAGCATGACAGACTGAAACCCGTATTATCCACAGCTGACAAGTGTCAGGCCGACAGTTCAATCAGCCCTTCCTTAAGATGATGCCCAGGGCCCTGTGTTTGAAGTAGGACAATAAAGCAGGCAACACAATCAGGGTCAAACTGATCCAATCCCTGTATATAAAGGGGATTCTGCCTAATAACACAGTGCGATTTTTTTCCCCTCTCCA
The DNA here is from genome assembly GCF_039906515.1 of Pseudorca crassidens. Lineage (NCBI taxonomy): Eukaryota > Metazoa > Chordata > Mammalia > Artiodactyla > Delphinidae > Pseudorca > Pseudorca crassidens. Next base: position 48,767,042 of record NC_090298.1, on the reverse strand, counting down.
AACACATTAGTCCTTAAACAGTGACTTGGCCCTTAAGAAAATCTGTGACTGACATGAAAATGCTGAAGTTTTAACATGGCTGGTTTATCCATAACCTCATGGGGCTGCTGCTTTGTGCAGACTGGTTTTGTCAAAGTCAGAAAAATAATGTATTCAGTGTCTGATCATTTTTAGGGAGTTATTTGAATGGGATTTTAAGTCAGACATCCTGATGTTGACAAAGGGATCATTTTCTTGTCCTTTTGTTTTACATTTGCATCGGCTGATAAAATTAAATCTCTGAAATGCATACAAAAGTGAGCTCCCTTCAGCAACACTCCACCAGAGTTTCTTGGAAGGAAGCAGGGTTTCTTGGTGTTTCTTGATATTAGGTCTCTCTAGAATACAGACTAGAATGCAAACATATCTTCAAAATTAGTGCTCCCTCAGCTTGGGCAACACTTCAACTCAAACATGTATGAAAGCATTTCACTGCAAATCCTACCAACCAACAGCAGAACCAAAGTTGATCAAATGCTAATAGTCTGCAGTGGGCTCCTTGGAGGGACCAGGAGACTGTTATCTTTGCTCTTCTTCAGACTTCAAACCACCGCCGATGATGGCAGGCATGGAAGTCCTGCTCACCTATTTGATAGGTGCCTTTCATAAGGAGGAAGCTAAAGACCCTCTGAAAGCTTCATGAAACTTTCGTCCCAGAAGGTACCACAGAGAACATCAAATGCAACCTCCAGGCTTTATGCATGAGGGAGGCTCAGAGACATTTGCGACTGCCAGTGTCAAGGAGCTTGCAAACGGCAATGGAAGGGCAAAATTAACAACAATAACAGAATCCTCTGCACTTTGCTTCTCTTTATCTGTCATTACTGGGCAGACCCAAGTTAGTGCAGGAGGGTCTGCCGAAAAGCAGAATTCCAAAATCAGAGAGTGAGTAATGGTGCCTGGGGCTACCAAACAAGACCTCATATCGATTCCCTTCTTGGACAGTTCTGGAAGTTCTAAGTAATATATTCTTTGTGTGCTTGTTACTCTCCAAGTACACTGTCCTGTCCCAGTCCATCCATGTAGCCACATTTGCTGCCCCGCTCTGGCCCTGCAGACCACATCACCTAGGCTCTCTTGGTGGCTAGAGACCAGGCGGAGGCGCTGACAACAGTCAGTCAAAGGGTGGGAGGAGGCCAGAGTGTGCCTTCCTTCCGCACTCCCTGCTTGATTCCCCACCTCTGAAGGAACGGACCCCTCCCGCACCCCTGCTTCCACCAAGCCCCTCCTCCAGGGCTCCCGCTGTCAAGGGTCCAACCTGTTGGTTTTCTTCTCTTTGCCCTTTAGTCCTAGGGGCTAAGAGTTTGCCACTGTGGCTAATCTCTTGGTATCTCCACGTCTCCTGTTTGTTCACCTAATGCTGCCCATGCTTCTGAACACAGCCCTTTAAAAAGTCACCACTGGAACCATCTCAGGCGAATTCTGTTTTCTCCTGGGACCCTGACGGATAGGTTGAATTCCTTAGCTTCCACCTGGTCTTCCTACTTCTAGTCCAGTAGTTCTTAACATATTTTGTAACCTCATAGAGAATCTAATGAAAGATAAGAGCGCTCTCCCCAGAAAAAATTCACTTACACATATATGCTCAAAATTTTGTGTGCAGTTGTAAAGTATTCCCAGACTCCTTAAAGGCTATCTACAAATCTTCCAGGCAGTCCATAGAAACTCCAATCCATTCTCTCCACCTCTGGTAAGTGAACCTTCCTAAAATACCCATTTCTTCCATTTGATCATACTCATGTTCTCCTCAAAAACCTCTAGGGGTACCCTACTAACCACCGTAAAGCATGAAGTCCAGAATCCTCAGCAAAGCACTCCAGGCTCAGGCCGACAAGCTAGCAGCGTGCTTGAGCCACTTCTTACCAGCTCACAAGAGACAGAGACGGTTATATTCTCAAAGCCAGTTGTTAAACGCAGCATTATTCAAAATGAGATTACATAAGTTTACAATTAAATGTCTTTATTAAAAGCCAAGGTAATAAAAATAAATACTCAAAATGTGTTGCTTTCTAATTATCTTACTACTATCTATGCTCTTGAAGTTGTCTATCGCATCTGAATGGTGGAAACACTACATAATGATGTACCATTTTGCAACTCTTCCCAGCTCTGTGATGGCTTATGGAATATTTACACCACAGAAGTTAGCAAACACTTCACATCAGGGCTTGATTTACTATGTTGATTGTCTAGATCAGGGGTTGGCAAACTGTAACACACAGGCCAAATCTGGCCTACAGTCTGTTTTTGTATGATCCACGTGTTTTTACATTTTTAAAGGATTGTTTTTGTTACAATCTTTAATGAAATAATTTATTTGGGCAATGGTAGTTAAAACATTTAGATGAGAAGCTGATAGGGAATTTTACAACTAATGGATCAGACTTATAATACCTAAACTCACCTGTCAATTTCAACATCACTAGAAGTGGAAAAACCAGATGTTAGTGTCACCTGATGTGATACAATTTGGAAGTACACAACACCATCTATGACATTCTTGTCCCCAAATAAACCTGCATCGAATAGAACCTCTAGATACATCTGCCAATTTACAGGAAATATATGGAATAAAGAAATATGTTAAACAACACCTCAAGAGTGCAACTGGCTGGGTCCATAATATAAAACATTTTATAGAAAAATTACTTTATTTCTTTAGCCCATAAATAGCAGGTAAAAAATAAGATGGATAACTGTTAAATGTTTGAAAAAAATTTTACAAGACATAGTCCACCAAATGAAATAGAGGTTCCTTATTTTGATTCTAATTTGGAAAAGAAAACAACTGTTAAAAGTAACCTTTTCACAGCAGAAACTAACACAACACTGTAAATCAACTATACTTCAACAAAAAAATAAAATTTCTTAAAAATAACTTTTTTAAGAAAATTGAGAAAAATTCAATATAGAATTAGTATTGGGTAACTAATAAATAATTATTAATTTTATTAAGCATGATAATGGTATTTCATAACCATTAGAAATACATACAGAAGTATTTGCAGAAGAAATGACAGCCTGTTTTTTTTAATAGATTTTTATTGGAGTATAATTGCTTCACAATACTGTGTTAGTTTCTGTTGTACAACAAAGTAAATCAGCCATATGTATACATACATCCCCATATCCCCTCCCTCTTGAGCCTCCCTCCCACCCTCCCTATCCAACCCCTCTAGGTCATCACAAAGCACCAAGCTGATCTCCCTGTGCTACGCAGCCGCTTCCCACTAGCTATTTTACATTTGGTAGTGTATATATGTCCATGCCACTCTCTCACTTCGTCCCAGCTTACCCTTCCCCGTCCCCGTGTCCTCAAGTCCATTCTCTACGTCTGCGTCTTTATTCCTGTCCTGCCCCTAGGTTCTTCAGAACCTTTATTTTTTTTTTTAGATTCCATATATATGTGTTAGCATATGGTATTTGTTTTTCTCTTTCTGACTTACTTCACTCTGTTTGACAGACTCTAGGTCCATCCACCTCACTACAAATAACTCAATTTCATTTCTTTTCATGGCTGAGTAATATTCCATTGTATATATGTGCCACATCTTATTTACCCATTCATCTGTTGATGGACACTTAGGTTGCTTCCATGTCCTGGCTATTGTAAATAGAGCAGCAATGAACATTGTGGTACCTGACTCTTTTTGAATTATGGTTTTCTCAGGGTATATGCCCAGTAGTGGGATTGCTGGGTCATATGGTAGTTCTATTTTTAGTTTTTGAAGGAACCTCCATACTGTTTTCCATAGTGGTTGTATCAACTTACATTCCCACCAATAGTGTGTGAGGGTCCCTAAAGGATTGCTTGTTAAAAACTAATTAATTTCGGCTTCCCTGGTGGTGCAGTGGTTGGGAGTCTGCCTGCTGATGCAGGGGACATGGCTTCGTGCCCCGGTCCGGGAAGATCCCACATGCCACGAAGCGGCTGGGCCCGTGAGCCATGGCCACTGAGCCTGCGCGTCCGGAGCCTGTGCTCCGCAATGGGAGAGGCCACGACAGTGAGAGGCCCGTGTATCGCAAAAAAAAAAAAAAAAAAAAAAAAAGTGACAGTCCTTAAAAAAGAAAGAAAAAAAACCTAATTAATTCATTTAAAAAAGCAGAGGAGAAGGAAGAGACTGTTTGTGGTCTGCAAAGTGTAAAATATTTACTATCTGGCTCTTGCCTGGAAACCTTTGCCAACCCCTGGTCTGGACCTAAGAAAGTGATGGATAAGATGTTAATAATGCAAATTAAACTTAAAAGTGTATCCTGCCTATAATCATTACACTGTGAATGGCACAGAAAATTGAGGAAATATTCTTCCAGGATTTGAAAGCTACGACCCATCGGCCAAGAGGTCTTTCACATCACACAAGTGAAGCTCCAACATACAGCTTCATTGTTTCACGTTCATCTTATTTGTTAATGTAAACAAAATATCAACACACATTCATGTTGGAACCATACTCGTGAGCCAGTGGCTGAATTTGGATGGTAACCAAGCGTTCATTGGCAGTCTGATTTTTTAACATCACAATTGAATCAAAGCCATAGGTTAACTACAGACAAAAGAGTTCAGAAAAACAAAAAGAAAAAACAAGAAAAAGAAACAAGGAGAACAAAAGCCAGGAAAGCATTATCTGAGAATCAAGGGACTGAAGCTCATTCTGTAATAAAGAGTATTGTATGTTTTAGTAGCATGTCTAAGTTGTAGGCTATACGTCATTTACATCAGTAAAATTTATAATAAATTTCTGTACATATATATACATGAGTATTTTCTTCTAGAAAGCCAGTTATTAAACTTTTACCAGCACACCCCCGACCCCACCCCCCAGAGTCTGATTTATCTGGTCTGGACAATGGCCTTGGCACTGGGATTTTTAAAACTACCCCTAAGTTATTCCGATGCATAGCCAGTATTGAGAATGACTGGCTTAGGGGAACCGGCAGGATCCCCTTAAGATTTTGTTCTCTTTGGTCAGGAAGTCCACTTGAATCTGACCAAGGAGGCACTGGGAGTGAGCATGACGGGGATGTTCTGGGGTGAGGAGGATGGGAGGTTCCTCCAGGAACTGGACACGCATCACTGGGCTGACTTGTTTTCCAGTTTCTCAGAACAAAATTGTCCTGGAGCAGCATACTCACAGTCTCCTAGACATGCCACTATTACTTCCTCTCCCGAAGTTATTCTCACTATAATTCTACCAAAGGTCCCCTTTCCTCTCCTGTCTCCACCTTAATCTTACCATCCCGCACATGCCAGCTTAGATATCCTCCCTCCTCTCAGAACTTCCCCAGGTGTGACAGACTTGCTCATTTCCCACTCCAGAATCCACTCACTCCTTACTAACAAAACCCCGATGTATTAGGGACAGCGCTGTGTCCAGTTAAATAGTGTTTCCAGGCCTCCCTTGTAGCCAAAGTGGCCAGCGTGACACAGTTCAGCTAATGAGACCTAAGCTGAAGCCTGACAAGCGTTGGGGGCAGAGTTTGTGCTCTCTTGAGAGAACTGCTGGACTCAGCTGGGTCAGACCCCTCCCCTTGCCTTCTCCAGAAGTCATTTTCAGAGTGTGAGGCAACCAGCCATCGGCAAAGGATGGAAGAGGAGAAAAACAACGGAGCCGCAGCACCAGTCCCTGACTGCTTGCCTTTGGAAGTCTTGTTCTGTGAGAAACATAATTCCCGAATTGTTCAAGCCCCTCCTAGGGGGATATTCTGGGGTTGCAACCAGACCAAATGCCAGTCCAGCAATCCCACAGTGAGTGCTCCTCCTGTGAGTCTGTACAACTGCAGATTTGCTCTGCACCACCCATAGCAGCAATCTCCAATGGGTAAATGGGCCAGCGCCCAGATATTTAACTATAAATCAGTTGTTTGAAATGTGCATGCACTTTCCCTGTAAGAATGAGCTATCCTAGAAAATCCAGAACAAACGTTGGCAGTAGTATGCCAGCTCCTGGAATAATCAAGGTGATCAGAAACAAGATTCAGGCAGAGTTAGGCTCACAGAGCTTCATAAAGAGGTTAGGTCTCCAACAGTGATTTGTAAATAGGAAGGAAATAGAGAGGAATGATTCCCAAAGATTTGGCTTTTGCCCAGAACTTATTTTTGAGGCAGAAGGATCATGTGTAGGTACAGCAGGAACTTACGTTCATGCTGTTTTGGGTGCACGTGCTTGGATCAGAATGTAAAGGGCATAGAGCATGGAAAGGCCACATCTTAGAAGTGCAAGAGAAAAGAGCCGGTGACAGCTGTACACAGAGCTTAACAGACCACATTAGCAGTAACTATTACATACACGGTTGCATTCTATTTTTGTATCACATTAACGGATATAATATTGGTAATTGCTCTTAATAGAATCACAGAAATGAGAGATGGAAGTGCTATATGGTATGATGGAATGCTGTTCTTTTACCATTGATCATTGTAATAAGCCTGCTCAGTCATTACTTACAAACCATGCTACAACTTTGCCAATGAGGCAGACCAAAATGAGGCGATAAACAAAATTGGTTTCCTTGCTAAATGCGACACCTAAGTTTTAAGATATTTTGCTGAAGTTTTAAACTGATTGTCAATTAGTCAATGAGCTATGGCAGGCGGTGTATTTCTGGGTAATTAGTGTGTGTCTTAGGGGGGTTATTTGGCATGAGGCTGAGGGCAAAGTAATTTGTGTCTCCCAGGAAGTGCGATAATTGCCTCAAGCTGAACTGCTTGGAAAGTGTATTAATTCTATTAGGAAACATTTATGTTATTGTGTATGGCATCCTGTATATTCGTGAAGTGTACTCATAAACCATGAATTATTCATTTTGGGGGCATTATCACATGAGGGTGGCCTCACTGATAACCAGGAAAAGAGGCTGCGTTGTTTGTGCAGTTGGACAACTCATGCTTTGTTGGAAATGATGCATGTTGTGTTTTGAAATTCATCTTGTTAGAAGACCACTGGATCCTAGGAGGCTGAGAGGCCTCCTGAGACAGGTAAGGTCAAAGGTAAGGCAATTTACTTAAACTGGCTTTTCCGGACGCCAGGCCTTCTGTTTAGAGCTGGCTGTGCTGCCTGTGGGGAAGCCTTGTGAGAGCTGAGAACTACAGCGATGACAGGCTTCATCTTGGTACTTTTGGACACTTCCTTTCCCAAACCTGCTCAGGACGTTCAGGGCACACAAAGGCAATCATTCATTCATTCATTCAACAAATACTTATGGATGAACGCTCGGACAATGTACTAGTCATGTAATAAATTATCGTAAAACCTAGCAGCCTAAAGCAACACACATTTATTAGCTCACAGTTTCAGTGGGTCAGAAATCATGTTCGGCTTAGCTGGGTCCCCTGCTTCATAACCTCTCACAAGCCTGCAGTTAAAGTGTCAGCCCAGAGTCCACAGTCTCCCCTAAAGGCCCATCTGGGGAAGGATCTGCTTCTGAGTCCGTTCCAAGCCCTCAGTTTCTTGAGGGCTGTGGACTGAAGGCCTAACCTCCCCCATGGATACTGACCAGAAGCCACCCCCAGTTCTTTGCCACGTGGGTCTCTCCAGTATGGAAACCGGCTTCATCAAAGTGTGCAAGCCAAGAAGGCAAGACTAAGGTCACAACCTATTGTAACTTAATTGCAGAAGTGACATCTCGTCGCCTTTGCCATGTTCTGGTGCTTCAAATCAAATCGGATCAGGAAGATGGCAGGGAGATGGAGAGAAGTAGGAGCATGTGAGACATGTTTTAGAGCAGGGGTCCCCAATCCCCAGCCCATGGACCAGTACCGTTCCGCGGCCTGTTAGGAACCAGGCCGCACAGCAGGAGGTAAGTGGCGGGCAAGTGAGCGAAGCTTCATCTGCTGCACCCCCATCGCTCCTTGTCTTCCATGAAACCAGTCTCTGGTGCCAAAAAGGTTGGGGACCACTGTTTTAGACTTTAAAATCGACCTCTTTGGTGAGCGTATGTTTACCTCAAGTTAACAGTTTTCTTCACCCCTGCTCTTCTTTGTCCATTTTTAAGGGAAATACAAAGAAAGTTGAAGAAAGAATCTTGTAACCATCATGGGAAGAGAAAGAGAAGGACCAGATAACACAGTGGAGGGTGAAAAGAGAGGGGCAGTGTGAGAATGGGATGGGAGGAAGCACGGGGAGGAGGCGGCCCCGTGCCTGCACCTCCAAGTGTATTAACTTGGGCACACTGCTTCACTTCGCCATGCTTCTGTTTCCTCTTATGTAAAAATATCTGCCTTTTGGGATTATTTGAGAGGATTAAATAACAACCTGGTACATACCTGATACATCACCTGCATGGCTCTTTTGCTCACTTCATCCGATCTCTACTCAGTTGTCACCACCTCCCTGACAGCCACAGCTCCAATAGCTCCCCCCACCTCCATCCTCCCCCAGCTGCAGCTGGCCTCATAGCACTTCCTGACACCTGTCTTACTTTGTTCGCCCTGCATTCTCAGGGCCCAGAGGGGTTCTCAGCATGCGGTGGATCCTCAGTAACACTTGTGAAGGGCTGCAGAGTGTAGTCACTGACCAAAGGTGCAGCTGCACAGGCTGTGTCCTGTGTTTCCAGCTGCATCACAAACAGTGTGGGGATATCAGCTTAGGACATAATGAGAGTGACAGCAACTAAAATACTTGCATAGTACTTTACAATGTACAAAGGCGTTGCTTGACCACCATGTCTTAATCCTTCTAGCCAGTAGCTGAGGTAGGTCATGTCCCTGTTTACAGGTGAGGCAACTGAAGGTGAAGGGACTTAATAAACTTCTCCGAAGTCCAGAAACAACAGACATTAGAAAGCAAGCCAGGGCTCTGCCTTCTTATGAATTTACTTCCCAAAGGGGCAAAAGTCTAAGTGTTCCTTTCAGTTTGCCAGCAGATGTGCTGAGCTGTGCTTGCTGGAATCCTGCATCGAGTTCTCTGGAGTTGCTGTCCCTCTGTCTGCACATCTCCTTTTCCCACTCTCAGAGGCAGCTGACAGATGGATGCTGTAAGTGTCAGATAACCAAACTGCACCCAGTGGAATTGCAGAAAGTCAAGCAGCCAGTTATATGGCTGCCAGTAAACTTCGCCACATTTCCAGAATTCCTTCTTTCTTTCAGAAGAACTCGATTGTGCCTCATTGTATTTCCTAGTTTAGCATCATCCTACCAGTAAATAAAATCCCTTCACTTTGACCCCCATGCATTCAACAAACAAGTACTGAGTGTCTGCTTGGTGCTAAGCATTGTGCTAGGAAATGGGACTAGTTAACTTCCAGAAGGAAAAGCAGACTTTAAGTATAAATCACTGTGTGGCTAATATTATGGTTGGAACTATAAAGGAGAAGTTCAAGGTGATGTGAGAACATGAAAGGAAGGACCACCTGGGACCTGGTCTTGAGGGGTCCAGGAAGTCTTCCCTGAAGAAGGGTCGCTTAAACTGGAGAAGAAAGCAGAACATTCTAGGCACAGAGAAGAGTACATAAGAGGTGCTGAGAACTGAAAGAGCTTCTAGAAACCACAAAAGTAAAATCACAAACAAATGAACAAACAGAGAAGTAAGCCTGAAGAGGCCTGGTGCTGGATGAAGCTGAAGAAGTAGCTAGCAGCCAGGAGGAGCTGAGCTTACTGCATCTACTTCTCCCTCTTCCCCAGGATCAGCAAGAACAAGGCCGCGAATTTGGTCTCAGTTGACAGAGTAGAGACATCATTGGTGCTAATTTGTGCCTAGAAAGATGTATCATTATGTCTCAAGCTGCATCGTGAAAACGTCTTAAAGCCTGCAGCTTCTGTCTTCTTTGTGATACAGAACACAAAGCATTTGTTTCCACTCAGCATTCAAGGATCTGCAAATTCAACTTAGTGGATGCAATCTGGCTGTGGCTCCTTCCTGGGGAAATGAGCCTACGGCTCCAGCAGTGGGCTCTGATGCAGTGTGCTTCTGGGAGCCTCCACCCACAGCTGCTCTTCTATCTCAGGATCCCTAGGTCTGTGGTTCTCAGCGGGGGTGTCAGGGAAGCTTGAGGGAACATTTTTGGGTTGTGTCAATGATCAGGAAAACACCATCTATTGTTCGGGCCAGAGATGTTGGTAGACATTCTGCAGTGTATGAGACAATGGTCACAACAAAGAACTGTCTTGTCTCCCACATGACTTTGAGGTCCCACCAGATATGGATGCGGGTGAAAAACCTATGTATAGGTTTCTGAGATTAGAGCTCAATTATGTTTTACATACAAACCCAAAATATTTTTTGCACAGTATTAATATACACTGAATTATCCAATAATAAAAATACAGTTGGAAATTGGAGGAAGATTTATTTTGTTTTTCCCCAAACTTCCCAGGGTTAGTTACCATTTCCAAAAAATATATCATGTACTTGAATCACCAATAGGACACACCCTGTAATAAACTGGCCTTTGAAACTGTCACATTCTTGATGATTATATATACATGTTTCCCCCTTGCTATCCAAAAGTAGAGCATTCCTATGAAACTTTTCCCAAGCCAAAATGGCACAAAGCAAAGAAGCAATTACCTAAGGACACATCTTGCTAACAGATGCACAAAATAAATGGAGATAAAGCACAGATGCTCACAGACACAGCTCAAAGCTATGGTGGCTTAATGCTGAGACACCTAATGTCGTTCCTGGGGAAGGAGCTTGGTAGTACTCCTCTGCCTGCTGGGGGTCTGCACTACCTCTATAACAAACACTAATATTTTTGCTCTCATAAAAATGAAAATCCTCTTTGGATTTCTTTCAGTTGGCGAAAACAGGTAAGAATGTAGATCTTTTGTAAAAGTGAAGCGGCGTAAAGCAAACTTTCCAAAAGCAGGGGATACGTATATATGTCGTATTTCAAAATGCCACTCTAAAACAAAGTGTCTTTAATATCCAGTTAAATGTTGGTTTACTTCTCTTAACTCCAAATGCATTGGTTATGAGTAAAGCATCCAAGCACTTCCTTATGAATCTTAGTCTCTACCCAAAACGTGGTACACAGACCATCAGCCGCTGCATCCTTTTTAGAAGGAAGGCTCTCAGGCCCCGCCCCAGAGCTACTGACTCTCGGGCTGTATTTAATAAGATCTTCAGGTGATTCAGATGCACATAAAAGTTTGAGAAGCTCTCTTCTAGGTTAGGTAGATCTGAGCATGGGAAAGGTATTCTTTTATTCTAAAAGACTTTTATTTCTCTTCTTCATTACATGAGGACATTGCATTAATCTCTTAATTATATGTAAAAGGTGGGCATGTTATCAATGAATTTCACCTCAAGAAAGTAAAATAGGAGTTATAAAATATTTTTTAATGAAAGAGGATGCTTCTGATAGGGTTGAGAATGCTGCTCCAAGATCCCCGGAATTCAATAACAGGGTGTGATGAACTTTGCAGCACATACATGAGAGGAGGGCATCAGAGTCAAATTTCTCTGAACTTGGCCATTTATAAACTCTAATGACTCCTAAATCTATATCTCCAGCTAGTGTCTCACCCTCAGAGCACACTCGATAAATCCCTGCTTTCTAAATATACATCCACCAGATCACAGAGTAAGTGCCCTGCTGTCTTCTGCAGGGTCAAGCTGCTCTCGCTTACTTATTCTACAAATGTTTTTTGATCTCCCTGTATGTGCCATGCAATGTCACAGGGCTGTGAGTAATAGAAAGACAAAGCCCGCTTTTGTGGAGCTGACAACAGTCTAGTAGGAGAGCTAAGAAGCCCGCAAATAACTGTACAAAGAGTCAGAACGTGATAAGTGCACCGAGGGAGGTACGGATAATGTGACAGAGATGACTTCTGCATAGAAATAATATTGAAAGGTCACGGAAAGTCGTCTTGGCCCTCTACACTGCCGAGAAGCCCGTGGTTTCACTCAGGAACTCTCTGGTTCCCCAACACAGCTATTTAAACCTTCTTTACTCTCCTCACATCTGGGCTGCTATACCTGCCTCCCCCCGCCATCAGCTGATCCCGCTTCCTTCTTCTCAAAGTAAAATAAATCACTGAGTAGACTAGACCCCCTTCTAATTCCCATCATTTTCTCCCTGCACCCTTCCTGGTCTAGTCTCTTCCTCTACTCCAGTTACCATGGCAGGGTTGCCCCTACTCCTGGGTAAGTCTACTCTGCATCCCATCCCTACTTTCCACCACCTCCTCAGACATCTCTCTACGCCATGGATCATTCTCTCCCTCTCCTGTACGGTCAACATCACCCTCTCTACTTGATCCTTCCTATTAACCTTCAGACACCCTTCAGGGTCTCCCAGTATTAGTTCTTAACCATCACTCAAGCTACTGGCCTCTCCTCTCCTTCACAACCAAACTTCTTTCAAAACGAAATGTCTCTTCACTCTCTATCTCCACCTCTTCAACTTCTACTCATTCTTCAACCCACTGCAGCCAGCTTCTGACCTCAGCACCCACAGAAGCTGCTCTTACCTATATAATCACCAACTACTTGCTTGTCACCGACACCAACAAATTCTTGTCTGTCCTCATCTCATTTGAACTTTCAGCAGTATCTGACACTGCCAATCAGCCCCTTGAAAGAGCTTCTTCCCTTGGGTTCCATGACACCCCACCCTGGTCATCTTCCCCTGCCTCTCAGACCTCTCCTCCTCAGCCTTCTCTATGGAGTCTCCTCTTTAAGAGCTGGTGTACTTTGGGGTCCAGCCCGAGGCCCTCCTTGCTCTCAATAAACACTTTCTCCGGATTTGACCAGTTATATTCTTTAATGACTCTTAAATCTATAACTGCAGCCCAGTTCTCCCTCTTGGATAGACTTCCAGACAAGTCCGTTTGGATGTCTCAAACTCAGAATATCCAGAACTAATTCGCTCTTTCCTGCCCCACCTATCTTTCATTCCTTGACCTCTGTATCATCAAATGGCACTACCACGTACCATTTCCTCAGGTTATACACTGAGGCATCATCCTTGACTCTTCTCACACACCCACACCAAATCAATCACCCCAAATACATGCTTTACCCTACAGCCAGAGTCATCTGACATGTGAACATGATGACTTCTCCACTCTGCTCAAAGCACCCCCATGGCTTCCTCATTGCCCTCAGGACAAATCCCAGCCACAGTGAACTTCTTCCAGTGCTTCACTTCCTTCTTATTCATCCTCCAACCTCAGACAGTTTGACCTTTCTAAACTATAACTAACTCAAGTTACCCTCACCTCCATAGCTGTTAGAAGTGCAGATGGATTTCCCATTATCAACAGGATCAAACCAAACATCTTCATGTGTCGGGTTCTGTTAGGAAAAACATGGAGCACTCAGAATGGCTAGAGTATTGTTCAGAATGACTGGAGCACGAAGTGTCCATCAGGGAGGGGCAAGAGATGAGCTGGAGAAATGCACTGAACCAGATCACAAAGAGCCTTGAGTGCCAAAACAGGAAGTTTAAACGCATCCAAAAAGCAACAGGAAACACGTCTTTGCAAAGGTTTAAGCAGGTGAGGATTTTGTATAGTAGCCACACACCACCTCGACTCACTGGTGGCTGGCAGGTCACTGTGAGTACAGACCTTTCTTGAGATGGTCCAGCCTGCAGCATGACCTACCTCAAGCTTAGACCATGTACACCTCCACTTTCTGCTTCAGGACTTCTCCAAGACAAAAACTGTCCCCAAAATGTGTAAAAATGCATGCTCACCCTCCAGTTCTCAACCGCTTGAGAGTAAGAGAGAAGGAGGAGGCAGGGCTGGGCCAAACATTCAAGCCTGAGTGACTGAGAAGGTGAAGGTGCCATTGACAGAAACAGAGAGGGCCTCAGCAAGAGACAGAGGCCGCTTGACCTCAGAAAGGCAGGGAGCAGAGGAAGAGGAGGCCTTCCTTTTCTCTCCTTCCTTCAAGTCAGATGGCGGGAAAAGAAGCTACTGAGGGAGTTCGACCTGCAGGACAGAAAACTGGGGAGGACACAAGAGCGCTCTGCTCAAATCTAAATGTCTGCCAGGAAGTAGACTTTAGAAAAGGGAGGAGAAAAGGATTGCCAGCAAGGAGCAGAAAATCTCAAGGAGGAAGACTGTGGCTCAGTCCATGAGAGTACTTTCTAACCCCTGCATTGATTGTGAGGGAGTGAGCATCCTCTCCCAGGATGGCTCAAACTGGATGCAGGAGGTTGGAGATCTGATTCCTAATTCCAGAGGGAGGCCAAACTAAGTAAGATTAGATCCAGCTGCGAGGGCTCCAGCCTCCATTTCCCTCACTCCTGCTACTCCAGATCTTCACATTGGTGATGCAGCCTTATCATGAGTTCTGCCTCAGGAGGAACTCTGAGTAAGACGAGGGAAGAGGTGATGCTTGTCCCAGTTGCCCTGCCCCCTGGGACCTTTTCCCTCCCACTCACTCCCTCCCCACCAGGAGCCCAGCACCAGCTTCCACCTCACCCTGTGTGTGGCCTGCCCTCCCAGCACTGTCACACCCCCAGGATCTCTAACTCCTTCAAAACCCAGGACCCCTGCCCTTGTATGCTCTGCTCTCCAGGGCTTGAAACTGAGAAACTGGTCCAGCTGGGCTTTGGACCTCAAAAGAACTGACTCTGTGTACATTAAAACAGGCCAAAGTGCCACGTGGGCCTTTTAGTGCCCCCTCAACTGCACCATGCTCATGTCCACCCATCTTCCAGGACCTCTCTCAGCTTGAAATCTCCACGAATCTTTCCAGACAAGGGTCCCAAGAAAGAGCCTCTATCTTCGGGGTTAGACAATTTTCCCAGCAATATGTCACTTGTCCTTCTCTGGACAAGAAGCGGGGGGCGGGTGCTTTGACTCAAAACATTTGTTCAGGAGAGCAATACACAAACACTCACAAATAAATTTGTCTTAAACATCATACTGGCAAATTCATGATCCAGTCTTCTGGGGAAAAAGTTTATTTGAACGAGTTTTAAGCAAAGGAAAATTATTTCAGGTCCTTCATTCAATAAGTGTTTTTTTTTTTTTTTTTTGAACACCTGCAGTGAACTTGGCACTAAAAGGGACAAAAAAGAAATGTCAAATGTATCCCTTGCCCTTAGAATTGCATTGGGAAGAGACACTCCATGCAGGAAGCTGAGTGATAATACAGGCAGCAGGATAAAGTGGGAGCCACGTGGCTCGGCAAACTCAGTGGCCCTTAAATCCTGACGTGCCTAAAAATCCTCGGAGGATGGAGATGTTAAAATTGCAGATTCCTTGGCTCTACCCAGGAGATTAGAGTCACTAAGTCTCTAGTGGGCTCCAGAAATCTATGTTTTAACTAAGCTTTTAAATAATTCTGATGCAGATGGTCCAAGGGCCAACTTTGATGCGCACGGGCCCAGCTAGCAGTTCTCTGTAGAAGACCAGAAAGAAAAGGAAGCCCACTGGGCAGGCCCAGGAAATGAGCTGTTTTTGTATTTAGACCTTAAGAAGCTGATGTGGAATCCTCTTCATTCCTCCTCTGCACAGTTGAGTGTTTTGAAAGAGAGCCAATACCTTGCCATTATCTGGAGAATGTGCAAATGGCACTAGGAATAAAAAAGGACACATACAGCTGAGTCTAGAGTTGATGAAACCAGTTTATCTGAATCTGATTCCAGGGCAGTTTGATGCTGAAAGGTGGTGTTATAACTCACTGAAGCGTTCACATCTATTGTTCTTCTTTTCCTGGGTGGCTTTGCCAAAGACCTTATAGATATAATTATTTTCAGATTACTGTTATTACACACATTCTTCTTGAAGAAAAAACTACTTTGTTTTTATCTCCATACAGCGAGGACCAAGTTTCGGGTGTTTTCTTACCTGTATATGTAAAACAATCAGAACACTGCCCTACTGGGCTTATTCTCCAGTCTCGTGGGTGTGGTAGGAAGCAAGTGGAATCACTGGGAGACTTGCTGAGGGCCAGAGGGAGAGAGGGGGCTGTGGGGAAGCTCTCCATCCTCCTTGGGATTTTCCCTGAGGGCCACGCACTCCTCAACTTTTGTGGACCACCTGCTACTCACCTGGCACTATACACAGACTGGGGGCTTCCATTACAGAGGAGGGAAATATAATAAATAAATGAACAAACACATAAATTGGAAAATAATGGCAGTGATAAGTGCTATGAGAGGTTTTGTTTTGTTTTTGTTTTTTTAAAAGCCAAACGAGGCAGGAGAGAGAGGAAGACTGGGAGGAGGTGACGGATAGCAGCGGCAGGGAGATCTGGGGCAAGAGCCTTGCAGGTGCCCTTTGGAGGGAATGAATCTAGCACATTCAAGGAGCAGAAAGAAGGTAAACATGGCTACAGCCAAAATGAGATCAGCGCATAAAATTAATACCAAGAATTATGAGAAGACTCAGAGGTTTAGTCTCAGCTGGGAAGAAAAAGAAACTAAAGCCGTGGGCTGACTTAATGCTTTCCTCATGACCAATGCACAGGGTGGCGCCTAGTTCCCTGTAGACGCTCCAGAAACTGGGCTTAAACTTCACCATGAGCAAATAAAATCTGATTTGAACGAAAGGAGCTTCTGCAATTTAGCCAGAATGAGTGATTGACGAATAACACTATCCAGAAACTGACAGACTGTCAAGCCCGCCTGCTACCCCTGGGTTATTTCAGCCTGGAATTTCTGGCCCAGTGAGAGCAGTCATTGCTTTCTCCCTCGATGGATTTCTCCATAGAGAGTTCAGAAGAGGACAGAGAGAGAGATCAGCGAGCTTTCTGAAAGCCATGAAACGAGGGGGTTTTGTGTGCTCCGTCTATATCTCCACAGCAGCTCCAGTTGTGTGTATTTATCAAGCTGGTTGAGGCTCCCTGGCTGATAGCACTTTAACAAGTGGATTGCAAACTAAAGTCAAAGAATTTCTGATGGCAAGTGATATTTTACTCGATATGTATGCTTGTTTTGCTTCCTCAGGATCTGGTCTTAAAAATGGACCTTTCCTGGAGGTAGAGTCAAAGGAAGTCACATACCTGATTTGCTTTGCCCTGACACCTGGGCTTATCTAGGGACAGTTATTCTATATGGGCTTCTCGGAATGGAATTCACTTTTACCCTACCCAAGAAAAGTACAGAAAGCCCTCCGCCTGGGAGTGATACCTAAAAGCCCTCTATGGGGCAGCGGAGGCGGGTGGGAATTATTAGACAAGGCCAGACTCGAAGACCACCCTCTGTTTTGTGGCAAAAGGGACAGAGTATGGCCCCTTGCTTAGCCTGACTGCACTTCCTAATGTCCATCATAAAGAATGAGTGTATCTCAGTTTTTCAGAGCGAACAATCTGCTCAAAACATTTCTGAGTCTCTACCCCTGAGCTTTGTCCTTAAGCCATAAGACACAGACGCCCTAGATACAGATGCTCCAAGGGACCCCTGCACACAGATGTCTAGGGGTTTCCTCTGGGCCACACCTTCTCACCTCCATCCTCACACTGTACTCATTAGCCCCCTGTGGTCCCAGATGCTCTTGATTAGTCACCTGACTCACCCTTCTCTTGCCTAGTACAACCTTGGTAACTCGACTCTGGTTCTGGGCTCCTTGCCCTGGGCACCAATGGCTATGTTCCTGGGTATTACTGCTGGGATTTGCTCTGGCCTCTGAAATACGCCACTTCAGCCAGCCCAACTCCCTAGGGCCTGCCA
Source organism: Pseudorca crassidens (assembly GCF_039906515.1). Taxonomy (NCBI): domain Eukaryota; kingdom Metazoa; phylum Chordata; class Mammalia; order Artiodactyla; family Delphinidae; genus Pseudorca; species Pseudorca crassidens. The sequence continues at coordinate 48,749,432 of NC_090298.1, read as the reverse complement.
GCCTGCTCCGTCCAGAGAGAAGTTGAGACATTAAGACCATTCATTGTCTGTCCATGAATTCTACACTCTGGTCACATACTGTACAAATAACGCTTCCCCCATGTCCCCAGAAAGTTCTTTATACAAGTTCAACCCCCATGTGCCAGCAGTTCAGAACGTTGTGACCAGGTATGTTTACCTCACTGCTCCTGCCCCTCGGTTTTCACTGACCAAGCCCTGATGGCCTGGAAGCCCAGGGCGAGGCCTCAGAGATGGCAGCATGCAGAATCCTCTCCCCACAGTACCTACCTGGCTTTAAGGGCAAAGGGGTCCCAACTAATGGTCTGCCCTCTTCTCACAACCCTCCCTCTCACAGTGTTGGGGTCTGGTCTCTGGTTTCTTTCTCACCCATTCTCTAGACACGTTATCCATGACTGCATTAGGGATTCCTGGGGCAGCTGCACTATGGTTTGATAGAGGGATGATGAAAGGTCGCTTTCCACCTTATTATCTTGAGAAAGCATGAACCTACCAAGTTGAGGGGGCCTGAACATACAGTTATTCTAAACAGACAGCGTCTCCTCCCTGACCCAGTTTTCTTGAAGAATCACCGGGGCCTGCACCCTCCACTTCACTGAGGCACACAGGCTAATGTTCCCAGGATTATTTTCTTGAGCTGAGGCTGCAGTGTTCCTGATTTGACCCTTGCATATTATTTGATTGTTTATCTTGACATACAGGTTTGTCCCAGAGGGGAATGCTTAAAAAGTGGCGTGGCACACCCGAATAGAGAGAGAAATGCAGCTTTAACTTATGTCCGCCTCTCTCCTGCCAGACTCCTCCCAATTATTGTGCAGGCTTCTTTGCCCTGAGGGCAGTTTGCAGCTCCAGGGGACTGGAATTGGCTTAAAAAAAATTCCTTCCTCTCTGTGCCCCATGTGAGGGGCATTGTGTGCTCTCTAAATAATAAAACTGGCTTTGTGTGACCTAACTGGACAGGCCCTTTGAGAGATTTTTCAGTTGCAGAGGGAACAGTCAGCTGCACCCTAGGAAACCAAGTAGTTTCCAGACCAAGGAGAAAGTCCATGACAGCAAGATGTTTTTCCCTTAAATTGTACTGTGAGCTAATTCCTCTCTCCCACTAGCGTTTAAGGTAATTAGATAAAAGTATAGCAGAAGAATCCAATTTATATTTTGGATCTGACAAATAATAGTATTTAATTGATCAGATGTTCCCCACCCACCGATTGCTAACAAAATAACAATCAACAAATCATTTTAGAGCCCTTATTATATGCAAGGCATTGTCATTGATGAAGGTAATTATTTATTACATTTATTGATTTCCTACTTGGTACCGAGCACTAGCTAGGAGCTAAGGGGTTAGAAAGAGGTGGAAGTCACAGTGCTTGGCCTCCAGCTTACAACTACCCACTTAGAAGAGAACACTGACCAGAACTGACCACCTCCACTGTGCCAGGCACGAGCTGGGAATGTACACACATAAACTACCTCATTCAATCATCTCAATAACCCTGTGAGGAAGACGATAGTATCTCCATTTCACAGATGTGGAAACTGACACCCAAAGAGTATATGTGTGGCAGGCAGAAAAATGCCTCCCCCTACTCCAAAGATGCCCATGCCCAAATCCCTGTGAATATGTTACCTCAAATGGCAAAAAGGGTTTTACAGAAGTGATTAAGCTAAGGATCTTGAGATGGGGAGATGATCCTGCCTATCTGGGTGGGCCCAACATAGTCTTCTTAAAGGGTACTTTTAAGAGATAGGTAGGAAGGTCAGAGTCAGAGCAAGAGAGACAGATGTGACAAAGGAAAAAGAAGTTGGACCAATGTGAGGCCATAAGCCAAGGAATGCAGGCAGCCTCTAGAAGCTAGAAAAGACAAGGAAATGGATTCTCCCCTGGAGCCTCCTAAAGACAGCACCTTTGCTAACCCATTTGAGACTTCTGACCTCCAGAACTGTAAAGTAATAAACGTGTATTGTTTTAAGCCCCTAAATTTGTGGTAATTTGTTGCAGCAGCAATAGAAAACTAATACAGTATGCTTATTCACACCTGCCCCAACTGCATTTCACAGTGGACTTGAGTTGGCCAGAGAAGGTTACTCCAGAGGGGTAGAGCCAGGCAGGCTGGCAAGTTGAGGGACTGGCCCCTGGAATTCTGCAAAGCAGGAGCCCCAGAGCAGGATTCAAACCAAGTCAATGTGCCCTTAAAGTCTATGTCCTTTCTTTTTTGCTGATCTGCTCCCTAAAGATAAAACATGGGGGCAAAGTGAGTAGAATACAAGAAGAAATATTCCATGATAACATGATATGTTTAATGGATGAGTAGGAGTTCAGGAAATGAGTGAGTTCTGAGCAACAGTTATTGGCGCACGTCAGCAGTGATCACAGAAGACTAAGTGGGGGAGGTACAGCTTCACCCTACAGCATGGGTAGATTGGGGTAGCACGAGAGGCAAACAGAAGGTCTTGAAAATGGGGGAATGGCCTGATATAAGAAATGCCACTAGGAACAGAAAAATAAACCAATCTTCCCACCCCTTATTCCCCCTCCTATTCTTGCGCTATCCTCTGCCTCTGGATTCCATTAAATCTGCCAACCAAAGTCTTGACAAAGGCCTTAGACAACATCCAGTAATGTTGTCTCCCAGATGTCAGGTCTTGACCCAAAAAGGTGTATTTGTCTTTCTTGCCCACAGTTACCCCACAGATCAAATCTTCCAGTCTAGTGCTCCCCAGCAATAAGGAACAGTGTTCTCAGTTCTTCAGAGTCAACGACCACACTCTTTGTATGTGAGAGTGGTCAGTTTGATTCAGTACGTCCAAATGAGGAAAATTTGCATGAGAATTCCAGACTTTGACCTAGGTGGGGCAATTTGGTTAAATATAGAGACAGTGTGTGTTCATAAATACACTTTAAAGCCACTTTTAATTTATAATCAAGTAATTGTGAAAGAGGCACCATATAACACAAATGACCTTGGGGCAGGAGACCCAACTTCTAGTCCTGAATTCTATTGTCATCTACAACATGACATTGAGCAAACTCTGTTACATCTTCTGTGAAATGAGAATGCGGTCTTAAAATTCTCTTAATCACTTAAGATGGTCTGGCCATAGCAAAAGAAATTCTGATGTGAACTGGTTTAAACATTAAGGAAATATATTACCCTGCAAAACAGAGAGCTGAGTGGCAAGGCAGTTTAGAGCTTGTATTAGTCAAGGTTCTCCAGAGAAACAACCAATAGGAGATACATATATGTGTGTGTATATATATGTATATTATTATATTATATTATATTAGCTTGCATGATTATAGAGGCTGAGAAGTCCCATGATCTGTTTTGTGCAAGCTGGAAGCTTAGAAAAGCCAATGGTATAATTTCAGTTCAAACAAGAGGCCTGAGAATCAGGGGAGCCAATGATGTAAAACCCAGTCCGAGTCTGAAGGCCCAAGAACCAGGAACACCAATGCCTGAGGGCAGGAGGAGATGGGCTGTCCCAGCTCAGTCAAGATAGCAAATTCACCCTTCTTCCATATTTTTGTTCTATTCGGGCCCTTAATGGATTGGATGATAGCCGCCCCCATTGGTGAGGGTGAGCTTTACTTAGTCTACTAATTCAAATACTAATCTCTTCTGGAAACACCCTCATAGGCACATCCAGAAATAATGTTTTACCAGCTGAGCATCCCTTAGCCCATTCAAGTTGATACAAAACATTAACCATCGCAGAGGTTGACTGATTCAGTGTCAATCAGGATCTGGGTTCTTTCTGTCTTTCTCTCTATTTTGCCAACCTGAATATCAGCTTAATCCTTATGCTGGTAGTAAGATGACTGCCATAATTCTAGGTATCGCAGTCAGACACAAAGCATCCAGAGGAAAAGGAGAGAGAAAACCCCCCAGAAGATGTTCCTCACATAGCACTGGTCATCACTGAGTGCCCATTTCTGAACCAGCCACTAAAAAGGAGTCCCCTTGAGAGGGATTGTTTCCGCCTCTTCTGAGGGTACAAGAGAAAGAGAACAACTGAACAAAATCATGATTCTGTATGGAAGGAAGATGGTAAAATTGCTGCTGGATGGGAAATTTATAGTGATCTTTATTCTCTCAAAGGTCTCTTCCAGGGCTTCCCTGGTGGCGCAGTGGTTGAGAGTCCGCCTGCCGATGCGGGGGACGCGGCTTCGTGCCCCGGTCCGGGAAGATCCCACATGCCGCAGAGCGGCTGGGCCCGTGAGCCATGGCCGCTGGGCCTGCGTGTCCGGAGCCTGTGCTCCGCAACGGGAGAGGCCGCAGCAGTGAGGGGCCCGCGTACCTCAAAAAAAAAAAAAAGGTCTCTTCCAGCTCTAAAAATCCATAAATTAAAAAGCCATTAGTTACCTGACCTGGTTTAAACCCAGACTGCCAACCTATGTGCCTACTCAGAACCAAGTGTTGTGTTATGCACCAGGGATACAGCACCAAGCAGGAGTCGTGGAACTTCAATGGAGCATCCAGTCTCGGGGATCCTGACCACACCACAACCAAGACAGTCAATCCTATTGCTTCACCCCTTCTAACAACTGCTCTCCTGCAGTGGTTCTGGATGAGGCCGAGTAGTTTGGGTTGTGTAGATGAATGAGAGAAAATGGTTGCTATTAATCTATACAAGTTACATGAAAGTCGGCCGACCAACCTCCCTGTTTTCTATCCTCAGACAATCCAAAATTATCTGGTGGTGTTACACAGTGTGGGGTGGGATGGCTGATTAGGGGTGTTACATTTTCTTAATAGAAAATTCAAATTGGTTATTAGAGTTATTGACCTGACATTGACCATGGGCAGACTGTGTCTGTTTAAACTCATTTCCAGGTCACTTAATTGAGGAATAGCATTTTCCCCTAGTGCAGACCAGGCCTCTAGAGTTATTTCCCACACCTACAATGACTCTTGTAAGGAAAAGAGAAAATAGATGGAGAGATGTTTAGTGAGAAATTGTACGCTTCTTGTTAAGTCTTTTTTTTTTTTTTTGAGGGGCTCAGTGTGTTTGCTCAATTCCAATTACCTGTGTCTTTCTTCTCTGGCTGGATTAGTAACTATTCAATTCAACCAAAGCATAGAACAGTGTCACTAAAACGACTGTTCTTCTCCCAGCAGGATACTTAGGTTTTGACTGAGTAATCAAACTCTGAAAGAAATTTCACCAAGATATTTATTACACCAAGTAAAGGGAATAGGAAGTTTGTTTTGTAATATAATATACTGTAACTAGCTAGAAGAAATAGATGGCAAAAGAACCTTCCTTAAACATGAAAGTTACACATGTGTGGTAATAAATGTATGTCTCCCACAACCCAACAGTTTTACCAGACAACTTAAGAAGAGGAAGCATATAAAGTCATAAGTATATTAGAATGAATGAAAGAATTAAGCATTTTTCAAACTCTAATTTTTCTACCAAATTACTGCTGGTGGTTGTTGGACTATGGGAGAGGCATTCTGTTCTTGTTATAAGGCTTGAATTTACCATATAAAAGTGGACCTGAACAGCACATTGAGGTGAATTCCATAAGATCTGCAATAATAATTAATTCTCTTTCTCTCCATCAAACCTCTAAACAGACTTACTCGAAGATGTTACACTGCTCATTTCCATTTTCCATCCTTGGTGGAGTGGCTAATAAGCAGTGAAATGGCCCAAACAAGAGAGAAGAACCAGGAGAAAAACAAAGACCCAGAATCATCTACAAGCTGAATAATTCGCACTTGAAAAGTGGTGGCCCTAACAGTAACCAAAAGAGAGAATAGGTGGGATTTGTCAATTTTCCTTCAGACTCTCATTTCAGGTCTTGGGTTTACCCTACCTCACAGGCTGTCTCAGTGACGAAAAAAAGCACATTAATTTGGGGACAACTTCTTATTTGATATCTTTAAGAGCACATATAGCACTGTTTTTTTATACCACCTTTTACTTTCCTGCTTGAGATTTTTCCTTGTGTGGAAGGCATCTTTAAGGCCTATTGCTTTTTGGACTTCCCTGGTGGCACAGTGGCTAAGAATCCACCTGCCAATGTTGTAGGGGACACAGGTTCGAGCCCTGGTCCAGGAAGATCCCACATGCTGCGGAACAACTAAGCCCGTCTGCCACAACTACTGAGCCTGCGTGCCACAACTACTGAAGCTTGTGCGCCTAGAGTCTATGCTCCGCAACAAGAGAAGCCACCACAATGAGAAGCCCACGCACCGCAATGAAGAGGAGCCCCCACTCGCCGCAACTACAGAAAGCCCGTGTGCAGCAACGAAGACCCAACACAGCCAAAAATAAATAAATAAATATATTTTTAAAAGGCCTATTGCTTTTCATTTTCCCAGGATCTATGCTCTGAATTCTTGATGTATCAGTCACAGTTCCAAGGGGGGGACAGGTCAAATAACTTTACAATACAAACCCAAACCTAGGGACTTCCCTGGTGGTACAGTGGTTAAGAATCCGCCTGCCAATGCAGGGGACACAGGTTCGAGCCCTGGTCCAGGAAGATCCCACATGCCGCGGAGCAACTAAGCCCGTGCGCCACAACTACTGAGCCTGCACTCTAGAGCCTGCGAGCCACAACTACTGAAGCCCGCATGCCTAGAGCCCGTGCTCCGCAACAAGGGAAGCCCCGGCTCACCACAACTAGAGAAAGCCAGTGAGCATCAACAAAGACCCAACACAGCCAAAAATAAATAAATTAACTAATTAAAAAAAAAACCCAAACCTAAACAGATAGCTCCTTTATACGAAGAAAATGCAAAGACTTGTAGGTCTCCTGTGGTAATGGGATTTGGCCTGAACACTAAGGGATCTCAGAGACAGCGAGCTGGAGTGCAGGCCTGGGAGCCAGGCATCAAGGGCTCTCCGCTCCATTTCAACTGCAAGCCATTGACTGCATGCTCTTCCAGCCAAGCGTTTATTCCAGAATGTGCTGAAAAGGCGCATGCCTGAGAAAACCATAGGCAGGCTGATCACGTTCTCCAAGAGTGGCCTTTCAACTATCAGTTTACCTGAGAACTGGTTAAAGATGCAGATTCCTGGACTCCATCCCTGACACTCTTTGCATCGGCCCTGGAATCTACTTTTTCAATAGGCTGATGAGGTCTTTTTTATGCTCACTGAAATATGAGGACCACTTCTAGACTCTTGGCACTCAAAGGTGGCCTTGAGACCAGAAACATCAGCATCATCTGAGACATGGTTAGAAATGCAGAATCTAAGGCCCCATCTTAGACCTCCTGAACCAGAATCTGCATTTTAACAAGATCCCCAGGTAATTCCTTAAAGTTTGAAAAACATCTTGCTAGGTTAGTTTTGTCTTATAACTTAGTTCTCACCAGCTGGGAAAAGAGATGATACAGCAATGCAAAAAGGGGCTTCTTCTCGATCCTAAGCTACATACTAGAATCACTAAGGAGCTTTTTAACAGTGACTGACATCTCAGCCCTACTACAGGCCAATGTAATCCAGCCTTCTGGGTGTGGGACCCGGGCATCCATATTTTTTAGAGCTCCACAGCTAATTCCAATATGCAGCCAGAATTGAGAACCAATGTTCCACTGAAGCAAAATTCAGAATCCAAGCTTGAAGCCCTACATACAGAGCATCAAGCTGAGTCTCAATGCCATAAAAAGCAGTCAGGCATTTGCCTAGTAACAAGGGATTCCTAAGATATTTGCCTTTTTCTAAGAGGCAGCTTTGGCCTTTTGAATGGCTACTCATTGTCCATGCCTCATAAAAATATGCTGGGCCTCCACTGCCCAGTAGCTGAAGAGCAGCGTCCCGTTCCTTTGTTATTCAAGGCCGGGCTCCAGGCATCCTCACGATGGGAAATGGCTCCTTCTGAGGCAACATTTCTCTTTGCTTTCTCTGCCCCTGGGATTTGTGATTCTGGACAAGGCATATGCCTTCTCACCATGTCATTTTCCTCATTTGCAGAGGCAAACACAGTGTCCATTGATTCCTTTGGTTAAGCTGACTGGTGCCCTGGCTCATGTCCAGTGACTATTTCTCTTTGCAGCAATCCTCAGCTGGGGGTGAGCCAGGAAGGAGATGGCTGCCCATTTAGAGCCCCAAGTCCCCGCGCTCTGTATCCTGTAAGCTCTCCAAATGCCGGCTTGTTCAGCTGATTCTCTTCAACCCAGACAGGTTCATCAGAAAGCTTTGGAACAGATTTGAGAACAGAAATGCTACCAGACTCTTTTGAAATGTCTGAGTTTAGTTGAAGTCCAGACTCCAGTAGATCCAGGCTATAGGAATATAAGCCCCGACCCCCGCCCCAGGCTCTTTTTTTTCCCACGGGAAAACCTCCTAATTGGTCTGGATAAATTCTCTTGAACTCAAACTGTAACTATAGCACATGGACTCATTACCTTTATTTCTATAATTATTGATAGTTTGTATTTCTTTTTAATATCTCCATATCACATGCAGTTGCATTCATTTTCCCACCTATTAACTAATAATACTGAGTGCTTGCTATGTGCCAAACATATTATCATGTTATCCTCACATCCATCTTCAGAGGTAGGTGCTATTGGTATACAAGTTGTACAGACATAAAATTGAGGTTTAAATAAGTCAAGCAGCTTGCTCCAATTTCCACAGGGTAAAAGAGGCAGAAACTGGAATTCATCTATATCTATGTGATTCCAATCAGATACTGCTGCAAAATAGATCTGTTTTAGGAAGTTTCTCAATCCTTCACCTCGAGTTTCTGTGCTTCCTTGAGGCAGGATCTCTGCCACCAGATCTTCCCTTCTGGCTCTGCTTGTTTAGGAATTGGCTACAGTATGTGCCAGAGTCAAAAAGATTTGGAACCAACAACAAGGGTAGGTGGAGTGGGCAGGGAGAAAACTTAGATTCCTGTTTTGTACCATATACCAAAATAAATTCCGTATGAATCAAAAATTTAAATGAAATAATAGAAGTACTAGAGGAATATATATACAGGCAAGGAGTTAGAAAATTTTGAGGTAGGAAGGACTTTACAGAATGGTCACCAAAGGCAGAAACCATAAATTAAAATATTAAGAATTTCAACTACACAAAAATGTTAAATGTAAATTTAAATGTAAAAAACAATTGACAATGCAAAATACATGAGGAAGAATTAATAGACAGAATACATAAAACATTCTTACAAGCCAGTAAGTAAAAGATGAACACTCCAATTTTAAAAAAGTCAAAGATAAAAGAATGAAAAGAAGACTAATATTCATGATTGATGGTGATGAATTCTGGCAACAAACTTTTGCATTTTCTGCAGGTGGGAGTATGAATTGACATAACCTTTCTAAAGGTCAATTCAACAAAATGTACTTAAACTTTTTCAGAGCAGTTAACCCAACTGTTTAGAGAAACAGGTCTTAGGGTAATAATTAAGGACATGCCTAGTGACCCAGCAGGGGAATGACCCTGGAATGGTGTGGACAGAAGGAAAGACATGACAACATCCTTAAAGCCCAGGAAAGGAAGAGCTGAAGACATCATACTACATCCCTGCTATGAAAGTACTATTTAGTCATTAAGAAGAAAGTCTACTTATTGAACTATATTCATTGGAAGGATGCTTACATGGAAAGTTATTCACAATACATTGTTTAGAAAAGAAAAAGCCAACTGTTCCACAGAATAACTGTTTGGGGATATACAAGAAAAGTCTGTCTCTAGGTAATGAGAGTGTGTTGGTTTGATTTTTATTTTCTTCATTTTACGTGTTTGCATTTTTCATTAATTCTACAAAAAAACATGCACCGCTTTTGTAATGAGAAAGAAAATTACAATAGAAGTTGTAAAAGAGGAATCCCAGAACTCCAAGCCTAGTCTCTGGGTCACTAAGAATAGGAGGGTTGGACTAGGTCATAAATTGACCCACATCTTCTTCAGAGGGAGGTGGGACCTGCTGGCAACATCTGGCCCTCAGCCCCCTGCTGGTCCCACAGAGGCCTGTCCTTCCCTGAGATCAAACCAGTAGTCAGCCCCCAACTCTTCCCACCCTTCCTTAGACAGATCTGGGGCCCCAGTACAGGTTCTTGCCCAGGAAACTGGAGGCATGGACAGAGGCTGACTCTCCGAGGAAGGTCCATGGGGCAGCAAAGATGTGGCACTCACTCCAGGCTTGGCCCCTGTTTTGGACACGTGGGTTTGTTTTCCGGAGAGAGATTTCTCTGCTAGCCTAAAAACACCCTTTTGACTCTCCTGCCCTTGGTTAAGACTCGCTAGTGACAGAAGGTGGCTGCACTCTCCCTGCAAGTGCTGACAGCCCCATCTGCGCTTGGCAGTCTCCCTCCACCACCCCGGGCCAACCCCGAGCACGCCTCAAACTGCCCCTAGGAGGCAGAAATGCCAGCTAACAGCCAGAGTGGCAGCGCGGTGGTCAGCAGCCACCCCCGCGAGGCCGCGGGCCTGGGCACGGCCCCGCGCACTGCTGGGAACCCATCTGCATCCAGTTACTGGTTCCCAGAGCGGGGGAACAGGAACAACACTGAGCCGGAATCGAGAGGCGCACCCCGCCCGGGCAGTCGGCTCGCAGGGATCCTGCAGCAGCCCGGCCCCCACTGCGCCTGGAGGCACCAGGTCACGGGCCCGCTTCACTCTCCCTGCGGGAACCCCAAGAGCCCCCACCCTGCCCAGACATCGGTCCAGGGTCCCCGGGCGATGTTGTCCCTGGACGTGAGTTCCCGTCCTTCCTGGAGTCCCGGACTTCCCCGATCAGAAAAGGCGCGCTCTGCCGAGGCCCTGGGCTGCCCAGGCTCTGCCTCCTCAGTGGCCAGCGTCAGGCGAGAGAGCGAGGACCCTTCGGCTCCCGCCCGGGCGCCTGCACCGTCCTCCCACTCCCCCTCCCCGGCCCGGCGCGTCGACAGCAAGGGGGTTTTCATGCACACCCCCCGCCCTCGGCCAACATAGGGGTCTCGGATCCCGTGGCCTCCTCCGGGTGGGGCTCCTACCCCGGAGCCCGCAAAGCTCACACATTGCGGGGGGAGGGGGGAGCGGCGGGTGAGTTGCAGGGCTGAGGTCCGCTGCCCCGCAGCGCAGGACTGGAGGTCTCTTACGGGCACAGCGCCACCCCGAGCCTCGCTTGACCGCTGCGGGGAAAGCGGGAAAGCGGAAGGGGCTCCCGGGCCTGAACCGCGGCACGCTCGTGGTACATGGCGCTGCTGGGCAGGCGAAGAAACTGACTTGACTCAGGTGTGCGGGGCACGGGGGGAAAAAGAGGTGAAGGCCCTGCAGCTGGACCGCCTCAGAGCTGCAGAGATCAGGAAAGGCCATAAGTAATTTACTAAAAGAGCAAATTTTAAGAGGGGAAATTTGAGACAGTAATAGCAGCAGCATCTGGGGGAACCGCAGGGGGGGAAAAAAGTTGTGAATCAGACTTTTGCACAGGGACTCAGATTTTGCAATAGGCGCTTAATTAAAAATAAAATATATTGACGCGGTAGGCAAGTCGTGTTCCCAGGAAGGTAAAAATACAGTTGACTCGCCCCACACCCCAGATGCTCCACCTGCCTGCTGTAATTACAGGGCTTCAGAGAGGAGAGGAAAAAAACACGAACAGAGAGAAATCTGCTTGCATATTTTTCTTCTATTGTGGTGGACTCATTTGAATTATAATGTGTTGCAGGCCACAGTAGGAAATTTTGTGCCTTGAATAATGAATCCCCCTGGAGCCCACGGTACCTGTACTTCTCTTTAGTGTCCTCTGAGAATAACGTGTTCGACATTCAAGTGACAACAGTGGAAAGGATTTCAAAGCCCTGGAGCCCCAGAACGCTGTACACCCTGACGGCTCTTCTGCCTGCCCTGTCTTTGGCTTCCAAATACAGCAGGTTCTTTCTTTACTTTAAATATGTTCATCTTTTACACGGGTCTTGGCTGTCCACAGAAATACAGTCCAGATGAGTAGGCTCTTCTAAATCTGAGTTAGCCCTGCCCGTACAAAGCTTCGAAGGTGCTAAGGCCCCAGGATACTACCTAGATTTTTTTTAATGGAAAAACTGGGGACCAGAGAGGTACAATGTCTTGTCCCAAGCCAAAACAGGCTTTTCTGATGTTGATATTATTTGACTGGCTCAAGCTGGCTTTCCATAAGAAAAAAATAGTAAACATTCAGTACTTTAATAAGACAGACGCAGTTTAGGTTGCAAGCAATATCCAAACCTTTGGGACACTCCATGGTTCTGAATAACTATTTTATAGAGGTTTGAAGTTAACAGGCAAATGCAGGGAAAAAAATACAAAAATCTCAGTAAGATGAGAGAATAAAAGCTTTACAAAATGATAGAAGCAAATGCCTAAACTTTCAGTTTTGTTTTGTTTTTGTTTTTAGTTGAGCATTCTTTCTGGTTTGAGATAGATTGAGAAGCCTTTTTAAAAACAAGTTATTTTTGACCAAATAATATTAAGTATATCCATATGATAACATGGAACCAATTTTTTAAAAGTTCTTAAATGATATGGAAGGATTTCTAACATACATTACTGAGTAGAAAGCAAATATACTACTATTTGAATGGGATGAAAAGATCAAAGGAAAGTGTATATGCGTTATTTGTTTATAGAGCAATAGACTATCTCTGGATGGATATTGCTTTTGGGATGGGGTGGGAGGACAGGGAGAGGGGACTGTGGCCTCTGTATCTAAATCCTCTGTCAGTTTGTTTTTAAACAATGTAAATGGATTGCTTGTTTAAAAAATAAATAAAACTTGATAAATATTAAAGTCGTTCAAGCTGTAATACAGCCTGGTCAAGACATGGTGATGGAGGGAGGGATGGGTAATTGTTAATCCTGCTTTTTGTTTTTGTTTTTTTTTTTTTTTGCGTTACGCGGGCCTCTCGCTGTTGTGGCCTCTCCCGCTGTGGAGCACAGGCTCCAGACGCGCAGGCTCAGCGGCCATGGCTCACGGGCCCAGCCGCTCCACAGCATGTGGGATCTTCCCGGACTGGGGCACGAACCCGTGTCCCCTGCATCGGCAGGCGGACTCTCAACCACTGCGCCACCAGGGAAGCCCCTGATCTTTTAAAGGTAATTTTATTCATTACTTCCTCAAGTTTTCATCGAGTTTCTTAATAACTTGCCAAAGAAAGCTGATATGGAGTTTTCTTCTCTGCCTGCTGCTTCTCTCTAACCAAGGCACAGACAGGCAGGGAAATAACCTGAAAATGGGATATAGGAAGGAAGAGAATAAAAAAGCAAAGACCAGGTTTAATCAGCAAGTTAACAAAGGACAGCTGACTACACTCGCTTACTTTCTGAGCTAGGACATTTCCTCTGTGTCCTGAGAACTATTTCAGGACTTTGTAAGTCCCCACTTATTAACATTCTAAGAGCTTTGAGCTGAAAAGCAGATAACCCCAAAGCCTGGAAAAGGCAAAAACTCTGCCAGACCTTTGGGTCTGGCTGAACCATCTTGAAATAGCTCTTTAGAGTCTGCTGTACCACTTCCAGCAGCCGCAAAGAGCAGAGAAACTCAGAGGGTCATCCCCATGGTGTGAGATGTTCCCCCAAAGAGCTCTCAATCCTACTTGTAGATGTTTGACCCTGCAGTCCAGCTGATTCCCAGGATGCAGAGAGTGAGCCCAGTTGCACCCCAACATGGGAACATCCTCCCCAAAGACAAAAGTGGAAATCCTCTGTGATAGGTTCTTCCTATTCAAACAAAACAAGCAAACCAAAACAAACACGCACAAAAACCCTTCTCTTTTCTACCTGCTCTCTGATTCCCTTTCTCAGAGCCCAAATCTTCCTCTCTCCACGTAGAGCAGGGTTTCTAAACCTTGGCACTATTGACATTTTGCACCAGATAATTCTTTGTTATCAGAGGCCTGCACTGTGCGTTGCAAGATGTTGAGCTGCAATCCTGCCCTCTGTCTACTGTCTAGCGCCATTCCCCAGGTGAGGGTATATGTATATATACATATTTGTTAGGAGTCAGAGAGAAGGTAGAAGGCAGGTGACATTAAGATGTTGTGCTAGATACTTTCCATTTACCTCTCCAAATCCACTCTCCACCCTTTTCCACCCTGCTCTGGGCCTCAGGGTGTTGACTCTTACAGAAGGCACTGATAACTTCATCAACATGCTGTCTCTCTGGCTTTTGCTTGGGTTTGGCCATTGGGGGGAACTGGCCAGTGGGGGTGTGGGAAGAGTGTGAGATTGATGAGATTGATTACTCTGAATCCCCCTTGGCTAGATCATGGTTGGTTGACTGCTTCCCTCTTCCACAGGCCAAAGCTCTGTCAGGAGGCTGTCTCAAAGAGCTACAGCTCTCTCTGGCATGCAGTAACTGCTCGCTCCCCTCGGCCTTCAGGCCTAAAAGTGGTAACAGTTTCCTGCTGTTGCTAGCTCCAGGGTAATGCACCATCCCTCAGTGGTTTCCCTCAACCTTGCCCACATTTTTATAAGTCATCCCTTTATTAAAATCTCCTCAAATTAGTTTGAGTACGCCATCTGTTTCCTGCTGGACCCTGATGGATACAGATGATATGGGAAAGCATTGGATGGTGGGGTTATTGGTCTGAGACAGGATTTAGTAATTCCTGGATTCTTTGACCAAACACCCAATAGGTTCAAGTGCCTTGAACCAAAGTGATCGTGGTACCCTTTCTTTATATATTTCTCCCCCAGTAACCAAACCCGGGCCTGAGATCTCCCGTTTGCAGCATGAGGAAGCATTTGCCCTCATACCAAGAGTAGAAGCTGTCCAGGTCACACGTGGCCTTCTCAGAACAGACATGATTGAGGACTGAAAAACAGCAACGAGAGAGAAGAGATAGCAAGCTCTTCCCCCAAGAGAGCAAGCTCTGTCCCTTTTATCACTTAAGCCACACGAAAGGAAGAGGAAAACATTGACACGTTAACCCCTTTGTAAGTGCATTATCTGGAAAATGAGAGCAAATGAGTGTCTTCCAATTTAACATGGGACTTTCTTCATAGTCATTGAATGTCTCCATCTTAATTCTAATGTATCCAGGAGAAGTAAAATATGTAGGCCATGTGGGAGAAGGGGCATCCTCTTCACTGGCCCCTGGGCTGTCTGGGTTGGACAGACGGAGGTTGTCCCGGGCCTCAGCTGCCAGGAGGTGGGAAGGAACAGAGCTCCTGTATGGCTCTGACCCACGAGCACCCAATGATAAGGAGGGCAGGTGCGGCAAGGATGAGCCCAGGGAGCCAGCTCTGCATCTGGCAGTGGTGCCTCTGGGCCAGGCCAGGACAACAACCTCGATTGTCCCTCCCAACAGTAGCCCTGCTGATCCCGGAGAAAAGAAAGCCATGGGGCCATTTGGATCAGGCCTCCACAGGAAGAATGCTGTCCTTTCTCTACAGCTCTGGGTCCCAGAGTCATGGAATCAACAGCTCAGAAGCTGGCAGCCCCCTCGGAGGCCTGGGCAGCCTCCCCCATGATCACATGGCCCAAGACACTCCGTTCTTTGTGACAGCAGCTTGGCTGGGTGGGCTGAGGACCTCTGCAGGAAAAGATGCTTCAGATGCCCCCTGAAATCCCTGGAAATTGATGAAAGAGCCTCTCTCCTCTGGTCTGTGCCCCCAGCCTGCCCAGCTCACCTGGTCTCTGAGCGCCCGCACAACCGGATGCTTGCCTTATTCACAGCAGAAACAGCTCCTCAGCCAGTGCCAGAAACAGCCTCAGACTCAGAGAGCACAAGGGCAGCACAGACACCTTCAGGGCCTTTGCCTCATGCGGCTAACGTCAGAGATGTTTTATTAAATGAGATTTGAGGTCACATTGCTTCCTGGATAAAAGGAATTTTGCTTCAAAGAAATTTACTTGCTAAACAACGCTAGGAAAATTGCCAGACTATCAGCAGGCACAGCCAGCCACTTTTGAGCTGCCCAGTGTTTCCAGAACTGCCAAGTAAACCACTCACATTAGGTCAAGGCTCCAGAGAGCTAATCACGGAACCTTGTGGACCCTCAGTTTCCCCCTCTGGAAGAACACAGCGGCTGGACTAAATGAACCTCTAAGCTATTTCCAGCTCTACACTCCATTCATACTTGGGAACATCCTGTCTCTTGGCACCTACTAAGGAGAAGTTAGCCAAGAAGGAAAAGGAGGCGGCACAACTCCGGAGCCAGACCGCCTAGGTTCAAATCCCAGCTCTACTACTACCATCTGTATAACGCTGGGCAAGTTGTTTCATCTCTCTCTCCCTCAGCTTCCTTATCTGAAAAGTGGGGATAACTTTAGCACCTGCTTCATGGGGTTGTCATGAGGCTTAAATATAATAACATCTGCAATGCATAGAACACACCTAGTACAGAGTAGGCACACTGTAAGCATTTGCTATTTTCATTGCTCTCTTTACTTTCACAGAATGCCATCTGAGTCTTTTCCTGTCACTAGTTCAGCCTTGCTAAAAGCAATTTGGCAAATGGGCTCTCAGAGGGCAGAGAATGGTATTTTTCTGGGGGAACTGAAAATAATGCCAACTTTATTCCCTCCGCAGCTAGCATTCTCTTGAGCTGGGAAGGAGGCTTGGTGAGGGGGCTGCAGTGCCTTACAAACTTTGGCAGGATGCCATTTCTTCCAGATTGGAGACAAAAGTGAAGCACAGAGAGGGGCCCCGTCCAGAGCCTCCATGCAGCTCACGGAGAAGCTCTGAGCCTTCTGTCTGATCCTGAGCCTGCAGCAGCCTCCTTAGCCCACCACCCACTCCGCAGCTCCTACTTAGAGGGATTCCTGCCAAGTCCCAGGTCTGTGCTCAGGGCACTCCCTACACAGCTGATCAGCTGGGCCATGCCAGTGAGTCATCTTGTACCATTTCCAGAGGCCCAGAAGCCTGCTGTAGGAGCCAAAATGCGGGGCAATGACTGCAGTTGGATGGAAGCTGAGGAATCCCTGGCCCCTTGGACCAGGAAAACAACCAGAGAAAGAAGGGCAAGTCTGCAGTTCCCCCATGGTTAACTCCCAGGCAACACAGGGTAAGTAAGAATGGACCAAGACCTTGGAATTCCAGCCCACGCAGGGCCCAGGAGGCCCCATTAGCCAGCCAGGGCCTACACAGCCCATTAACAGATAGGCGTCAGATGAGGCACTGGGTATGTCCACTTCACTTCTCAAGATCCCACTTCCTTCCCTAGCCTGCTCTGCCCTTTGTAGAAAGTACCTCTGGCTTCTGGTTGGGTTTGGCTATAGGAGGCAGCACCAGGAGAATTGAGGGCAAAACTCAAGTGAGTTCATGGCATTCAGTTCTCTGGTCCCCACTCCCACTCCATCCTGGATCCCTTTACCTAAAGCCATAACTACCCCACTTAAGCATGTCCTCTGTGTCCTACAGGACCCTGATACAGGCCAAATGTTGGCCCAAGGGCTCTTCACCCCATCAGCTTTGTCTTCTTTTTCTTTTTCCGTATTTGTACCATAAAAGAATACCTATGACATGTATACAAGATATGAAGCCACAACCCAACTTAAAAATATGAGTATCAATGCTTTTAAAACTTTGTGTGTTTCACAGCCACAGTTCCATCACCAGACATGCACACATGAGCGCACACGCACGCACACACACAGTTCACCATAGGAAAAGACTGGGGAAAACCAATTATGTTATTTTTCCACTTGTCAGCTCAGGGTTCACATCCCAGCTGGCACATCTGAGCCAAGAGACCATGTACTGGAAGTGTCATGGAGTGGGATAGCCACACAAAGTCAGATCCTCAATAGGTAGAACCCCAGGGAACACCGGAGTAAGTCCAACAGTCCCTTATGCTTCCTAATGGGGAAAGAGGACAGACTGCCACACAGCCAGGACTTTGGGGCAGCCTTCCTTCCTTCCTGCCGCGATAATCATGACTGTATGCAGCCCAGCAATTCGGCGCCTCAGCAGCCAGACTCCGGGTAGGTGCCTGGGCCTGACCATTATGGGGGATATTATCATCATGATTACAGGATGGCTGAGCCGTCCAGCAAAGTGACCGGTAATTTGCAATCTAATGGCCATTCAGTGGTGGGTAATATTATGGACCTTACCCTGCAATTGTAAAACAACCATCCCTCTCTAATGTAGCAGTTGTCCCATCAAAAGCCCAGCCTTTGCTTTTGATTTCTGGCTAATCAGTAGCTGTGCCAGCTTTGGTTTTAGCTTTGGAGAAGCTAAACAAGGGAGCGTGAAATGATACACTTCTCTGAGGGCCCCTGCATGAGAAGTTTAGGCAGCTCTGTCAAGTGGAGGAAAAACAAGTGAAAGACGCATCTGGAAGGCAATTTCATTTCTTAAAAGAGCAACAGAAGCTGGCCCCCAAAGCTGTGCAGAATGTACCAAGTGTTGCCTGGGAATCTGGAAGACCAACACAGGCCCAGCTGGGTGCATACCCACAGCCCATGCCCATGTGAGTGGGTGTACACCCACTCACGTACCTGCACACACAGGAGAATACAGTTCCTTCCACCCCAGGGTGGCTTACTGACAACTCCCAAAATAGGCATTGAGGGTCTCTCCTGCATGCTGTGCACAATTCTGCTTGTGGGCACAACTCAGTTCCATCTGCCTTGATGTCAGCGAGCATTGTTAGGAGAGAATGCCGTCTGATTAGAGGCCCAGGTCAAACTTGGGTCACAGTCCACTGGGACACTTCAATTTTATGCCACTCCTCAGGACTATATAGCACAGCAGGCGGGAACTGCTGGGCACTCATGAGTTCAAATCCATCACTAATGACCAGTGTAACGTTCAGCAGTCAGCTTAGCCAAGAATATTCTGCACGACAAGTTAATGGCTTGGTTTTACTGAAGCTCAGTTTCCTCAGCTAGGAAACAGGGATGATATAGTACCTTCCCTATCTCACAGAGGATGTTCTGTGAACCAACTGATCTCTTGTCTGTGTAAGTGTTTTGAAAATAAACTAGGACTCACAGAAGCTAGGCAGCACTGGGTACTGGCCTGCTGGGGGAATTAACAGCCCATTCTGCCTCAGCCCTTCCCCCTCATCCTGGCTCTTATGAGGAACCCCCTGGTTAGTGGTTTGGGAAACACCACCTGCATTCCATGGTGGCAGGTGCCTGCAGAGTGGCTCTCCAGCTGTGTATTGTCCATACTGTATAGCACCAACTACCAGGAGAAGTCCAGAATGGAAGGAAGGGAGGGAGGGAGGGAGGGAGGGAGGGAGGGAGGGAAGGAGGGAAGGAGGGAGGGAGGGAGGGAGGGAGGGAGGGAGGAAGGAAGGAAGGAAGGAAGGAAGGAAGGAAGGAAGGAAGGAAGCGGAGGGCAGGGGAGGGCAGGGGAGGGGAGGGGAGGGGAGGGGAGGGGAGAAAGGTAACAGGACTCATTTGTCTCAACCCATAGCCATGATATTACAGGTGGAGCGTAGTGACTTTCCAACACACATGGTGGGGTCTTATCTTTCCAATTCCTGCCTTCTTCCCTTGACAGAAAGGACAATTTGCCATGTCCCCCATGATTGCAAGCCATTCCCAACAGAGCAAAGCTTCATGAGCACAGAATCTATACTTTTCTCTCTAGAACCTGCACCAGGTAACTCCCAGAGCAAGGAGGTAGTAGGAGCAGGCAGTTGACCAATTAGTTCATAGTAGTGGGACTGGAAATGATGGTACCTTCCAGTTCTGGTTATAAGCAATCCATGTGGTCAGAATATAAAGGAAGGCAGAAAGGGATCATGACCTGTGAGCCCTCACCCAACCCTGAGATTCAGCCTGAGCCTGGTTCTGCCCCTCCTCTGACCTGCCTCACTGCTGCGTATCTCACCCAGGGACATGGGACAATAGTATGTCTACTCCAATGGAATGGGGACATGGGAACCAGAGTCCAGCAGGTAGATGGATCAGGCCAAGAGAGACAATGGGCGAGATGTGATTCCTATCGTCCCTGGCCTCGAGTCTAGATTTGGAGTGCCTACTTGCAATAAATTCAGAGGGGGCTTACAATGGAACTGGAGGGTGAAAAGAGAGGTAACTGATAAATAGCTAAATAGAAAGAGATTGAACCAGCAAGAAAGCAGATAGATTATACTACCAAGAAAGAAAATAGATTACACTGGAAACCATGGTGGACATTGGGTTGCCTCTTCCAAATCCATTCAACTATATGATTAATATAAGCCAATCTAGTAATCCCACTGAACAAGCAACTGAACTTGAGCCTATGAGACACAGGGTGAAATTTCCTCCCTCTTAAGAGAAAGCCCTAGAAAGGGAAAGTCCTTCTTCTTCCTTCAGATATTATCACATTCACAATGTGATGTCTGGAACAGCTGTAACCACCTTGCTACCAGCAAGATGATGAAGTTAATATCAAAAATGGCAGAAGGGAGAAGCACAAAGAATATGGGTCCTTGATGACACCATTAATCTAAGAAACAGCCAAGCCTGGCATCTAACCAACCTGGATCTTCAAGTCATATAAGATGATACATGTCCTCTATTTGAGCCAGCCTCAGTGGGGTTTTCTGTTAATTGCCTCTTAGACTAGCACCTTAATTGATATAAGAACCCAAGCCAGGGTAAACCGGGACGCTAAGGCCACACTGGACCCACAGTCACACTCAACACTGAACCGACGAGGGCTCTTTGTAACCCCTCCCTGTAAACCTAGGATCAGTCCCAGCACAGCCTGGAGCCAGCTGAGCCTACAGGTGTGGAATTCCCAGCTTCAGCTGCCAGTCAAAGAGCTGAGAGGGCACAGAGCCAGGCAGCCCATTATAAGAACCCACTCCAGGGCTTCTGGAACACAAATGTCCAGGCCAGTTGGGCACTTCCCCTTCCCTCTAGGGGCCTCCCCTCAGCCTCCTGGTCAGTCAGGTCCCACAGGTGCCAAGCACAGATGCTGACTCTTAAGTGGGGAACAGTGCTCCATGAAGGCCCTCTCAAAACGGTATATCCCCTGAACAGCTGGGGCTTTGGGGGCACTTGTCCCCTGCGAAACTCCTCATTCCAGAGCAATGGAAACACACACTGAAAGGCATTATCTCTCAGACCCTCTGCGTGGCGTACTGGGGTGGCAAGAAGGTTGAGTTGCACATGTTTCAGATGGAAATCAGTGTTTCTGACTCTTGGTGTAAATGCCTTCTGAGTTTTAATGCTGTTTGTGACTAGTTCTCTTCCAACAGGACAGGCAGGCCAGCGAACATCAGTGTTGACTTAATTATCCTTCAGAGATGCACAGGATGCCCCGAGTAGAAAAGTACAGCAGAAAGTACATATCTCAGTTCTAGGATGAGGAAAACAGAATATGGGTCCTTGATGAAGTCTAGAAAGTTGAGAGGCGTCCGTGGTACCACACAATCAGCAACTGAGGCAGGGCAAGGATCCAGGTCTTTTCACTCACGGTCCCTGTTTTTTCTTTCCTCAGCTGTGACAAAGGTCTAGGTGGGGGTATCCGGAACAGGTGGCTAATGCTCCCAAATTAACAGTGCCACTTCACAGGGCTCTCTGGGGATAAGGCGGCTTTTACACCGAACAGTTTTTTTTTTTTTTTTTTTTTGCGGTATGCGGGCCTCTCACTGTTGTGGTCTCTCCCGCTGTGGAGCACAGGCTCCGGACGCGCAGGCTCAGCAGCCATGGCTCATGGGCCTAGCCGCTCCGCGGCATGTGGGATCTTCCCGGACCGGGGCACGAACCCGTGTCCCCTGCATCGGCAGGCGGACTCTCAACCACTGCACCACCAGGGAAGCCCCGGAACAGTTTTTTTAATCATGAATCAGGAGCAACAGTGTTGGAGCAACATGCTGCTCAGTGGCCACAAAGAACAGATGCAAGTGCTGGTCACACCTCGTAACCTGAGAAAGAGGAAAGGGGTTGTTTGCCCTGCGCATGGAATCCAGGCTGCATGAGTGCTGTGTCAGCAGATGATGTGGGCACAGAGCTAGTGAAGGGCATCCCAGCCTGCAGCAGTCCCCTAAGAACAGGCTCTGGGCACAGGCAGAGTCCCAGAGTCGACCCCATTCTGTTGTCTGGCTGCCCTGAGGGGACCCTTGTGTCACAGCCATGTTCACATCCATGGGGGGCTGAGCCAGCTCCTCAAAGTCTAGAAAGCTATAGCCCACCTTGCCCCCAAGAGGATCACAGCCCCCAGTGTAACCTCCTACCTCCTGTCCCCTAAGAGTGGGTGAAATTCGGACATTTGAATTTTTGTCATCCAGCGTGGTGTCACAGGACACCACGGGAGAAGGGGGAAGAAAGACCCACAAAATGGGGAGTTCACCCCTCGGTGCAGCCCCCCACTCTCCCCTGCTCCCCAACCTTCTGAGGAGCTAACACAGAGGGCAGCATGGTTTGTAGACTATTCTGAATCCTCATTTTAGTTTGTAGACTATTCTGAATCCTCTCATTTTAGAACTGGAGAGGATCTCAAAGAAGACGCTGGTAGTTCCAGTGCAGGACTCAAGGGCAGGATACCTAAGTGTTAGGGACAAAATTAAAAATTCAGGTTTTCAAGCCCAGGCTCCAGGGATTCTTATTCAGAAGGCCCAGAAATCTGTATGTTTCAGAAGCTCTCAGGTGATTTCCCAACCACTGTAGTGAGTCAGTCCTCCCTCCACAAGAAGAACCTGTGGTCCAGAGGTCCAGGTCACTCAGCTTGGGAGGGCACAGCATGGGAGAGGTGATAGACCACAGACACAAATCCTTCCAGTGGAGTGGAATATTAGCTCTGCAACCCACTGGCTGGGAGACACTGGCAAGTCTCCTAAACCCTCTGACCCAGAAATTCCACTATTAGAAATTCTCAAGAGGCCACGGGGTCCTGTCAGCATGATTTATAATAGTAAAAGACTGGAACCAATGTAATTTTCCATCAAGAAGAGACTAGTTGTATGAATTACAACACAACCGTGTTATGGAACACCATGAAGATTCTAAAAGGAAAATAGCAAAACAGCAGCTCTGTATGTGCTCCTATAAGAAGTGATAAAAGCAAGGTGTGGTCCAAGGCTAATATCTTTACCTCTGTCCTCTCCTGCCCTCTCAGTAGCCTCTTCCTTCTCCCTCAACCCTCACATCCAACAGAAGGACCTTAGTCTGGTGGATTCCATCTCACAAATGCCTCTAAATCCATGTACTTCCATCCGTGCCGCACCATCTCCCTGTGGATTCCTGCAACATCTTCCCAACCCAGCCTCCATGATGCATCCTTACATGAAGACTGACCACTCCACTCCCTCCACCCTTAAATCCCTTCAGTGTTCACCATTGCCAACTCCTCAGCAGGGCCCAGAAATTCATTCCTGACCCCTGCTTCCTTCTCCAGCCCCATCTGTTGCAACTTCCAATTCTTCCACCATAAATTTTTAAGTCTTAAAATGCATCACATCTTCCCTCTTACCTCCATATCTGATGCACGCTTCCTCCCTGCTCCCCTACACACACTCCTTATTTAGCTAAGGTGTTGCCTCCTTCACAACTTTTCCTTGACCCCTGCCCCCGCCATACCAAGTCCAGGTGCTCCCATGATATCCCCTTGCCTCGCCCATCATAGCATGTTTCTTGCCACACTGTCATTGCATGATTCCTTCTCCATACATTTCAGGGCAACTTAAGCCCTGGGAGAGGAGAAACTGAGTCTGTTTCACTCCTAGGTCTTCAGGGCTCAGCACCAACATGATGCAGATGGTTAATTATTTGTCTGATGAATAAATAATAGTACTCACCACAATATATTAAAAATTATCTGAGCTAATCAATGGTAAACTCTGTGTGGCAGGTGCTATGGATAGAAAGATAAATTAGACAGTGTTTGAGACATAGGGAAATTTTTTTAATGCCAAATAAGTACAGGAAGGATCTTTTCCTCCTGTTGTACATTTGACCATCCCAAGTTCTAACCCGTACTGGAGAGACACAGAACATCACACAGTAGTAACTCAATATCAGTGAAATGGGGTAGAGGAAACATATCATGGAGGTCAAAGAACTTCCTTAATAATCAAATTCTCCTTCAGAAATACACAGACCACTTTGAAAGTTGATTCATTTTTTTCAAGCTATGAAGAACATACCCTAAGAAAAATATTATTTGGAGAAGAACACTAAGTAACCTATGTATCATTTATTAGTGTTGAAGATCAGTGTTTTTCTAAACATATTTAGATTCCATGCAAGAATATAAGCATCCTCCTTTTTTTACTTTTTTCTTCTTTTTTTCCAGCTTTATTGAGATACAGTTGACATATAACCTTGCATTAGTTTAAGGTGTAAAACATAATGACTTGACACAAGTATATATTACAAAATGATTACCACAGTAAATGCAGTTAACATCCATCACCTCACATGGTTACAACTTTTTTTCTTGTGATGATTCATCTTTTTCTGTAGTGCACTCCTCACAATTTGCAAAAGTATATTTAGTTGAGCATTTATTTGTTGAATATTTAACTCTGCCGCTTGCCCTTAAGCTACGGTAAGGGTAAGAATAATGACTGTTTTATAATTCCAGAACCTAGCACAGTATCCTAGCACTTGTTAGGTGTTCAGTAAATATTTGTTGTCTGAATGAATGAATACATGACTGAATGCATGAATGAGTGAACAGAGAATACAGCATGGGATTTCACTCATCCTTGGAAAAATACTGAGCATGAGATAGGAAAAGGTCATCATGAAACCACTCTGATGAAAGACAAGAAAAATGAAGAGCAGGGATGAGCCAAGGTCACAAACCAATCAGTTTTTTTTTAAACGGAGAAACAACCAAAATTATGGAACCAAGAAGAGAGATGCTATAATAAACCACTGACTGATACCTTCAGAGTATTGTTATACCACTGAGCTGTGAATAAAATCCTGCTTACCTAAACAGAGCTGGTAAGTTTATGCATTGTTTGTGTTTTGCTTAGATGAGAACACCACGACTGCCCCATCAGCCTCCATGTTCAACTGTCCCAATCAACTGCTGGCTGTAATTAGGGAGCGCTGGAGAAAGGGCATTGGAGAGAAATCAGCGTGCGTATTTTGTCTTCCATTGTGGCTGGCTCATTTGAATGATAATGTATTGCAGTCTGGGGTGTAACACAGACAGTGTAGAGTAATGAGGCAGCTCTGGACTCCCGGTACCTGAGTGGCCGGTTAGTGGCTGGCGACAAGACAGGAATAGCATCTTTGGGCAATAAAAAGATGATCTCAGTGTGGCAGTAGACAGATGCTGGGAAATTCCCCATTGCAGGCACCATCAGGAGCTTCCATCATTGAGAGCTTCATTTATTTTATTCATAGTCATTTTTCCAGCCGAGAGACTTAAAAGCATCTGGCTGGTAGCATCCTGAGGTGATGAAACACGGTGGGTGGAAGGCCAGAGGAGGTGCAGAATCCCCATCCCCAGGGGATGCTTAACACCCATGAGCCTGCTCTTTGTTTTCAAGGAGTCAGAGGAAAACTTGGCTCAACTCAGGAGACAGAGTCAGATGACAGCTGGAAGGCCCTGCCAGTTTGGGGATTTTCAAATATCACTTTATTTTTGTTAACATGGATATCCCTTGTAATACGCCCACATGTGTGTAGACACCTGGTCCTGGAAACCTGAAGCTAGGTACCAGAAGCAACGTGGTAGATGATTAGGTGACAGGTGTGGTTTCTGGACCCAGACTGCCTGGGTTTGAAGCCTGGTCTGCCATTTATCAGCTCTGGGAGAGTTGTGTGCCTCAATTTCCCCACGTATAAAATGGAAAGATAGCAAAAATAGTATTTACCTCATACAAAAGTTTGCTGTAAGGTTTAATTGTGTAACTCAGTTAAAGCACTTAAAACAGTGCCTCATACATATTCAATGCCTGATAAATATTAGTTATTATCAGTATACCTCTGTGCAAATGCCAGGAGACACCTGACCTCCAGGTGACACAGCATGACTTAACAGGATTGGCACAGGCTCTGAATCAGACTGATCTGGGCACCACTCAACTACCTACGAGCTGGGCCACCTTGGAAAAGTGGCTTAACATCCTGAGCCTCAGCATCCTCATAGGTAAATAAGAATACCTACCAGTAACTACTTCATAGTGTTGTTGTGAGGGACTGATTCATAATGCATGCACTGAAAAGAGTGCCTGGCACACAGTACACCCTCAATAAATGCTGGGTAGTAATAATGCTAGTATTATGCTGCTATCATCATCATCACCACCGCAAACCACCGTAAGGAGTTTAGTTTTTAGCTAATAGGCAATGGGATGTCATGAAATGTTCATTTAAGGAATTATCTGTCCAAACCTGTGTGCTTGAAATCTCACTCTGGTGGCAAATTGTCAAGTGGACTAGAGAGGGTAAGTGCTGGGAGAAAGACCAGTTAAGCCTTCTGCAATGATCAAGGCAGAGGACGGTAATTGCAAAGTCAACCTTTGAAATTCCTTAACTAGGACCTACACACTGCAGTTAACTCTATTTCTGTTTGTTTTTGCTGTGCCATCCCTTTTCCTGCAGGGTACTGATGGACAAGGTCTAGTTTACTTGAAAAACAGGGATGAAGTAAGTGAATAAATCTCCTCTCTACACACACACACACACACAGCCGCCACATAAATTGTTTAATTTATCTCAACTTAAATATGCCGCCCAACTCTATTAATAATCAATATATCACACCAAGACTTCCTAAAACCTTTCTGGAACAAGACATGTTATTAATACACAGATAAATCATGTGCGGGACTTGGGGTTGGAGGAGTAGGGGAGGGAGTGACAAGGGGCAAAGATATTTTGAATCTGTACCTAGATACCTATACTAATACAGGCACCCCGGGTACCAATCCCATAAGCCTTCTGGGTCCCGAGTCTCAGAAGCCTCACAGGACACAATAAGACTGCAGCTGCCCCCCCCCCCATTTTCATTCAGTCGACCGTCATTTCTAAACGCTCTTTCATACAGCAGTTGGGGCCCACCCCACTGGCTCCCTACCCTCCCAGTGACAGGACACACCTTCTCCCTCATCTCGCCAGGCTTGCCAGTTGAGCCCAGATACATAAATGGCAAAGCATGCCGAACTGGAGCCCATCATCCTGTCACCAGGACAAAGGAAGGAAATTCCATTATGTCACCCTCCACAAGCGAGAGACAGTGACAATTTCCCCATAAACACTCCACTGACACTGTTATGATGTATCTCAAGCACTTCTAATCAGTATGGAAGTGGAGAGACTGAGGAAGCTCTTCAGTCTCAAAGACGCCATTCAGCTGGAATTGCAGTCTCCAATTGTTGTTATTGAAATGACCCGGCTAAGAGCATCTACCACTCTCTGTATCACATCAAATGTGAACATGTGTATATATATACACGTGTGTGTGTGTGTATAGCATTTTCTATCTTTGCTAAGTACATTCACAAAGTTTTGTTACTCTGGGTGAGCACCAGATGTCAGGAATGTTTAAATTCAGTTACCACATTTTCACCTGTGTTTACTCATTGCCCTCTCTGTATTACTCATTGCCCTCTCTGTATTTCTTCCTCTCCAAATTATCAAAAGGGACAAGGCTTTTATTTCTCCAATTTTGAACAGGAAAAACTGCTTTTATTTTTCAAGTTTTGAAGAGAGAGAAGACTTTTCTTTTTATAGCTTCTTGCCAACAGCAGCAATGGGATTAAGTTTCTAAAGGTTTGGTCAATATTATCCAACAATAGAAATGTTTTTAGTTTAAAACTGGCTTGTTCTCTCTCTACGAATTGCTTATTAATTAAAGACCACCTTAACCATGTGATCAAACTTAACATCACCAATAATGGGACAAACTGATAATCATGTACTTCCTAATATGATGTACTCAGAAAGACAGAACACCACTTATGCGATATTCCTGCCAAAACAGTCATAACCTGAGTTGAATCATGAGGAAATATAAGACAAACCCAAATTGAGGGAAATCTATAAGACAACTAGGCTCTACTCTTCAGAAATGTCTATGTCATGGAAAAAAGTACCCAGACTGAGGAATTGTTCTAGATTGAAGGAGACTAAAGAGAACTGTATGATAGATTGCAGTATTGGATCAATGTTAAATTTCAAAAATTTGATGATTGTATTATGGTTTTATAAGAGACTGTTTTTGTTCTTAGGAGATACATGCTTAAGTATTTGGGGAGTAAAGTCTGCAACTTACTCTCAAATGGTTCAGCAAATAGTAATAAAAATGTGTATATGTATATATAAGGACAGATACAGAGAGAGAGAGAAAACGAATGTGGCAAAATATTAACAGTCGATGGGCCCACCTGAAGGATAAATGAGTGTTTGCTGCACTATTCTTGCAACTTTTCTTTAAGTTTGAAATTTTCAAAATAACAGGCTGGGGGTGGGGGCATTATGAGAGTTTGTTGACCAAGTGAAGATAGACTATCAAAGAAAATACAGAAGAATATCTTTCTAACATTAAAGGTAGGAAAGCATTTCTTAACTAGATCACTAAACACACTAACCATAAAAGAAGTGTTAGTAAATTATATTACACTGTAATTAGGAATTTTTTCATCAAATGAAACTTTAAAAAGTGAAAAGTCAAGCAAAAATCCAGGAAAGATATTTGCAACATACAAAACCTACAATGTTATGGTATCCAGAATATGTAAAGAATACTTTTTATACTAAGTCAAGAGAAAACTGGGCAAAAGACATAAACAAGTATTTCAGATTAGAGGAAACACTTGGCTCATAAATATAAGAAAAACTGTTCAACCTCAATAGTGATCAGGGAGATGAAAATGAAGCCCAGAATAAGGTAACAATTTACACCAAGAATGGCAAAACTTTAGAGGTTAATAGTACATGGTGGAAAACATTTAGATCAACAAAACCATTATATCCTACTAAATAGGAGTGTAAATTAGTATGGTCACTTTGGAAAACAATTTGGCATTGCTTTTCACTAGCTACTCACCAAATCCACTTCGTATGCCTCCTTGATACATAGAAAGGCTACATTTCCCAGCCTTCATTGCACTTAGGTGTGGCTATGTGACTGAGTTCTGGCCAACGGAATGTAGGCAGAAATGACTGTAGGCCACTTCCCTGACTTGCCAATAAAACTTCCTTTGTGATCCTCCAGTGTCTCACTTCGCCATCTGTTAGCTATTTGCACACTCCCAGGATGATTTTGGACACCTCATTTTCAAGATGGGGAGATTTCATCATCCTGGATTCCTGAATGACTGGGTGGAATGGAGCACACCTCCACACCCAGCTCCCATCCCATCTGCAGATAGACTTTACATGAGTAAGATTCCTTCGATTGTGTGAAGCCCCTGATATTTTATTTGCTTTCTGTGACGGCAGCTAGTGGTACTTTTTCAATAAATGCTTTAAGTTGAACATCTGCATATGTTACAACACAGGAATTCAGTTCTAAGTAAATGCCCTAGAGAAATTCTTGCACATATACACAAAGAGACATATATAAGAATGTCCTTAGCAGCACAGGTTGGTATAGCAATAAATTGGGAAAAAGTCCCATTGAAGTAGAATGGATAAGTAATTCAAGGTTTAAAAAATATCATGCAGGGCTTCCCTGGTGGCGCAGTGGTTGAGAATCTGCCTGCTAATGCAGGGGACACAGGTTCGAGCCCTGGTCTGGGAGGATCCCACCTGCCACGAAGCAACTAGGCCCATGAGCCACAACTACTGAGCCTGCGCGTCTGGAGCCTGTGCTCCGCAGCAAGAGAGGCCACGATACTGAGAGGCCCACACACCGTGATGAAGAGTGGCCCCTGCCTGCCACAACTAGAGAAAGCCCTCGCACAGAAACGAAGACCCAACACAGCAAAAATTAATTAATTAATAAACTCCTACCCCCAACATCTTCAAAAAGATATATATATATATATATATATATATATATATCATGCAATGGAATATTATACAGCAGTTAAAATAACCAAAGTTCAGGGCTTCCCTGGTGGCACAATGGTTAAGAATCCACCTGCCAATGCAGGGGACACAACTACTGAGCCCATGCGCCACAACTACTGAAGCCCACGCACCTAGAGCCTGTGCTCCGCAACAAGAGAAGCCACTGCAATGAGAAGACTGTGCACTGCAACAAAGGGTAGCCTCCTCTCGTCGAAACTAGAGAAAGGCTGCGTGCAGCAATGAAGATCCAACGCAGCCAAAAATAAATTTTAAAAAATTTAAAGAAAAACAATGTTCAGCTACACACAACAATATGGACAAACTATAAAAATATAAACTTGAGGGGAAAAGATAAGCCCCAGAAGACTATATCAAAGCTGTCATACTGGATAAAAAGTTTAAAAACAAGCAAAACTAAACAATTATTGTCTAAGCATTCATTATTTGTATTAAAACCACTTTTTTTAAGATAGGGGAAAGATACACACAAAATTCAGGAGTGTGGTTACCTCCAGATGTAGCTGATATTCAAAATGAAATTGTTGGCACCAACCAATCAAAATGGTCACAGCTGGAACCAGCTGTGCTGCCTGTACAGAGGGGAGGGGGCAGGCCAAGGAGGGGATGGGGAGACACATAAAAGAAGGTGCAAATGATTAGTAATTTTCCAGTTCTTGAAATGGGTGGTGGGTTTATGAACTCCATTCTATCACTCTTTAAAATGCACATCAATGTTACATATATTTTTTTAAATAAGTGGATTAATTAACCTTTGTCCTCACATATTCCCCTGCTCTTATCAAATTCCAGGCTCCCTTCTTAGCAGGAAGGGGAGTCGCCTATGGGTGACTGCACATGCACAGCACAAGGGAACTTCATCCAAGATGGCATCATGGCAGCCATATATATATTCATTTATATGAGAGTGTGTGCGCGGCACGGAGATGTGGCTTTAGGGCAGGGAGGGCCCTGGAGCAGCCGGCACACCTCACCCTAACATCTCCCAACACCTCACCCCCTCATCCTTCAAACCACACTCAGGGAAGTGACCAGGCACACTTCCCTGGCACACACCCTCCACTCATTCCCTGTGTTATTTCTCTCACTTGCTAACCCATCTTGAAGATCTGCCCCTCCCCCTGCCAATTCTAAATGTCAAATGCAGGGGGGAAGGGGAGGGAATGGGAACTGATATGGACACATTGCCCCAGGCACAGGGACCCCGCCTCGGCAGATGGTGGGCAGGCAAGAGTGAGGTCCATGTGTGCACACAGCCAGGGACTAGAGTCCCTGGGCAGAGCCAGGGACAGGTCACCGCGTATGAATAGTCAGCTTATGCAGTAATATTCTAACCTAATTTTTATGTTTGTTAGTGGTTTGCTTGCTTGATTTTTCTTGAGACTAAGCACTGGGGCTACAAGGATAAGCAGAGAGCTCTAATCTTTCAAACCAAGGCCTTGACATCCTTAAAACATACGGTGGTGTGTGCCCTCCCCGCGGGCTTCTTGGTCTGATATTCCAAACTGCTCTGGTGTGTTCATAGGGGCCAAGGGCTTGATGCTTATTACTCTCAGAAAGTATTTCGACTAGAGGATTCTGAAAACAAGCCCTTTCCTCAAGAGAACGTTGCAAATAGCAGGGATGCTGAGCAGCAGGGCCGGCCCACAACGGAGCTATTCCTTATCAGAGTTCCTTTGCAACCTTTCCTGGTTCACACACTTTAGAGGCAGGGGCCAGCTCTGCTCCTTCAAAAGATGGCCCTGGGGTTAGAAAGATTGGTCAAAGTTGTGAGATTCCCCAAAACTTCCCAATAATAATAAATGAGTCCTCTTACATCTCACGCACTCTCCCGAGATGGAGTAGGAAGCGTAAGTTTGCTCCTGGAGCTGCTGTTCCCTCTCTGCCTGTGACCTTGGGCAAATCGCTGGCCCTCTCTGCCACTCATTTTCCTCTTCTGTCCAGTGGGGGTAATAACAGTGCACACCTCACAAAATTCTCTTGAGAATAAGATGAACATACTGTGCATAAATGGCTTACCATGTTTCCTGGCATGCACTAGACAATAAATAAATGCCGTCTACTTTTGTTACCACCAACCTTAAATATAAAGCTCTCGGTTTTTACATGGCAAAGAAGACATATTTGAATTCTTCATGGGGTGTCCCTGTTTCCTCACTCCTCCTACTCATCTTCCCATTTTCAGTCTCTTATCTAATGCAAAAGCCATCAAGCCTCAAAGCAAGCTGGACTCCAGGGCTGGACTGCCAAGGTTCAAGTCTGAGCTCTGACACTCCCCAACTGGGTCACTTTGGGAAATATGCTTAACCTCTTGGTTCCTCAGTTTCCCCATCTGCACAAAGAAGGTAACAATAATATACAGCCTTTCGGAACGTCATGAAGATTAATTGAGATAATACATGGAAAGCATCTAGAACAGTGCCTTGTGCATAATAAAGGCTCAGTCATCTTGGGAGGACTAATTCTTACAAATAGAGGTTGGAGAATTACAACACTAATTGAAAGGAACTGTTTTTAGTTTTGATTGGCTTGAATGGAAAGACACCAATGATAAGATTTCTTAGAGTCCTCCCATCCCTTGTTTTGTGAAGCCTCGGATATATTCCTTAAAGTGAGATTCTGTCACCAGTTATTCCTGTGACCAGTTATTCATCTCACTATAAACTAGGTATAATTAAGTATAATCCATAAAACTAAGGTTGTGCCATGCTACCTGCATTACTCAGGGTTCTCCAGTGAAACAGAACCGACAGAAACCAATAAAAGTCTATATATATACAGCTGACCCTTGAACAATGTAGGGTTAGGGCACCAACCTGCAAGCAGTCAAAAATCCACGTATGGGGGCTTCCCTGGTGGTGCAGTGGTTAAGAATCCACCTGCCAATGCAGGGGACACAGGTTCGAGCCCTGGTCCAGGAAGATCCCACATGGTGCAGAGCAACTAAGCCCGTGTGCCACAACTACTGAGCCTGTGCTCTAGAGCCTGTATGCCACAACTACTGAAGCCCACGTGCCTAGGGCCCGTGCTCCACAACAAGAGAAGCCACCACAATGAGAAGCCCGCGCACCGCCACAAAGAGTATCTCCCACTCACCTCACCTAGAGAAAGCCCGCATGCAGCAACGAAGACCCAACGCAGCCAAAAATAAATAAATTAAATAAATTTTTTTAAAAAATCCACGTATGACTATACAGTCAGCTTTTTGTACCCACAGTTCCTCCATATCTGTAGTTCCACATCCATAAATTCAATCAACGTTGGGTTGTGCAATATGGTAGTATGTATTTATTGAAAAACTCCTGTGTGTAAGTGGACCTATGCAATTTAAACTGATGTTGTTCAAGAGTCAACTGTATGGTATCCTGATTTAAATGTTAAACCCATCCAAAACATACCTTCACAGAAACATCTAGAATAGTGTTTAACCAAATATCTGGGTACTGTGGCCTAGCCAAGTTGACACATAAAACTAACCATCACAATATCAGACAACAAACTACTCTTTATACCATCTCTCCCAATGACCCTTGTTTCCACACAATGCATAACCCTGCCTCTACACCAGACCCTCAAGAAGGGCCAAGGACTTTGGCCCTCAAGCCTTCTCTCCCCTCTGCCTCCAG
The DNA here is from genome assembly GCF_039906515.1 of Pseudorca crassidens. NCBI lineage: Eukaryota > Metazoa > Chordata > Mammalia > Artiodactyla > Delphinidae > Pseudorca > Pseudorca crassidens. The sequence goes on along the minus strand of NC_090298.1, from coordinate 48,715,967 downwards.
ACTCTGATGTGGACCAAGGTCCCAGTGCCTTTTAGACCCACATCTAAGGAATGTCCAAGCACAGCCTGAATTGCTCTCACGCCACTTTTTGGTTAAGTTGCTAGCTCCACACACATTAATTCACAGATGTTCTTTAAGTTCTTACATTTTTTATTAAACAGACCATCAGTCTGAAGAATACTACTCAGCACCATTTCTCAAGCAATCATTCTTTAAGCCAGAACTCTCATTCCCACTTGCCCTATGCATCAACAAACATCTATTTTCCCTCAGGATCCTAGTAAAGGGGAGCAAGAGAGGATGTCAACAAAGCCATTTGCCATGAAAGTTTCAGGGAGATCAGGAAAAATCTCCCAAGGAAAGGAGGGTCTAGCCTGAAGGCAAAGGGTGAGCTAGAATCCAGTAGATGAAAAGCAGCTGAGAGAAGAAGGGCCTTGTGAAGGGGAGGGGGCTCTATGCGGGCCTCACCTAAATCCCCTGGCCCACCCCAGAGGACACCTGCAGACCAGCCAGGGATACAGTGTTTTCCAGGTCCTCCGCCTGAGGGTACTGTCTGGCTACTGCAGCACTAACAGGTGGGAGGTGGAGGCCTCTTGGACTAGGGTGGTGGCAGGCATGGAGAGAAATGGAGAGATACAGATATCTATACAGGGAAGATGGACAGAACTTCATGATGCATGTGGAGGAAGGAGATGGAGATGTGGGGATGGATTCATTATGATGAACCACACATTCATATGAACTCAGCTCCAGAGGTGATTCCCTCTGCCTCTCAAGTAGTTCTCTCTGCCTACTCAACCAGAGACATCCTGACTGCCACATCTGGCCAACCCAGAAATGAGACAGCGACAGACACATGCCCAGGAGTACAGGGTCTCCCAACCACAAAGTCACCAAGCAGATGCCACCGCGAGTCTGACCAAGAACCAAGCGTGGAATGGTTCTGAGACCCTCCAGGCAGCCTGGGGAGCCCATTCAGTTTGGTAAGAAGGATAGAGTCCATAGGGTTGGGCTCTTGGCTAAAAAGCCTCCTTTCAGAATTTTCTTTTTCTTTTGCCATCCCATAGAGGATTATAGATAGCTGAAGTTTGTGAGTTGGATTACTTCCATCCATAAAAGAAAGAGTATAAAGTCTTTTCACCCGAATCAGAAAAAAAGTATCCTTTTGTCCCACTGTATTCATCAATATGTCATATTTAACTGTTACAATTATTGACAGGTATATAAAACGTTTGGTGACAGTGAAAATAGCTTCCTATAAAGCGTTTATTCTTTTTTATTGATAATAAGTTGGCTTCCCTAGCCCTAGCAAGAGAATAGAGACCACTAACAAGATATCAAATCCATTTATATGGCTTTCTACAATCTTCCCTTTTACTCTGGAGCTCTGTTCTAGGCCCTGTCTTTTAAATTTCAGCATCTGAGGGAGCCTGGAGCCCTAAAACAGGATCATATTACTTCTGTAATGAGGAAAGTATAATTCTAATAGCATCATTTACTACAGCCTTTCATTTTTCGTCTTCAAGGCAGACTGTGCTCCTGTGTGCCTATGACTTGAATCTTTAAAACAGAAAACTTTCAACTGTAGAGAAATATTAATCAAAGGATCTGTCTGCATGCAGTGCCAGGTGGGCACCATGCACAACAACAATAATATTGTATTAATAATAATTATAAATATAATAGCTACCTTGATTTAATGACTGTGTACCAGGCATTTAAGCAAAGCCACAATTTCCAGCTGTGCTTTCCACAAAGGTGTCTGGCTGAGTGGCAAGCGGAAACTGAAATCCACTTGCCAAACCCTCTGTCCTTGTTCAGGCTGAATCTCCTGAAGCCAGGGGTGCCTTTTCATAATGTGCTATCATGTGGGCCAGGAGATGTCCTGCTTGTATGCTATTTCTGATTCCTAGGACACTGATGCATTTCACGACAAGGAAATCCAAGTAAGTCTCAAAAACCTACGTTTTTAGAGACTCCACTCTTGGAGGGCACACACAAAGTAGTGTGCACATCAGGACCCGGCGGAAGGAGCAGTGACCCCATAGGAAACTGAACCAGACCCACCTGCTAGTGTTGGAGGGTCTCCTGCAGAGGCAGTGGGTGGCTGTGGCTCACTGCAGGGACAAGGACACTGGCAGCAGAAGTTCCAGGAAGTACTCCTTGGCATGAGCCCTCCCAGAGTCCACCATTAGCCCCACCAAAGAGCCCATAGCCTGCAGTGCTGGGTCACCTCAGGTCAAACAACCGACAGGGAGGAAACTCAGTCCCACACATCAGCAGACAAGTGGATTAAAGCTTTACTGAGCTCTACCCACCACCAGTCCCTCCCATCAGGAAGCTTGCACAACCCTCTTAGATAGCCTCATCCACCAGAGGGCAGACAGCAGAAGCAAGAACTATAATCCTGCAACCTGTGGAATGCAAACCACATTCACAGAAAGACAGACAAAATGAAAAAGCAGAGGACTATGTACCAGATGAAGGAACAAGATAAAACCCCAGAAAAACAACTCAATGAAGTGGAGATAAGCAACCTTCCAGAAAAAGAATTCAGAATAATGATAGTGAAGATGATCCAGGACCTCAGAAAAAGAATGGAGGCAAAGATTGAGAAGATGCAAGAAATGTTTAACAAAGACCTAGAAAAATTAAAGAACAAACAAACGGAGATGGACAAGAGAATAACTGAAATGAAAAATACACTACAAGGACTCAATAGCAGAATAACTGAGGCAGAAGAACAGATAAGTGGCCTGGAAGACAGAATGGTGAAATTCACTGCTGCGGAACAGAATAAAGAAAACAGAATGAAAAGAAATGAAGACAGCCTAAGAGACCTCTGGGACAACATTAAATGCACCAACATTCGCATTATAGGGGTCCCAGAAGGAGAAGACAGAGAGAAAGGACCAGAGAAAATAGTTGAAGAGATTATAGTCTAAAACTTCCCTAACATGGAAAAGGAAATAGCCACCCAAGTCCAGGAAGTGCAGAGAGTTCCAGGCAGGATAAACCTAAGGAGAAACACGCCGAAACACATAGTAATCAAATTGACAAAAATTAAAGACAAAGAAAAATTACTAAAAGCAACAAGGGAAAAATGACGAATAACATACAAGGGAACTCCCATAAGGTTAACAGCTGATTTCTCAGCAAAAACCCTGCAAGGAAGAAGGGAGTGGCATGACATATTTAAAGTGATGAAAGGGAAGAACCTACAACCAAGATTACTCTACACAGCAAGGATCTCATTCAGATTCAACAGAGAAATTAAAATCTTTACAGACAAGCAAAAACTAAAAGAATTCAGCACCACCAAACCAGCTCTACAACAAATGCTAAAGGAACTTCTCTAAGTGGGAAACACAAGAGAAGAAAAGGACCTACAAAAACAAACCCAAAACAATTAAGAAAATGGTAATAGGAACATACATATCCATAATTACCTTAAATGTGAATGGATTAAATGCTCCAACCAAAAGACACAGGCTCGCTGAATGGATACAAAAACAAGACCCATATATATGCTGTAAACAAGAGACCTGCTTCAGACCTAGGGACACATACAGACTGAAAGTGAGGGGATGGAAAAAGATATTCCATGCAAATGGAAATCAAAAGAAAGCTGGAGTAGCAATACTCATATCAGATAAAATAGACTTTAAAATAAAGAATGTTATAAGAGACAAGGAAGGACACTACATAATGATCAAGGGATCAATCCAAGAAGAAGATATAACAATTATAAACAGATATGCACCCAACATAGGAGCACCTCAATACCTAAGGCAAATGCCAACGGCTATAAAAGAGGATATCAACAGTAACACAATAATAGTGGGGGACTTAACATCTCACTTACACCAATGGACAGATCATCCAGACAGAAAATTAAGAAGGAAACATAAGCTTTAAATGACACAACAGACCAGACAGATTTCATTGAAATTTATAGGACATTCCATCCAAAAACAGCAGATTACACTTTCTTCTAAAGTGCACACAGCACCTTCTCCAGGATAGATCACATCTTGGGTCACAAATCAAGCTTCAGTAAATTTAAGAAAATTGAAATCATATCAAGTATCTTTTCCGACCACAATGCTATGAGATTAGAAATGAATGTAAAAACCACAAATACATGGAGGCTAAACAATACATTACTAAGCAACCAAAAGATCACTGAAGAAATCAAAGAGGAAATCAAAAAATACCTAGAGAAAAATGACAACAAAAACACAACGATCCAAAACCTATGGGATGCAGCAAAAGCAGTTCTGAGAGGGAAGTTTATAGCTATACAAGCCTACCTCAAGAAACAAGAAAAATCTCAAGTAAACAATCTAACCTTACACTTAAAGGAACTAGAGAAAGAAGAACAAACAAAACCCAAAGTTAGTACAAGGAAAGAAATCATAAAGATCAGAGCAGAAATAAATGAAATAGAAACAAAGAAAACAATAGCAAAGATCAACAAAACAAAAAACTGGTTCTTTGAGAAGATAAATAAAATTGATAAACCTTTAGCCAGACTCATCAAGAAAGAGGGAGAGGGGGCTTCCCTGGTGGCACAGTGGTTGAGAGACCGCCTGCAGATGCAGGGGACACGGGTTCGTGCCCCGGTCCGGGAAGATCCCATATGCTGTGGAGCGGCTGGGCCCGTGAGCCATGGCCGCTGAGCCTGCGCGTCCAGAGCCTGTGCTCCGCAACGGGAGAGGCCACAACAGTGAGAGGCCCGCTCACTGCAAAAAAATAAAAATAAAAAATAAATAAATAAATAAAGAGTGAGAGGTCTCAAATCAATAAATTTAGAAATGAAAAAGCAGAAGTTACAACAGACACCGCAGAAGTACAAGGCATTATAAGAGACTACTACAAGCAACTCTATGCCAATAAAATGGACAACCTAGAAGAAATGGACAAATTCTTAGAAAGGTAAAACCTTCTAAGACTGAACCAGTAAGAAATAGAAAATATGAACAGACCAATCACAAGTAATGAAATTGAAACTGTGATTAAAAATCTTCCAACAAACAAAAGTGCCGGACCAGACGGCTTCACAGGTGAATTCTATCTTCTCTATTAGAGAAGAGCTAACACCCATCCTTCTGAAACTCTTCCAAAAAACTGCAGGGAAGGAACACTCCCAAACTGATTCTATGAGGCCACCATCACCCTGATACCAAAACCAGACAAAGACACTGCAGAAAAAAAAGAAAATTACAGACCAGTATCACTGATGAATATAGATGCAAAAATCCTCAACAAAATCCTAGCAAACAGAATCCAAGAACACATTAAAAGGATCAAGTAGGATTTATCCCAGGGATGCAAGGATTCTTCAATATACGCAAATCAATCAGTGTGATACACCATATTAACAAATTGAAGAATAAAAACCATATGATCATCTCAATACATGCAGGAAAAATTTTTGATGAAATTCAACACCCATTTATGATAAAAACTCTCCAGAAAGTGGGCATAGAGGGAAACTACCTCAACACAATAAAGGCCACATATGACAAACCTACAGCAAACATCATTCTCAATCGTGAAAAACTGAAAGTATTTCCTCTAAGATCAGGAACAAGACAAGGATGTCCACTCTCACCACTATTATTCAACAGAGTTTTGGAAGTCCTAGTTATTCAACAGCAATCAGAGAAGAAGAATAAATAAAAGGAATCCAAATTGGAAAAGAAGAAGTAAAACTGTCACTGTTTGCAGATGACAGGATACTATATATAGATAATCCTAAAGATACCACCAGAAAACCACCAGAGCTAATCAATGAATTTGGTAAAGTAGCAGGATACAAAATTAATGCCTAGAAATCTCTTGCATTCCTATCCACTAACAACAAAAGATCAGAAAGAGAAACTAAGGAAACAATCCCATTCACCATTGCAACAAAAAGAATAAAATACCAGGAATAAACCTACCTCAGAAGGTAAAAGACCTGTACTCAGAAAACTATACAACACTGATGAAAGAAATCAAAGATGACACAAACAGTTGGAGAGATATACCATGTTCTTGGGTTGGAAAAATCAATATTGTGAAAATGATTATACTACCCAAAGCAATCTACAGATTCAATACAATCCCTATCAAATTACCAATGACATTTTGTACAGAACTAGAACAAAAAGTCTTAAAATTTGCATAGAGACACAAAAGACCCCAAATAGCCAAAGCAAACTTGAGGGAAAAAAAAACGGAGCTGGAGGAATCAGACTCCCTGACTTCAGACTATACTACAAAGCTACAGTACTCAAGACAATATGGTACTGGCACAAAAACAGAAATACAGATCAATGGAACAGGATAGAAAGCTCAGAGATAAACCCACGCACCTACGGTTAACTAATCTATAACAAAGGAGGCAAGGATATACAATGGAAAAAAGACAGTCTCTTCAATAAGTGGTGCTGGGAAAACTGGACAGCTACATGTAAAACAATGAAATTAGAACACTCCCTAACACCATACACAAAAATAAACTCAAAATGGATTCGAGACCTCAATGTAAGACTGGACACTATAACACTCTCAGAGGAAAACATAGGAAGAACACTCTGACTTAAATCCCAGCAAGATCTTTTTTGACCCACCTCCTAGAGTAATGGAAATAAACAAATAGGACCTAATGAAATTTAAAACCTTTTGCACAGCAAAGGAAACTATAAATAAGATGAAAAGACAACCCTCAGAATGGGAGAAAATATTTGCAAATGAATCAACAGACAAAGGATTAATCTCCAAAATATATAAACAGCTCCTGTAGCTCACTATTAAAAAAACAAACAACCCAATCCAAAAATGGGCAGAAGACCTAAATAGACATGTCTCCAAAGAAGACATACAGATGGCCAAGAGGTACACGAAAAGCTGCTCAACATCACTAATTATTAGAGAAATGCAAATCAAAACTACAATGAGGTATCACCTCACACCCGTTAGAATGGGCATCATCAAAAAATCTACAAACAACAAATGCTGGAGAGGGTGTGGAGAAAAGGGAACCCTCTTGCACTTCTGGTGGGAATGTAAATTGATACAGCCACTATGGAGAACAGTATGGAGGTTCCTTAAAAAACTAAACATAGAACTACCATATGACCCCGCAATCCCACTACTGGGCGTATACCCAGAGAAAACCATAATTCAAAAAGACACATGCACCCCAATGTTCACTGCAGCACTATTTACAATAGCCAGGTCATAGAAGCAACCTAAATGCCCACTGACAGACGAATGGATAAAGAAGATGTGGTACATATATACAATGGAATATCACCCAGCCATAAAATGGAACAAATTGGGTCATTTGTAGAGATGTGGGTGGACCTAGAGACTGTCATACACAGTGAAGCAAGTCAGAAAGAGAAAAACAAATATTGTATATTAACACATATATGTGGAATCTAGAAAAATGGTACAGATGAACCGGTTTGCAAGGCAGAAACAGAGACACAGAGGTAGAGAACAAACGTATGGACACCAAGGGGGGGAAGCAGGGGGTGCGGGTTGTGGTGGTGGGATGAACTGGGAGATTGGGATTGACATATATGTGCTAATATGTATAAAACAGATAACTAATAAGACCCTGCTGTATAAAAAAAAATATTCAAAATCAAAAAACCTGGTTTTTCTCATGCAACATTTCCTTTCTACAGAAAGAGAATCTACAGACTGAATTCTTGTTATTTTCTTAATTCTAAGGGAATGTTGACCAGAAATTGAATTGATTTGTCCATTGGTTCCACAAATGCAAATTCATCTATTCACAAGATGAACTTCACCAGAGTCTGCAGAGACTATGAGGGTGGTCTCCAGGAGCTTATATTCTCATGAGAAAGACAAGCTGTCTGGGCAAATAATTACAGCCCTAAAGAGGATAGGAGTTCAAGAAAGGGAGAAGTTTCAGCTCTGAGATGCTGAAAGCGTGTTCGAGGGGAACCTTGAAGGATGAGAAAATTAGGTATACAGAGATGGTGGTGGAATTCCAGGCAAAGGCAAGGAAACTGCCCCCGTACAATGAGACGGGCCTCCATTATCCCTGTTCTGGCCTTAGCCTCCTGGCCTCCATTATCGTGGAACCGGCTGGACCCTTTGTCTCCCGCCTTTTCCTTCCCAGCCCAGGCACCATGGCCCATCACTCGCACTCCATCGCACACACCCAACAACACCTGAAGCTTTGATGGAGGCCCCGTCCCCTTCTTTGCACCCACACTGGTCACTTGAGGCTTGTGAGAGAAAAGTCCCACAGCTGTGTTGATGGTGCCCCAACTTCAGGGCACCCTGTTCTGGACCCTGAACAGTGCCCCTCATTTCCTAGGAGCGCTCTTCACACTCACAGAACTGCTAAGTCAAAACTGCAGCCTCCCCGGCACTCACCTCCACTGCCCTCGCAAACAGCCTCATCAGCTCTTCCTCTGATGGCCTCACTGCCACCCAATAAGCCTGTGTCCCAGGTGTCCCCAGCTGACACTCCTAGCAAGGGGAAGGCTGGGCACTCCTGCAGCCATCACCCTGGACCTTATTTCTGACAGAGGTGTTACTGGGGTACGATCCCCTCTTGCCTCCTTCTCAACCTCTTCTTTCACTTTCCTTTAGTCTAACCAATGACGTATTGTTTCCTCCTTGCCCAGCACAGGAGGGAGAGAAGTGGGAGACAGCAGTGAACAGAGCAGACAACCGTGCATGCCCGCGTGGGCCAACAGTCTAGCCCCCTTGCCCCATGCCTCTTCCTCCTCAGCCCTGAACAGGATCCAGCCTCCACCTGAACTTCGAAACTTCCATTCCTCCATCTTGCTGCAGCCTTGCAGCCTTTGCCCCTGCACTTTCTTTGCCTGAATGTTTTTCCTACCCCATTCTTCCACTGCCCTCCTGCCTTCCACCCAGACTATTCAGATCTGGGACCCTCCCATATGCTCTGACCTGTCCTACAGCTATCATCACCCACTCGCTATAAGAAACACCAGATTAATTTTCTGTCTCCCTAACCACACTATAAGACTGCTATGGCCCCAAACTGCGGCCCGCTGGTCTCTGTATCCGTGGCATTCAACAGAGAGCCTGGCCCACAGTCACTATTCCATGCATGTCAGTCGAAGGCCTACATTCTTAAATATTATAGTTATATTAATAGTTTTCATATACACTATGTGCCCAGCATAGTCTAAGCACATTTCTATAAACATCTTAGTTAATCTTCTCAACATTCAAGGTAAGTACTAAGGTGATCTCTATTCTACGGAGGAAGAAACAGAGGTTTCAAGAAACTAAACCACCACCTCGTTTCACACTGCTAAAAGCATGTAGAGCCTGAATTCTCTCACCTCAGTCTCTATGAGCACCAGCTCTTAGCAATCACTCACTAGGACCTTCCCACATATAACCATAACATAAAGTATGTTTTATAGATAAGTGAATAGTGAGGGAAAGAAACTAACACTCAAATGTCTACTGTGTGCCAGTACTTCAAATACATACTTTTAATTCCTACATCCCCTTCTGTACCACTTACCTATTTGGTATTACAGTATATTGCAATAATTTGACTGATTTGCCTGATGGCTCAGAGAAGTTAAGAAATTCACCCAAGATCACACAGCAAGTAAATGTGGTATCCACTGAATCCAAATGGGCCCTCTGATCAAAATGTGCTCCCCCTCCTTTCAGCATAGTATCCGGTGCTCCCTGGCAGGCACTGGGGTCTCCATACCTTCTGAGAATATGTGGGCTGGGCCCAGAACTTTAGAACAGTGGAAGTTTCTCTCAATTTCTTCAATATAATCAACTTCTTTCGAACTTCCTTTCACAGGGGAGAAAGGAGGATAAAGCTAGCCTAATTCTTCCCTTTTCCACATATAAAGGGTTTCGTTTTGCTTTGCTTTGCCTTTTGTGCCTCTAATTCTTACTGCTTTAAATACTAAAATTTGTACTAGACCTCACTGAGTTTTTAACATAGACTTCTGGTGTTCGAAACTCAAGCTATGGTTTCTTTACCTCTGGGAGGTATTGTTTTGCCTGCAAAGTGCCCTAATCATTACCCTCAAAAACACTGGGATGACGAAATGACCAGTTTCCCCACACCCAGACCTCACCTTAGAAAGAAGCAAGCAGAAGGATGAAGCAGCCTCTTGTCAGAGCTCAGACTTGAAAGAGATCAAACGTTTACCAGACAGAGACAATCTCAAGTATGCAGGGCAGAGGAAACACCAACTGACAGAATATGCTTCATCCCTGCTACCCAGAGGGGAGGAATGGGGTGCAAGAAATGATCGTGGGCTCACAAGGACATCAGGCTGATCATAGCAAATAAAGCAACTGCATTTTCTTGGGGGAGGGGAAAGGAGCTGAGCATTCCCCAACCTTCCGCCTTGGTTCAGTCGCAAATGCAGGATGAACTTGTCTGGGGTGTGGGAATTTGCTTCCCCACATACCCAAACAGTCCCACTCTAGCTCTCACATCCTCTCAACCCAATTCAGAGGGGCATTCAATCCCCTGGAACATGAGGCCCAGCTCTGCCTGGGACTTGGCAGAAGTCCTCTGCTCCAGGAAATGAATAGTTTTCCTCATTCCCACAAAGCAAAAAATGTCATGAGAAATGCAGGGGTTGCACTTGTTGAGGTGGGTCCGGTGATGATATTGACAAGTCCTGTTCTGAACAAGCAGGACCTCCCAGCAGCCTTGGGGACCCAGCCTGGGTGGACTCAAATCTGTTGGCTGGAGAGGGAACGGCAGGCTCTGCTGTGCTCAACAGCTGTAAATAAGCAGGCTGACCCGGGCTGCAGCAGTTCTGACTGCTGTGGTTCTCAGGAAGCATCAGAAGTACCTGGAGGGCTTGTTAAGACACAGATGCCTGGACTCCACCTCCAGAGACTGTGATTCAGCAGGGCTGGAGCAGGGCCCATGAATGTGCATTTCTAGCAAGTTCCCAGGGATGTTGCTGCTGCCGGTGGCGTGTGAAGAGCACTGCCTGACTGCTATACCCTGTCCCTTGGCTTAGAACTATGGGAACTTGCCAAAGGTCTCCCTTGTGTGGTTGCACAGTCTGTGCACTGCCCAAAAGCACCTGGGTGTAGGGGATGAGGGGCCTGGTAATGAGCACATGCTCCACTAGCCCAGCCGTGTGCTCTGCCAAGGGGCTGTGTTGACCTGGAGACTGGGACTCACATGTCCAGAGAGAGCACCTTTTCATCATTCATCCACCCAAAGGGGGTACCTTTCTATAATTTGCGCAAAAGCACGCCTAGGCGGTGGTGGCCCTAAAAAAATGCCCTTTAGCCACCAGTACACAGAGCAGGACATCAAATGCATACTCACTTGGGGACCCATGGGAGGGTCACAAGGATCCAGCGTGTGGTGGGGGAAAGAGGTGTGCTTTGGTACCTCCCACCCTCACTTCTCCCTCACGCTGAGGCTCTCCGATCACATGAGGGACAAGTCATTTCCATGACCTTAAGGACAATCAGGGCATGCGGTTCTGTCACTTCCTGCACAACCTCAGATGACTAAGCAGGGGAACTGTGGCCACAGAAGGAAAGTTCTACAGCTAACCCCTGTCTTGCCTGACAGCAGCCACCCCATATGAACACCTTTTACGTCCCAGGCAGGGTTCTAGACGCTTGCAGAGAAGTTCTCAAGCAGCTTCCCTCAACCAACTGCCCCAGCTGGCCAGTGCTCCCCTCCTTGCTGTAAAATCTTCTCTGCCGTCCACAGCAGGCTGACCCTCTCAGCTGGCAGGCTGTCGCTCTAGGGTACCTGTACCATCTTCTGCCAGCTGAGCTGTGTGCTAACCAAGAGTCAGCTATGTGTGTTCCCAAACCTATTGATGCCAGCTACATGTGTCACTGTGCCCAAGTAATTTAATTAACTATCTTGTAAACTGGGGAAATACAAAACAAAAGAGAACTTTTGTTTCCATGAAAATTAAGTTGATTGCTTTGGAAAAGCTCAATGAAGGCAAGTTTCCAAAAAAGATTACTGTCAAATTAGGTAGCAGTGGAGGAGACAAATGTAAAAGATTGAGGAGGGGCATGTGCAAATCTAAGAATGCTGTACTCAGACTGCTTACCAAGCATTTCCGTCTAAAGACACTGAAGTTAGAACCACAGGCGAGGCATTGTGGGAATGCTCTACACAAGAGAGATGAGAGGGACTGGGAATCAGCGGAGCCTACACCCGAAAACAAGGCTGTGGCCCTAAATCAAAAGGATGGGGAATGAACGTACGTTCAGTCATTTTAATACATTTAAGTCAATATTGGTAGCAGAGATAGTGTTAGAAACAGTTAAATCAGCATGCCCAGGTCACTCTGCCCCTTTCCAGCTGGGTGACCTTGGAGGAATAACTGTTCTGAGACTCAGGATCCTCCCTGTTGAGAAGAAAACCGCGAGGAAGAAAGGAATGCACAAATATTGGTGCTACCTTTTGTGTCTGCAGCCAGCACCCCTCTGCCTTCTGCGCAGTGACAGTGCTCCAATTTCTCTGTGGGAAAACCACCCTGCCCTTGCTCTCAGCCTGGGACCTTCCCGGGGCAGGACACCCAGCTCAGGATGGGCAATCTGCACACACCACCTACCCAGCCACTGGGATTGCTACAAGGATGGTACATGGCTCAAGTCTGGGCAACTGGGAGTAGGAAGACTCCACTCTCCAAGGTTTTAAGTTATCAGGGAATTGGCCTTTCTCCTCCTCTGGCTTGGATATGGTGATGATGTGAGCCTGAGGGCAGCTAGAAAAACTGGAGGATAGAGCCAAATCAGAGGAGACAGAGCCAAGAGCAGAGCTCGGGGGAGGCCGCGGACATCACTGCAAACCTGACTCAAGCCAGTCCTGAAGCCAGATGTTCAGTTACACAAGTAAATACACTTCTTTTTTACCTTAAGACAGTTTGATTTGGGAGTCTTCATTTATTTTCCTCAGAAAGACAAAGACTCAGCCACAAGGCATTTATGTGCGAGCCAACTGTAGGAAACATGGAAAGGAGAGTAGGGGAGTGAGGCAGAGAAGGGAAGAAAGCCAGTAACGTTATCTAGCAAGTGTCACTGTGGGCAGCTGAAACATAGTCCCATGGAGAAGCTCTGGAAACAATGCAAACACACCTCTCAGAGTTATCCCAGCCGAAAGGCCAAGGGCCAGGATACTTATACACGGGCTCCCCTTGTCAAGGTTGAGGTCTGCTCCAGTGTATGAATGAAAGGCATTCCCTCCCTGGCACGGCTGGCCCGACCTGAGAACAGGCAGAGTGGACCTCTGCTTTCAGAAAAGTCCCTCAGACAGAGCTGCAGGAGCTGGCAGCTGGAAGATGGGTTGGTGCTCATGAAAATGATGGGGCCAAGAGGATAGAGGCTGGTGCCAGCAGCCTCTGCTATAGCTAGGTTCTCTATTACTTGCAAAAGAAAGGCTTCACGGATACTTTAAGGGATTCAAGGCCATGCTTGGGACATAGTAAGCACTCAAAAATTACAATCACCATCAGTACTATTATTCTCGCTACTGACCAGTATTGAGCATTATGAAGACCCAGCTTGTGATATAATTACAATTGTCTTTGTAACCTAAGAACTCTTTAGGTAGACTAGGTAAAGAAGTGACATCTCAAAGGAAGTCCCTCCCCAGTCTCTCAGGCACTGGTGCCAACCACAGTTGAGGGTTCAGGGACGCCACCCATTGCTGGGCCCTCTCTGCCACAGAGGATATCTGAAGCCCTCAGCCAGCCTCAGCACAAATGGTCCCCTCAAGAGTCACTTGTCGCTGAGCTCCCTGAACAAGCACAGAGAAGATGGGGAAGCCCACTGGGAGGGGCTTGGTTATACAGGATGAGAAGATACATACAAAGAGACTTTCTATCCTTTTTGTTTTTCAATCTTGGTTGCAGTTCTTGGTTTTCTTCTTAAAGCCTGGATGGAGAAACTGATATAATGTTGAAGACTATGACTCATGAATAATTAATTGGTTGGAATAAATATACTTAAATATTTCAAAGGTTTGGCCAAGAGGTTTCACTACAGTCGTCCAAACATCTGTCAAGAAGAAAGATACAGCCTCACCGAGGTCACGCCCAGTTGATCTGTTTGGGCCTGGAGATGGCTTTGGGGCCCAGAGCCAGAGGAGCTGCATGGGTTTGGGCAGGGCCCACCCACTCCTGGGCTGGCTGGACAGGCTGCCCTCTTCCTGCATTCCAGCGGGTCCTGAGTCCCGGGTTCACATGTTCCAGGCATATTTGTAAGCACTTGACTGCCTGTGAGATAGGAACTTTTATTATCCCCATTTCACAGAAGCAGCAACTAAGGTAACAACAGAGCACACAGCTAATACATGGTAAAGCCAAGATTTGAACCCGAGCATTCTGGCTCCAGAGGTCACTGTGCTCTGTGCTTTCAAATATTACCCTTTGAACACACAGTTCATCCAAGCCCAGGATAGGGACAACCTTCTCCACCCAACCAGGAGATTAGAGATGTCTTCTCATTGCCCCTCTCTGCTGACAGCCTTCTTCTGTCCCCATACACACTGTGTCACATGCGGCCTGAATAAGGTAAAGAGTAAATCTTGCTGGCTTACTCTCTGTGTTCTTTGTAGTGTCCTATTTGGGACGTTCTTCAGGGGGCCACCATTCTCGCAGTTTTTTCTTACAAGCCCCACGTAAGTAGGACAGTGCTATTTCCTTAGCCTCATGAACTGCATATGCTGCAGAAAAGTTATACGTCCCATTTGTGAAGAGTCAAGACAAAACTTTTTAAAGGAAGTCGGGGAGGGAGAAACGGCATTACTAGCAACTCTAAAAGTAACAGAGAGGCTTGTGGCTTTGAGCACATGTACAATCGGCCAGACAGGAATTCAAATGGCAGCTCTAGTCAGTGACAGTGGGAGAGTGACCATCCTTTCAGAGCCTCATATTTTCCCATCTGTAAAATGCAGAAAACAGTTCCCATTTGACAGGATGTTGCAAGATTTCAATGAAAGAACCTAGGCAAGGCTGGTGCCAAACACAGGCAGACAGTAAGCTTCCAATAAATGCTCATTCCCTTCTCTCTTGGTAAAGGAAAAAAACATGGCACGTGGGAGGTTAATTTCCCTCCAATTCCAGGAATCATGGAAATGGTTTTGCTGATGTCATGGGAAGAAGAGCCCCACTTGGGAATGGATGCTGTCTGGGGAAGAAAACTCTGCTCAGTGTCTATACATTGTGCGGGGGTGACTTACCTCAAGGCTTCCAGCAAGTCATGGCTGTGAAATTATCGCAGTTGTTTATTTGGCCAGAGGAAAAGGGGAGGGGAAAGGATTCTTTGCTCGGGTCCCCGGGTCCTCAGCCCACACACACACCTCCTGGGACTGCAGCTTTGGACTGAACGTGAACCCTGCAGTTTGTGAGTTTGTTTGCTTTGGGCAAATAATGACTTCCTGTTTCTTAGAAGACAGAGCAAAGCTTCCCAAGGCTTCTCTGCCAGGCAGCAGTTTTTACCAAAGACACGAATGCTTGTGGGGTAAACAGAACGGAGACACAGGGATGAGGCCCGCCCACTGAGCAGCCCCAAGAAATGCAGTTGGGGTTTGAGAAACAGGCAGGACATTTCAGCTTCCCCAAGTTCCCAAGTTTTGATCAAAGCCCAAGAGCAGTTTCTAGGACTCCTAGGCTCTTGCCCACACACGCTGCATCTGTGCTGTGAGGTTCTCACTGGACCCCCAGAAGTGGCACAATTTCCCTGTCTCCTGGGCCACTTGGCCGCTTTCCTACCCACTGGGCAGTCTAAATTCCTCTCTGTTCAAAAAGCATACCAACCTAATTCCCACCTCCAAGCCTCCATAAGTTGTCCTATTTGCCTTCCCACCCATCACATATGCTCAGCACACACCTCACTTCTTGCAGAAAATCCTCCTGAATTGCTCCTCTGCTCTTCCTTTTCACAGCCCTTGCCACTCAATACTGTTCTCTAAGGTTAGTCTCATTTCCATGGCCCCAAATTGTAAATTGTCTGAAGGCAAGGGTTTAAAGACTGGCTAAAGTGTGCTAAGAGCTTTGCAAGCTTGATTTTATTCAAACCTTCACAACCCTTATGAAGGAGGCACTTTCATTATCCCCATTTTACAAGTGAGGAAATTAAGGCTCAAGACATAACATACCCAAGATCACAGAGTTAGTGGCAGAGTTGGACGACGACCCCGCCCTGATTCTCGTGCCTGTCCTTGTGAGTACTACAGAATGTTGCCCCCTAGAAAAATGTTTAATTGGTTGTTGAACAGACAGACTGGTGGTTCTCAAAGGATTGCTCCCAGACTAGCAGCATCAGCAGCATCTGGGAACTGGTTAGAAATGGAAATGATTGGGCCCTACCCCAGACTTACTGAATCAGAAACTCCAGGGGTGGGACCCAGAAGTCTGTGTTTTTAAAAGCCCTGCAGGTTTTTGGATGTTTGCTAGTGTTTCAGACTACTTGGCCAGGCCAAGGACTGGCAAACTTTCTGTTAAGGGCTAGACAGTAGAGATTTTAGACTTTGCAGGCCTAGAGGTAATATTGAAGCTATAACACATATTTTCATAACAAGATAGAAAAAAAATCTCCAGGAATTTTTTATTGATGAAATTCAAAACATGATCATCGAGTATGATTTTTTTGTAATAAAGATCTAATAATGAGAAAAGTGAGATTCATTGGGGGTGGGGGACAATATTTTACTTACTTGGGATTCAAAGTCAGTGCTCCCTATCATCAAATCAATTGCAGATGTTCATTTGTAAAGGCAATTCTTAGCTCCCTGTACACACCAGGCAGTGGGCCGGGCCTGGCCTGCAGGGTCTAGTAAGCCGACCCCTGGAACAGACCATCCCAGCTGAACCAGTAACTGTGGGGGCCCTTGGGTCAACACTTGTCTAAACTGAGCAGTCACTATGTCCTGGCTATTGTAAATAGTGCTGCAATAAACGTTGGGGTGCATGTGTCTTTTTGAATTGTGGTTTTCTCTGGGTATATGCCCAGGAGTGGGGTTGCTGGGTCATATGGTAATTCTATTTTTAGTTTTTTAAGGAATCTCCATACTGTTTTCCATAGTGGCTGTATCAATTTAGATTCCCACCAACAGTGCAAGAGGGCACACCCTCTCCAGCATTTATTGTTTGTAGATTTTGTGATGATGGCCTTTCTGACCAGTGTGAGGTGATATCTTATTGTAGTTTTGACTTGCATTTCTCTAATAATTAGTGATGTTGAGCATTTTTTCATGTGTTTGTTGGCCATCTGTGTGTCTTCTTTGGAGAAATGTCTATTTAGGTCTTCTGCCCATTTTTTGATTGGGTTATTTGTTTTTTGATATTGAGCTGCATGAGCTGTTTGTATATTTTGGAGATTAATCCTTTGTCAGTTGCTTTGTTTGCAAATATTTTCTCCCATTCTGAGGGTTGTCTTTTCCACTTGTTTATGGTTTCCTTTGCTGTGCAAATGATTTTGAGGAATGGATAAAGAAGATGTGGTACATATATACAATGGAATATTACTCAGCCATGAAAAGGAATGAAATTGGGTCATTTGTAGAGATGTGGATGGACCTAGAGACTGCCATACAGAGTGAAGTAAGTCAGAAAAGAGAAAAACAAATACTTTACATTAATGCATATATGTGGAATCTGAAAAAATTGGTATAGACAATCTTATTTACAAAGCAGAAATAGATACAGACATAGAGAACAAACGTATGGATGCCAAGGGAGAAAGGAGGGGGGGAATGAATTGGGAGATTGGGATTGACATATATACACTATTGATATTATGTATAAAATAGATAACTACCTGGAAGGGTGGGATAGGGAGGGTGGGAGGGAGGGAGACGCAAGAGGGAAGACATATGGGAACATATGTTTATGTATGACTGATTCACTTTGTTATAAAGCAGAAACTAACACACCATTGTAAAGCAATTATACCCCAATAAAGATGTTAAAAAAAAAAATAGATAACTAATGAGAACCTATGTATAGCACAGGGAACTCTGCTCAATGCTCTGTGGTGAACTAAACGGGAAGGAAATCCAACAAAGGGGATATATGTATACGTATAGCTGATTCACTTTGCTGTACAGTAGAAACTAACACAACATTGTAAAGCAATTGTACTCCAAGAAAAAAAATTTTCTTTTAAAAGAAACAAAACAAAACATAAATAAATAAATAAACTGAACAGCCACTATAAATCATTTTGGTGATTCCATGCCCCCAACCCCACTCCTCCATCCCCCAAAACAGTTGCTTAACAGAACTGACAGATCTGACCAGGCATTCTCGCATCACGTAACTCTCGGAGAGGCTGTGATAAGCCAGGCAGGCCCTGCCTTACACAGCTCTCTGCTCGGCAGAACAGCTGTCCAGCCAGGTGGCCAAGCAGCTGCAGGAAGCCCTGCTCCCACCACCTGTGGCTTCCCTCCCTACCTCAGCCCGCCCCTCCTGGACTTCCCAGGCAGACACCCTGCTTGCTCCAGGGAAGGTGGGTGTCTGGAAAAGACAGAAATTAACGCTTTGCCCCAGTTTTATCCTCTGCCTGGCTTTCTCAGCACCTGTCTGAACTCACGGAAGGATGGGAAAGCATAGAGAGATAAAACATAGAAGTAATCGAGAAGAGCTAAACCTTTACTGGTCCCTTTAAAAGACAGGTGGAAGTAACAACTGGCTGATGTACTTGGTTGAATTGTGTCCCTCAAAACAATATGTTCAAGTCTTAACTCTTAGTACCTGTGAATGTGACCTTATTTTAAAATACGGTCTTTGCAGATATAATCAAGTTAAGATGAGGTCATGCTGGATCAGAGAGGACCTTATAAGAAGAGGGAAGTTTGGACACAGAGACATGCAGAGACACAAAACCATGTGAAGATGGAGACAAATATTAGAGTAATGTGTCTATAAGCCAAGGGACACCAGAAGCTAGAGGCAACTTCCAGAAGCTAGAGAAGAGCATGGAACAGATTCTCCCTCTGAGCCTCCAGAAGGAACCAACCATGCCTCCATCTTGGTTGCAGACTCCTAACCTCTAGAACTGTGAGAGAATAGATTTCTGTTGTCTTAAGCCACCCAGTCTGTGGTACTTTGTTCAGGCAGCCTGAGGAAACCAATACAGCTGATAATAAGGTAATGCTAAAATACAGTGAGATACATCAGAATGACCAAAGAGAACAAATTATTATACTTTCAAAAATCCCTAGCATTTGAAGGACTTCCCTGGTGGTCCAGTGGTTAAGACTGCACTTCCAATGCGGGGGTTACCGGTTTGACCCCCTAGTCAGGGAACTAAGATCCTACATGCCACGGCGCAGCCCAAAATTTTTTAAATAAATAAATAAAAAAGATCCATTCTCTTAGCAACTTTCAAATATGCAATACAGTATTAACTATAGTCACCATGTTGTACATTACACCCGAATGCATAATTAAAAAAAAAATTTTTTTAATCCCTAGCATTTGAGACTGTGCTTAGGACATAAAGTTGAGCAAAAGAAGCAGATTTCAAAACTAACTTTGCAATTTTAAAACTTACATTTATAAACACATGATACACAGACAAAAGTATAGACAAAAATGTAATATAATATTTGCATTATTTATGTCTGTGTGGGGAATAAAATAAACATGGGTTCTTAAAATCAGGGAAAATGGTAATTAGAAAAATAAAAGCAATTAAATAGAAGTAATAATCCACATTTACTCTGATCAAAAAAACAAAAACAAGAAGTATGAAAGAAAAAGGACAACTATCTGGAATCAGAGCCATTTTGAAGTGGATCTGAAATAAGCCTGAAAACTAGATTGCTGAGAGAGGTGCCTGAGAAGCTCCTGCAAGAACAGGTAAAACAAAATCAGACACCAAGACTGCTTCTCAGCCCCAGCTGCACATTAGATTTATCCAGGGAGCTTTCCAAACAAACCAGGTCCCACCCAAGGCCAACTGAATAAACCAGGAGAGGTCACCTAGGACCACATGAAATTTAAATTTCATTTTAATCAGTCTTTGCCTAGAGAAAATTCTATATGAGAAAACCTAAACTTGGCCTCATCAGCGAGGGGAGATGACAAAGTTAGTAATAAGTAACATTTTGAACATCTGTTGCATAATTCTAAATTATTTACATGGATTACCTCCCTTAAACATCATAATAGCATCATAATCATAGTTGCCACAATTATACCCATTTTAGAGACAAGAGAACCGAGGCTCAGCAATATCAAGTATCATGGTCGGGGTCACACAGTTTGAAAGTGGCAGATCTAGAATCCAAAATAAGGAAGGTTAGTTCTTCAACCAACACATTACATTCCATCTTTGAAGCTTGAGACATGATTATCCAAGCCGGGAATTTGGTAAGGAAGACTGTCGCTCAAATCCAGATGGATGCCTGGAGCCCTACTTTTCCCAGTTTTACACCTTCTTTAAACTTCAGAATCTCCTGAGAGGTTTTTAAAAATCCTGATGTCCAGGCCACACCCCAGACCAATGGCATCAGGACCTCAGGATGGAATCAGGCATTGGTTCTTGAAAGTTCCTCAGCAGGTAATAAGCAGCTAAATGTGTTCCCCAATTCTTCCTGGAAAAATATGGGTCAATAGATAAATAATAATAAAGCCCTAGGCCATTTCAATTTTCAAACAACTAACTTACAATCACTACAAGCATGAATGTTTGTTTTTTTTTTATGGTCCCCTTGCTCTTCAACCTCAAAGCCCTTGTCTTAACAAGGGCAGCCACAGAATTCTGCTTCTTCTGTTTCTCTGAGTGCCCCCTCTTCTGCTCTCCCCCAAGCCAAGCCACCTGCCTCTTCTCATTCAGAAATCTCCTCCCACCCTCCATAGTCAGGGACCCCCCTCCCAGCATGTTCCAACCTCTGTGCTTCCACCAAGGACTTGAAGAGCAAACCCCAAATCACAGCAAACCACTCTTCTGTAATTTGCTGAGCTGCCAACCTAAAAAGAGACTAAATAGTCCCTCTTTTTTGTTGTTTAAATGAACTGTGAAACAAACCAAAGATGTGGTTTTGTTTTCCAGAAACAATTAAGAAAACCAGTTTAATGCAGAAGCAAAGACAATATACCCATAAAACTACTGAATGCAAAAAATTCTCCAAAGGTACCTAACATATTCAGTTTGAGTGAATCCAATACAACATACGGGGCAAGGGGTGTCAAGCCCAAGCTTCAGGAGGCCTGATCATTGAAAAGCACATAACAGGAGAGCCCCTGAAGACAGAGCACACATGTTATCTGCAGAGTCAGGGCAACAGTACAGTGCAAAACTTCTTATAAATATTAAGCTGCCATCTACCCTCATCAGAAACCATTGCCATTCTTCACGCCCTTGGCCTTCTCTTACTGCGTTGAGCATGTGGGACTGTGGCTGGCGAGACAGTGTCCGAAAAGACATGGAGATGGAATGGGAGCCCTGGGGTTCAGAGGTCCCACTGCTGTGCTCCTCGAAAGGGCGGTCAGGATGGGTTGTAGCTGGGGGTCAAACCACAGACCTGGTCTGATATCTGACTTAGCTGTGGACCCTGAGGCAACTCCCTCCCCACCTCTGAGTCTCAGTCTGCTGCTCAGTAAGATACAGGGTTCTCTAAGGCCTGGTATCAAAAGCAACAAGCTGTAGGAGCCAAGTCATGTAGCTGGCTCAAGATCCTGGGTGGGCTCAACTCCCCAGGATTTGAGGAAAGGCTGCACCCCTTTCACATCTGGAACCTAGAATGGCTGCCCTCTGGTTTGTATGAAGGGACATCCTTGTATAAAGTAGGGCCATGGGAAATCACTGCAACAAAAAAAGATAGCCAGGAGAGGGGCCAGCTCACCAGAGGGTTCTATATTCTCCAAATGACCATGAAGTCATGAGGTGTTACGCACAGAGCATGGGCTTAAACACACAGACACACACACACACAGAATTTTTATAAGAATACCACATTTAGAGTCAGCAAACCTGTGACCCAATCCAATTCAGTTCTGGCACTAGACCACTTCAAGTAGATTAATTTTGTGTAAAAAATGTCAAACGAGACTCATAATACCTACTGCAGTAGATTAAAGATGGCCTCCAATTCTCTGCTACTCTTCCCACTGAGAGGTGCAGTCTAATTTCCCTCCCCTTGAATCTGAGTTGGCCTCAACAACTTGCTTGACCGAGAGAATGCAAGGGAAATGAGCCTGTGCTGCCGAGGCTAGATCATAGGGAGTCATGGGCTTCCACTCTGGTCTCTTAGAGCACTCACTTTCAGGATGCTCCCTTTCCAGACTCAGCTGTCATGTCCTGAGAAGCCCAAGCCACCTGGAGAGGCCTCCTGTAAACATCTGAACAACCAACAGTTGTCCCAGCCAACAGGCCACACCCCCACCTCCACTACCAGCCATGTGATTGCTCCATTCTAGACACATCGGCATTAAGTTTGGGGGAGTTTGTTATGTAGCAATGGGTAACTGGATACACCTAACTTGCAGACCAAGTGACTACCATGTGAGATTAACTGTAAAGATGATGCAAAACCACCTTGTAAATCATAAAGTGTTCCACGAACGTAAAGGGTCATTGTTAATCTTATGAGTTCCTGTATTGCCCTTCCCGTCCTGGCCCAAAGAGAGACTCTTGGCCTGTGTTCTAGCCCATGGCAATTTTGTGACTTAGCTCTGTGCCTGTGCTTTTGAACTTTCCAGGTGAGCTTTTTAAAAGAGGCCAAGATCACAGAGAGGAACCCCTGGGGTTGTTTACCTGAGGTTCCTGACCTGTATGCCTGCACTCTCATCCCTGTACCCTGGGTTTCCTAATACCTAAATGTTTCCCAAAGCTCCTCTGTCCACTTGTGCCTTCAGAACTAGATGCTCCAAACCAGCAGTCCCCAACCTTTTGGGCGCCAGGGACCGGTCAAGCGCTTTACATTTATTGTGCACTTTATTTCTATTATTACATTGTAATATATAATTAAATAATTAGACAACTCACCATAATGCAGAATCAAAGGGAGCCCTGAGCTTGTTTTCCTACAACAGCTAGGTGGTCCCATCTGGGGTGATGGGAGACAGTGACACCTGAAGTTTGTTGCTTATGTCCAGTCTACTCCGTGACCTTGTTTTGGTTGCTGTCACTGCAGAAAACCCTGCTTCACAAAGACAGGATGTTGGAAATGGAAGCAGGCTTTTCAGTGCTTTTGTGGCAATCTCAGGATATTCCGCCTTCACTTTAATCCAAAACGTATGGAGATTTGAAGTTGTCTCAAACACACTTTAAGGCCACCCATCATTTGTGATCTCAAGCGGTTGATCCTCTTCTAGCATGGACAAAGTCGAGTCACCTGGCTTATTCACAAATGGGTCGCGGATCCATTCCTTCCCAGTTCAGGGGTCTTGTGTGGCTGGGAAGTAATGCTCAAACTCTCTTCAAAGCTGAGACAGGTGATCACGCACCAACTGGGAGGAAGAAGGCCCTGGCTCAGTCTCTTTCAAAATCTCTCCTAATGTTTGAAACATGTCAAAAATCCCAATGTTCACTCGTCGCCCCCATAATTCCAGTTTGGCTTTGAATGCAGTCACTTTATCCGTCGACTTGAACACAGCTGTTGTTCTCCCTGAAGTGACAGGCTGAGTTCGTTGAGCAGGTTGAATATGTCACACAAGTAAGCAAGTATTGTGACCCATTCTGTGTCACTAAAATGTACTGCCAATGGTGACTGTTCTTCTAAAAGAAATCTCTGGAATGGCTTTCATAACTCAAAAACTCTGGCCAGCGATCTACCTTTAGAAAGCCATCTTACTTCTGTGTTAAGAGAAGATGTGGACTTCCCTGGTGGCATAGTGGTTAAGAATCTGTCTGCAAATGCAGGGGTCACGGGTTCGATCCCTGGTCCGGGAAGATCCCACATGCCACGGAGCAACTAAGCCCGTGTACCGCAACTACTGAGGCTGCGCTCTAGAGCCCGCGTGCCACAACTACTGAAGCGCACGCTCCTAGAGCCCATGCTCTGCAACAAAGAGTAGCCCCGGCTAGCCGCAACTAGAGAAAGCCCACACAGCAATGAAGACCCAACACAGCCAAAAATTAAAAATAAATAAATAAATATATCGACTTAAACCAAAAAAGTGAACTTACATAAAAAAAAAAAAAGACGTGTGCTCTGCGTCCATCTCCTCACAGAGCTGCACAAACTGCTGTGTATGTTACTTTAATGTGGTTAATAATTTTAATCACATCCTGCAAAACGTTGTTAAGTTCAGGTGACATTTTTCGGCTAGCCAGCATTTCTCTATGGATGACACGGTGCATAGACTCACATTCAGAAGCGACCTCTTTGACCCGAGTAGTGATACCAGAAAGCTGTCCAGTCACGGCAGCCACTCTGTCCGTGCATGTACCAACACAAAATGACCAATTCAATTTTCCTGATATGTAATCATTCAAAGACTTGAATAAACATCACTACAGAAGTGGTGGGATTGAAAGGCTGAGCAGGAGGGAGGGAAGGAGAGAGAAAAGGAAAGAGGCAAGGGGATTTTTTTTTTTTTTTTTTTTTAGTGTAAAATGAGCTGGTTTCTGTTAGGCACTTCCACATTCTTTCTTTCATTCCAGAGAGAGAAAGAGAGAGTGTAGGTGCTGGAGGACAGAATGGACAAAAGGGGCTCCCCACTGGTTTCTCCAGTGTGTTTGTGACTGTGATACAGACTCCTCATTGCTCCATGTTCTCTGCTGGACAACTGCAGTTGTTCTACAAGTAAGACACAAAAATGATAACCTAATTGTTCCTTGGAATGACATTTCAAAGATTTCTTTTAAATCCCTCAGCAAAGGAAAAGTAAAAAATTCTAAGTGTCTTAAGAGTAAAATATACCTTAAGTATTTTAAAATGGAAAAAAAACAAAAACAGAAACAAAGACTTGAATAGTTCTGCAGCTGTGGTGTTAGCTGGTAACAAAAGTGCACATAACATATCCTCATGCACATCCTCCTGAAAAATATATCACACAAAAACAAGCATTGTTGCCTCGTTGTCAACATCAGTAGACTCGTCAACCTGGATTGCGTACCACGGTGACTCATTAATCGTCTCTAACAATTGTGCCTCAATATCCTCTGCTATTTCATCAATTCGTCTAGTTACGTTGCTAGCCAGAAGAGGAACACGTGCCACCTTATGAACTGCAGCCTCTCCTAAAAGTTCATGACAAATATCCTTAGCAGCTGGCAGGATTAACTCTTCACCAACAGTAAAGGGCTTCTTAGCTTTAGCAATGTGGTTAGCCACTAAGAATGATGCTCTCAGTGCAGACACATTTGATGAAGTGGTGGCCTTCAATAATTGCTTCTGTTCTTCCTGTCCATTTTTTTCTTCTGAAAAACTCCAAAGTCCTGTCTTTTAATGCAGGGTGCTTGGTCTCCATGTGGTAAAGCAGTTTTGAAGGTTTCACGGCTTTGTTGGATAGCCAGTGGCCACATATTACCCAAAGCAGGCTTGGAGAGTGTAAATCACCTGTTGCAATGAACCCGTGATTTAAGTAGCACTCTTGGTATTTTCTTTTAAATGCAGCTTTCTTTTTGTGGGCAGTCTTAGATTCTTCTCCTGTCTCATCACTGCGTCTTTCCCCCTCTTCAAAAAAGCTCTCCAGTGACATTTGTTTTTTACTTATTTTGGCTAGGGTCAGCTTGTGGGCTTACCAAAACTGCGACTGAGACAAGTGTGCAGTGCGGGAAAGAGGCGAGGATGGAAGTGGTAAATAGAATAACGGGCGGGCCACGCGCAGGCTAAAGTAAGTGTTGGATTCTGACCTAACGCCTGCCACCAGCTGCAGCTGTACAACTGAAGTACATCAACTCACTTGCCACTGTAAAGCCTGCCACCAGATGCACCCTAATTGTCACTTGCCACTCACTGATAGGGTTTTGATCTGAGTCTGCAAGTAATTGATTATGGTCTCTGTGCAGTCAAACCTCTCTGCTAATGATAATCTGTGTTTGCAGCCACTCCCTAGCTCTAACATCACTACCTCAGCTCCACCTCAGATCATCAGGCATTAGATTCTCATAAGGAGCATGCAACCTAGATCCCTCACATGTGCAGTTCCCAGCAGGGTTCGAGCTCCAATGAGAATCTAATGTCACCACTGATCTGACAGGAGGTGGAGCTCAGGCGGTAACGTGAGCGATGGGGAGCGGCTGTAAATACAGATGAAGCTTCGCTCACTTGCCTGCTGCTCGCCTCCTGCTGTGCAGCCTGGTGCCAGTACTGGTCCGTGGCCTGAGGGTTGGGGACCCCTGCTCTAAACTGTCCCTAAGGTTAATGTTTCTCTAGCCAGAATCTGTGCATATCCCTTCTATGGACAAGTATTCACTGTCATGGTGAACCAGAGTCTTACATTCAAACAGAGGTCACAAGCTGACATTACAGAGGAAATATGACCATAATCAACTTACTATGATTTCTTTTCCAATGGCCTTATCAAATGCACTACTAGAGAATTGTTTGACTGTTCTTCAAGGGGTTTGTTCACTGAGACAGATCCTTTGTCCTTATTTTCCTCTATACTCTCAAATGACATCACACATGAGACAGTGTTCACAGAAGACATCTTTAAAAATCAATTCAAGTGTTGAAATTTAGTTCTACTCTCATCATCTAGGGTAGAACTAAATGAAGGGATCTCTTGATCTAGAAGCTAGCTCTTTGGATATACAACTAACAGAATTATTTCTGGATTTCCCATTATGTTAGTATTGGGTGGGCCAAAAAATGCCTTCGGTTTTTTAAGTAAAAATAAAAGACACATTTTCACCAAGAACTTTATTGAACAACGTATTCACCCTTTTGTTCCACTACCTTCTGCGATTTTTCAGGCAACTTCATAATTCCATCTTTGCAAAACTTTTTATCATTTTGAGCAAAGAACCATTCCAAGTGCCTTTTACAGGCTTCCAGGGAACTGAATTTTCTTCCATTAAGAGAATTTTGTAAAGACCGAAATAAATGGAAATCTGAAGGTGCGATGTCTGGTGAATATGGCAGATGAATCAGAGCTTCCCAGCCAAGCTGTTACAGTTTTTGCCTGGTCAGCAAAGAAACCTGCGGTCTTGTGTTATTCTGATGGAAGATTATGCGTTTTCTGTTGACTAATTCCAGACGCTTTTCATTGACTGCCACTTTCAGTTGGTCTAATTGGGAGCAGTACTTGTTGGAATTAATCCTTTGGTTTCTAGAAGGAGCTCATAATAGAGGACGCCCTTCCGATCCCACCATATACACAACATCACCTTCTTTGGATGAAGACCGGCCCTTGGTGTGGTTGGTGGTGGTTCATTTCACTTGCCCCACCAACTCTTCCGTCCCACATTGTTATACAATATCCACTTTTCATCGCCCGTCACAATTTGTTTTAAAAACAGAATGTTTTCATTATGCTTCAGTAGAGAATCGCATGCAGAAACATGCTCAAGAAGGGTTTTTTTGCTTAACTTATGTGGAACCCAAACACCAAAGCGATTCATATAACCAAGCTGGTGCAAATGATTTTCAATGCTTGATTTGGATATTTTGAGTATGTCGGCTATCTCCCGCGTGGTACAACATTGATTTTCTCAATTATTGTTTTGACTTGATCGCTATCAACTTCAACTGGTCTACCCGACCATGGAGCATCGTCCAGCTAGAAATCTCCAGCACGAAACTTCGCAAACCACTTTTGACACATTCGATCAGTCACGGCACCTTCTCCACACACTGCACAAATCGTTTTTAGCGTTTCAGTTGTGTTTTTACCTTTCTTGAAATAACAAAGCATAATATTCCAAAAATGTTGTTTTTT
Source organism: Pseudorca crassidens (assembly GCF_039906515.1). Lineage (NCBI taxonomy): Eukaryota > Metazoa > Chordata > Mammalia > Artiodactyla > Delphinidae > Pseudorca > Pseudorca crassidens. The sequence goes on along the minus strand of NC_090298.1, from coordinate 48,688,143 downwards.
TCTTCTATCGTCAATATTAAAATGGCTACACAAAAATTCACCAATTTTGATGTCTTTTTTTAAATGCACGCTGATATGACAGCTGTCACATACAATCTAACAAAATTGTTTCGAATGAAGTTAAAGACAACTAAGTGCTACTAGAGTCATCTTACAGAAAAAAACCAAATGAACCTTTTGGTCCACCCAATAATTGAAGTTGGGTTACTCTTGTCACCTGACTCTCCATTTCCTCAACCAGTCAGTGCAGACAGAAGACAGTGCACACCCATGCTACCTCACAAACCTGATGGCATCAACTCCCACCTCTTCCCACCACAGCAGGAGGTTGATGCCTGTGTCATCATTTGTCTCATGCCATTCTGGCCATCTGTGCTCCTTGCTATTTCACAGGGGCTGGAAGCCCGCAAACAATATTACAACATTTCTCAGTGGCAGGCACTGGAGGAGACTAAAAGGAGGGAAGAAGGGAAAAGGTATCTTTTTGTTCTTTCTGCTTCTGGTATCATCAGTGAAGTAGAAGTAACAGGCAAGGGGTAACTCCTGCATTCCTGGGCAGTAGTGGCAGCAGCTTTGGCAGCTCAGTGCCCATGAGCTCTGGCCCTGCAGCAGCACTGTCAGGGTGGAGATATTCAGGTTCCCAAGCTCCTGTGGTATAAGTGAGAGCACAGGCTGCTGACATCCTGAAAGAGGTCAGCAGCAGCAGATATACCAGCAGTCTGATAGTCCAGCAATCCTAAATTTGGGGTAACATCATATTCCTTCCTACAGCTATAGCCTAGGGGCAGTAATGACTTCCTACAATTCCTAATGCCTGGGTAACCTGATTTTCCCCTTTCTTTCCCTCCTTTGGCCCTTCTGACACTTCTTGTCAAACAACCAAATACCTGCATTGAATTTCTTCTGTTTGCCATAGCTAGAGTAGTTATTTTCCTTAATAGACACTGCTACTCAGTAGTCTAAGCACCTACCAAAAACACTGTTCATTGCCTATAAACTGCCCATTCCCCATCTTCTTATAAATGGAAATAATTTTGATCAGATCAGCAAGGTTCCCAGATAAACACCCACTTTCCCAGTCTCCTTTGTAGCAAGGCGTGACCATGTGACCATGGTTCATTTTAACCAATGAAATATAAGAAGTCTTCTGGGAACTCAGAGAAGGTTTTTACTTTCCTGATAAAATGAAATAGATGGGACCAATGCTACCTCTTCCACTCTCCTTCCTGCTTTGAGTATAGGTGTGATGTTTGGACCTGCAGCAGTCCTCTTGCACCCATGGATCAACAAACATGAGGACAAAAGGCAATTCTCTAGGGATGATGTAGTAGAAAGATAGAAAAAGCCTGAGTCCATGGCATTGCAAGCAGCTAAATCAACCCCAGCAGCCACTGTTAAAAGCCCTAGAGTTCATGCGCTAGCCCCATCCTATGACAATCTTGAGTTCTGGAACTTTCTTTGTAAGTGCCAGTTCTTTTCAATAACTTCTGCTTTAATTTGACCACATAGGAACACTGGAAAAAAGAGTTTCCAACTCCTGCTTAGCTCAGTTTGCATATACACTCAAACGGGGCCTCTTCAAAAAGGAAAAGGGGGAAGATTCAGAAAACAAAAAATTAGCATTCCCACAAACGGGAGCAAGTGAGAAGGTGTGCCTGGGCAGAAATCTGCCAGGAGCAGCCCACGCAGTATTTGACCTTCCTCGTCTCATTTTGAATTGCCCTTTATAAAAGCTCACCACACAATTCTCATTAGAGTCTCTGAGATAAGCTGGAGTAGGTCAGAGGCAGATTATTTGGGTCATGGCCAATAATACAGTATCACAAATCTTTTCCTCTCACCCTACTATTTCCCTTTTCTTTTTTACCCAAATTGGCTCTGAAGCCCATCTTCCTGGAGAGGCGAGCTGGTGATCCCTTCTGACCACGGTTTCTATTGGCAGCAGGTCTAGTTTGGTCAGTACCCAGTACTGCTGAGTCTCTCTCCCTGGGAGACGCCCGCTGCCTGGCCATGCTTTAATTAAGTGGACATCTCATTCCTGTGGACATGGTGCAGCTGCTGTATTTTGCTAGTATCTTGGAGCCAAATTAGAATTTTTTAAATGCTTAGCTTTTATTTGATGAGTTCCCTGATCTCTTGTAAGAACTGTACCCCTTATCCCCCTTTCACAGCCCCACTAGCCATAGGTCTTTAGGAAGGGTGCCAAGGGCAAGGGGGAGGGGTCCCTCCCTTGAACTGGCCCTGTCATGTGCATACGCCTTGTTAATGAGCACCCTATTTGTGAAGAAAGGGAGGGAATGAGGAGAAACCTTGTTTCTCTCCTTCAGTTTGTTTTTTAATCAAATCAAATTCTTAATTACATTGGGCTGGAATGAAATTATGCCTCTGAAGAGCTTCCAGATGGAACTAGGAAAGTGACTTCAGCTGAACTCTGCAGCCATTTTGGTCAGTAAAAAATGTTTGCTCCTGAAGGGGCTGCCAGGCTGGTGGTTCTGCTCTGAGGGACAAAGGGCACTTCTGTTTGCTCTCCGCTTCCAGGTATTGCTTAGGGACTTCTCACCTGGCTGGGGTAGGAGACTTCTAAGCTCGGGGGTTTCCTAACAGGTCCACTGGATGGGGACTCAGATATATCATCAGACAGGCAGGGGGACCAAATGCTGACCTCCCCTCACTGGCTATGTGATACTAGGCAGTGCACCACCTCTCTGAGCCTCAGTTTCCTCAAGAGACCTCTCTTATCTCACAAGATCATTGTGAAGATTGTCATATGGTTTGTGCATAGCGTTTATTTCCTTCTCTTTCCTTGTCCTCCACCTATTTCCTCAGAGGAAGGCTGCCCAACACAGCTGAAGTCTAAGATGCTGCTTTTCATAAGGAACCTCTGGTTCATGAGTCATTGTTTTCAGGAATGCATGAAATGGGCGGACACACAAGAAGGCCAGTTATCCTTCAGAGAAAAAGATCAGATTTGTGGTCACCAGAGTTGGAAGGTGGGGGGAAGCGGAACTGGATGAAGGTAGGCAAAAGGTACAAACTTCCAGTTACAACATACATAAGTACTAGGGATGTAATGTACAGCATGATAAATATAATTCACACTGCTGTATGTTATAAATGAAAGCTGTTGAGAGAGTAAATCCTAACAGTTCTCATCACAAGAAAAAAAATGTTATTTCTTTTACTTTGTATGAGAAGATGGATGTTCACTGAATTTACTGTGCCGATCACTTCATCATGCTGTACACCTTAAATTTATACAGTGCTATATGTCAATTGTATCTCAACAAAACTGGAAGGAAAAATAACGTGTACAACTCAAAAAAAAGAATGCCAATTATCTTAATGAAATTCAGCTCTTCATTCCCAACCTGGCCCCAATACCACAAGTCCGGGAGTTCTCCTCTCCGTAACCTTATGATGGGGCTTCTATCATCTGAGCGTTCTGTCTCCTCTGGATGCACTGTCTTTGTCTATCCAACACCATCTCCCAGAATTTCACTTTTAATTAAGAATTTAATTTAAATTAAGCAAACCCAATCCACCTAAAGGAAGACAACCGACAACGTAGCCTTTGGGGACACAGGAATGATGCTCAGGAATTTCTCCTGGCCCTGTCCTGAGCCCACTGGGCAGATGGAGGGGAGAGAAGGCAGGAGGAGAGCAGACCTGGTTATGCGGCACAGAGAAAACTCATATTTTAACCACTGGCTCTCTGGATGTGATGAATTAACCCCCAATCCAAAGTGGAGAATGTGTGGCCCAGCTACACGATCAGGTACACCCAACACGCAACGGAGATCAGCAAGCAGGGAAGATGGCCCGCCACCTGTTGCTGAAACCTGCAGAGCAGAGCAGCAATGCATTGGCACTCAGATAGGTCATTCTGTTTCCACAGGACATGCCACCAGGAAGCCTACTTAGTACTCCTACAGGGGACTTGCATTGGGATAAACTTTTATGACTGCTCCTTTTAGATTTTTCCCGGGGGCTTAAACCAAACTACCCTGAAGTGGCTCAACTGTCCCTCAGGCCAAGGGTTGTCACCAAGAGGAGCTAAAGTCAGAGGCAGCTCCATTTTCTCAGGGAAAACAAGACATTCAGCTCTTTCCCTTTTTCCACCATCTTCTTCACTCTCCAGCTCTGAGTGGAAATGAAACATCATGAAATATGCTTCTTAATCAAACATTATGAAAATTCCTGTTGAGATACCATTGTACGCAGAGTGGAGCTGCTCTTTGGGCAGCTATTAATTTGGGGGGTTAATTCACTGATATTAAAAACAGTGTGTATGTATAAGTTCTTGCATTTCAAAAATTCCAAAATTGTTTCCAGAGTGTTGCAGCAGATACTGCAGAATGGCTTACTTGATACTCAATCCCAACTACCTTTTTTCTTACCTTTCTCTAACATACAGACTGAAAAGCTGAATACTCCATTTTCCTAGCCATCTTCCAGCCAGGAAAGGCCATGTCCTGGCCAAGGAGATATACGTGGAAGCCACAGGGAAGCACTTCCCTTACCAAACAAAATGATAATGTCTCTCAAGAAGACCACTTTTGGCATTCCCCCTTCTTCCTGCCTGGAAGCAGTCTTGCAAACAGGAAGCTCAAAGCCACATGCTAAGACCAAAAGAGACAAAGGAACTGACAGCATTCTGGAGCAGCTATACCAGCCCTGGGCTGCCCACCTCCAACTTATTATATGAAGGTAAAACAGCCCAACTCAGTAGCTGAAGTCTCTCAGAGTTGAGTTTTCTGTAGTTTGTAACAAAATTGATTCTTAAATTATACAAGTATGATCCTACAGAGATAAGAAAGATTCAGCATATTTCTTTTTTTTTGACCCTAAGTAATCACAGATTAAAGGGTTTGCACTTGTTTTGGTGAGATGGAGAAAGGAGCAACGAGGAAAAGTTCAAAATCACCCACCGGCTCTCAAACCGGTGTTAGAACAGCTGATGCTGTGTTGCTTGAGTTACAGACCTCCTGTTACTTTGTATTGGGGGATTTCTCAAAATTTGATATTTAGAAGACTGGATGAGACTCAAGTCTCCTGACATCAAAACATAAATGGTTTCACTTCTCAAACATTTCAGTTGAATGTTTGCCAAAGTTTTTATCTCAGGGAAACTATTTGCTAAGGTTCTAATATTATGTAAAATACTGAAGCAAGGCTTCCCCCAGGGGATTATATTACTATTTAGTTTTATATTTCTTCTGATGCCTCCAATAAATCATGAACTTCTTCAGAGATGTCAGAGGGCAGGCGGTCTCTCCGACTGCAAATGACAAGCCATGAATAATGCACACAGGTCTCGCCGAGAGGCTCCCAAAGCCACAGCCCGTTGCCTTTGGGCTCTGGTCAGACGATCCACTTCAGTGGAGCCTGGTTTCTGCCTGGTGTCAGGTGAGCTATGCACTGGCCAATCACTAGGAATCCCTGGCCATGGGCCACAGCTCGGAGTCCATGATTCCTGGGGTCAGGCAAACCACTGGGGAATCTGGAGTACCAAGAGGGAGCTGCAACTCCCAAAAGAACAAAACTAGAAAACTCCAGGGAAAGCAGCCAGTGTTCTGATCTTCTCAACTAGACGAAAAACTCCTCGAGGGCAGTCCTGGTTCCCTACAATGCCTAAAGTAGTGCCTGGATCTTAAGGGTGACCTAATAAATATTGTATGGAAGGATGGACATATGGATGTATAGACAGATAGATGGACAGACTACCATAGGAAAATTGGCAGAAATAAGACAACCAGTATGTAAAATCATATAGACAGTGATAAATAAAACCTTGTTCATCAAATACCAGGGCAGGAGGAACTTCATGACAATGGCGAGTGGAGAAGGGAGCAAGTATGACATTATTTACATTGCAAAGAAGAAAGCTTCGAGAGCCCACACACTGGAAGGTGGGGCAGGCTGTATATATAAGTGACTTATTACCTGCTCCCATGTTCCCTATGCTAGTAATTTCATCATCCCTGCTCCCTCCTCATTTTCCACTGAATTCTCAAAGGAACAGTGTTTACTTGCCATCTACACAAATAAATCTGGTTTTCCTCTTAGCCAGCCTTCTGAATCTGCTTTCAAGTATCTCATTAACAGTCTCCAAACTGCAGTATCCAATATCTTTGTCTAATTCATCATCTTCCCCGACTATGTGGAGTTTTGACCCTTCTGACCATTCTTTATATTCCCCTGCATTCTCCTTTCTTGATTTCTGAATCTCTGTACTCTCTTACTCCTTGATGGACCCAATCCTTATTCTGAATTCCTTCTTCTTTTTCTGCTGCCTCCTCTGAGCTCACTCTTTCCTAACCAGTAAGTTTTTGTCACATTCTGTCTTTATCCTCTTCTCATGCTACCCTCTCCAGGTGACCACATTCTCACCTATGACTTCAAGTGTCCTCTGTTGGTAAATGACCCCCATGTGATGTCTTTGGCCCTATGACTAGACTGGACATCTCCATCCACCCATTAATTCATTAATCAAACATTTATAAAGACCTTGCCATGTATAAAGTTTGCTGCATGGGCTTCCCTGGTGGCTCAGTGGTTGAGAGTCCGCCTGCCAATGCAGGGGACACGGGTTCGTGCCCCAGTCAGGGAAAATCCCACATGCCGCGGAGCGGCTGGGCCTGTGAGCCATGGCCGCTGAGCCTGTGCTCCGCAACAAGAGAGGCCACAACAGTGAGAGGCCCGCGTACTGCAAAAAAAAAAGTTTGCTTCACAAACTGGGGATACCAAGAAGAATATGACTTCCTTTAAGGGTATCAAAGTTTACAGGAGGAGACAGAAGTAAAATGATAATAAGTTGGGTTAATAATCGTCATCAAAGAGAAGGGTCACCTAGGAGACCTCCACGAGAAGGCTAAGTGGGGGTCAGCCCAGTGCATGTGATGGCAAAGGACATCCTAAGAGAGCAGGGCAAGGTATGAAGACTCATGAAAGCACACACTGGTCGATTAACACTTACTGGCTTCCTATCAAATGCCAGACACTGTGCTAGGTATTTTCACAAAATAATATTACCTCACATTACACAATGATTATTAAGTAACAAGCACTTTGCTAAGTGCTTTTCAAACAATATATCATTTAATCTTCAAAGAACCATAAAAGATAAATGTTATTACCTTCATTTTACAGATGAAGAAGCTGAAACCCATCTGTAACTTGAGCTCAGTGACTTGGGTAAGGCTTACAACTAGTAAGCAGCAGAGCCAGGGGCTTAGGGATGAATGGTTTAGCTCCATGAACAGAAACTCTTCCAGTTAGCTTAAGTAAAAGCAGACTTACTATGAGGTAGCTGGGATGTCTCCAAGAACCCTAGGATGAAGGCTACAGTCAGCCTCACAAAGAGCTGGAACTGGGCCTGGAGAACCATCAGATCAAGGCAGCTACTTCCTCTCTCCTTCCTTCATCAGACTGTCTCTGCTCCACCCATTGCTGCTCCTCTCTCACTGACTGCTGCACCATCCTGCCCCTCTCTGCATTTACAGACTGGCTCTCTCTTCTTGCTCATCATGGTCCATGGTACCATCACCGAGGCTCCAAAGTGGCATCCTTATGCCCCCTGACTACAGCATCTACAGGTCCAGTACTTACAAAGACTCATCATAGTCATGTCTATTAATTCCAAATTCTCATGAAAGAGATTCTGATTAGCTCAGGTTATATAGAGTAACCACTCCCGACCACATCAGCTGTAGCATGTAGAATAGGAAGTAGATTAGAAGAGGTACCAGACATGGCTGCAGAAGAGGTAATTCACAGAGAAAGGGGCATAGACTGGGCAGGCACACTCAAGAGTTGTCTTTTACAGGTGACGTTCCATCCCAGGTGTTCTGACTTCAAGTCATGTTTTTAAACATGTGAGATAAAGCACTGTCCCACCCTGTTTTATCTCAAACAAAACATATCCCAAATCAAGGTATACCCTTTAAATAAGCTCCTATTTCCTTATCTCAGTTAATGACTTAACATCAGCCTATTCCCCAGGCTTAACATTTCACAGTTAACCTCAATATCTCTCTTTCTTTGATACCCTACCCCTAACACTCTACCCTTACTATAATCAAACAGTCTCCTGGGTTGGTCCATTTTCCATGCCAAAGGATCAGCCACTGTGGTTCAAAATACAACAGTGATACAAAGTCCAAGAGTAAAGCTGGTTGATGAGAGACTAAGTTATTTTGAACTGAATCAAGAAAACTGTCGGAACAATTGTTATTACTAGTGTAAAAAAAAGAAAATTATTAGCAGACACAGAACAATCCGATGAGTAACTTTTGTAAGGTCAAGAGAAGGCATTGGATTTGGTCTATTCGTTAAACCTGAACTGATTAAACAACCGGCAAGGAGATGAAAGGAAAGAGTGGTGCCTGCTGGTAGAGGATAACTAGCCGAAGGCATGGTGAGCAGATGGAAAGGAACAAACCACGATCAATTAGGCGTTCAACAAAACAAAAATGGCCGATTTTTTTTTTTCAGTTGAGATATAGGTGATGTATAACATTATATAAGTTATAGGTATACAACAGTGATTCACAATTTTTAAAGGTGATACTCCATTTATAGTTATTATAAAATATTGGCTATATTCCCTGTGTTGTACAATATATCCTTGTAGCTTATTTTATTTTATTTATTTATTTATTTATTGGTGGCACCCTGCAGCTTGAGGGATCTCAGTTCCCTCACCAGGGATTGAACCTGCGCCCCCTGCAGTGGAAGCGCAAAGTCTTAACCTCTGTACCACCAGGGAAGCCCCTTATTTTATTTTATACATAATAGTTTGTTCTTCTTATTTCTCTACCTACTATCTTGCCCCACCTTCCCTCTCCCCACTGGTAACTGCTAGTTGTTCTCTATATCTGTGAGCCTGTTTCCTTTTTGTTATATTCACTAGTTTTATTTTTAGATTCCACATACAAGTGATATCACACAGTATTTGTCTTTCTCTGTCTGACTTATTTCACTTTACATAATGCCCTCCAAGTCTATCCATGTTGTTGCAAATGGCAAAATTTCATTCTTTTTTATGGATGGGTAGTATCCCATTGGGTATACGTATACCGCATCTTTATCTATTCATCTGTTGATGGACACTTAGGTTGCTTCCATATCTTGGCTGTAAATAATGCTGCTATAAACATTGGGGTGCATCTTTTCAAATTAGTGTTTTCTTTTTTTTTTTGCATATACATCCAGGAATGGAATTGCTAGGTCATATGGTAATTCTATTTTTAGGTTTTCGAAAAACCTCCATACTGTTTTCCACAGTAGCTGTACCAAAAAACGGTCAATCTTGATTGATGTCTCCAGCAGTGTTCTGGTAAACGTTTAACTCCTGGCATTCAGGAGGAAAAAGCCCTAAATTTACGCCAATTCCTGTGGTATAAATACTCCCACTGTGGCCAATTTCAAAATACCAACCAAATCTCACCGAATGAGGAATTAGAAAGAGATGCTTTCAACTGTTTCTCATGAGGCAGTAAGTCCTGGTTCCAGCACACCACTGGATGTCTCCAACCTTCTTGATTTTCAGAATGTCTTAGAATTGGGGAAGCTTCAATTCACCCATATAAGAACCCCTTGGAATGAAGGGGTTCACTTCACTTCAGCCAAATAAACTGACCCTACAGTCTATTAGTTTAAAAACAAACAAACAAAAAACCACCCTATTCAAGGATTAAGCATCTTTCCAAGCTTGCCATAAATCAATTTGTAATCTAGTATACATTCTAGGAAACATATAAGACAGACTTTGAAAAGGGTTCTTGAAGAACAGAGGAACAGAGGAAAAGAAATCCTTGTTGGCACAAGAGTTGGAATTTGATCTGAATTTGGTAGATGGGTAGCACAGGAGGAGAAGAGGCAATTCCAGGCAGCAGGACTAGATTGAGACTTAGGTGGGGAGGAAAGGTGTGTTTGGGAACAGTATAGTCAGAAATAGCAGATGGAATGGAAGGAGCAATAGACTTAAGAGACTTCAGTGATGTAAAGAGGTAACTGATAAAGATTATAATGGGGGATTAAAAAAACTGCAAACATTTATAGTAGAAGTGATTATCCATGTGGGGTACAGGCAGGAGCTTGACAGAATGGGACAGAGGTGGGAGGAAACATATGTACCACATCATTTTTTATGTTGCTGCATTCTGAACAATATAAATGTATTTCATTTTCTAAAATTAAATTTAAAATTCAAAATAAATTTACAAAGATAAAGTGTGAGCAGAAATGTCTAATCAAGTGTTCCGTGATGATTCAAAAGAGCTGAAGATGGATCTGAAACATCTCCAGATGTGGAACTTCCCCACACCCTGAATCATCAAGGCCGGGGTTGGCCTCTTTCATTAGGTTGCAATGACTATGAAATGCAATGAATATGTGCAGGAGTTAGGGATGGGGCAGGGGAAGAAGCAGTGTGGGTGTGCATCTGTGAATAAAGCTTCTCGACTCATCTATTGAAAATCAGAATTTGGGGTCCAAGAGTACTTACTTCTTAACCTTCCTCCAAAGGTCTTGCATCTGCAGGAATAATATTTACCTCTTTATTTGACCAAAGTCTCTTGAGTCTACTGCTTATTTCAATTGCCCCCTGCCACCTCCCTTAAATCTTAGGTCTCATGAGCGTGCAATGTTTTCTTTATTGTCTCTTTGCTAAATCTCATCAATTTCACCCTCACCACTTCAACACACTGTGCATGTGCACACACACACACCCATAGCCCTGCCCCCCCATCCAAAGACTAAACACACTGCTTCCAGAGTAATCGCCATCAAGTGCAACTCTGACAACACCCCTTTGTAGCTGTAAAAGCACGGGCGGCCCACCCCAGACTGACCCAGCGGACTTCATAGGAGCTCACCCCTCCTCACCTACCTACGCTACCTGCTACCTGACTCTGCTATTCCCAAACACACCTTTCCACACCACCTCAGCATCTCAATCTAGTTCCTCGGCCCAGAATTGCCTCTTCTCCTGAATTCCAACTCTTCATGCCAACAGAGATTTCCTTTCCTCTGTTCTCCTTCTCAAAGTCTGCCTCGTACTTTTCTTACAAAGAATACTAGGCTGTAGGAAATGCATCTAATGTGAGGAGTGGACCCCATCTTGTTTCTCCTGATTCAGCACCTAGCATCTTGCATAATCAACATGCAAGACAGAAATTGCTATCTGTCCCCTAACATCCAGTCTCTGTTTCTGTCTTCCAGTAACAGAAGGACTGCTTTTTAGCTACACACATGGCCACCTAGAATAAGGATTATATGTCCTAGCCTCTGCTACGTTAGCTGTGACCCTGTGCCTAAGTTCTGGCCAAAGGGAAGTGCACCAAAGGGCATGCACAGCTTAAGGGTTTGCCCTTCAAAGGAAGGAGGGTGTCCTCCTGCTCCTCTGCCCTCCTTTCCTGTGGCTGGAATGCAGATGTGCTGGCCAGCCATGTTGGTCCACATAGATGTGAACAAAGCACCCTAGTAACAGGAGAGAAGAAGGATAGAAAGAGCTCAGAGCTCGTCTGGACTTCACAGAGCCACCTTCCTAGCCAGCTGAGCTGCTACGCACAGGCAGTTACACAGAGAGAAATACTTTCCGACCACATTTAAGCCAATGTGTTATTTTGGGTCTGCTTAGAACAGCACATTCATATTCTAAATAATACAAGGTGCTTAATTCAAGTTTACTGAATTAAATTCATGGATGTTGGATTCTAGGTTTGTACAGAAAATAAGAAAATTGAGGGGAATCTTGCTTCATGTGTTTAGATTGAAGTTTTAGGCAACCGGGCTTCACAGGCCCATCCCACGATACCTGTCAAACAGGACACTGATGAGAAACTGAGCTAACCCTGTACTTACTTCATTGATTAAAAGAACTTACCCCCGGGAATTCCCTGGTGGCGCAGTGGTTAAGAATCCGCCTGCCAATCAGGAGACACGGGTTCGATCCCCGGTCCGGGAAGATCCCACATGGCGCAGAGCAACTAAGCCCGTGCGCCACAACTCCTGAGCCTGTGCTCTAGAGCCTGTGAGCCACAACTACTGAGCCCACGGGCCACAACTACTGAAGCCCGTGCGCCCTAGAGCCCAAGTGCCGCAACTACTGAGCCCACGGGCCACAACTACTGAAGCCCACACACCTAGAGCCCGTGCTCCACAATGAGAAGCCGCCTCAATGAGAAGCCTGCGCACCACAATGAAGAGTAGCCACCACCCGCTGCAACTAGAGAAAGCCTGTGCACAGCAACGAAGAACCAACACAGCCAAAAATTTAAAAAAATTAAAAGTAAAAGAGAAAAAAAGAACTTATCCCAATGGGGGGTAAGGGGGGGATAAATTGGAAGATTGGGGCTGACACATACACACTAGTATATATATAAAATAGATAACTAATAAGGACCCACTGTATAGCACAGGGAACTCTACTCAGTACTCTGTAATGGCCCATATGGGAGAAGGATCTTAAGAAGAGTGGATATATGTGTAACAGATTCACTTTGCCGTACACCTGAAACTAACACAACATTGTAAATTTATACCCCAATAAAAATTATAAAAACAAAAGAACTTATCTCAAGATCAAACACACCCAAGATGGGCCAGAAACCACCTTCACTGGAGGCCAGGCTGAGTGTGGTGATCCTCTTTGCCTAGAGGCCCTGCCACATGGAGGGAAGTCGAATAAGGAATATAAAGAATAGACCTTCACCAGGACAGAGTGGTCCGGTGTGGCTGCTTTCAGGCCCCCATAACCAGTCTCGCAAAAACTCCTAAAACACAGAATGTCCTTTGACTTTCTTCTGTTTTTAATCAAATTTTCTAAGGAGACAGAATCCCAAGAAATAGGAGCTTCTCACTGATAAAGAGACTTTTCCTCATTGATGAATTCCACTGCTGTTAACCCACCCCCATCCTGGAGCTGATCCTCCAAGATGCTCACAAACCCACAGGCAAGCTCCCAGCCAAAGCTGCTCTCGGGCATGGGACAGGACACGCCCTGTCACTTAGAAGTCACCTAGGCCTCCTTGAACTGCCACCTCCCTAACTGCCAGGCTTGCATCATGAGCTACTTACAGGAATCCTGGACCACATGTCGAGTGAAATAGGAGATACAGGAAATGAGCCAGATTCCTGGGCTTGAGGGAGGGCTCATTGTTAACCAGAAGGGACAGAACAAGAGCAGCCACACATGGCATTCCAAGCCCTTGGCAAACTACACAAAGGAAGGCTGTATCCACCCCTTCTAAAGACAGTGGAGGGCTTGCATTCTAGAGAGATAACTTTTCTTTTTCCCTAGGCAAGAAACGTTGAAAATTCAAAATTGTTTCTGCATATGTATATGTGTATATGTGCGTGTGCATTTAAACATCACTGTGGATCAAACAGTCTGAGGGTTCTGTAGACACTTAGGAGACAAAGTGGGCTCACAGCAGACGAAGCCAATTCCAGAAAGAAGTCCAAACGCAAGGCTTGGGAAGAGCCCCTGACTCAGTGACTCAAACCACGTCTTCAGCCCTGCCCTTCTGGAGCCCCGTTTGTGGCATTTAAAATTGGGGTGACAGGATCCCCAAGGAGTCTGAGCCTTGCGTTTGGGGGTTATACATAACCTCATCCTCTCCATCCTCCTCCCCAAAGCTGAATCACTCCCCCCATGAGTCCAACTGACTGAAAATTGCTTATTTTCTTCAGTGGTTTCTTTATGGCTCTCATTGCTCTTTCGTTTTCTTTTTCACCCAAAACCATGTGCATGCAGAGACTCAGCTTCTCTAACTAGATTTTAGCCTCCTGGAGGCAGTGCCTTTACCATCTCTTTCGTCTCTTCCTCCATTGAGTGCTGTACGTTGCAACCCAGGCTACTTAAATATTTGATCACTTGGTTTTCTGTGAAAGGGCTCCCTTTTTCTGCACTTCACAAGGTAATAATAGTGTCCAGTCACCTGCACTACCAGGTCCTCAGAAGGCACTTGCTAAGTATTAAGCCCCTTGTCCTCAGTTGTGAGAAGACGAAGCAGAGAGGAGCACACAGCCTTCCCTTCCTCCTCTCTGAATCTCCTCTCCTGGGAGGAAGCCAGTGAACAACTCAGTGAGTGTTACTGACTTGTAACAATTAGAAGGGAAGTTAAATGATATAAATTACTTCTGCACCATTGCTGGTGGAGGCTCAAGCACTGGAACACCGTCATTACCAAGTGCAATAGACAGAGGTGGATTCCTCGGAGTAGACTGAGCCAGGCCCTCTATCTCTCACAGGAGACCCATCTTCCCCGGATAGGCTGGAGGGGGACCTTGTGGGGACAGGGACTTCTTCCTGCAGAGGGAAAACCCGGCTCGGCACAGATGGCTTCCACTCGGCGCCTAGGACCAGGCAGCTTCGCCTGGTGAGCCCGGAGCAACACTGACTTTGCTTTTCCCCGGCAGGCAGACTCCATCAACTGCCCCAGATAGTTCCTGACGCCCGAGCTGAGCCACAGATCTAGCAATAGGAGGTGAGCAACCTGTTTCCTGCGGTGTTCCTGCCAGCACAGGTGTCATCTGTAGAGGGGGCACCGGTGCTTGCACTGTGCAGACTGGAGAAGCAGATTTTCATCATCTCCCTCCCCGCTCTGGCTCGCTCATGACACTCCAGTCACGACAGGCTCCCACGGGTGCTCAAACATGCCAGGCATGTCCCAGCCTCAGGGCCTTTGCACTTGTCCCCCTGTGCTGGGAATACTCTTTTCTGGGTGTCCTCACAGCACCCTCTCTTCTCCTTCAGGTTTGCTTAAATATAACCTCAGAGAGCTCCTTCCTGCAAATGGCTCCCCACATACCCCCAGCTGTCCTTACTCCACTTTCTAGTTCTATTTCTCTCTGTGTCACTTTTCACTGCCCAACACAGTATCACTTGACTTGCACTTTTGCTTGCTGCCTCCTTTCCCCAGTTAGGACCTAAGTTCCCTGAGCGCTGTTTTGTTCTCTGCTGTGTCCTCAGCACCTAGAACAGTGTCAGGTAAATAGCAGATGTTCAAATGTACTAAAAGCAGATATTAAATAAATGAAACAATTATCTTAACTGTTATTATTACCAGATAGGTTATAGGTCACCTTTGGCATCAGTAGGGAGCACACTCCTCGCAGGAGCCGCCCCTCCCAGAGAGGAGTGTTTGTGCAAGACCCCGCAAGGCTGAGCAGTGGGATACACTCAATCACTTTGCTAGTGTGCTGGGGCTGTCATAACATAGCGCCACCAACTGGGTGGCTTCAACAACAGAAATTTCTTGTCTTACAGTGTGGAGGCTGGAAGTCTGAGGTCAAGGTGTGGGTAGGGTTGTTTCTCTCTGAGAATTGTGAGGGAGACTGTGTCTCAGGCCTCCTTGTTAGCTTCTGGAGGCTTTCTGGCAATCTTTAGTGTTCCTTGACTTGCAGATGCATCACCTCAATCTCTGCCTTCATCTTCACATGGCCTTCTCCCTGCCTGCATGTCTTGATCCAAAATTCCCCTTCTTATAAGGACTCCTGTCATACTGAATTAGGGCCCACCCTAATGACCTCATCTTAACTAATAATGTCTGCAACAACCCTATTTCCAAATAAAGCCACATGCTGGGGTACTGGGAGTTAGGACTTCATATGTGAATTCTGAGGGAGGGGGACACAATTCAGCCCATAACTGCCCTCGTCTCGTATGGAGACAGAAAGGTTGCCTAATGGGAAACATCCTCTCATCCTGCACCTTTCACTGCTTCTCAAGGGAAGGAACATGGATGTCAGATGGGGTTGGCCCAAGACCAGCCTAAGAGCCGGCATCCACCTTCCTAAGGCTTTCCCTTAAGATGACCACTGTCCAAACAGCATAGACCTCCCAGCATCCTGCAGGCCCACTGATTATTCAGTCCCTCAGCTGGACCTAAACAGGGTCACCAGGAAAGACAACTGAAGGTGGACTCAAAAAGCATGCACCACGACCTGCACATGGGGATGGGCCAGGAAGAATGTCCTGAGAGCCTGGGGGAGGAAGAGTTGCCAGCACCTAAAGAGGGCCCCATGCATAGAGTTGCTGATACAAATTTGAGAGACAGAAATGACAGATTTATGCCAAGTGGCCACAAAAGAGGACACAGATCTTTGAAAACATCGGTGGGGTGGATTACAGAGCTGCCCGTTAGCATCAGCACAGGAATACTGTTGTCCCTGTCTCCATCGTGAGCCCAGTTCTTGGTGTTTCATAACCCACAATAAACTGGTGGGGCGGGCCCTCCGAGACCTTTACCCAGGTTTTAATCCACATGCATCTGCCCCCAGAAAGAGCATTACAGAACACAGGGATGCTTTAGTTTTTCCAATCTATGACATTCTGATTTACCAGAACTAAAAGTGGAATAATGAAACGCACTGGGGTGAACTTAGGTGTGAGATCTCGGTAAAACCTGAGCTCCAACTTCCTGGAACTGCCTCCCAAATAATACTTCCTTCACTGCCATGGTGAGGATTAGATAACTTTGTGCCCTGCACATAGTAGGTACTCACTAAATGAAAAGAGACTCAGCTGAAGAAGGAAAATCTTGCAGCAGCCAGCAGCCCTGTGCACTGCAGCCTGTTTTTGCCTCCCTGTTGCCAGGGATGTCTGCTGCAACCAGAAGCAAGGACCAGGAAGAGTTGGGGAGCTCCAGCATTCGCAGGCAGCAGGCACCCTTCCTCCTGCCCAGATTTAAACTGAAGTACAAAATTTGCATTCAGTCCCCTCAGGGCCTGGCTCAGTGACCTCAGCCTCAGGTTTGAAATACTTTTGCTCCGGGTAACTGCAGGTTCAAATCCCAGGAGGGTTTCTGCTAGGCCTGGCATCTTTCTGAGACAGATTATTTGAATAAATGCAATTTAGTGAAAGCAGACCTCTCAGAGGAGGCCTCTGGAAAGGAGAGATGGAGCTGCTGTGGGAGGGGAGGAAGGGTCAGAATTTTATCCAGGTTTTCCCGGTGTCCTTGCCAGATGTCAAGCATGCTTAAAACTTTGGGGAAACCAGAGGAAGCTCACAGAGGATCCCTGTGCCAGGACCTAGCCCTCTAGCTGTCTCTATTGTGGAGCCTCTGTCACTTGATTTCTTCCCACCTCTCTCTGTCCTGTGAGTGGGTATATTTTAAGAATGGGAGTGCTTCTGCCTGAGACTCTTCCTGTTCTGGAGATGGGTCTATTCCCCTCCAAGCCACAGCTGATAGGAGGATAGTTTAATTCAGTGGGTACAGATGTAGACCCCAGACCAGATGACCTGTGTGTAAATCCCAGCTTTTCCGAGTCTTACCTGTATGGCATCTTCTATGGCCCACACCAAAAAGTATACTGGTCTTTGCATTTTGAAAACTATGCCACAGTACCCCGCTGCCCTGAGCTTGGGGACTCACAGGATAAAGGAATCTTCAAGAAAGCTCTCCAATAACACCAAGAGGCAGCAAGGAGACGTCAGAGTGATCTAAGGCTTCATCATTTTCGAGACATACACGCAAAAGCCACTTCAATTATATCCCCTAAATTTCATAGTTCCCCACAGTCCAGTGAGAATTCACATGGCTTTTTAGGAGTCACTGCTCTCAGGGCTCTGATCTCCATGGGCAAAGTATAAGGGGTTACGGAGAGACACGAATACGTGAGCAAGAGAGGGGGTCCTGTCTCAAGCTGGGGTCCTCAAGAAGGACAGATATAGATTAGTGTGCAGGATGGTTATTAGGGAGTGCTCTTGGATCAACACCTGTAGAAGGAGACAGAGGGAGAAGTTGAGCTGTGATACAATCTCAAGGAGGCCTCGGCTGGCCACACAGGGAGCTGGAGTAGCCCACAGAGTTGTCCCAAGTCAGGGAGGGGAGCCAGGCCGTTGCACCTCCCACGTGGATCAGTCATTAGACGTGGCTGCTCTGGGAAGGGGCCTGGCTCTGGGAAAGGTGGCTCTCCCAGCAGAGGCAATCGCCATGGAGTGCCAACAGCTGCAGGTTCTCTTTTCACAGCAGCCCTGAAGGGTCCCGAAGGGGGTTACGGCAGCACGTCACAGTGTCCACCACAAACCCTCACCAGAACGACCTCTTTCTTCGTGAGTAGAAATATCACTCACACATTTGGGGGGGCAGAGATCTTGCACAATTAGTACAATGAAAAGAGGGGATTTCATTGTGGCCAGGGGTACTCCCAGGCCTAACTCTGCCACTAAATCTAAGACTCAATTTATCAGTAAACAGTGGAACTATTTCAAACTGCAGAGTCCTTGAGTCAGAAAGGAACAAAAGCCACCCGACTGAACTCCCACCCAAGGCAAAGACCCCAACTGCATCCCAGCAGATGGTCTTCAAGCCTCTGCCTAACCATTCTAATGCCTGGGCTGGGGTGGGTGCTCCCTTTACCACAGGCCTGACACCCCTATTTATTAAGTTTTTTCTAATGTACGGTTACTATCAACCTCCCAGGAGAGCTCACTCATAACTCACCAAGTAATTGCTCATTCACAGATCATCCTTCAGCTATTTGAGGACAAATAAATAATCTGGTTCTTTCCATGGGTACCAACCATATGCATACCAAACATTTGTTCACTCGGTTGACACATGCATTTGTGCCTTCTGCCAAGCCCTTACATGAACACTGGGCTATTCCATCTTCATAAGACTCTCATAAAGATAAAAACTGCCAGCATTATTATCCTTGCTTCTTGCCCTGAGAAATCAGGGAAGGTTTCACAGAAAAGGGAAGCATTGGATGGGATCTGGAAGAATGAATAGGAAGTCCCTTATCCCAGAGGGGGTGGCATTTCCGGCTGGGGGAGTAGGACTTACAAAGACCTAGGGCATCAAAGAGCTTAACATATTTGGGGAAAACTTATAATATGGCTAGAGTGGTGGTTCTCAGGTGAGGACAGTTGCTCCCCAGGGGACATATGGCAACATCTAGAGACATTATTGTCACAACTAGGGGCGGGTACTACTGGCATCTAGTGGGTTGAGGTCAGAGATGCTGCTAAACACCCTACAATGCACAGGATGGCCCCCACAATAACAATCATATAGCCAAAAATTTCAATAGTGCTGAGGTTGAGAAAATGTGGGCTAGAGCCTGGGGAGAGGGCAGGGATGGTGAATGGGTAAACTGGAACTAGATTCCGAAGGGTTGAGTTAAGAGGTTTAATTACTTCCTGTTGCCTGCAAGATTTCAGAGCCTAGATTTGGTAAGAAAACTGAAGAATGATCTAGAGTGGTCCAAGTCTGAGATCAGGGAGACTGACTAGAGACTGTTGAGACTGCCCATTCATTCCTTCTTTCACTCATCATTTATTAAAGACTTAATGAGCATCTGTTATGTACTACACTCTACGCTAGTCCCTAGGATGTAATGATGAGTAAAACAGACTCAGACCCTGCCCTTGGGAGTTTTACAGTCTAAATAAAGGAGAGAGACATTGTTTGAATAATTGCACCAATGTGGAAGCACACACTAGCAGGTACAATGAAGCAACAGTAAGGGAGCTCCCAGCATAAATGACAATGAGGACTGATCAAGGAAGCTTCCAAGGAGGGATGTCCCCTGCCAAGCCCACTGGGGTCCTTAGCAAAAATAAGATGTAGTCTAGGTGATAAGGCCTAGCCTCTTGTTTTGCGCTTAGTCTAGTTTCACTTGCATATAAGATGTCGTATGCAGAGGCCTTGCACCTAACACGTCAGATTAGCGTTCCCAGCATAGAACTGCTGCACCCAACACCCCAACTTGGCGTGCCATGTGCAGAAACGTTGCACCCAGCACTTCACTCTGGAGCTCTGCAAGCAACACGACTGCCCCTGCCCCATGAGGACTCTGCCCCTCAGGCTGTCCACAGAGAAGAACCCTATAAGGCAGCCCCACCAATGGCTTGCTCCAGAGACTCTGTACTTCAGAGCTCAAGCTCACACCTCTCCATTCTTTCATCAAAGAATAAAACTTTCCTCTGCTTCTGAACCAAACTTGCTCTCATTCTAGTGGCTCAAATGACAACAAGCAGGAGGAGCCTTGTTGGCGCCCGACTCTAAAGGGTTAGTAACAAATTTTGGTGACCATGAAGGAACAGACCATGGCCTTTTTGCCTGCACCTACCCACTAGGCTCCAGGCTCGCCCCGGCTCCAGCGGGAGGATGGCGGAAGCTTTGGGAGGTTCACATGAGGATGACTGACTCTGATCTCTGAGTACACTCTGATGGGGTAGAACGGCAGCAGCCTCCAGCTGAATTCAGAGCAACTCCGCCCAGCAACCCAGTACCTGGGTGTGGTGCACACACAGTATAGCCTGCAGCAGCATCTGGACCACACCCTCCTAAGGGAATCCTACTGTGGCATCACTGCGGATCAGAGACTGAAACTCACACACATCTGTCCGCTGCCTCTGGCTGGACTTCCTGCAGTGTCTGACGTCCAGGGACCGTAAGGACGTGTGGACGAGAGGGAGCCACAGCAGTCTTGCCCACTGTCTCACCAGTAGTGCTGCCCTGTGGACCCCTGTGCAAGGCAAGGCAGTAGGGGCCGCACCAGGGATTCTGTCCTCCTTGCCCACCTCCAGGGCTCAGCAGTAGCATTTTCCACAGTCACTTTTGGTTTGGTGAAGGAAACTGGACAGTCCCATGAGCCAAGAGGCAAGACCAGGAAAAGGTCCAGGTAACGAGGGCCACCTGACAAATTAGAACAAGGATGCTCCGCCAAAGTTCAGGAAAAGGCACCAAGGTTGCCTGAGTATGAAATGGTCCCAAGGTAAATACGTGACCGGTGACTTGACCTCTTCCTGTCAGAGCTAGTTTCTCTGAAGTGGGCTGGGGAGCCCCGTGATTATCAGGAATCCCTGTGAGCTGCTGGCAAGAACAGGAAACACAACACCCACCATCTGACCTCTCCTCCCCGCTCCGCTTGTGAGGCAAAGCTTGGGAGATTCTTGATTGACTGAGGTTCCACGGGCTCTCCTCCAGGTAACAGCACAGCATTCCAGCTGCCCTGGTGATCTGGGGAGCGCGTGGGAGTCTTGTTTTTAGCCCTTTACCGGGAAGTCTGAAAACTTCTCCTTTTTGGCTGAATGGAGAAAAGAGAAGACTTCCGCCTCGGCCAAGCTGCTCTGGCCTGGAGGCAGTCCCGTCTAGCCTCCTGCGGGACATTCTGACTGAGGAAGGACTGACTAGTTCAGGCACAGGCCGTTAATAAATGCAAGGGAAATCCCCAACTGTATCAGAGCCCAGGCCTATTTGGGTCTCGTGAGGAATCCATTAAGAGTTTGGTGCTGGTTCCAAATTTCCCAACCTGGAAATCTTATTTGGGTCAAATCTTATGGCATTTTCATACCAAAAAAATCACTCCAACAGCCCCCTCGGTAGTTGGGAAAATGTCATTGTAAGGGATTGAGAGACGATCCAGAGGGGTCCTGAATCTGAGTAGGGGGGTCATTCAGACCCACGGCCCCACCTGGGCTGACATCCAGAGCCTCCTCAATGTACTCCTAGCAGGGGAAGAAAAGGCCACAGTCTTTTTAAAAGCCCAAGAGGAAGCAGACAAAGAGAACAGAAACAATGCAGGTCACGCTATTTTCAGACTGGGGACTCAAGCGGTCCCAGATAACGAATCCAACTGGGACCGCCAAGACAATGGAGCAGGGAGTGGAAGACAGAGGCTGACCCATTATAAAAATACGATCCTAAAGGGAATCCAGGCAGCAGGAAAGACATCTGTCAATGGGAATAAGATAAAGGAAATTAGTCAGGAGCCCAAGGAAAATGCTTCGGCATTCCTAGAGTGTCTCAGGGAATGCCTCTGAATCTATACTACCCATGACCCTGAGTCATTGGAAGGGGTTGCAATCCTGAGGTTGTATTTCATTTCCCAAAGCGCCCCCGACATTAGGCTTAAACTTCAGAAATTAAAAATATCGGGTTGGCGAAAAAGTTCATTCGGGTTTTTCCGTAACATCCTGAGTGAAATTTTTGACCAACCCAATAGAACCAGATACCCATCTCTCTCACCTGGTCAAGGTTCCCTACCACAACCTTTAATAACGGAGGAGAAGGAGGAGGAGGAGAAGGAGGAGTATAAAAAGACCTGGAAGCAAGCCCACCCACTGGCTATTGCCCTCTAGTAGCAACTGGTTGGCATGCGAATCTGGACTAACTGCCCACAGAGACTCTCAACTTTGATGAGGACCCTTAGCCCCCATCCAGGGGTAGCCAGCCAAGGAAACTAGGACCCAATCAGTGTGCCGTAAGTAACCAAGAGGGACACTGGAAGAGTCCCAAAGGGGTATGGGAATGGCAGATCCCAGCCACTACCCTCAAAGGCAGATGGTCCAAATTAATGGAAAATGATAGGATCGGGGGCTCCCAAGCTGGTACTCCAATTTACTCCTCAGGAACCCTGGCTGACACTGGACACAGGGGGATGCCTGTTGAATTCTTAGTCGACACCAGTGCCACTTACTTGGTTCTGGCAAACTCGGTCACAAGAGTTGCAAAATTTAGGGGGTATCAGGGAAGGCCTAAGAACGGGCATTCATAGAGCCATTAGACAACCTAGTGGTTACTATAAAAATCTGTCACACAATAATTCTACCACCTTACTACCTACAGAAACAGGGCCCTTGGAACACGATTAAATAGAAGGAAAAGACAGCCTATTCCAGTTGCCCTGACCTAGGAAATGAAATTCTCCCAAACACTGGAAAAGGAATGGTTCAGAGATGGAAGTAGTTTTTTGAGGGAGGGAAAAGGCTGGCAGGATACTCAGTAACCTCTCAGACCCAAGTAGCCTAGCCTTAGGGACTTCTGCCCAGAAGGCAGAGCTGATAGCCTTCACCCAAGTCTTAGAGCTTAGACAAGGAAAGATCTTAAATGTTTCAGACCAGAGGGGCATATCCTGGAGAAGACTGGCAGATTGATTTCACTGTCATACTGAGAGTACTGGGCAATTTCAACTATCTCTTGGTGCTAGTAGACACATTTTCTGGGTGGATAGAAGCATTCCCTGATAGAACTGAAATGGCAGCTGGAGTGGCTAAGGCATGACTAAAAGAAATAATCTTCCGGTTTGGACTCCCAGAATCCCGACAAAGTGGGATTGGTCCAGCATTTGTGTCTCAAGTGAACGAGTGCCCTGGGCATAAAACGGACCTTGTACTTAGCCTGGAGACCCCAATCATCAGGAAAAGTAGAGATTCAATCAAACCTTGAAAGGGGCCTTAGCCAAGCTATGTAAGGAAACTCAAGAAAACTGGATTAAGTTGCTTCCGATTGCCCCAAGGGATAAATTAAAGTTAAGCACATTTGAACTCATGTATGGTAGGCCCATTCCCTAAGCCCAAGAAAAGGGATACCTTAACCCCCTTAAAGTGGAACAACTCAAGTATGCCCTCCAGGAGGGAGAAACCATGAAAGCTCTCACAGAACAGGTAATCAGGTGCTGCCCGCACCCACTGACCTGGCCCTACACCCCTTCTGGCCTGGAAATTATGTGTACCTAAAAACCCAGAAAACCAGCAGCCCACAAGATACCACGGTAACTGCTGCCATTGTGCTGAGTCTTCTTTGTACCCCCAGGACAAAATGAGTGCCCTATACTTCCTTTATACTTTTGCCATCTTGGGCATTAGAATGTTCACCCCCACGGTCGCCCCATGGCAAACAAATTTCTTCTACAATGTGACCAGAGATATTTAGGACAATGGAAATTCACTGACTGTTGGATCTGTCATGCCCAACCTGAAACAGAAAAGGAGCATCAGACATTTTTAAGAGGAAACTCAATAACCAAGGGGGAACTACTAAATACCACCTTCCTCCCAGCTGGTGATAAACAGTAAACAAGTTGAAGCAGCTGATCCCCCTTGAGACACTTACAGACCAACAGCACGAACAATATGTGAATCAAGTGATCCAACAAGGGAAAACAGTTGAGTTTGGTACCTGGGTGCCCCCATGGAGTCCTAGAGGTACTTAAGTAGATGAAACACCAGAGCACTGACCCTTCGAGGACTCAAGCCAATGGCACAGGGTCGCTGTGCTTACAAAGAGGATACACGTTCTTGGGTATGCCCCCAAACTCAAAGAGGGGCTGGGCATCCAATGCTTAGACAGTACTAAGGTGAGGGGCTGTGTCACCATGAGAACTGTGGGACCACATCCAATCTTAGTTGGAGTTTACAATCGACCCACTACCCACACGAAGAAGCCATAACACTCCAAAAGAGCCACAAGACTACTAATCCCAGGAGTCATTGCACTCATTGGAGTACTAGTGACCCTGGCTGGGGGAACTGCATATAACGCTGTCACCCTAAAAAAGGTAGTAGCCACAGTGGTGACAGTCTCCACTGAGACTGGCCTCGACTTCAAACTGTTAGAAAACAACTTGACATGTGAAACAAAACAAACCTTTAAACCCCATACAAAAATCAGTTGACTCACTGGCCAGCCTGGTCCTAGACAACCGAATTGCCCTAGACTATGTTAGCTGACAGGGAGGGGTCTGTGCACTGGCCAGCGTGTCAATTTGCTTTTATGTCAATGCAAGTGGCCTGACTGGAGTAAGTGCAGACAGGCTACTAGAAAAAGCAACTTGGCTCACAGAAGCCAGCCAGGCTGACCTTGCCGAACAAATGTGGTGCAGGGTAAAACAGGCCCTCCCCAGCGTCATTTGGTTTCTACTTTCCTGTGCCCCTTAATAACCATCGTTCTCTCGCTGACATCTGGGCCATGTATCTTAAATTGTCTTATGTCCTCTGTCTCCAAAAGGTTAGACAAATGGCGGCCACTCAGGAATATGAACAGTTAGGGCCAAGGCCTGGTGACAATCAAACATATCTAAAAGTGGCTAGGGAGAAGTTCTGGTCCTCTACCCGAGGTTATGATGACGCCCAAACTCAGCAAGAAGCAGTTACATAAGACAGACCACCGCCGCGGCCCCTCAGCACCCCTCAAGAATGAGAAGCAGGACAAAGGCAGAGGAGGAATTTGTCACCGGCAAAGTCCATTAATAAAAATAGAAGCTGGGTAATGAAATAAAGTCCATTAATAAAAATAGAAGCTGGGTAATGAAATAAAGTCTTACCTTTGTTTTAATCCTTTGTGCTTAGTCTCGGTTCGCTTCCCCATAAGGGGCTGCAAGGAGATGCCCTGCCCCAGGCACTTGGGACCAGGGCTCCTAGTGCCGGCGGCATCTCAGCTCCCGGCAGCGCAGCGAACCGAAGGGCAGCTCAGGACACTCGATCCAAGATGGCAGCAGCGGGCCGTGTGCAGAGACGCTGCACGCGGCATTGTGATCTAGCGCGTGACCGCACAGCTGCGCCCGCCTCAGGAGAACCCCGCCCCCTCCCCGCTGAGGAGACTCGAATAAAGTAGCCCCACCCACAGGCTCTCGGAGAGAGCGTGGGGAACATGTGCAGAGTGTTTAGAGCCGGAGCGCACACCTCTCCGTTCTCTGGTCAAAGAAGAAAAGTTTCCTTTGCTTCTGAACCAAATTTCGTCTCGTTCTTTGCTCGAAGGATACCAGGAAGGAGGCCCCTTGTTGGGGATTGACTCAGGAAGGTCGGTGACAAAGAAAGGTTGAAGCCAACCGTCAGAAAGATGAAGACTCCAGCCAGGAGATAACGTAAGTCTTTTCTGGGCAAAGCAAAAGAGAGGATGAGCCAATTCAATGTAAATTTGGGAGGTAGAATCCGCTGATTTTGTAAGACTTGTTGTCATGGGTGAGTGGGGAGAAGTCGGGGCCCTGCTGGATTCTGTTTCCAGGATTGGGAATGCCAGAGGAAGAGCAAACTGGGGCTCAGAGTGGCACCATAAGGCCTGCTCTGAGACAGCTTTCTAGCGCATGGAGGTGCCAACACACTTTGGGTCCATGACACGCTGAAGAAACCCGGCAACAAGCCACCTCTTCCTACTCCTATCTACTTCACTTTAACTTTGTTGCTGGTAGAGCTCTCAGACTTGTTCCCAGCTCCATCTTACAGGTGAAGCCCTTAAGGCCTTTGCCAAGGTCTGCCAGCTGGTGAGTCATTCAGCCAAAACTAATCCAAAAACTCCAGCCCTGAGCAAAAGACAACAAAGACAGACCCCTACCTTGCATCCCCCCTCCAGATTTCACAACCCTCAAATTGAGGCACTGACCTTCATTGCAGGAGAGGGAAATGTCATGTCCTGGAACCCACAGGTGTCCTTAGGACGGACCACCAAGTGAGGGTCCTTGGCTTCGCCCAGGAAGTATTTCAAGAGCGAGCCAAAGAAAAGTGAAAGCAAGTTTATTCAGAGGGATACACACTCCATAGGCAGAATGGGGAGCATCTCAGAAAGTAAGAGTGGCCCCAGGGAATGGGGTTGTTGGTTTTTATGGGCTAATTTCATACTGCTAACAGGTGGGAGGAATATTCTTGCTGTTTCAGGCAAGAGAGGAAATTTCCCAGGAAGTGGGCCACTGCCCATTTTTTGGCCTTTTATTGTCCGCCTCAGAACTGTCGTGGCATAAGGGGGAGTGATTTTTAGTATTACAATGAAAGTATAATGACCAGACTATTCTCAAAGCCACCTTGGTTTCAGCTGGTTCCAGCCGGTCTTTATCGCGTCCCAACAACTGAGCCCCCGCTTCATTTATCTAGCAGCTGTGTCCTGCCCCTTTCCCTCCTGATTCATTCCCTCCTCAGAGGTTTTACTCTCATATTCTTATGAGAAGCAGAGGGGCGACACTCCATCATCTGTAGCTGCTTCAGGGATGAGTACGGGGTGTCGACCCTGCCTGTCAGGGAGTAAATATCTCTGGATGCCTGGTCTAGGAATCCCAGGGGCAGGACAGCTTCTTGTTTTAAGTCGGAGGGCAGTATGGGCTGGAGTACTCGCATAGCCATCATTTTGATGTGGAACTGTTGTAACCTGGAAGACACAAACTTTACCAAGAGGTTAAAGACACAGGGTCTAAAGAGGAGGAATAGGAGTATGATCGTTACTGGCCCAGGAGGGGCAGGAACCAAGTAAGGCTAGGGAAGGCGCTCTTAATGGTGGACCAGATGGTATTAGGGTCTGATCTTGTTGTAGCAGCGTAACCATTGATGCTTGTTCGTAAATCTTTTTGTTGTCCATCTTGGTCTGGCCTGACTTATTGACATAGGTACAGTAGGTTTCGTTTATGACTGTACAAATGCCACCCTGCTCAGCCAGCAAATAATCCAAGGCCAATCTATTGTCCATGACCACATTGGCCAATGAGTTTAAAGAAGTTGGAAGTCCTTTTAGGGCATCTCCCGTGGTCAATGCTAAGCTCTCTAAAGTGTTGGTTAGATCTTCTAGGGTTACCTCATGGTAGGCAAAGCCACCCCATGGAGCTGACAGTCCCCTGCCAGTCCTCTTCCTGCCAATATTAATCCAGTGGCCCTCCTGGGATGATATTATCATTATGTATTGTGACTGTGAGTGGGACCAAATGTTCTAATGCACAGGCTCCCCAGTGCCACACATTATTGATATAAGGATAAGCATTTACATAGGGGCCAAATTTCCCCTGGGGCGCACTTGTCTTTGGGCCCTCATTCTGGGGAGTGCCACATATCCAGCCATATCCTGAAGGTGCAGCAGGAGATCTGGGAACAGAAGAATTTAACAAGGAAGCAGCTGTCTGGATCCATGGAAGGGACAAGTTGTGAACACAATGTGGGGACAGGAGCCCATTAGCATATACAAAATAGTTGAGTTCAGGAGTTTTCCATGCCCTTGGCTTAGATGAGATACTGATGTAAGAGATTTTACCCACCATTTCCATAGAGCCGGACAGTTTTTAGCCCAATTTTTAGTCCATTTCATCCCTATCCCATAGGCACCTTCAGTCTGGGTTTTCTTATAAGCACACAGAGTGGAGGCATTCATGGGAATGCAGTGTGGGTCTGGGTTCCAAAACACTGCAGTGATATTACCATCTGGTAGCCAGGGATTGTTCCAAAGCGGCTCACCATAGCCAAAAGAACCATAAGAGGTGTAGTGGCCTTGGAAGCTTGACTGGTTTTCTGGATAACAAAAGTAGCCATGATTAACGGGGAAAAGTTATGTCACCTTTTTAAAAAGAGTTAAACACAGGCAAGGTATCAGGCCTGACAAGGGTATTTCCCATGGCGCTTCTATCAGTGGCAGGGGAGGTGGGGTATCCATGTACCTATTTGTGCCTATAAATGGTTGTTGTGAGCCAGAGTTTTTGAGGCAGACCCAACAACAATTAACTAGTTTTTCTCCTTAGGCAACTCTTTTAGATACGTTTACTAAAGCATTATTTTCCCATTCCCCCTGAGCCATGGCCATCGTGAGAAGCGCTACTAGGAGTATCATGGCTTTTGACATCATATTACTACATTTTTTTTCTCAGACCCAGCAAGGGCAAAGAAGATATTTACGAGGGGGAGGGGTTTCTGAAAAGCAGCAGAATAAGAGGATGATAGTTAAAAACACAAGGATTACTAGGCCAACCCACCACAGCCAGGTGAAGTCACCTATTCTCTGCGACAGGTATCTGAGGTCTTCCACTGGCTCATAGCTCTTCTGGTTCCTGGAACTTATAAGTTACACGTTTTATTCTAGACAGATGAACCCAACTAGAAGTTCTTGGTAGCTTGACAGCAGTTGGGTACTTAGTAGCACTTGATAATGGTCCCTTCCATGTTGGTTGTAGCTGGTCCTCAGGGGACCTTTCCTTCCAAGTTTTTTGTAGGACAGAGTGCCCTGACTGGATGGAGACTTCGACCTTTTCTTTTGTGGGGGGTAGGCAGCACATTGTTTCCTTATTCTCTGAGGGCCTTTTCAATTTGGCTTCAATGTGGGAGGCCAGTTGGTGGGTTTTCTCATCAAACAAGAGAACTGAAGTCAAAAAGGGCCTTCCATAGGTCATTTCAATGGGGCTAAGTTTTAAAATTCCCTTTGGGGCCATCCTGGTCTGTAGAGGGCTACAGGCAGCAGGGAGATCCAGGTTTCTGAAGTCTCTTGGCATAGTTTAGCCAGCGTTCTTTCTAGAACATGATTTGCTTTTCTACCTTGCCTGAGGGATGGGGCCTCCAGGAGCAGTAGAGGTGGTAGTGAGTACCTAGAGCTGAGGAAACCTATTGGGTCACCTTGGCAGTGAAGGAAGGTTCATTATCACTCTGTAAGTTTTGGGTAATCTGAATCTTGGAATTATCTCTTTAAGCAGAAATTTGGATACTTCTATTGCCTTTTCAGTTCTAGCAGGGAAAGCTTCTATCCACCCTGTAAAAGTGTCTATGAATACCAATAGGTATTTTCATCCCCTACATGGGGGCATCTGGGTAAAGCCCGTTTGCCAATCTTTCCCTGGATAGGTTGACCAATGTTGTATGGGCCAAGTTAGGGGTGGAGGCTTCCTGGTCACTGCGGGCACAAAGCTTAGAAACCCTGTTGATATTTTTAATAGTTTGGGACATTCCTTCACCGAGGAACACTTGAGTAAACAGTATGAGTAGGGAGTCCCACCCTCCGTGGGAAGATTTGTGGGAGTGCTTAATTATGTTCCATTGCTCAGCCCCAGCAGTGAGAAGCTTGTCATCCTCTGTCTGCCATCCTGAGAGGTCTCTTTCCAGTCCCCTATACTTAGCCCACTCAATTTCTTCAGGTATAAAAGATGGCACAGTTGGGAAGGGTGGAGTGTCAGGTATGAGAGCTGCAGCTTGTAGGGCTGGCTGTTCTTTGGCTGCAGTCTCAGCGGCCTTGTCGGCCAGGACATTTCCCCTTATAAGAAAGGTGTTGACCCTTTGGTGACCTCTACAATGAATGACTGAAACCTCCTTTGGAAGCTGGACCACTTACAGGAGTTCTAGAATTTCTAACTGGTGTTTTATAAGGGACCCTTTAGCTATTAGTAGTCCCTTTCTTTCAGTGTGGCAGCATGGGCAGGTAGCACTAGAAATCCTTACTTGGAATCCTTACTTGGAATCAGTAAATATATATTGATTCTTTTTTAAAATATTAGGAAACTTATTAACATAATTCACGTCAATAGATGTTGAAAAGGCATTTGATAAAATTTAACATCAATTCCTAACAAAATTCTTTTTTATTTAATTGAAGTATAGTTCATTTACAGTGTTTCAGGTGTACAGAAATGTAATTCAGTTATACATATATATTCTTTTTCGGATTTTTTTATATTATAGGTTATTACAAGATACTGAATATAGTTCCCTGTGCTATACAGTAGGTCCTTGTTATTTATTTATTTTGTATATAGTAGTGTGTATCTGTTAATCCCAAATTCCTAATTTCTCCCACCCACCCCCCTTCCCCTTTGGTAACCATAGTTTATTTTCTGTGTCTGTGAGTCAGCTTCTGATTTCTAAATAATTTCATTTGTATCATTTTTTTGGTTCCACATATGAGTGATATCATATGATATTTGTCTTTCTCTCTCTGACTTACTTCACTTAGTATAATAATCTCTAGGTCTATCCATTTTGCTGCAAATAACATTATTTCACCCTTTTTATGGCTGAGTAATATTCCACTGAATATATATAGTATACATATCATATGTTTATCCATTCATCTGTTGATGGACATTTAGTTTGCCTCCATGTCTTGGCTATTGTAAATATTGCTGCTGTGAACATTGAGGTGCATGTATCTTTTCAAATTAGAGTTTTCGTCTTTTCCAGATATATGTGCAGGAGTGGGATTGCTGGATCACATGGTAACTCTATTTTTATTTTATTTTATTTTATTTTCTATTTTTATTTTTTAAGCAACCTCCACACTGTTCTCCACAGTGGCTATGTCAGCTTACAATACCACCAACAGTGTAGGAGGGTTCACTTTTCTCCAAACCCTCTCCAGCAATGATTACTTGTAGACTTTTTGATGATGGACATTCTGACTGATATGATGTGATACCCCATTGTAGTTTTGACTTGCATTTCTCCTATAATTAGCTATGTTGAGCATCTTTTCATGTACCTGTAGCCATCTGGATGTCATCTTTGGACAAATGTCTATTTAGGTCTTCTCCCCAGTTTTTGACTGGGTTGTTTGGTTTTGTATTTTTTTTATATTAAGCTGTATGAGCTGTTTGTATATGGAAATTAATCCCTTGTCAGTCGCAGTGTTTGCAAATATTTTATTCCAGTCTGTAGGTTGTCATCTTGTTTTGTTTATGGTTTCCTATGCTTTGAAAAAGCTTTTAAGTTTAATCAGGTCCCATTTGTTATTTTTGCTTTCATTTCCATTGCTCTAGGAGACGGATCCAAAAAAATATTACTGCAATTTATGTCAGAGTGCTCTGCCTGCGTTTTCCTCTATGAGTTTTATAGTATCTGATCATACACTTAGATCTTTAATCCATTTTTAGGTTATTTTTCTATATGGCATTAGAGAATGTTCTAATTTCATTCTTTTACATGTAGCTGTCCAGTTTTCCCAACACCACTTATTGAAGAGACTATCTTTTCTCCATTGTACATTCTTGCCTCCTTTGTCATAGATTAATTAATGATATATGTGTGGGTTTATTTCTGGGCTTTCTATCCTGTTCCATTGAGGGAGTGTGTCTGTTTTTGTGCCAGTACCATACTGTTTTGATTACTGTAGCTTTGTAGTATGAAAGTCAGGGAGGCAACTGACTCCAGCTCTGTTCTTTCCCAAGACTGCTTTGGCTATTCGGAATCTTTTGTGTTTCCATGCAAATTTTAAAATATTTTGTTCCAGGTCTGTGAAAAATGCCATTGGTAATTTGATAGTGATTGCATTGAATCTGTAGAATGCCTTGGGTAGTATGGTCATTTTAACAATATTAATTCTCCCAATCCAAGAACATGGTATATCTTTCCATCTGTTCATGTCATTTTCAATTTCTTTCATCAGCATCTTACAGTTTTCAGAGTACAGATCTTTTGCCTCCTCAAGTAGGTTTATTCTTAGGTATTAAATTCTTTTTGGTGCAGTGGTAAATGGGATTGTTTCCTTAATTTCTCTTTTGAGTATGTCATTGTTAGTGTTTAGAAATGCAACAGATTTCTGTATATTAATTTTGTATCCTGAAACTTTACCAAATTCATTGAGCTCTAGTGGTTTTCTGTTGGAGTCTTTAGGATTTCCTATGTATAGTGTCATGTCATCTGCCAACAGTGACAATTTTGCTTCTTCCCTTCCAATTGGATACATTTGTTTATCTTCTCTGATTGCTGTGGCTAAGAATTCCAAAATTATGTTGAATAAAAGTGGTGAGAATGGGAATCCTTGCTTTGTTCCTTATCTTAAAGGAAATGTTTCAGCTTTTTACTCTTGAGTATGATGTTAGCTGTGGGCTTGTTGTATATGGAACTCATTATGTTGAGGTATGTTCCCTCTATGCCCACTTTCTGGAGAGTTTTTATCATAAATGGATGTTGAATTTTATCAAAACCTTTTGTGCATCTATTGAGATGATCATATGGTTTTTATTCTTCAATTTGTAGATGTGGTGTATCACATTGAGTGACTTGTGGATATTGAAAAGTCCTTGCATCTCGGATAAATCCCACTTGATCATGATATATGATCCTTTCAAGGTATTGTTAGATTCAGTTTGCTAGTATTTTGTTGAGGATTTTTGCATCAATGTTCATCAGTGATGTTAGCCTGTAATTTTCTTTTTGTGTGATATCTTTGAAGGTTTTGATATCAGGGTGATGGTGGCCTCATAGAATAAGTTTGGAAGTGGTCCTTCCTCTACAATTTTTTGGAATAGTTTGAGGAGGTTAAATGTTAAACTCTTCTCTAAATGTTTGGTAGAATTCACCTGTGAAGCCATCTGGTCCTGGACCTTTGTTAGTTGGGAGTTTTTAAATTACTGATTCAATTTCAGTACTGGTAATCAGTCTCTTTGTATTTTTATTTCTTCCTGGTTCAATCTTGGGAGATTGTGTCTTTCTAAGAATTTGTCCATTTCTTCTAGGTTGTCCATTTTATTGGCATAAAGTTGCTTATAATAGTCTCTTATGATCCTTTGTATTTCTGTCGTGTCCTTTGTAACTTCTCCATTTTCATTTCTGATTTTATTTGGGCCCTCTCCCTTTTTTTCTTGATGAATCTGGCTGTTGGTTTATCAACATTTTTATCTTTTCAAAGAATCAACTTTTATTTTAATTGATCGTTTTTTTAGTCTCTATTTGAATTGTTTCTGCTCTGATATTTATGATTTCTTTCTTTCTGTTAACTTTGGATTTTGTTCTTCTTTCTCTAGTTATTTTAGGTGTAAGGTTAGGTTGTCTATTTGAGATTTTTCTTGTTTTCTGAGGTAAGTGTGTATCTCTATAAACTTCCCTCTTAGAACTGCTTTTGCAGTGCCCCATAGGTTTTGGATTGTCATGTTTTCATTGTCATTTATCTCTAAGTATTTTTAAATGTCCTCTTTGATTTCGTCAGTGATCCATTTATTGTTTAGGAGCATATTTTTTAGACGTTTTTTGCAGTTTTTCTATTGTAGTTGATTTCTAGACTCATCCTGTTGTGGTTGGAAAAGATGCTTGATATGATTTTCATTTTATTAAATTTACTGATGTTCATTTTGTGGCCTAGCATGTGATCTGTCCTGAAGAATGTTCCATGTGCACTTGAAAAGAATGTGCATTCTGCTGCTTTCGGATGTGTTACTGTCAATTTCCCCTTTAATGTCTGCTAACATTTGCCTTATATATTGAGGTGCTTCTATGTTGGGTGCATATATTGAATATATTTACAATTGTTATATCCTCTTCTTGGATCGATCCCTTGATCACTATGTAGTGTCCTTCTTTGTCTCTTGTACCAGTCTTTACTTTAAAGACTTATTTTGTCTGATATAGGTATTGCTGCTCCAGCTTTCTTTTGATTTCCATTCACATGGAATATCTTTTTCCATCCCCTCACTTTCAGTCTGTGTGTGTCTCTAGATCTGAAGTGAGTCTCTCATAGGCAACATTTAGTCCATTTACATTTAATGTAATTATTAACATGTATGTCCCTATTGCCATTTTGTTAATTGTTTTGGATTTCTTTTCTTTTTGTAGGTCTTTTTTTTTTCCCCCTTCCTTTTTTTGTTCCCTTCTCTTTTGATTTGCTATCTATAGTGTTAAGTTTGGATTCCTTTTCCTTTTTTGTGTGTATATCTATTATAGTCTTGGTTTGCACTTACCATGAGGTTTTTGTATAGTAGTCTATATATACATAATTGTTTTAAGTTGCTGATTTCTTAAGTTCAAATGTTTTTTAAAACCTTGCATTTGTGGGCTTCCCTGGTGGCGCAGTGGTTGAGAGTCCGCCTGCCGATGCAGGGGACGCGGGTTCGTGCCCCAGTCTGGGAAGATCCCACATGCCGCGGAGCGGCTGGGCCTGTGGGCCATGGCCGCTGAGCCTGCGCGTCCGGAGCCTGTGCTCCTCAACGGGAGAGGCCACAACAGTGAGAGGCCCGCGTACTGCAAAAAAAAAAAAACAAAAAACAAAAAAAACTTGCATTTGTACTCTTCTCCCCTCATGATTGCTCTTTTTGATATCATATTTTACATTTAATTGTTTTGTGTATCTCTTAACTGCTTATTGTGGATACAGACAATTTTACTACTTTTGTCTTTTAACCTCCCTACTAGCTTTGTGTGTGAATGGTTTCCTACCTTTATTGTATGTTTGCCTAAACTGGTGAGATTTTTCGGTCTGTAATTTTCTCATTTCTAGTTGTGGTCTTTTCTCTTTGCCTAGATAATTTCCTAATTTGATGTAGAGCTGGTTTGGTGGTGCTGGATACTTTTAGCTTTTACTTGTCTGTAAAGTTTTTATTTCTCCATGAAATCTGAATCAGAGGATTGATGAGTATAGACTATTCTTGTTTCTTGATATTTTTCCTTTCTTCATTGTAAATATATCATGCCACTCCCTTCTGGCCTGCAGATCTTCTGCTGAAAAATCAGCTGATAGCCTTATGGGAGTTCCCTTGTAGATTATTTGTTGCTTTCCCCTTGCTGCTTTTAGTATTCTCTCTTTATCTTCAATTTTTCTCATTTTGATTACAGTTTAACTTGGTGTGTCCCTCTTTGGGTTAATCCTGTATGGGACTCTGTGCTTCCTGGACTTGGGTGACTTTTTTTTTTTTTCCCAGATTAGGGAAGTTTTCAGCTATTATCTCTTCAAATACTTTCTCAGGCCCTTTCCCTGGCTCTTCTCCTTCTGGGACCCCATAATGTGAATATTAGTGCACTTGATATTATACTAGGCAGTCTCTTAAACTGTCCTCATTTCTCTTCATTCTTTTTGTTTTTATTTATTTATTTTACTTATTTATTTTTGGCTACATTGGGTCTGCGTTGCTGCACGCGGACTTTCTCTAATTGCGGTGAGCAGGGGCTACTCTTTGTTGCGGTCCACGGGCTTCTCATTGCAGTGGCTTCTCTTGTTGCAGAGCATGGGCTCTAGGTGCATGGGCTTCAGTAGTTGTGGCTCACGGGCTCTAGAGCACAGGCTCGGTTGTGGCACACAGGCTTAGTTGCTCCACGGCATGTGGGATCTTCCCAGACCAGGGCTTGAACCCGTGTCTCCTGCATTGGCAGGTGGATCCTTAACCACTGTGCCACCAGCGAAGCCCTCATTCTTTTTTCTTTTTTCTGTTTAGTGGCAGTGATTTCCACTATTCTGTCTTCCAGCTCACTGATCCAGTCTTCTGAATCATTTAGCCTACTATTGATTTCTTCTACTGTATTTTTTATTTAAGTTTTTGTATTCTTCATCTCTGGTTGTTCTTCATGCTTTCTAACTCTTTGTTAAAAACTTGTTTCAACCACCATGCCTTCCTCACCCTGTTCTCATTGGAAAAAGGTTAGAAACCCCTAGTCAGCAAGGGAAGAAGTTATATGTGACATTGGACAGAGGAACGTGGCCTATTTTTTCAACACATTCCACACTGGGAAAGAGAGGAAAACCATTAAAATTGGAATTTTAAGTCATAACTCAGCTGTCAGACTCCTGGTAGAAGTTGTGGCCCCAGCAAAGATAGTTAAAAGTCACAGAGCAAATCTTGAAAGTTCTCATCACAAGAGAAAAAAATTGTAACTATGTATGATGATAGATGTTAACCAGACTTTGATTATCATTTCACAATATAGACATGTATCTATTCATGTTGTACACCTGAAACTAATGTAATGTTATATGTCAATTATATCTCAATAAAATAAAAACCACAGCATAAAAAACAAAACAAAACAAAAAAACAACTTGTAACTGCTCCTTCTGTGCATCCATTCTCCTCTCAAGTTCTTTGATCATCTTTATTACTACTCTGAACACTTTCTTGGGTCGATTGCCTGTCTCCACTTCACTTAGTTCTTCTTCTGGGGTTTTATTTTGTTCCTTCATCTGGAACATATTCCTCCACCACCTCATTTTGTCTAAGTTGCTAGTTGTAGTTTATGTACGTGATAGATTAGTTACGTTCCTTAATCTTGGAGAACTGGCCCTCTCTAGGAGGCATGCTATGCACCCCAGCAGTGTACTCCCCTGTCGTCACCCAAGCTATATGCTGTAGGGGTTCCCCCAAAGAAGTCTGTGTGGGTCCTTCTGTTGTGGTGGGCTGACTGTGGGCATTCTGGTAGTCTTGATTGGCCCCTAGTCCTATTGGTTGCCAGGCCCTGCCTTGTGCGAATACTGCTGCCTGCTGTTCAGTGCAGCATGGTCATAAGATGGCTGGTTGCAGAATCCTAGGGGACCATGGGGCTAGTGCTGGCTTACTGGTGGGTGGAGTCAGAGTCCCAAAGACTCTGGAGCTGTTGCCTACCCTCTGGCAGGTGAAGCCAGATCCTGGGGTTACTGCTGGACTACTGGCAGGCAGAACTGGTTCCTGGAGTCTGGCTGTGGGGCCCAGAGATCCCAGAGCTTATTTCAGATTGTTAAGGGGGCAGTGGGGGGGCAATTTCGGACACCATTTGTTGGCTGTTGGGTATGGGGCCCAAGGTGTCCCAAAGGTTGCATTTTCCTGCTAGTGGGCAAGGCCAGGGCCCAGCTAGTCCTAGTGTAGCATCTGGTCTGCAGTGTGGGATAATAGCTTTCTCATGGTGACTGCACCCTGGTGGGTGAGGGTGGTCTAGAGGCTTGTTCAGGCTTCCTGGTGGGAAGGACTGGTTCCTGTCCCCTGGTGAGTGAAGCTACGTCTTGGTCCTCTGGTGGGCAGGTCTGTATCTAGGGGCATATCTAGAGGTGGCTGTGAGCTCTTTAGTCTTTAGGCAGCCTGGCTGCTGATCGGTGGGACTGTGTCCCTTCTAGTTAGTTTGGCCCGAGGCATCCCAGCACTCGCGCCAGTTGGATGTGGCCAGGTCTTGGTGTAAGGAGTCAAGATGGCAGCCCCTGTGTTCACATGGTTGAATGTTGCCCAGTATGTCTGACACCAGTGTCTATGTCCCCAGATTGAGCTGCAGTCACGCCCCCCACACCTCTGCAGGAGACTCTCTAAGACCAACAGGTATGTCTGGCCCAGGCTCCTATCAAATTACTGCTTTTGCCCTTGGTCCTAGTGTGCATGAGAATTTGTGTGCACCCTTTAAGTTGAAGTCTCTGTTTTCCCCAGTCCTATGGGGCTTCTATAATTAAGTTCCTCTGGCCTTCAAAGCCAAATGCTCTGGGGACTCCTCTTCCCCGTGCTGGACCCCTGGGCTGAGGAGCATGATGTGAGGATCAGAACTCTCACTCCTGTGGGAGAACCTCTGCAATATAATTATTTTCCAGTTTGTGGGTCACCCACCCCAGGGGGGTATGGGATTTGATTATATTGCAAGTCTGCACCTCCCACCCATCTTGTTGTGGTTCCTTCTTTATGTCTTTAGTTCTAGATCTTTTTTGGTAGGTTCCAGTTTTTTTCATCGCTGGTGGTTTTCTCAGATATTTGTGATTTTGCTGTGCTTGTGAGAGCAAGTGAGCTCAGAGTCTTTCTGCTCTGCCATCTGGGCTGCTTTTCTCTATATATTGATTCTTAATCCCTTTCCTAGCTGGAGTGCTCTGATCAAGGCAATCCATTTGGCCTTTTGGGCAAAAGTGTTAGATGGTAGTGCTCCAGACTCAACAGTTGTTACAGGCTGACCATGGCATAGCTGGCCTTTCTTCGTGGGGGCAGTCCCATTTCAAGTGGCCCTCTCATTTGCATATATGGCAGGGTCCTGGTGGACTTTTTCCATACAGGGGGCATTTATCCTTCCAGTGGCCCTCATGGCTGCATTTAAAACAGGTCCCTTCTCAGTGGGGCAGTGGCTCTGATCCAGATTTTCTAGATCTTGTCCCCACCATGGGCTTGTGCAAGGGAGTGAGGGGGTGACCCTGAGGTGGTGCAGGGGCTAGGGCTGCCACCAATCATTGTGCCTTTCATTGTTGTCCCTGAATCCTTTTTGCTTCCTCAACCTTATCTCTATTGTTAAATACTCCAAAGGCCAAGTCCATGAGCTAATACATGGGGTTTTGGGGTCCCATAGCTGCCTTCTGTAATTTTCTCCTAATGTCTGGGGCAGATTAAGTGATAAAACGGGTATTTACTGGAACTTGCCGTTTGAGATGTCAGGATTAATACTGGTATATTTTCTAAAGGCTTCCTCCAGGCAGCCCTGGAAGAGGGCAGGATTCTCATTTTTTCCCGTGTTACTTTTCTGACTTTGACATAATTAACAGGCTTAACAACATACCTTTTCATCCCTTCTGTGAGACAACTTATCATGTGGTTCTTGTGTTCAAGCCCTCTACCTCCCTGTTGTAAGTCCCAGTAGGGGGTCTTGGCTGGAGATTTCATCCCCTCCTGTGATGTAGGTTATATGTCCTTGATTTCTCATTGGCAATTCGTTGGCATGTGCCCAGGCTGCACCAGGGATCCAGCTTTTCTCTTCAGAGGTGCAGCATGTAGAAAGGAGGACCTGTAGGTCATCCCAAGTAAGTTCATAGGACATTGTCAGCTCGGTGGATTCCTCGACAAACTGACTGGGGTCCTTGGAAAAATGTCCAAATTTCTCTTTGCAAGTAACTAGGTCAGCCATAGGAAAAGGGACATGGACTCTGATTGCTTTTCTGTCACCAGCCAGCACTTCTCTTAAGGGACAGAGTTTGGTATTGGGAGGCCAATGGTAGCCTCACTTTGTGTAGTACTGGCAGAACTCCCCTCCGGTAGTGAAGGATACAGGACTGGGCTGGAGGGAGAAGGTGGTGGGATTTCCAGCAGTCCAGATGAGGCGCTAGGGGTAGATGGTCCAGAAGACTGTCTCCCCTCAGAACTGGGGGGATAAGAGTTCCCAGTTGTGGACCTCAAGGAGGTGGACACATAAAGGGATCATCTAAAACACTGGGCTCCTGTGGAGGAAGAAGGCACTGGAAGGGGTTGTGAGCCAGGCATACGCAGCAGGATTTTTTTAGATCTGGATCTTGGAATAGGGTCATGAACATTTAGATGTACACGACATCCCCCCATTTACCTTCCCTTTTACAAAATAGGTCTAGCTGCAAGATGCTATTGTAGTTCAATGACCCATTTTCTGGCCAGATCTCTTGGTCCCCTAGTTTGTATTGGGGCCATGCAGTATTGCAAAAGAAAATTAATTTCTTTTTTCTTAAGCCATCCTGTCTAAATTTATCCCAGTCAGCTAATGTACATTCTAACGGGGAGTCCTTCGGGGTGCTTGTAGTCAACCCTATTTTTGGTTAGGACTTTGTGATAGGACAGCGGTCTGATAGATCCTGGCCAAAAGGTAGTTAACTGTCCTGGTGCTCTCGTAGTGTCCGTGATATCCCAGAAACATAAGATGGGAGTGCACAGCTAGGGACTTCAGTGGATGGACCCCCTCAAGGGGGTATTGTGGAATTAAGTTCTGATGGCAGTTAAAAAGATAGTGTAATAGGCCGGATCTGTGATGGCCCCTGACTCCAGGGTAGGGAATTCAGAAGAAGAGGTGTTTAATTAAGCAGGGCAAACTGGGCTTGTGGCCATCTGGCCTTAAAAAAGGGTTTGTTTGGCAAAGGCAGCAGTGAGAACTCTGCCTGTTCAGCAAGCCTAAGCACAGCCCCCAGGTTAGTTAAGGGGAGGAATAAGAGCCAGCAGGAGAAAAAGAAACCAGAATCCCAAGGCCTGAATCCTTCAGAGAGGGAGGGAGGAGATCTAGGCCCTGAATCAGCTAAAGGAATAATCTTTACCATCCTGCAAAACAAGAAAAGAAGCAGAAAGAGCCGAAGGATAGGGCTGGAATGCCACAAGGGGATGTGATGTTAGTAAAACAAGGAAAAAGTTCCCTTCAGGACGATACCCTTATGATGTTTAGCATAACAGTGTCAGATCAAACATCCAACCAGGTGAAAATCAGCGGGGAACTCAGGGTAGCAGTAGGTCTTGACCTGAGGGGAGGCTGAAGAGGGATACCTCTGTACAGCCATGAAACAGAGGCAACACCCAACCTGTTGGCAAAGTCGGCAAGGGGGCCCAAGGACCAGTAGACCATCTAAGAAGTTAGGAGGGGTTGAGAGGAGGTAGAGGAGGGGAAAATC
Organism: Pseudorca crassidens; assembly: GCF_039906515.1. Lineage (NCBI taxonomy): Eukaryota > Metazoa > Chordata > Mammalia > Artiodactyla > Delphinidae > Pseudorca > Pseudorca crassidens. The sequence continues at coordinate 48,647,653 of NC_090298.1, read as the reverse complement.
CAGGGTGATGGATTTTGTAAATCCAAACTAGGCTAGGGAATATAAGCTTGTGACCCCCGTCAGGAAAGTGACCTCTCATGACTTCCACTCAGGGGTGCAATGAGACCGTGAGTCCCGAGAAGCACTCGGGGAGGGCCAGGCCACACATCTAGTGGAGGACTTCCTTGGGCCCCCTACTTGGGCCCCCTAACACAGTTCCAGGTCCCAGAATTGGACTGAGACTGGGAATGAGTCACGAAGGGGAATCAGGTTCAAGGAGCCATAGAGGGGAATCCAGTCACCAGTTATACGCTGTGGTCTTAATTTGGAAGTCTGGGTGGTTGTCTCGTGGATCTTCTCAGTTCCAAAGAGATAGAGTTATATAACCAGATGGGAAGGGAGGAGAGAGAGCCCGCAGAGACAAGCCTCGGGCTCGGCTGGAGAGCCGGTCTCTGCCGGATCCCATGGGCAGCATCTGCTACCACCTAAGGGGCTGTTTGGTTTTCATGATTCAGGCCAAGTCCCAGCCATCCTCCATGGAGGAGGGGAGCCGTAGCCCAGTAGACGGATTGAGATGATGCCTTTTAATGTCCCTTCGTGGTCACCACAAAAGATGTTACAGGAAAGGGAACTATCACGTTCTGGGGTCCACAGGAGTCCTTAGGACAGACCACCAAGTGAGGGTCCTTGGCTTCACGGGGGAAGGAATTCAAGAGTGAGCCAAAGAAAAGTGAAATGAGTTTATTTGGTGAGAGCTGCCCTGGGGCATGGGGTTGTTGGTTTTTATGGGCTAAGTAATTTCATATGCTAAGGAGTGGGAGGAATATTCTTACTATTCCAGGGGAGGGTGGGGATTTCCCAGGACTTGGGCCGCTGCCCACTTTTTGGCCTTTTATGGTCCATTTCAGAACTGTCATGGCATACAGGGGAGTGATGTTTAATATTACAATGAAGGTATAATGAGCTGAAGGTCAATGACTGGACTATTCTGTCTTGGTTTCAGCTGGCTTCAGCTGGTCTTTATCGCATCCCAATACCTGGGCCCCTTCTTCATTTAGCTAGTGGTTGTGTCCTACCCCTTTCCCTCCTGCCTCACCTTGACCGGTTCTCTGGCCAGGACAGCTTGGGCTAGATTGGGAAGCGTTTCAGCCCCATTTCATCTCTTCTCCCACAGTGAGGTCATAACTGAAAATGCCAGGCTCTCAGGGAGACCGACCTCCATCCAGGAAGCAAAGACAGGTTCAGGATGAGGCCTGGGAATTCCACCAGTGAGAGGACACAGCCAATCTGCCAGCCTTCAGACGGGACATGAAGGCTGACATTGTGGGTGATACGGTTTCCCTGGGTGTTTTCTTGTCTAACCAGTTGTTAAACAGGACTCTTCCTGTCTGTGAGTGTTGCCTGAGGCCCCCAAACTGAGAACAATAGTTGCTCAAACCCCCACCCTCTAGAGTGAGGTGTTGGGTCATCTAGCACACAGCCTTCTCTTCTCCGTAGCCTGGAGGTGATGATGGGTGAATGCTGGAGAACCGGTTTGGAGTTCAGGAAGTTGAAAAGGCTGATAGGAAGGATTTCTTTAGCACCAGCTATCTAGGGGTGTTGAGGGTGAGGTGATTGAGGGGGCAAGTGAGGAGGTCCTTGAGGAAATCTTTCTAGAGGGGAGCTTGATTCATGTCTCCTGGAATTAGGGAGGATGTCGAGACTGATTCCTGCCTTGAAAATGGAAGGTGGCTGAGCCAGAGGCAAAGCTTTGGCAAGGTGAGGTGGTGTCTGCCTTCCGATGGGCCCTAAGAATGTCACCAGCCTGAGAAGGCAGGAAGGGAGGAGGGGATGCCAACAGACGGTTGGGCTTCTGAAAACCAGGAGGTGGAAGAAAGCATGCTAGGGAAGGCATTGCCCATGGTGAGTCACTGCAAATGGGAGATCCCCCCAGAAAATACATAAAAGCATCCCACATTTGGGATAATCCCAAGAGTGCCCTGACTCCAGATTATAACCCCATCATTTGGATTCTGTGCCCTTTTTTTCAGAGGCCCCCTTTCCTCTAGGCTAGACCCTGAAAGGTCCAAAAGAACAGCAGCAGGGAGAGTAAGACAGGGACAAGGAAGCGACCTTCCCCACTGCAGGCTTCCAAGGCCAAGCCAGGCCAGGAAGGGGCATGCGTGTGTGTGTGTGTGTGTGTGTGTGTGTGTGTGTGTGTCTGTGTCTGTGTCTGTGTTTGTGTGTATGGAGTTGTGGGGGGCAGACAGGGGCAAAGATGTGAAACGTATGAGTGAGTAGAGCTTTGATTTAGATGCACTAGATTTTTAATGTTTGTGAATAATTAAACTAATTTTGGATGATGAAAATGAGCTTGAGTGGAAAAGTCATGTGATGATCCAGAGCCGTGGAAGGAAGACCCAAGGTAGAGCACAGATTTATACTTCATCAAGGCCAGCTCAGTCGATAAGCTAATTACATTTACTCATAGAAGCCCAGGGCTCCTACTGGGCTGGTCCTGCCCTGGCCAGGAACTGGAGCAGAGGAAGGGCCAGCCCAGTGTTGCAAGGAGTGGGCCCCACGTCCTGGGATACATCATGGGCTCTCAGTGTCAGAGACCCCACCCAGAAACCATGTCACTGGGCCTTTTGATGATAAAGATGAGAGCCTGGGCTAGACTCTCCAGAAGAATAGTCCTCGGTTTCAGAACGGAGCTGAAGGCCCATGGGCCTTGTGACCACAACGCAGCACAGGGAGACTCGGCCCAAGCTTCCCTCCTGGAGAGGATGTTTGCTTTCCTCCCTTCCCACACGGAGATCTGAGTGGAAACAGCCTTTCTTCCCCCTTGTGCTGAGGAGGATTTGTTGGCAGTGAGCCTTTGGAGTGTGCATTTCCTTCCCAGGGAAGCTGATGCCTTCGCAGACGAATTCCTTGCCTCGATACCAGAATAGCTGCTGCGTATCTCTCCTCGTGGAGGCCCCATCTATTCTGGGCCCTGTGAGAACAATGCCTGGGGCCACTTTTGTCCCAACAAGGCAGGAACTGGCCAGCTTAGTGCTCAGCGAATGGCTTGGGCATGAGTGGAAATCCCCTCTGTCCCTGCAGGGCCGCAGCTGCACAATCCCAGGGCAGGTCTTGGACTGGGGAGGTCAGGAGCATGGGCAGGAGGCACCAGGGCTAGCAGTCAGATGCCTCCAGACTTTCAACAGTGGCCTCCACTGAAGGTCAAAAATGAGTCTCTTATTTTAACCAGGAGTATGACTGTGGGGAAGTGACTTCACATTTCTGAATCTCAATCCCTTCATCTACAAAGTAAGGTTAGTAGCGTGAAACTCAGGGAGTTGTTAGCACCATTAAATGAGAAAGTATGGAAATGACTGATAGCACATGAAGTAAATGTTGCTCAGCTTGAAATCAAAACCCAAATGCCTGGGACAGCCTTCCTTGCTCGCCCCACTTTATGCCAGCATGCCTCTCAGCTCATCATCCTGTTGGGTATCCTCCAAAGGCCATGGGTGGAGTTAGAAAAACAGCCTGTGGCCGGTGTAGGGTGTTGTCAGGGCAGGACGCTGTCAGCCCTGTCACCAGTAGACCCACAGTCCAAAGGCTGGTTGTTGTCCTTCTGGCTTTACAGTCAGTCTTCTCTTGCATCCTCAGTGAAATCCCTCAGTGATGATGACTTAATCCAAGTATAGTCACAGGTGGCCCATGGATAAGCCAGGCTGCCAATGTGTTGATACCAAGGGGAGAGGTTGGGCGAGAAAGGGGCGGTCCCTTCCCAGTGTCTGGAGTGCTCAGAAGACACTATTTGAGATGCTGATGTCCCAGTTCTGAGGCTGTTTCTCCTCTGTTCCGGGGAACCACACAGCCCATTCCTCCACAGGGGACCCCTTTTTCTGAGTTCCCTTGTAGATTAATCTCCCCTTGTGTCTCCATCAAATGTGTTAATATCACTGATTATGCCACTAGGAAGTAGATGCTTCTACAGGCCTGGGAAGACCCCAGTATCCTGTCATTATCTGCTGATTTAATTAGTGTAACTTTCACATCCTCTGACTGATGAATGATGAGGAATACTGGACGTGGTCCCAGTCTCCTGAGGCCTCTGATCCTCCCACCTGTCAGCCCTTTAGAAAGCCTCTGTGCAGAGATGATCTCCAGGCCCCCTAGGACAGTTCTGGCCTCTAAGTCAGACATGATAACAGCACCATGTAAATGTCTGAAGCCATATTCCACACATGCCATAACCAAGGGAGGACCCAGAGGCCAACTCAAAGCAAGAGTCTGGGGACCAGGGAGCAGCTGCCATAGAAGAATTTCAAGGGATAAAGACAAGAGTTCAGATTGAGGCTGCTCAAACTGGGAGAGGTTCAAACTCGGTGCTAGGTTGTCTGGCTGAACTACGCTGCTGGAAATGAAATACGCACCTTGCCAACTTGCAGTGCTAGTCCAGTTCTGTGCCATGAATCATTTTCATGTCTTCATTGTTAAATCTTGGATCCATGGGTAGGAATTCCAGCTACCAGACCTGGCTCCCCCTGGGCCTCCTCAGGCAGATGACAGCCTTCGGGGCTGGACCTGGGATGCAGCACCCACCCAGGTTTCTGCTCTGGTGGGTGTGGGTCTCCAGGCCCAATGGTGGCAGAAGCGAGTGTGGAGATACATGGCATTCCCAGACAATTGAGAGCTCTAGAATTGGCTTCCAAACTGTTCCCAATGAATAAAACCAACAGGAAGCTCACTGTTACCCAAGAACCCACTCAGGCCATACCAACTGGGGCTCATGCAGTGTCTCAGTGACAGAGAAAGACCAAAGAAGCCCAGCTGCCTAGCTGCCCAATTATATTAGAGAAGAAAACTGGCCCCTGAGCTACCTCAAGTCCTGACAATCAGTCCGGTCTGGGTGGACCTCCACAATCAACACTTCTCAGGTGACTGAGGCCTCTCCGTTTCTTGGTATGATAGGAGCTTTCATTAAACCATCTTTAGCCAAAGAAAAAGTGAAGCCTGAAAAAGTCTTGAACACACAAAACTTCTCATGGCTGCTGCACGTGAGCCATACCCGTTGCTTGGGAATCAAATGCCTCCATGTACTGACACCTCCTCTATTCCAGAGCCCGAGAGAGAGTCCCTCTTTATACATGATGCTCTTCAAGCCTCACCAGAACCAGGTGGGGTGGATATTGTTAGCTCCATTTTGTGGATAAAGAAACAGATTATCAAAGTGACTTTTTAAAAACCCTTGGCTAGGATCCTCATACTAATAGGAATGTCAAATGGTGCAGCCACTTTGAAAACAGTCTGACAGCTTCTCAAAATGTCAAACATAGAGTTACCATAAGCCCCAGCAATTCTACCTATAGGTATATGCCCAAGAGAATTGAAAACACGTGTCTACACAAACACCTGTACATGAATGTTCATAGCAGCATTATTCATAATAGCCTAAAGTGGAAACAATCCAAATGTCCATGAACTGAAGAATGGTTAAAAACATGTGATATATCCATGCAATAGAATATTATTCAGCAATAAAAAGGGGTGAAATTCTGATACATACAAAATGGATGAACCTAGAAATTATAATGCTAAGTGAGAGAAGCCAGACACAAAAAAACACATTTGATTCCATTTACATGAAATGTCCGGAATAAGTAAATCTATATGTAGAGAAAGTAGATTAGTGGTTACCTCGAGCAGAGGATGGGGAGAATTGGAAGTGACTATTAATGGGTGTGGGGTTACTTTTTGGAGTGATTTAAAATATTTTAAGATTATGGTGATAGTTCACAACTCTGTAAAATACACTAAAATCATTGAATTGTACACTCTAAATGGATGAATTTTATGGCATGTAAATTACATCTCACTAAGACTGTCTTTAAAAAAATATCATGGCTGGTTGAACCCTAAGTGATAATTATGCCTGTAAAGTAACCTTTGAATTTAGTGTTTAAGTCTGCTTTACCAAAAAGAACAAAACCCGGGTTATCTATGTGTTGTGGTAGAAAGCACAGAGCTCTGGTAACAGGAAGATCTGGACTTGTGTGACCTTAAGCAGTTATTTAGTCCTTCTGTGCCAATTACTAAGACTTCTGTGGAGGTAAAATGGGATAATGTCTTTACAGACTTGTGGTTGAATATATGTTAATTATATACTCCCATTTAGAAGGGGGACTTAAAAGAACAAGCCAGGGGCACAGCCCTGGAAAGGGATGAGGGTATGAGTCCTAAGACCACAGTAGGAATTTAGGAATATGGATAAAGCTAGCTGAAGCCTGGCATACCTCCTGCGGCCCATAGTAAGGACTCAGCTTCAGTAACAACTCTGAAATTCGAGACGTGAGTCCAGTCAACAACTAAGCAATGACGCTGAGCCTCAGGACCTTGAGATATTCAGCACCTCTTTGCCCTGGTCATGCCTCGTTCTGCAATTTATGGAAGACCTGAGGAAGTTGTGGAGGTTATGCTGTAGGTAGTGGGGGACTTCAGAAGCAGGCCTGCAAGGTGGGATATTTTCAAAGTAAGTCAGAGAGACATGAGAAATCCCAGTCCTTTGAAGACTGTCCACATCCTAAATGGCGATGTGAATCTATAAAGACCTATTTTATTCTTATGAAATGGTTCCAAAAATGTCGTGTAAATGGGAGAAAGAAAGTGACCCTACGTAGATTATCTACAGCTTCACAACTTTTCATCTCATTTATGCCCAAAGATTCTCATTCCCAAATCCAAATTCTAGGCCAGTGGCCCCAGCACACTCCTTGTCCCCCAGATCTTAGAGGGCCAAAGAGGAAGCAGTGCCTCTACATGCAGTCAACAAATCTGCCAATCCTTTCTTCTACAGTGTCTTTAGCACTTGTCTGTTTTTGAAGGAGAGACAAAGAAGGAAGAGAAAAAAATGTATAGTTAAAACCTAAGCTCTTGATTTTTCAATTCAGGAGCCCACTTAAGATTCAGGAAAACTACCATGCTTATTGATGTAGGAGAAATATAGATAATAATAAGTACCTCATAGGATCACTATGCAGATGGAATAAGATGGTGACCCAGTTGAACAAATTGTAGACTTGGAGTCATGTAGAAATATGCCTATGTCTGAAACTTTTTTAAACCTCCAACACCAGCTTCAAAAGGCTGTTATGAAATATTACTTGTAAAATGCCTAGTGCAGTGTCTGGCATTAGTAGTCCTCAATAATAGGACTACTAATAAGTAGGAAAAATGAAGCACTTCACACAGTGATTAGCACAGTCACAGATCCTGCCCCACATTGTTTCCCAGGGTGGGGGGCATCAGATAGCCGAGATGTGATTGAGAAGAGGCCAGGTGCATGCCAGGGCATGGAAGGGCCCAGGAGACCCCAGAGTGGAAAAAACCAGAGGAGAGCTATTGGACATGGAGGTGGCTTAGCCTGGCAACCTCATGCCAAGGGCAATTTTGGCTCCAGACCCCAGAACTGAGATAGGTTCTGTCCTGGGTGGAAACTTCCAGTGGGAGAAAACACCACCCCCAGGTTGCCATCAGCAGGAAGCCAGATGCTCTCCTGGGGGAACTGGTCAACCTGGCAGGAGATTGCATGGATGCACCCAGATGCATGCGTTTACAAATATGAGAGGGGACTAAACACCCAATACTGATCACCAGTATTTGACTCAGCAGCTGCTGACTCATCCGGACCATTCAGAAAGTCCCGAATTCTGCAAGGCACATAGAAATGCAGTGATTTGGAGCGAGTCACCAGCCAACTCTTCTCCTGTCTCAGTCTGAGGCTTCTAGTGAGCCCTTAGATTCAATAATAAAGGAAGAGGCCACTGTTTACAACCCAAGTCCTTTGTGTAGGTTGTTCCTGCCTCAGTGGGTTGCAGGTTGTCTGCAGAGAAAAAAAGACAGCCACTTCTGTTGACCCTCTTTGTGGGCCTCAGATTTTCCCCAGCCTTCTTTGATGACAAGCTTTTCTCTCACCAGTTGTGCACATTCATCTCAGAAGTCAGAGAGGAGAGACTTTTATATCAAGGCAAAGAGTACCTGGCAAGAGGCAAGAGGTGAGGTGGTGGGGTGAAGTAGGGATGAGGACTAGGGAGGACATCTTTTTAAAAAGTGATTCTCACCAGGGCCTTAAACGTGCTATGATGAGAAGAGACTAGTACGTGTCTCTTCAGACAGACTTAGCATGATAACCTGGAGACCAGCAAAGGGAGCTCAGAGCCAAGCTAGATATGCCAAAATGGAACAACCCTGAAAAATAGTTAAAGAAAAAATGGTGTGAACTTGAGGCTTATAACGATGTATCAAAGCCTGGGTTAAAAATAACTTACTGATGAGCTAGTGTAAGCACAGGGTATGAAATTCTGAAGAGTGAAAAGTGAGTCTCCCTCTGAACCTGTAACCTAACCAAGCAGATCCCCTTCCTCCCACTGAGTAAACGTTATTAACAATTTTGTGTATATTCTTTGCGAGATAAGCTTTGTACCTATGAGAATATGTTTATATATATCACATATTCCCTACCCTATAGATGGTATTTAGTATACTGTACATATTGTTCTGACTTGCTTTTTCTCTGCTTAATATATCTTGGAAACTATTCAATAGTTCTAATTATTTATGATTAAACATATTTATATTACCATCACTTAACTTCTTTAAAAAGTATTATTTGACCTCCAGCTCTAAAATGTTTGGAAATCAGTGTGTTTGCTTTCTTTTTTCCTTCCGGAGTCTTGGTGAAATATATTATTTCTACATTGAAATAGTGTATGACGCTTGCATTCTGTATTAACAACTATAATTTCCACAAATGCTCTAATTCTTAGTCCTACAGCTATATGGGTTCAATGCTCACCACCATTCTTTTTTTTAAATATTTGTTTTATTTTATTTATTTATTTATTTTGGCTGCTCTGGGTCTTAGTTATGGCATGTGGGATCTTTGAGTTGCAGCATGTGGACTTCTTAGTTGCAACATGCATGCAGGATCTAGCTCCCCGACCAGGGATCGAACCCGGACCCCCTGCATTGGGAATGTAGAGTCTTACCCACTGGACCACCAGGGAAGTCCCTCACCACCATTCTTTTTGCTAGGGTTTCTCCCCTGATCTCTTGGTTGACAAAAATTTGCCTTCTTGTAGTTTCTTCAAAAAGTGGTCAGCATTGCTGCTGGTCTTGTAGAGAATGGACTTGAGGATGTGGGGATGGGGAAGGGTAAGCTGGGACGAAGTGAGAGAGTGGCATGGACTTATATATACTACAAAATGTGAAATAGATAGCTAGTGGGAAACAGCCGCATAGCACAGGGAGATCAGCTCCGTGCTTTGTGACCACCTAGAGGGGTGGGATAGGGAGGGTGGGAGGGAGATGCAAGAGGGAGGAGACATGGGGACATATGTATATGTATAGCTGGTTCACTTTGTTATAAAGCAATTATACTCCAAGAAAGATGTTAAAAAAAAAAACATTGCTGCTGGTCTTACATTTTTGAAAATGTGTGTCTTCTGCTTTTATACTTGATCAACATATTTGCTGAGTATAAAATTCTTGGATTCCTCACATTTTCCTTCCATGATTTGAAAAAGTGTTGACCATTCCTGTGGAGAAGTTAAATTAGCCTGATGTTTTTCCCTGTATAGGCAAATTTTCCTCTTGGTTAGAATGCTCGCAGGATTCTTTCTTTATCTTTGAAGTCTAGTTACTTTACTATGATTTGATGCTCAGTGTATCCATTTTTCTTGGCACGTGATATACCTTTTCGTATGTCTTTTTTATTTCTGGAAATATTCTTGAATAATGAGTATTTTCTTCTATTTGCTTGGTTCTTTTCAATGGGGATACTATTTGTGGATCTCTTTGGACTGATGTCTCTATTATTTTCATATTATTCTTGTCCAACTTTTCATTTCCAACTCATTTTGCTTGCTTTTCAATCTTTTCCTTTGTGTCCTTCTTATATTTTCATCAGTGTTTATTCCTTTTTGTGCTTATTCCAAGGCAGGTTTAATTTCTCTTTGTGTCCTCCCTGGACTCTCCCAGCTCCTGGGGACAGTCTAGTGGTTAAAAGTGAGGGTTGAAGTCAGGGTTCGATTCCACCTGCCAGAACGTAACTCTTGTTCAGTTACTTGACTTTTGGTTACCTCATATTAACTTGAGTAAGATAAGAGCATCTCCCTTACAGGGCTGTCGTAAGGATTGATAAGTTAATACATAAAAGCGCTCTCAACCACTATGGGCATATTTTAAGGTCTCTTTGTAAATTAGTAAAAGGAGATGATGATGATGATGGTGGTAATATAATAATAATAATAATAATTATTATTATTATAGCCGGTTCTTCCCTGAGCTCTTATGTTTCTGCTTTGAGGTCTTAAATCAACCTGTAACATTGTTTTGAATTCGCAGTGATGTCATAATTTTCACCTACCTTGTGACCACATATTTCTGCTGTCTGTTTCTTAACATTTGTTTTTCTTACTCCTTTCCTCATGTTTTGCTTGTAACATGTTTGTATAGATCCTGTACTCATTCTTTTTAAAATTATTCCTTATCTTTCAGTGAGGCTAGTTCTTCTTGGACCAGCCCTTTGAAGGAGATTCCCAAGAGCAAGCCAGTCTGGTTTTCAGACGAGCAGAAATAGTCTTCGAGATCACAGAGTCGTGTACGTGAGAAATCAACAGTTTACAAGTCTGTGTACTGTTGGAGTCTCTCTTCCCCATCCTCTCCAACAAGTTGCGTCTTTCAAAGATGATTTTTGTGTGCTCCTCCATTGCCCTCACACCTCTGCCACTTGCTGGTATCAAACAGACGCCAGGGAAGCTCCCACCACCCGCTGATGTACCCTAATGCCTCTGATTCAAACGGGATGGGCAGTTGAGCCCTTTGGGGTGTGTGAGAGGACTCTGCTCTTCCAGGCTTGTCTGAGACCTGCAGATGGACACTTCTTCCCTCAGGTCTTCCTGTGCCGCCAAGGGGCTTTGCTCCATTTATAGCTCTTCTCATATATTATGGTCGGGGTCACAGGATGCCTTGGAACATTGTCTAAGATGGAATATGAGTTTCTGCTTCTTGATTTTCTTCTCTGCTTCTGGTGGGGTTGTGGCTTTCCTGGCTTGTCAGAGGAGAGGGCAGAGCCCTAGCTATGCCTTTCTCTTCAACAGCATTCATGAGGAGTTCAGACTCCACAACGCAGCCTCAACGTGGGGAGGGAGGCCCTGACGACTCAGTGAGCCAGGGAAAGGCCTCATGCTTTTGGCACACCTCTCCTGAGGGGCAAAGCCCACCTCACCTCAGCTTCACATGGTCTCAGAGATTTGAGCCCGGCTCTTGGTGAAATAAAGCACTTTACCACACCATACAATCTCTGTATTAGGCTTACGTGCTGTCATGGCTTTAATTGGAGGAGCAAGATGAACCAGGTACTTCTTTTTGGTGATTTGTTGTAAAAAGGTTATATCCACCCACTGACCAGCAGGCACTGAGACTTTCTCCCCCTGGAGTTACCAAAACCACAAGCACCAACTGGTGGGTAACAGTCAGCTATGTTTAAATGTCTCCTTAATTAAAAGAAAAAAAAAAAAGCGTCTGAGACCTTACCTGGTGTCCTGTTTACTGCACTTGAGCAGGGTCAGGCAGGGACTCCTGAGTCACCAAGTCAGCGAGGCAGAATGTCACTTGTGACCTGGCCTGAGAACAGCTGGTTGGAAACGCCTTACAAATACAAGAAGCCACTTCCTCCGCAGGAGTTCTTGTGCACGGCACAACCAAGTCCCACCAGGAAGGCCTCAGAGGGGACAAACCGCTACCTCAAAGATGTGGCCTTCATAACGCATGTGGTGGAACTTCGGGGCTCTCAGACCAAGGGCTCAGAGAAGGAGACCCTTGAGAAGGTCGTCAAGATAGAGAGAAATGTCCCACCCCCACTTCAGTTCCACCTGAACCACTGGCAGGATCGTCGTGAAGACCCAGGGGACCTGAAGGGCAAGCAGCCCTTAAGCGTGGCTTCTCTGCCTAGCCGTTTAAAGAAGAGTTTTCACACAGCCTCTGAGTCTTCCAAATCTCCTGAAGTAACAGCGATCAGAATTGATGTGGGGAACTTCATCCACCAATTAAATTTATTGGTTCCCAATATGGAAGCTCAGTGGCTTTGTCTCGCAGCCAGTGAGGGGATCTGAGGGTTTGAGATATGACATGTAAAAGACAAAAAGCATTTGATCATCTGGCGTAATTAAATGGTTTAAAAGTAGACATGGCTGTCCTTTCGGCTCTGGGAGCCAGAGCTGGCAGCGCCCGCTGAAGCTGTTTGAACCACTTAGTGTGATGTTAGGAAGGGCTCACGTCTTCCAAGTTTACTGCCTAATTTTCTTCAGGCTCGTTTGTTTGTTTGTTTGTTTGTTTTTTAAGTGATGTGTATATGGGCTAATGGATTGATTGCCGTAAGAAGCTATCTCTAATTTTGTTCCCAGAGAGCTCTTTTGTTGATCGTTTTCTGTCTCTACTGGTTCTCACCCAGAGAGAGCTCACCCAGCCTCGAGCCCATAGGTATTCTCGAGTTGTCATATGTTGCATCTATGTGTGACAGCTCTTCCCTGACCACGATGACAAATGCTGCTTTTCTGGTGACACATGGGAGTCAGAGTGCTCCTGCCAAGAGCTGCGGGCAGAGGAGGAGGCAGGGTTCTGATGGCTGGGGCGTGGCCCAGCGTGCCAGAAGCCCGTCCTCCAAGCCTGGTCCTTCTAGTCTGCCTTGTTTTATAGTGAACCCTTCACGTAGACCTGGGAATGTAGGATGTGAAGACAAAATAAAAATCAGCCTTGAAACTGGGCTTCCTTACCCGTATTCCGGGGTCCCCTCCTAAGAGGTCAGAATCATTGGGTCTGGGTTGGGGTCCAGGAGTTTGCATGTCTGACAGCCCCTGCGGTGGTTCTAATATAGATGGTCCATGGACCATGCTCTGATAAACACTGCTATATTAGATGATTCATAGAATGAGGAGAATAAAGTGTGTTTTGTTACAGTGAAAAAAAAAATTAATGGGCTTGTCCTCCCCTTCCACTATCTACTTCTAACCACTCACTGGTGATAGGAGAGTAGGATAGAGATTAGTGAAGTTGGACCCAGAGACAGAAAATGTGGATGTGCTCTGGGCTGCCTTTCTCTGGACTGTTAGGTTTTCAAACACACACACACACACACACAATTGTGTTTCCTTTGTTCAAATGAACATAAAGTTGATCGCGTCATATTATTCTGTTGATTGAAAATTCAAGGTAGGTGTCGAAGAATTCTATCTGCCTTACTTCATCTGCTTTAAACTTCATTGTGGCATTTTTTTTCTTGAGAATCAGAACTATGTCTTTTATTTCTTTGGGTCCTCTCTACAGTTAAAACCATGGTACATGCTCAATAAATACCATAATTAATTCTATGAGAAACAATAGTAATAACAGCAGTAGTAACTCCAGGGTGGCTTGTGAGCGTGATTTTGGAGCCAGTTGCCTGGGTTTGAATCTGCCGCTTATTGGCTGTGTGGCTTGGGATGAGCTTTCTGTGACTTAGCATCTTCATCAGTAAAAATGGAAAGGATAATAATACATGCCTAATAGGATTGTTGTGAGGAATAAATTAGTTAATATAAATTACATGGACCACTGCATGAGACATAGTAAGTACTACGTGTGCTTGCCATCATTATTTTTTTTAGGTCATTCTTATTTGTTATGAGCTCAAAAATGCATTTAAAAATATGTTCGTTGTATATTAGTAAGCATTCTAGATGTTTTGAAACAGAGAGCTTTTAAAAATTACTAGTGTCTGTGTTACCAGAAGCAGAATTCTCCTGATTGAGCACCATACAGTTATTATTGTCCACTTTTTTCTGTAATACTTTGGTAATGGAATACAGAGACATTCAACTATATTTTTCTTTTTTTAGATTTTCTTTTTCTTGCATTTAGATATTATTTGGTTTTTCTGTGCATGCATACTTTCAGCATCATAAAATTTTTTTCTGCGGTGTAACTTTTGTTGTTTATATCTTCCAGTGAAATTGTTCATGCCTAGAAGGAGAGTGGAAAGTAAGAGTTAATTTATTTAAAAACATTTTTTATATTAATTAATTTTCCAAATTTTTAGACTAAGTTTTGCACTTGCCTTAATGCATTTAGGCACAGAAAGCACCTACAAATAAAATACGGCTATCTGACTAATCAAATTATGTTTCCTTATCCTATGGGGTGAATTAAGTATAAGATAAAATATCAATAGAGGGCTTCCCTGGTGGCGCAGTGGTTGAGAGTCCGCCTGCCGATGCAGGGGACAGGGGTTCGTGCCCCGGTCTGGGAAGATCTCACATGCCGCGGAGCGGCTAGGCCCGTGAGCCATGGCCGCTGAGCCTGCAAGTCCGGAGCCTGTGCTCCACAACGGGAGAGGCCACAACAGTGAGAGGCCCGCGTACGGCAAAAAAAAAAAAAAAAAAAAAAAATCAATAGAAACATGTGAAGGAGTGCAAAACTCCTCTACTCCTTGGGCCAAGCCAAAAATATGAAAGTGGGTAAAGTGTTCTTCAGGTCTCTCATAAATTGTTATTTTAAAGCTTAAGAGTAATATATATTTTAAAAGTTATAGTAGTAATTAGCTTGAGCAAGAGGCCAATAAAATGTGCCATAGCATTTTGCAAATATAATGTATTAGTTCAGTGACCTTATGAATATTTTTTAAAGCATTTTTTTCATCATTTTTAATCCAGTGGACTAATGGCTTATTTAAGCATCTTGCTTTGATATTAAAATGTACCTATTATTGATGTCTTCTCCAGATTCCTAATGTCCCTCTTTCTCTTTCTTTTTGTTAGTGGTACTATTACTTTATTTCATTTTTTCTGGTGGTGGTGTGTACTAGTATGTCCTAATTGGCAAGTTTTTTTAAATTGAAGTATAGTTGATTTACAATGTTGTGTTAGTTTCAGGTGTATAGAAAAGTGATTCATTTATACATATATATGTGTGTGTGTATATATATATATATATATATATACACACACACATATGTTCTTTTTCAGATTCTTTTCTATCATAGGCTATTACAAGATAATGAATATACTTCCCTGTGCTATACAGTAGGACCTTGTTACTTATCTATTTTATATGTATTAACAGTGTGCATCTATTAATCCCAAACTCCTAATTTATCCCTCCACCACCAACCACCTTCTCCATTGGTAGCCATAAGTTTGTTTTCTATGTCTGTGAGTTTATATCTCTTTTGTAAACAGGTTTGTTTGTATCATTTTTTAGATTCCACATATAAGTGATATCGTATGATATTTATCTTTCTCTGTCTGATTTACTTCACTTAGTATGATAATCTCTAGGTGCATCCATGTTGCTGCAAATGGCATTATTTCATTCCTTTTTATGGCTGATATTCCATTGTGATTATATACCACATCTTCTTTATCCAGTCATCTGTCAACAGATATTTAGGTTGTTTCCATGTCTTAGTTATTGTAAATAGTGCTGCGATGAACAGTGGGGTGCAAGTAACTTTTCAATCAGCAATTTCATGTTTTCCAGATGTATGCCCAGGAGTGGAATTGCTAGATCATACGGTAACACGTTTTTTCAGAAACCTCCATACTGTTCTCCATAATGGCTGCACCAATTTATATTCTGACCAACAGTGTAGGAGGGTTCTCTTTTCTCCACATGCTCTCCAGCATTTATTATTTGTACACTTTTTGATGATGGCCATTCTGACTGGTGTGAGGTGATACCTCATTGTAGTTTTGATTTGTATTTCTCTAATAATTAGTGATGTTGCGCATCTTTTCCTGTGCCTGTTGGACACCTGTATGTCTTCTTTGGAAAAATTTCTATTCAGTTCTTCTGCCCATTTTTTGATCGGTTTGTATGTTATTTTGATATTGAGTTGTATGAGCTGTTTGTATATTTTGGAAGTTAATCCCGTGTTGGTTGAATCATTTGCAAATATTTTCTCCCATTCTGTAGGCTGTCTTTTCATTTTGTTTATGGTTTCCTTTGCTGTGCAACAGCTTTTAAGCTTAATTAGGTCCAGTTTCTTTATTTTTGTTTCCATTTCCATTACTCTAGGGGACAGATCCAAAAAAAATTGCTGCAATTTACATCAAAATGTGTTCTGCATATGTTTTCCTCTAGGAGTTTTATAGTATCCTTACATTTAGGTCTTTAAGCCATTTTGAGTTTATTTTTGTGTGTTGTGTTAGAGAATGATCTAATTTCATTCTTTTACATGTAGCTGTCCAGTTTCCCCAGCACCACTTATTAAAGAGACTGTCTTTTCTCCGTTGTATAGTCTTGCCTCTTTTGTCATAGATTAATTGACCATAAGTGTGTGGATTTATTTTTGGGCTTTCTACCCTGTTCAATTGATCTATGTGTCTGTTTTGTGCCATTACCAAAGTGTTTTGATCACTGTAGCTTTGTAGTATAATCTGAAGTCAGGGAGAATGATTCCTCCAGCTCCATTTTTCTTTCTCAAGATTGTTTTAACTATTTGGGGTACTTTGTGTTTCCATACAAATTTTAAAATTATTTGTACTAGTTCTGTGAAAAATGCCATTGGTAATTTGATAGGGATTGCATTGAATCTATAGATATCCTCGGGTAGTACGGTCATTTTAATAATACCGATTCTTCCAATCCAAGAACACAGTATGGCTTTCCATCAGTTTGTGTTGTCTTCAGTTTCTTTCATCAGCATCTTACAGTTTTCAGAGCACAGGTATTTTGCCTCTTTAGTAGGCTTATTTCTAGGTATGTTCTTTTTGATAAGATGGTAGATGGAATCGTTTCCTGAATTTCTCTTTCTGACATTTTGTTGTTAGTGTATGGAAATGCAACAGATTTCTGTATATTAATGTTGTATCCTGCAACTTTACTGAATTCATTGATGAGCTCTAGTAGTTTCCTGGTGGCATCTTTAGGATTTTCTATGTATCGTATCATGTCATCTGCAAACAGTGACAGTTTTACTTCTTCCCTTCCAATTTGGATACCTTTTATTTGTTTTTCTTCTCTGATTACTGTGGCTAGGTCTTCCAAAACTATGTTGAATAAAAGTGATGAGAGTGGGCATCCTTGCCTTGTTCTTCATCTTAGTGGAAATGGTTTCAGTTTTTCACCATTGAGAACGATGTTGGCTGTGGGTTTGTCATATATGGCCTTTATTATGTTGAGGTAAGTTCCCTGTATGCCTGCTTTCTGTAGGGTTTTGATTTTCTGTCTATTGATGTAAATGGGGTATTAAGCTCCCCCACTATTATTGTATTACTGTCAATTTCTCTTTTTATGCCTGTTATAATTTGCCTTATATATTGAGGTGCTCCTATGTTGGGTGCATATATATTTAGAATTATTATATCATCTTGGATTGATCCCTTGATCATTATGTAGTGTCCTTCTTTGTCTCTTGTGACAGTCTTTAAAGACTATTTTGTCTGATGTAAGCATTGCTACTCTGGCTTTCTTTTGATTTCTATTTGCATGGAATACCTTTTTCCATCCCCTCACTTCCAGTCTGTATGTGTCTCTAGATCTGAAGTGAGTGCCTTGTAGGCAGCGTATATATGGGTCTTGTTTTTGTATCCATTCATCAAGCCTATGTCTTTTGGTTGGAGCATTTAGTCCATTTACATTTAAGGTAAAAATCGATATGTATGTTTTTATTGCCATTTTGTTAATTGTTTTGTATTTCTTTTTGTAGGTCTTTTTTTTCTTCTTTTGTTCTCTTGTGATTTGCCGACTATCTTTAGTGTTATGTTTGGATTCCTTTTACTTTACTTTTTTAAGTGTATATCTATTATAGAGACTTGGTTTGCAGTTATCATGAGGTTTTGTATAGCAGTCTATATACATTTGTGATTGTTTTAAGTTGCTGATCTCTTAATATCAAATGCTTTTTAAAAACCCTGCATTTGTACTCTCCTCCCCTCATGATTATTGTTCTTGATATTTTACACGTTTCATGTATCCCTTACCTGTTTATTGTGGATACAGATGATTTTACTACTTTTGTATACTAACCTCCCTACTAGCTTTGTGTTTGGAGGAATTCCTACATTTACTTAATGTTTGCCTTTAGTGGTGAGCTTTTACAGGCTATAATTTTCTTGTTTCTAGTTGTGGCCTTTTCTCTTTCGCCTACAGAAGTTTTTCTTTTTTCCTTAAGTTAGTATTGTTTTTGTTTATTTTATTTTTATTTTTAACACCTTTATTGGAGTATAATTGCTTTACAATGCTGTGTTAGTTTCTGCTGTATAACAAAATGAATCAGCTATATGCATATGTATATCCCCCTATCCCCTCCCTCTTGCATCTCCCTCCCACCCTCCATATCCCACCCCTCTAGATGGTCACAAAGCACTGAGCTGATCTCCCTGTGCTATGAGGCTGCTTCCCACTAGCTATCTATTTTACATTTGGTACTGTATATATGTCAGTGCTACTCTCTCACTTCATCCCAGCTTACCCTTCCCCCTCCCCAGGTCCTCAAGTCCATTCTCTACATCTGCATCTTTATTCCTGTCCTGCCCCTAGGTTCATTAGAACCTTTTTTTTTTTTTAGATTCCATATGTATGTTTTAGCTTACAGTATTTGTTTTTCTCTTTCTGACGTCACTCTGTATGACAGACTCTAGGTCCATCCACCTCACTACAAATAACTCAGTTTTGTTTCTTTTTATGGCCGAATAATATTCCATTATGAATATGTGCCTCATCTTCTTTATCCATCCATCTGTTGATGGACACTTAGGTTGCTTCCATATCCTGGCTATTGTAAATAGTACTGCAATGAACATTGTGGGACATGTCTCTTTTTAAATTATGGTTTTCTCAGGGTATATGCCCAGGAGTGGGATTGCTGGGTCATATGGTAGTTCTATTTTTCTTTTCTTTTGTTGTTTTTTATTTTTTTGTGGTACGTGGGCCTCTCACTGCTGCAGCCTCTGCTGCCGCGGAGCACAGGCTCTGGGCGCGCAGGCCCAGCAGCCATGGCCCACGGGCCCAGCTGCTTTGCGGCATGCGGGATCCTCCTGGACCGGGGCACGAACCCACGTCCCCTGCATCAGCAGGCGGACTCTCAGCCACTGCGCCACCAGGGAAGCCCTATTTTTCATTTTTTAAGGAACCTCCATACTGTTCTCCATAGTGGCTGTATCAATTTACATTCCCACCAACAGTGCAAAAGGGTTCCCTTTTCTCCACACCCTCTCCAGCATTTATTGTTTGTAGATCTTTTCGTGATGGCCATTCTGACCAGTGTGAGGTGATACCTCATTGTGGTGTTGATTTGCATTTCTCTAATGATTAGTGATGTTGAGCATCCTTTCATGTGTTTGTTGGCAATCTGTATATCTTCTATGGAGAAATGTCTATTTAGGTCTTCTGCCCATTTTTGGATTGGGTTGTTTGTTTTTTTGATATTGAGCTGCATGAGCTGCTTGTAAATTTTGGAGATTAATCCTTTGTCAGTTGCTTCATTTGCAAATATTTTCTCCCATTCTGAGGGTTGTCTTTCTGTCTTGTTTATGGTTTCCTTTGCTGTGCAAAAGCTTTTAAGTTTCATTAGGTCCCATTTGTTTATTTTTGTTTTTATTTCCATTTCTCTAGGAGGTGGACCAAAAAGGATCTTGCTGTGATTTATGTCATAGAGTGTTCTGCCTATGTTTTCTTCCAAGAGTTTGATAGTGTCTGGACTTACATTTAGATCTTTAATCCATTTTGAGTTTATTTTTGTGTACAGTGTTAGGAAGTGTTCTAATTACATTGTTTTACATGTAGCTGTCCAGTTTTCCCAGCACCACTTATTAAACAGGTTGTCTTTTCTCCATTTTATATTCTTGCCTCCTTTATCAAAGATAAGGTGGCCATATGTGCATCGGTTTATCTCTGGGGTTTCTCTCCTTTTGTGCTAACCATACTGTCTTGATTACTGTAGCTTTGTAGTATAGTCTGAAGTCTGGAAGCCTGATTCCTCCGGCTCCGTTTTTCTTTCTCATGATTGCTTTGGCTATTCGGTGTCTGTGTTTCCATACAAATTGTAAATTTTTTTGTTCTAGTTCTGTGAAAAATGCCATTGGTAACTTGTTAGGGATTGCATTGAATCTGTAGATTACTTTGGGTAGTATAATCATTTTCATAATGTTGATTCTTCCAATCCAAGAACATGATATATCTCTCCATCTGTTTGTATCATCTTTAATTTCTTTCATCAATGTCTCATAGTTTTCTTCATACAGGTCTTTTGGCTACTTAGGAAGTTTTATTCCTAGGTATTTTATTCTTTCTGTTGCAGTAGTAAATGAGAGTGTTTCCTTAATTTCTCTTTCAGATTTTTCATCATTAGTGTATAGGAATGCAAGAGATTTCTGTGCATTAATTTTGTATCCTGTTACTTTACCAAATTCATTGATTAGCTCTAGTGGTTTTCTGGTAGCATCTTTAGGATTCTCTATGTCATCTGCAAACAGTGACAGTTTTACTACTTCTTTTCCCATTTGGATTCCTTTTATTTCTTTTTATTCTCTGATTGCTGTGGCTAGGACTTCCAAAACTATATTGAATAATAGTGGTGAGAGTGGGCAACCCTGTCTTCTTCCTGATCTTAGAGGAAATGCTTTCAGTTTTTCACTTTTGCGAACGATGTTGGCTGTGGGTTTTTCTTGTATGGCCTATATTATGTTCAGGTAGGTTCCCTCTATGCCCACTTTCTGGAGAGTTTTTATCATAAATGGGTGTTGAATTTTGTTGAAAGCTTTTTCTCCATCTCTTGAGATTATTATATGGTTTTTATCCTTCAGTTTCATAATATAGTATATCACATTGATTTGCATATTTTGAATAATTCTTGCATCCCTGCAATAAATCCCACTTGATCATGGTGTATGATCCTTTTAAGATGTTGTTGGATTCTGTTTGCTAGTATTTTGTTGCGGATTTTTGCATCTATGTTCATCAGTGATATTGGTCTGTAGTGTTCTTTTTTTGTGACATCTTTGTCTGGTTTTGGTATCAGGGTGATGGTGGCCTCATAGAATGAATTTGGGAGTGTTCCTCCCTCTGCTATATTTTGGAAGAGTTTGAGGAGGATAGGTGTTAACTCTTCTCTAAATGTTTGATAGATTTTGCCTGTGAAGCCATCTGGTCCTGGGCTTTTGTTTGCTAGAATATTTTTAATCACAGTTTCAATTTCATTACTTGTGATTGGTCTGTTCATATTTTCTATTTCTCCCTGGTTCGGTCTTGGAAAGTTTTCTAAAACATTGTCCATTTCTTCCAGCTTGCCCATTTTATTGGCATATAGTTGTTTGTAGTAGTCTCTCATGATCCTTTGTATTTCTGCAGTGTCAGTTGTTACTTCTCCTTTTTCATTTCTAATGCTGTTGATTTGAATCTTCTCCCTTTTTTTCTTGATGAGTCTGGCTAATGGTTTATCAATTTTGTTTAACTTCTCAAAAACCAGCTTTTAGTTTTATTGATCTTTGTTCTTATTTCCTTCATTTCTTTTTCATTTATTTCTGATCTGATCTTTATGATTCTTTCCTTCTGCTAACTTGGGGGTTTTTTTGTTCTTCTTTCTCTACTTGCTTTAGGTGTAAGATTAGGTTGTTTATTTGAGATGTTTCTTGTTTCTTGAGATTGTATTGTATTGCTAAAAACTTCCCACTTAGAACTGCTTTTGCTGCATCCCATAGGTTTTGGGTCATCATGTTTTCATTGTCATATGCTTCTAGGTATCTTTTGATTTCCTCTTTGACTTCTTCAGTGATATCTTGGTTATTTAGTAGCGTATAGTTTAGCCTCCATGTGTTTGTACTTTTTACAGTTTTTTTCCTGTAGTTGATATCTAGTCTCATAGCACTGTGGTCAGAAAAGATACTTGATATGATTTCAGTTTTCTTAAATTTATCAAGTCTTGATTTGTGACTCAAGATATGATCTAGCCTGGAGAATGTTCCATGAGCACTTGAGAAGAAAGTGTATTCTGGTTTTGGATGGAATGTCCTATAAATATCAATTAAGTCTGTCTGGTCTAATGTGTCTTTTAAAGCTTGTGTTGCCTTATTTATTTTCATTTCCTATGATCTGTCCATTGGTGAAAGTGGGGTGTTAAAGTACCCTACTATTGTGTTACTGTCAATTTCACATTTTATGGCTGTTAGCATTTGCCTTATGTATTGAGGTGCTTCTATGTTGGGTGCATAAATATTTACAGTTGTTATATATTCTTGGATTGATCCCTTGATCATTATGCAGTGTCCTTCTTTGTCTTTTGTAATAGTCTTTATTTTAAAGTCTGTTTTGTCTGATATGAAAATTGCTACTTTAGCTTTCTTTTGATTTCCATTTTCATGGAATAGCTTTTCCCATCCCCTCACTTTTAGTCTGTATGTGTCCCTAAGTCTGAAGTGTGTCTCTTGTAGACAGCATATATACGGGTCTTGTTTTTGTATTCAGCCAGTCTATGTCTTTTGGTTGGGGCATTTAATCCATTTACTTTTAAGATGATTATCAATATGTTGTTCCAGTTGCCATTTTCTTAATTGTTTGGGGTTTGTTTTTGTAGGTCTTTTCCTTCTCTTGTGTTTCCTGCCTAGAGAAGTTCTTTTAGCATTTGATGTAAAGCTGGTTTGGTGGTGCTGAATTCTCTTAACTTTTGCTTGTTTGTAATGTTTTTAATTTCTCCGAATCTGAGTGAGATCCTTGCTGGGCAGAATAATCTTGGTTGTAGGTTTTTCCCTTTCATCATTCTAAATATGTCCTGCCACTCCCTTCTGGCTTGCAGAGTTTCTGCTGAAAGATCAGCTGTTAACTTTGTGGGGTTTCCCTTGTATGTTATTTGTTGTTTTTCCCTTGCTGCTTTTAATATTTTTTCTTTGTATTTAACTTTTGATAGTTTGATTAATATGTGTCTTGGCGTGTTTCTCCTTGGGTTTATCTTGTATGGCACTCTCTGAGCTTCCTGGACTTGATTGACTATTTCCTTTCCCATGTTAGGGAAGTTTTCAACTATAATCTCTTCAAATATTTTTTCAGACCCTTTCTTTTTCTCTTTTTCTTCTGGGACCCCTATAATTAAAATGTTCGTGTGTTTAACGTTGTCCCAGAGGTCTCTGAGACTGTCCTCAATTCTTTTCATTCTTTATTCTGCTCTCCAGTAGTTATTTCCACTCTTTTATCTTCCAGGTCACTTATTCGTTTTTCTGCCTCAGTTATTCTGCTATTGATTCCTTCTAGAGTATTTTTAATTTCATTTATTGTGTTGTTCATCATGTGTTTGCTCTTTAGTTCTGTTACATCCTCGTTGAACGTTTCTTGTATTTTCTGCATTCTATTTCCAAGATTTTGGATCATCTTTACTATCATTCTGACTTCTTTTTCAGGTAGACTGCCTATTTGCTCTTCATTTGTTTGGTCTGGTGGGTCTTTACCTTGCTCCTTCATCTGCTGTGTGTTTCTCTGTCTTCTCATTTTGCTTATCTTACTGTGTTTGGGGTCTCCTTTTCGTAGGCTGCAGGTTTGTAGTTCCCGTTACTTTTGGTGTCTGCCCACAGTGGGTGAGGTTGGTTTAGTGGCTTGTGTAAGCTTCCTGGTGGAGGGTACTGGTGCCTGTGTTCTGCTGGGTGGGGCTGTATCTTGTCCTTCTGGTGGGCAGGGCCACATCCAGTGTTGTGTTTTGGGGTGTCTGGGAACTTAGTATGACTTTAGACAGCCTCTCTGCTAATGGGTGGGGTTGTGTTCCTGTCTTGCTAGTTGTTTGGCATGGGGCATCCAGCACTGGAGCTTGCTGGCTGTTGAGTGGAACTGAGTCTTAGTGTTGAGATGAAGATGTCTGGGAGAGCTCTTGCCGATTGATATTATGTGGGACGGGGAGGTTTCTGGTGGTCCAATGTCCTGGACTCGGCCCTCCTTCCTCGGAGTCTCAGGCCCGACACCCAGCTGGAGCACCAAGACCCTGCCAGCCACACGGCTCAGAAGAAAAGGAAGAAGGAAAACAAAAACAAAAAAACGAACAGGCAAAATCCTAGGTCAAACGGTAAAAGCAAACCTATACAGACAAAATCACAGAAAGAAGCATACACATACACAATCACAAAAAGAAAAAGGAGATAAAAAAAAAGTGTGTGTGTATATATATATATATGTGTGTATATATATATATATATATATATATAAATATATATATATATATATAAAGGAAGAGAGCAACCAAACCAATAAACAAATCCACCAGTGATGATAAGCACTAAATACTAAACTAAGATAAACCTAAAACCCAAAACAAATTAGACACAGACAGCAAACCCCTACACAGACAGCAAGTCTACAGTTGCTCCCAAAGTCCACCGCCTCAATTTTGGGAACATTCATTGTCTATTCAGGTATTCTTCAGATGCAGGGTTTATCAAGTTGATTGGTTGATTGTGGGGATTTAATCTGCTGCTCCTGGGGCTGCTGGGAGAGATTTCCCTTTTTCTTCTTTGTTTGCACAGCTCCTGGGGTTCAGCTTTGGTTTTGGCCCCACCTCTATGTGTAGGTCGCCCTCAGGCATCTGTTACCTGCCCAGACAGGAAGCAGTTAAATCAGCATCTGATTAGGTCTCTCTTGCTCACTCCGGCTTGGGGGAGGGAGGGGGGGTATGGTAGTCATAATTGGAATGCGGGACGAGCCTGAGGCAGCAGAGGCCAGCACACGTTGCAACAGCCTGAGGTGTGCCATGTGTTCTCCCGGGGAAGTTGTCCCTGGATCACGGCACCCTGGCAGTAGCGGGCTGCACAGGTTCCCGGGGGGGCAGTGTGGAGAGTGACCTGTGGTTGCACACAGGTTTTTGGTGGCAGTGGCAGCAGTGTTAGCAGTTCATGCCCGTCTCTGGGGTCCAAGCTGATAGCCACAGCTTGTGCCCGCCTCTGGAGCTCGTTTAGGCGGTGCTCTGCCTTCTGTGGGCACACTGGGAAGGAATCCCCTCTTCTTGTGCACACTGAAACAAAGGTCTCTTGCCTCTCTGGCAGGTCCAGACTTTTTCCCAGGCTCCCTCCCGGCTAGCTGTGGCGCACTAGCCCCCTTCAGGCTGTGTTCACACAGCCAACCCCAGTCCTCTCCCTAGGGTCTGATTTCCAAAGCCTGAGCCTCGGCACCCAGCTCCCACCTGCCCCGGCCGGTGAGCAGACAAGCCTCTCATGTTGGTGAGTGCCGGTCGGCACCGATCCTCTGTGTGGGAATCTCTCTGCTTTGCCCTCTGCACCCCTGTTGCTGCACTCTCCTCCGTGGCTCCGAAGATTCTCCCCCGCCACCCGCAGTCTCCGCCAGTGAAGGGGCTTCCTAGTGTGTGGAAACTTTTCCTCCTTCACAGCTTCCTCCCAGAGGTGCAGGTCCCGTCCCTATTCTTTTGTCTCTGTTTTTTCTTTTTTCTTTTGCCCTACCCAGGTACATGGGGATTTTCTTGCCTTTTGGGAAGTCTGAGGTCTTCTGCTAGTGTTCAGTAGGTGTTCTGTAGGAGTTGTTCCACACGTAGATGTATTTCTGATGTATCTGTGGGGAGGAAGGTAATCTCTGAGTCTTACTCCTCCTCCATCTGGAAGGTCTCCAACCTAAAGAAGTTTCTTTAACAGTTGCCGTAAAGCTTGTTTTGTGGTGCTGAATGCTTTTAGCTTTTGTTTATCTGTAAAGATTTTGATTTCTCCATCTAATCTGAATCAGAGGCTCGCTGGGTAGAGTATTCTTGGTTGTAGGTTTTTCCCTTTCATCGTTTTAAATATATCATGCCACTCCCTTCTGGCTTGCAGAGCTTCTACTGAAAAAATCAGCTGATAGCCTTATGGGAGTTCCCTTGTAAATTATTTAGTGCTTTCCCCTTGCTGCCTTTAGTATTCTCTCTTTATCTTTGATTTTTGTCATTTTGATTACAGTGCGTCTTGGTGTTTTCTTCTTTGGGTTAATCCTGTATGGGATGCTCTGTGCCTCCCGGACTTGGTTGACTGTTTTCTTTCCCAAGTTAGGAATGTTTTCAGCTATTATCTCTTCAAAGTTTCTCGGGCCCTTTCTCTCTTCTCCTTTTGGGACCCCTATAATGTGAATATTAGTTCATTTGCTGTTGTCCCAGAGGTCTCTTAAACTGTCCTCTTTTCTTTTCATTCTTTTTTCTTTTTTTTGTTCAGCAGCAGTGTTTTCCACTACTCTGTCTTCCAGCTCACTGATCCATTCTTCTGAATCATTTAGTCTACTATTGATTCCTTCTAGTGTATTTTTCATTTCAATTATTGTATTCTTCATCTCTAGTTGTTCTTCATGCTTTCTAACTCTTTGTTAAAAACTTTTAACTGCTCCCTCTGCGCATCCGTTCTCCTCCCAAGTTCTTTGATCATCTTTACTATCATTACTCTGCACTCCTTCTTGGGTAGATTGCCTATCTCCACTTTACTTAGTTATTCTTCTGGGGTTTTATTTTGTTCCTTCATCTGGAACGTATTCCTCTGCCACCTCATTTTGTCTAAGTTGCTTTTTCTATTTTTATGTGTGTGGTGAGTTAGTTCTATTTCTTGACCTTGGAGAAGTGGCCCTCTTTAGAAGACATCCTGTGCATACCAGCTGTGTACTCCCCTCTCATTACCCAAGCTATATGCTCTAGGGATCTCTTCTAAGAGGTCTGTGTGGGTCCTTCTGTTGTGGTAGGCCGACTGTGTGGGCATTCTGGTAGCACTGATGGGCCCCTAGTCCAGTTGGTTGCCGGGCCCTGCCTCATGTGGATGCTGCTGCCTGCTGTTTAGTGGGACCTGGTAATTACTTGGCTGGTTGTGGAATCTTAGGGGCCCCCAGGGCTAGTGCTGTCTTACTGGTGGGCGGAGTCAGAGTCCCGAAGACTCTTGGGCTGTTGCCCACCCTCTGGCATGTGAAGCCAGATCCTTGAGTTAGTGCCGGATACTGGCAGGCAGAGCTTGTTCCTGGAGTCTGGCTGCAGGACCCAGGGATCCTAGAGCTCGTTTCAGATCACTGAGGGGGCAGGGGAGCTTAGTTCCTGACACAGTTGCATGTTGGGTATGGGGCCCAGTGTGTCCTAAAGGTTGCATTTTCCTTCTAGTGGGCAGGCCCATGGCCCAGCTAGTCCCAGGGTAGGGTCTGGCCTGCATGTGGGGTCATAGTTTTCTTTCTCCTGGTGTCTGCACCCTGTTGGGTGAGGCTGCTCTAGAGGCTTGTTCAGGCTTCCTGGTAGGAAGGACTGGTTCCTGTCCCCTGGTGAGTGAAGCTACGTCTTGGTCCTCTGGTGGGCAGGTCTGTATCTAGGGGCATATCTAGAGGTTGCCGTGGGCTCTTTAGTCTGTAGGCAGCCTGGCTGCTGATGGGTGGGGCTGTCCCTTCCCAGTTCGTTGTTTGGCCTGAGGCGTCCCAGCACTGGTGCCTACAGGCTGTTGGGTGGGGCCAATGAGCCAAGATGGCAGCCCCTGTGTTCACATGGCTGAATGTTGCCCAGTATGTCTGACACCAGTGTCTGTGTCCCCAGATTGAGCCACAGTCGCCCCGCCCCCCCCGCCCCACCTCTCCAGGAGACTCTCCAAGACCAGCATGTAGGTCTGGCCCAGGCTCCTATCAAATTACTGCTTTTGCCCTTGGTCCTGGTGTGCGTGATTTTGTGTGTGCCCTTTAAGAGTGAAGCCTCTGTTTCCCCCAGCCCCGTGGAGCTCCTACTCCCATTCATTGGCTTTCAGAGCCATATGCTCTGGTGGCTCCTTTTCCCTGTGCTGGACCCCTGGGTTGGTGAGACGGACGCTCAGAAGTCTCACTCCTGTGGGAGAACCTCTGCCCTATAGTTATTTTCCAGCGTGTGGGTTGCCTGCCCCTGGGGGGTGTGGGATTTGATTATATTGTGAGTCTGCACCTCCTACCCGTCTTGTTGTGGTTCCTTCTTTATGTTTTTAGTTGTAGATCTCTTCTTGTCACCATCATTATTATTATGATTGTTGTTACGGTGATGATAACCAAAAGTATATGATAGGACCAAAGTGTCCTTGCACTTGTCCCTAATATTGTTTTAGCATCTGTGAATGTGCACATTGCACTATTCTAAAATGGAAGCAATGTTCAAACTGCCCTGAAGTATATTTCATCTTTTCTACATTTTGTATTACTTAAAGGATCACACTTACAAGGCAGCAGCCCATTTAAAAACCATCCATGGAGGAAAAACAAAATTCCTTTTTATATTAGAACGTTCCACATGCTTTAAATTAGGGTTTATCAGTAGAGCTGAAAGTTTATCCTAATTGTTAATATAGTTTGAAATTAGGTTTGTTTTGAAAAGCAAAAAATTTTTTTCATAATTCTCCCTACATAGAATAGGAAGTTGTTTCCATTTTGGCTCTGATGTAAAAAGAAGAGGAAAGAGGCTGTTTTCTTCCTTTTCTATTTAGAACTGGGTTCCTGGTACAGGTGCAATTCATATCGTATCACACTGAGTCACAAGATCTACAAACATGAATCATCAAAACATGCTTCAAGTTTCACAGGTTATGGGGACATTTAGGAAGTAACATTTTTCACTACTCTTCCAATTCTTCTGTATGTTTGAAAATTTCAGAATAAAAAGCTGGGGAAAAACCCAAGAAAAATAAAATAAAAGTAGGGAGGGATGGGGACCATAAGTCCCTTATCTGACTTTTAAGCAACCCACGGTTCTCCAAAATGTTGGAAGTATTATAATCTTACCAAAGACAGCACAGGGTAGGAGCAAGTCAGAATATTCATAAGGCAGAGTTATATTTACACAGCTGTATATTTATAAGGTTGCCCATCAGTGGGCTGTCTGGTTCTTAACGTAGAAGACACCAAAAATGATGCTTGTAAAGTTGAAAATATATCTCTGTCTTCTCTGGAACCCCATACCCCAATAACCAGGACCCCCTGTTTGGCCATGTTGTGCCCTCTGACCTTTCCCCTTATGTCAGAGTCCATGTCAGGAGGGGTTCCTCCTTGGGATTTTCCAAACTGCAACTGAGAGAAGACAGTCCATGTCTGACGGAGAGATGTGATTTGTGAGGACCAGAAACTTGTTTCCTATCTGTGGTGAAAGTATTTTAAGAGCATCAAATCAATACATAGAGAACAAAAATAAGAAGCAGTCAAAGGACCGCGTGCTAGAAAAAGCCACCAATTAGAAGCCAGGAAGATGAGAAAGGACTGGCAAAGGTCTGTGTCTGTGTCACAATCACAATTCAATCAGGGAGATGAACATTTTTAGGATTCTCTATTTTGGGTCAAATGACCTTCCTTTACTCCTTGACCTCTCTAGTGAGCTAACTCCTACTTAAAAGCACCCCTTGGGTGTCTTGGAGGATCTCAAATTTCATGTGTTCAAAACTGAACTCCTGATCTTCCTCTCAAAAACCTATTCCCTGGCATGTTCTCCATTTCAGTTGCTGGCAATTTCTTCCTTCCAGTTGCTCAAGTTCAAACATTTGGAGTCATTTTTGATGCCTCTCTTTCTCACATGCTGCATCTGATATCAAGAGATGGCTCATCCTTGCCAGATATGCAGACTGTAACCACTTGTCACCATGTCCACGGATGCCATAGCGCCCAAGCTCCATTGTTTCTTGCTTGGATTACTTGAAGAGCCTCCTAATTTGTCTCCTTGCTTCCCTCTTGCCCTCCTAACAACATGGCTTCTCATCTCACAAGTCAGGTCATAAGATTCCTTTCTCTACTTTGGCTCCTTCAAATACAGAGTAAAAATCATCATGATGAACTATAAGCCCTCATAGCAATAAAAATTAACAAAACTAGTTCTTATTCAATCTAACTTACCTAGCCTTCAGCCTCATCTCCTATCTCTCTGCCCACCTCACCATCGTACCCCAGCCATGGTCCCTTTCCTTCACTGATCTCAGACAAGGCAAGCACACCGCTACACTTCTACCTCGGGGATTGGTACTTGCTGTTCCTTCTGCCTCAAATACACATCTGCCAGATGTTAGCACGGTCACCGCCCTCCCTCACTTCCTTCAGGCATATCTCTTCATATCTCACACCAGAAGTCTTCTCTGATCATTCTACCTGAAGTAGTACCCTTTTCCTCTGCTTTTCCTTATAATACATATCACCAGCTAATACATTATTTATGTCTTCCTCCAACTTAGAATATATGCTCCACAAGGACATTTTTTGTTCATTGCTTGTCTTAGCACCTAGAACCATGTCTATCACATGGTAGGCACACACAAGAGGTTTTCTGAACGAACCATTCAGAATCCTTCCAGTACATCTCATGTTTCTATGTCTTTTACCCAAGCTAGCTTGAATCCGTCCTCATACTGGTGTAAAACAGTTCAACTCAAATTTTACCTCACTCACATTTCTTTCACTGAGGTGTATCAGATTACATAATGATAGCTCCTTTTCCCCTACATCTTCCTATCTTGTTGCTGACCACTTATTAAGTTCTGAGATAGCTGCCATTTAACAGTTTTCTCAGCAATTTGGAAAAAGCTCAGTTCTCCTTTGCTACTGTATTGTACTATTATAATATTGTGACTACAATAATTTAATAATTTTTTTCAACTGACTTAATATTTGAAAGTCATGAAACATTCATTTCCCCCCTGAAACTATAGCCTCTGTTCTCAAAATCAGAAATCGAGAGTCCAGGATTCAATTAAGAACAAATTCTGCCACCTTTGAGTTATCTAAGCTTGTCACTTCTTCCATTTCTCCTTCCTGCTATTCAAATTTTAACAGTATCAGGGCTTTTTCTAGCACTGGTCCACTGGAAGGTGAGAGAACACGTACATATCAAATTAGTATGTCTACTTGACCATAGTCCTAATCAAGGAGTTGAAGTCTTGGTAGTTCAAGAATGTTGGCTAAAATGGAAGTGAGAAAGTACCGTGAGTTCACTTGCCCGACATCCTTGGTCTCCCATCTCTTTTCTAAGGGCCCATGATAATTTTAAGATTTCTCAGGAAACACAGTCAATGAACACTGGCTAATTTTCCATCAGCAAAGATCTCAAACTCTTTACTACTACAAGTCACCTTTGTTCTTCCTATGATGCCACTCTCCTTTTTAGGGTCCACTTCATTATGAAATGTTCTGGTGTTTTAATGGACCCACATGAATTTACATTTACCCTTAGGCAATGTCAACTTTCAAAAAACTAAGAATAAACTTGCAAAAAAGAACCAATCCTCATACCACTTTATAGTTTTGATTTCTACTTAGCACTAATGTGATTTTAATATGTCACCATGGATTCATTTATTTTAACTTCCACCCATTGACTTATTAACCTTTTCACATTTGAGACTGGATGTCAAAGAGAAACTTTTTTTTTTTTTTTTTTTTTTTTTGCGGTACGCGGGCCTCTCACTGTTGTGGCCTCTCCCGTTGCGGAGCACAGGCTCCGGACGTGCAGGCTCAGCGGCCATGGCTCACGGGCCCAGCGGCTCCACGACATGTGGGATCTTCCCGGACTGGGGCACGAACCCGTGTCCCCTGCATTGGCAGGCG
The DNA here is from genome assembly GCF_039906515.1 of Pseudorca crassidens. Lineage (NCBI taxonomy): Eukaryota > Metazoa > Chordata > Mammalia > Artiodactyla > Delphinidae > Pseudorca > Pseudorca crassidens. Next base: position 48,616,168 of record NC_090298.1, on the reverse strand, counting down.
GACTCTCAACCACTGCGCCACCAGGGAAGCCCCAAAGAGAAACTTTTACAATATTTCAAGGGATTGAATATTCTGAAAATTGTAGCTTTAAGAAGCATATTTGTCAGTATTACTTCTGGGTATATATCCACAGGAATTGAAAGCAGAGTATCAAAGAGATATTTGCACATCCGTGTTCACAGCAGCACTATTCACAATAGCCTACAGGTGGAAGCAACTCAAATGTCCACTGACAGATGAATAAACAAAATGTGGTATACACATACGATGGAATACTACACGACTTTAAAAAAGGGAGGAGATCCTCTCATATGCTACAACACGGATGAAACTTGAGGACACCATACTAAGTGAAATAAGCCACTCATAAAAAAGACAAATACTGTAATAATGCCACTTACATAAAGTCTCTAAGGCAACCAAACTCATAGAAATGGAAAGCAGAATGGCAGTTACCAGGGTCTGTGGTATAGGGAGGAATAAGTTGTTGTTTAATAGGTATGTAGTTCTGTAAGATGGGGAAGCCCTGGAGATCTGTTTCATGGCAATGTGAATACACTCAACACGACACACAACACTTAAAAATGCTTAAGGTGGTACGTTTTATGACGTGGTTTTACCACACACACCAAAAACGTATTTGCGTCATTTTGCATTTAGATTTTGGATGGAGAGGGGGTGGGACAGATGTTTATAATGTATATGTAGCATTTACCCCTCATATTGTAATTTCCTTTAAACCACACACACACAGAAACCTCTAACAAACTTAGCATTTAATAAATATATCAAGTACTGAGCATCTTCAATAATAGTTTATTAGGGAAGAATGACCAAATGTACAGACTGAAGAAAAACTGGCTATTCTGTCCCATGTTTTATCTCTGTGATCATCTGATTTATGTCTGTCTTTTCCACTAAGCAGAAAAGTAAGCTCCAGTGTCTGGTTTTATTCACCATTACATCTCCAGGGCCTAGAAAACAGTACATAAATATTTACTGAATGAATGAATATGGTATTAAAACACTTGGAGATGTGGTAACACCCACGTCCATAATCACTGAATTCAAGCGTAATTAGAGATATACCATAAAGGAGGCAGAATCAACTTTCAAAAAACTAATTTTAATCAAAACAAAAATTGTTGATCATTAACAAGTTTATAAAACAGTGATTTAGTTACATAAATAAATTGATATCAGTGTATCAAATCTTAATTACTTTCAACTTCATGAGCATGTTTACATGGGTGATGAAGTACAACCTTTTTTTTTTCTTTTTACCTATTATAATAAATAAAATGGAGCGCATGAAATAGTTCTTCTAAACAAAAATACCTACAAACATACCTCTAGCATGTTCTCTAATGAAGGGAACAAGAGACACTGGACAACTTTTGCACCAAAACATAAAAATTGCTTTAAAAAGCACAAGGTTACAGAACCATCAGCTAAAGTAAAGACACTATACTGTAACCAAAGTTGGTATTTAATAATATAATGAACAGTTTGGTAGTTAGATCTCCAGTTTGGTTATTTTAAAGCATTAAGACAAGGCAAGATAGAAGGCTGCTTTTGTTTTGAGTAATTCTAGAGAAAATAAAATATATTTAAAAAAAAGAAAGAAAACTGAAAAGTAGAACAGTCATACCTACACAACTTTCTGTCCTGCACAAAGTCAAAATACCTATGCAGAATAGATATATAATATATATAATGTTATTTGTGCACAAAGGTTAGCTTATTATTAGCTCACTGCAAAGGCGTAATGTATCAGATGTCAATTATTTTGGAAAACATTTTGCGTTTTGTCAAAAGGATATTTCTTTTAAGTTTCCTAGGCTAGGAGGCACGAACCCCAGTTCCGGCATACTGTATATTCTTAATGCTAAGGCTTGCTGCTCTGGCTGTGTATTTTGTTGCCCCTCTTTATTCTAGTGCCTGTTACAAGCATGTGTGGTGTAGTGGTTGTGGTTGGTGTGTCTTGTGTCTGTGTGTATACATATATATATGTATACATAAGTTGTATAAATATATATACATATATAATTTCTCCCAATAGATCTCAGTCAAACCATGCAATCCAAAAGGTGGCTCTGCATAGATGCCCAGCATGAAGTTCACCACCTGAGCCAACCCTGAAGCAAGGCGCACTTTTAGTCCTTCTGATAGGTTTTCTCTCAGTTTTTTTTTTGTTTTTGTTTAAAACCAAGCTACTGCAGCTTCAAGTATTTTGCATTACATAGAATATTTTTTATAAATTAGTTAATGTTATATTTTCAATATTCAGACATATACTATAATATATATACAGTACAATAAATGCTCTCATTCTTTTTTTTATTTTTATTTTTTTGATAAATCCCTGAGAATGTATGTTGACAGTCGCTAAGTTTCCACATGCACAAGCATTGTGTGCCATGCTTCTGGACGAACAGCACTGCAAAGCCACGTGGGTCAGCCTTTTAACTATTAGTATTTTCGTTTTGTTGGTTTGTTTAAATATGCTGAAAATGTAAAGATGAGTTACAAAGGAGTAAAGCTGAATCCATTCGAGGTACTTATCACAGGATGGAGGTGTTTTGTTTGGTTTTTAAAGCCATTTCAATTATTTTTTTTTGAGGCTGTGAACGTATACAGAAAACAGGAGAGCTATGTGGACTTTTGCCACTTGACAACATATACTCAGTGTAAACCAAACCTTTTTAACCTCTCTCTCATACAAAACCAAAAAAACAAACAAAAAAAAAAAGAAGAAAAATAATAAAATAAAAACAAAGGAAAAGGGAAGAAAATTAAAAACACACAAACTTTCACATGACAATTTAGTCTGCAAACGCAATATAACTATACACATATAATACCGGTGTGGCTCTGTTCTTTAAGTTAAAAAGGGTACAAAGGCAGGCTCAAGTAAAAACAAACTGTCCCCCCCATTCCCACCCCCACCCCCATTCATACAAGTTCTATCAACCAAACCTCTCCCGAACCAACATCATCAGTTTCTTTTTGCCTTTGTAGATTTGTTTCAGGTTGTCGATGAACTGTGTAAACTGAATGTGTCCATCATGCGCCATTAAGAAGGTCTCTCGGGCCTTGCTGAGGAACTCTATAAACTCACTATAGTGCCGAGGACTGATGTGTGTGAGCCGTGAGTGTGTCGTGTTGATGTAGGCCCCAATTGTGGCATCCAAGAGTTGCCTCAAGGGGGCTTTGTCCAGTGACATGAGCTTACCAGAGTTCCTCCTTCCGTGAAGTCCCACCATGCCAGGAGTGGTCAGAGTGCATCTGCGCAAAATGTCTGACAGTACCGTTGCACACTTGACACTCTTGACCACCAGAGGTATTATAGCTGCAAGCTCATTTTTACCAAGGGAGTGGCTAAGCGCACAGGCCCACAAAACGTCATTAATGGCAGGGTGCGTGTCCTGATTGTAGCTCAGGTTAAGATGGGTCATGGCCAGGGTGGCCAGCTTGTAGGCCCTCATGGGGTACCCGCGGTGCTCCATGTACCGTGCTATTGTAAAGAGCTGGGTGTAGCTCATGCCAGTTGTAGCAGCGTCAAGAACAATTTGGTACGCCGTCTCAAAAGCTATGTGATCCTTTTCACACAGGGTCAGCGCGGAGAGGGCACAGTTCTGAGGGTCCTTCATAGCGCACTGCAATGCAAGTGTCCGGGCGCTGCTGGCCAGCTTTTCCTGCTGGTGGCAGTCCAGGTGGAGGCGGACGATGGTGCTGTTGGACATCACGGTGGTTGCAACAATACTTGTGGCTTCAGTGGGAGTAAAAAGCGTAAACCAGCTCTGCATGATGCTGTCCAGGGCATAAACACCTGCAAGGAGCACAGAGAAGCCCCATTACTGACGAGAGGCTGCCCAGAGGTCTTGCCTTATTTCCACTTTATAATCAATGCTTACATTGTTAACCATCACAGGACATGAGCTAGGTCAGAAAATCCTGTAAGGTAATGTGCCTGGGAGCAACCTTTTAGAATAAGGTTATTATAGATTGCTATTCAGTGAAATGCCTGAGAGGAACATGAACTTGCTGTAATAAAGAACTAATCCTCTCGGCAGCTGGTATTTGCACTGTGCTGCTGCCTGCTTGCCATCGCAGACAATGGCTTTTTGCTAATGAGTTCTAGTTCACTGGGGCCTCCTGTCAGTTACCCACCACAGAATCTGAGTCAGAAAAACTACAACCCTCACCAAAATGGGGAGTTTTTATGTGGTCTGTGTGTAAGTTTAAAGTACACACAATACAAAGTGATTAAGCACGCAAAGAAGCAGGAAAATGTGACCTATAATCAAGAGAAAAGAGTCGACAGAAGCAGACATACAGACGACTCAGATGTTTGTTTGAAATGGATGACAAGGTCTTTAAAATAACCATTTTAAGTACACAGACGCAATATGCCTCAGCTGTAGGAAAATCCTAAACGTGGGCCATTTAAAGCACAGGTACTAAATCTAAGAGAAATTAGGCCTATTTCTTGGTGCAGGGGTGGGGGAGTGGTGTGGCAGTTCTTAAAATGGTTTTATCCTTGTATTGCTTCACTAAAGCATCACTTCAGTAATATAATTTTTTTTTTTTTTGTGGTACGTGGGCCTCTTACCCCTCTGGCCTCTCCCATCACGGAGCACAGGGTCCAGATGCGCAGCCTCAGCGGCCACGGCCCACGGGCCCAGCCGCCCCGCGGCACGTGGAAACCTCCCAGACCAGGGCGTGAACCCACGTCCCCCACACCGGCAGGCGGACTCACAACCACTGCGCCACCAGGGAAGCCCCAGTAATATAATTTTTATACTGAGACCAATTTCCCTTTTTCCAAGATAACATACCATTATAGATTAATAAAAGAAAAATAACAAGAATGTTTTTACAGTATCTGCTGTGTCAATCTTTAGCTAAGCACTGAGGTAGCAGTGTCATCTCAGCAAGAGGTGTGTATCCTTTTCTGATGCAAATAAGATGACAGTTTAACCCACATTTATTTCCAACAGCCACCATTTTGTTTGCGTTGGCCTTATCGCCAGGAATGTATGGGTTTTTTAGTTATGATTTATTGCTGCAGAGGGGAAATAGTTGGCTGAAGGGTCTCACAGATTGCACTGTATGGTCAACTGGGGATCTTCCTTTTTTTTTTTTTTGCGGTACGCAGGCCTCTCACTGTTGTGGCCTCTCCCGTTGCGGAGCACAGGCTCCGGACGCACAGGCTCAGCGGCCATGGCTCATGGGCCTAGCCGCTCCGCGGCATGTGGGATCTTCCCGGATCGGGGCACGAACCTGTGTCCCCTGCATCGGCAGGCGGACTCTCAACCACTGCGCCACCAGGGAAGCCCAGGGATCTTCTTATGGCTACTACAAATTCTCACAAAGCTCACCTAAACCACCCCCAGTGGTCATTTCTCTGTTGGATACCCTGACGAATGCCCTCAGATGAAGAAAAAACTCAGTGCAACTAGATAACTTTATATTGTTTTCATTAAAGTGACCTGAACCATTAACCCACAGTCTAAAGTTAGTTCCAAAGATGGTTTGCTGCCTACCAAAGATTCACCCTGGAATATGAAACTGTAAACTTGATTATCACAAAAGTTACTGAAAGCACCTTAAGTGTGACAGAACAGCTGAATAAAAAGTGCCTGCTCCCTGACTTATTCCATTTTAAGTAAGAGGTGGAGCCCCACAGATGTGACAGGAACAATGCAAGTGTGTATAACTGAAGGCTGACGGTGGGGTTCGGGGAAGAGAGCCCCTGTACGTTGCCAGAAGGGGCAGGAGCCTTGGAGAAGTCAAGGTAAAGAAGTGAAAATGTTCTTCTCTGTACCTGGAAATAAGTGAAATCTGAGCGCGGGGAGCCTTGGAGTGCCCCTGCCCCGATTTACGTACCCACTTCAGTAGCACACGTTACCAGCCACCTGACCATCTCCCGCCGGCGCCAGTTTAAGGTTGACAGTGTCATTCGCATAACCTATGAAGACAGGATAACAAAATGTTTTGGAAGATTATCCCTAAGTCAATGGAAAAAGAGAACAATTCATTCCAAGGTATACATTACTAGGCAGACTCCCTACTGCCAGGAGGACGGACAGCCTTATTTCGAATAAAGCTGTGCATATGAATTTGGACTTACCCACAGTCCCCCTTGCTGGCTTTGCCCCAGCCTGGGAGGCAGGAGGTCTGTGTTCTATTCTACTCCTGGGAGGCCAACTGACTAGACGTGGCAGCCTGGGCAAGTAACTCAATCGACCACTTCTCTCCTCTGCAAAATCCACGGGCTGGACTGGCACAGTGAACACAGCCACGCCCTCGTCCCTTCTCCAGCTTTCACAGTCCATGGTTCTAAATTTCTGAGCCACCTCATGAATTAATCCTGACTAGGAACCCTCAGTTGGCAAAGAGGTTTTCTTTTTAAATAATTGTTTTAGTTATCCCTTCAATCTCTGGTTGTTCCTTCCTGGCGATTAAGAAGATAACCCCAGGTCTATAGAAAGAAATCACCTTTGGCATCATTAGCAATCTAATTTTGTTTTTTACTTTCTAATAGATTCCAAGATAAAATTCACCATATCGTCCTGCTTCCCTCATTTGTTAAGATTCAGAGCATCTAGGGACGTAATACTCCTAAAGCCTTGGAAAGGTCCTATGGGATTCCTTCCTGGGTCCCAGGAAGAATGAGGCAGGGAGCAAGCTCTCAGTAATCTGCCGTTTACCAAAAAAACCTGCCAGAATTCCAAATACCCAGAAAACTCATGTTAATGGTTCTTTCTGCATCATACCTTTAAGAGGAAAATGATAACAAAAGTAAGCCAAACAACAAGAATTTATTTTTTAAAAGAAAACTTCTAAAATGTCATTGTATAGCTTAAATGCAATCTCCCATGCCCTCTGCTTGTAGAGTACTGTAAGTGGCAAGTGCGTTTTTCTACAGTCTAATTCTTTAACGTTATTAATCACTGTTAAGGAGAAGCCATAAGTAGAAAACCATATTAATCATCTAATTGGGGCATTCTAGTCCCCATACTTTAGAAAATTAGAAGATGACAATTTCTTTCACTGCTTTTTATGGAGGGAAAAACACAAATGTTAATAGAGATTCCCTGAGAAAAGTAGAAATATAAACTTCAGTTCCTGGTTTATACAATAATCTTTTCAGATACTATAAGGAAGCAAACATCTATCTGCATGACTAACTCAAAATGTCCTTGGTAATATGTCTAAGGCCTGCTGAAGCTGAAACTGGACCCCGGCCCAATCCCTCTTCCTTTACCCTAATTTTCTCAGGGTTATAAAAAAAGGAGTCAGAACTGTCCATCTATCATGAAAATGCAAACATCAGTACATATCCATACTTCCTCTAAAAATTTAACCCTAACAAATGAATCGTTGTTATACATGAGAGCTTTATTTAAGCCATGTATAGGAAGAACTCTTCTTCAATTCATTAAAGGAGAAACAGTGATGTTAAGGCTCTAGTACAGAAGATGATTTTTTACTGAAAGACACAAACAGGGCTTCTAAAGGTACTGTCCTACACATGAGGCAGCAGTCTGGTTCAGGTGGGAATGACCACAACTGCGAAGCCCAGTGCACTCCTGAAGTCTAGCAGATCTGTGCACCAAAGAGTCATGTACCTGCACTAAAAAATCCGAACAAACAGCAACACCCTAGGATGATGCTTTTATTTAGCAGTCCTTGGTGCCCCAGGAAAGACCACAGTCACATACCTGCAGGCCCAGCTCCAGAGACACCTTCAAAAGAGTGATGTCTGGCAAACTGTCCATGAGAGTTGCTATTTTAAATGCATCTTGGGCAAGCTTGAAGATGTGGGATGAGGAGTGAATGTTTTTCTGGATGGATTCTAATACTGTTTCTAGCCTCCGAACATCGCCTGCAACGAACAAGGGGAAACCAAATCAAAGCAAAGCAAGGCAAAGCAAAACAACAACAACAAAAATCACACAACCACAACCACACACACACACACAGACACACACACGGAGTTAAAAAAGGAACAAAACAAAACACAAAGTACAAGTTTACTTTACATGAAATGTTCACAGATGGCACAGATGTTACAACTAAGTGTCCCAAGGTTATTGCATATCTATGAATCCCGGCTTCAGGAAAAAGATACACTGAGACACACACTCATGACTAAAAGCACATGTGAACCAGAACCAACATGAGATAGCAAATAGTTCTCTCAGGTTCCTGCTTTTTTATTTCTGGTGAATATTTCAGGGAGAATTTAATCTGCCTCTGAAGCTCACCCACCATTTACATGGCATGGTAACTAAACCCAAACTCTGCCAGCAGCAAGTTTAATGATGCAGTTAAATGAGGAAAATGCCGGCTCAACTGAGTAGCACCTGTTTTGCTTCATAAGCTAACATCTAAAGAAAAGGATCCCTTACAACATAAGCACCATTATTGAGAATCTGATGGAAAACACGACCCTTAAAATAAAAAGGCAAACTAACAAAATAATCATGAGGCCTCAGGACAACCCAGTACCTTTGGCTGCAGTGAGCATAGTGGATGCCAGCTCGCACTGCTGGGATTCTATGTGGCTTAGAGTGAACCAACGAGGGTACCGGTTGGGAACAACAGATGCCATGTGGTGTGGACGGGTGAGGTCTCCCGCTGGAGCAGTGGATTCCAACACTAGCAACCTGTAATGACAAGACAAGGCAGGCGGCTCTTAGTTACCACTTGTTCATCACCCTGGCCACAGGGACTGCCCAGAAGCCAGAGGAGCAGGTAGATGCTGGGAGCGATTGTTCAGGTCCTCCGTGAGGGAAGAGCTGGTACAGCTACATTTTGCTGTCTGGATGCTAAAGTTACCTCGTTAATTGCCCATCGCCTAACCCTAAGAGGTTTCCTTTCTTTAGCATCATTCAGAAAACGGCAACATTCAAGGAAATTAAGACATGTAACAATGGAGAGGTTTAAAACACAAGTCTTAATGTTTACCTACTGTAAAATTTCTGAATCTTATCACTCATTAAAAAATCAAAAGAAACTGATAGTCAAGTGGATATTTAAAACTGAGATTACAACTGTTAGGAATCAATGTATAGCTGAGACAAATAAGTTTAACTTATTAAAACAAAGTAAGAAGGAAAGTAAAGCAAAAATGACTTGTTTCCATATATTCATACTTTCTGCATAATTAGTTCCTTATTACTTCAGAAATCTGTAGTTAGAAAATGTTCTATCAATCATATCAGAGATGATGGATGCAAATGATCCAAGTATTTGTCCCTTGACAGACTTGCATAAATTCAGCATGATTTCTTATTTTAATCAATGTATCTTTAAGAATATGTTGACAAATAAAGAACAACTATTGAAACAAAGCACATGCTTGGCGGTCTCTTTTAAATATAAATAAGCACCAAAGAGATTAGTAGAGTAGCTCTAACTGCAATAATTTTTTTACAATCATCAAAACACTGACCTTCCCTCAAGTACACCAGTGTTAGGGACTGTGGAGTAAGAGCTGGGGACCAGGAGAAGTTAGCAGGGTCAGGGTGTGATGCTGGGCTTGGGGCCCTACCCAACAGCAATTATTGCTCTGGTAAGCCAAATCCCTCATTCCCTTTTCCTTTTATCTAGGAACAGAGATGCTAGCATTTGATGGTGGCAATTAAGTAGTAAGGATTTTGGTGGGGTTGCTATTTAGCTTTTTAAAAACCCAGACTATCCCTATATTCACAGGCAGATCCTTCCAGAGTTGCTGTAGAGCACACTAGTCAACGTCCCTGGAAAGATGAGAAAATGATTGTGAAAATGCCCTTCTTCAGTATCTCCCCTCTCTTTCTAGAAAGACTACAAAGCAAGTAAGTTACCTGTCTCTTTTCCTTCCTGTTCCCCTGGCTGCCTTGAGATGCTCTAGTAGTTCACACCGCCTCCCTCCCATGGCCATCCTTTGGCTGAGGGCGTGTGGCAGGTAGAAGAGAAGAGGTGGAAAACAATTCCCCTGTGCCCTGCTAGTGTCCCCCGTGAACGAACTGCCTGGGCAGCAACCAAGGGTGGACGTAAATGAGTTTCTGAGTGTTAGAAAAGCAAGCCTCCCCACCTGAAAGATACCTTCCCATAAGCCAGAACCACAGAGAAACCTTAGCTATTTTACCCTTAAACTTTACAGTAACTGTAGCAATAGCATCTGGTGGCTTCATAACATTAGTATCCTTCCCTTTACCACAGGAGCAGAATTGTTAGGATTTGAGTAAGTATAGAGCTGAACATCTGTCTTCACCTGATAACTTCCATTTCAGCTTCCCAAAATGGGAATAGGAATGTACTTATAAAACTGTGCTCTAAAATACAAACCAAGTGGTACAAAGTAATTTGGTGGGGGACTTTTGCTTATGTTAGTTATTTTATTTTTTGATATTTTAAAAACAGACAAGAGAGAACTTTTAAGGTTTCTCTGATATGTTAATGAGATTTCATGTTGCCAAGGAAAGCATGTCAAATTAAAGGATGTCAGCCTCAATACACAATGACACACAGGTACACATATACACACACACAAATACAAACACACTCTATTGCTGCATAAAAGAGGCCTCCTGTGACTTATAAGCTATACTCATACAGGAAAGGCATTGTTTTTGAATCCATTACACTGGCTGCAGAGACAGTATCTTCGATGAAAAGTTTCTGTGGAATCAAACTGTTCTCCAGCACCTCAAGCTTTTAGGTGTGTACGTGGTTTGTCTTTAGGTGGCAATAACAGAGTCTAATCGGCACTTTAACAAAAGTGTGTTAATTAAAGAGTTGCACAACAATGTAAATGTACTTAGTGCCACTGAACTGTACAGTTAAATATGGTTGAAATGGTATGTTTTATATTATGTGACTTTTACCACAATCAAAAAAAATTTTTTTAAAGTGTGTTAATTTGAAAAAAAGATAAAAGGAAAAAAGCTCATGTTTTAAGAAAGGTAGGTATTCCTTTCAGGTCCTTAAAGTTTAAAAGGCTATAAATAAGACTGAAAAATTTAATCTTGAGTTCATTAAAAAATATTCAGCTAGAACAAATTCGTGATAAAAATAATTATTTTGTGAACTGACTTTTTAAAAGGAGGGTGAAAACAGGAAGGTCAGCAGCAGAGAATGTGTTCTAATTGTTATCACTGAAAAGGAGGGACCGAGGGGCGGATGGAAACAAAGCTGAGGCGAACAAATCCTGGAAGACCCCTGAATAGCGATGCTTCAACACTAGATACAGCTCCCATCCCCTCTCATCCTCCAGTGGAGCATAAAGGTGTTTCGGTGCTAGGATGGCTTTCCTGCGCTACTGATGGAATGTGTAATTACAGCCAGTGTGAAGGGCTCTCTCAATTATTATATTCAGTCAAGTATACGTGTTATTTACCACTGCTTCAAAAATCTAATTTTTTCTAAACAGTTACGTTATTTAGGAAGGTTTCAACTGTTGCTGCCTTGTGGTTAAACTTGGCCTGAAGTTGTTCTCTAGTCCCAAATTCTAGCTTCAAGAAAAAGCAGGATAAAGCCACCATGAACATGAGTGACAGCAGACAAGAATACCATTCTTCCCTTACTTTAAAACAAAAGCGAAACAAGCCAACAAACCACCACCACCATAACCCAAGAAGCTTTTTTTAGTTTTTCTGCTGCCTACAAGAAAAATGAATGAATGAGAAGTCAGTTAACAGCCATTTTTCCCAGTGGGGGATTTGGATCGCCTCTGCCCGGCGGGGCTGTGAATACGTACCGCATTGCTCTCAGTGCAATTTTGTATGCCAATTCAGCATCATGAGGTAGGAGAGAGGTGAAGAGATACTTGGCAAATGTGTGCATTGGAACGCTCTCCCGATGGATTATTTCGCCTAAACCACTATATGGTCCGGCTGTAGGAAGAGAGTATACACATTTTACATTCCTAAACAAGGAACTAAGACTTCTTGTAAAGTATAGTTTAAATTTTTTATGTAAAGATATAAACAATGCTAATCTAGTTAAGAATGTAATCTAAGTGACATAGTAGAAACGAATACAATTCTTAGTAAAATGATTCTACAGGGTAGAGTATACGATATCAAATTCACTTCAGGAACAATTCCCTGTGCCACAGCTAAAAGGAGAATCACAGAACTATGGGGGCAGAACTTTTTCACATTATAACTGCTTCAGAGAAATAAACACTCCAAAGCAGGAAACCTCACTGAATTTAAGAAAGACCCTATCTCAGTGTGTGATATCTGAGCATCCAGATTTTCAAATACACAGATGACTCTACAGCTTAACTTTGGAAACTGCCCCAGCCCCAGTCAGTCTTAGGGGCACAAATAAGCCAGGTTTCCAGAAAAGAGTTCTCTGTTTCAGGGGGAGGGATAGGGAGGATTCTGAACCACAAATCCCATTACAAAGACTTTAAATATTGTTGCCTGTAATAAGCAGAAATAGATATTAATTCTCATAAAGGATTAATAATAAAAGACCAGAATAATACTCACCGTAGGCAAAAGAAAAAAAAATTAACTGATTCTACCACTATTTGGACTTCAAAAGACCAATTTTAAAAGTAAAATTATATTTAAACTGTCAAAATTCATTTCTTAGTAAGTTGTGACAGGCACGGTGGCAGAGCTGACTTCCCCTGTGTGCTCTCTGAATGCTACCCTAAGAAGGACAACACCAACTTTTAAAATAAATTTTGAAAGGAAACCACAGTGGTTAGTTCAACTACTTTCCGCTTAGGTGCTGTGAGGTTTAGTTACTGTGAAGTGTTTTATAAATTAGTTTCCATGTCACCTTTGGGTTAACATCGGTTTCATGACTTCTAGAATTATGAATCATGACACTACTGCTCAAAGGACATAATACATTTGTTTTCCATGAGAAAAATAAGTCTGGTGAAGAGTTTAGAATGCAAGAAATGCAGTTCAGAGGAAATGGTGAGAGGAGTTACTGAATTGGGCACTGAGTAGGAGCATGATACATTTTAGATCATTTTAACAGAAGTTGTTTTTAAATTTCATTGTTTTATTCTTTGGTTAGTATTTTTGAATTGCTCCTTATTAAAGTACTTTGAAAGTCATGTAAATAACTTATTTTTTTACCTAGACAAATTAAAATCCATCCTAGATTTCTAATTTTATCAAATCTATTAATCTTTTTTTCTTTTTTTTTGTCTTTAAGACATTTAAAAATGTTTTAGCGATCTGATATTCTTCAAAAGCTGATAAGGCATTACAATTTTACCTTTAGTTCATATAGTGAGGCCAGATTATTTGTTATATTATAGAATGTTTGCCCTCCCCCCAAATTCATATGTTAAAGCCGCAACTCTCAATGTGACTGGAAGATAAGGCCTTTATGGAGGTAATTAAGGTTAAATGAGGTCACAGGGGCCTTGACCTGGTCCAACAGAATTAGTGACCTATGAGAAGAGACAGAAAGAGTGACCTCTGTCTCTGTCTTGTGAGGGCTCAGGGAGAAGGCAGCCATCTGTAAGGCAGGAAGAGGTCCCTCACCAGAAACTGAATTAGCCAGCACCTTGACCTTGGACTTCTCAGCCTCCAGAACTGTGAGAAATAAATTTCTGTTGTTTAAGCCACCTAACCTATAGTATTTTTTAATGGCAGCCTGAACACACTAAGACATTAACTCTATTTTTTTAAGGACTAATTACAGCAAACTTGTATATTTTCCATCTTCATTTCTCTTCCATTTCCTTTCAGTGTTTCCCTTGTACCATCAAGTTCCCTTTTTATACTATGCAGGGAAGGCCAGGATGCATAATCAACATAATAACACCTCCCAACAAGCAAAACATTCAGTCAGGTATCACAGAATTATCTGTTGATTAATAGTCAGTGTAATGCCTGAACTCTGGTGTACTGAAAAATGAAAAACTGAAATTTGAAATCTAAGTTCCCCAGAAGTGCTTTTCCAATATGCCAATTGATTCAATGTGCCCATACTGTGTCCAGAAGTGATTTAACACTCAGCAATAAAATACAGGGTTACTGTTTCCTCTTTTTCATACACCTGAGTCTGCTAACTAATCAGCCCCTGAAATTCACAGAGTATAAGTGTATGAAGACCTTGGTGCCCAGTGCAGTCATCTCAGTCATGGAGCGCTTATCTTTTGGAGTTTATAGAAATGGTCCCTTGGCTTCCCCTTGGACTTCTTCCTGTCCTGCACCAACCACTCTTTGGGGCCTAGCAAGGTTGGGAAAAGAGAGGAGCATGGGGTGGGTCATCAGCCCTCCTTACAGAGCACAGTTCTCTCTAAAATGTTTAATGGGAACGTATGGACTAAGCAAAGACTAAGACAAAGTTAAAAAATATTCATGAGTAATGAACACGGAGACATTTAAAAAGGTAAGTGATGAACAGATATCAGACACTATCAACTTTGAAAACCACACATCCTCATCTTTTCCCTCAGTATAATGAAAATCATAAGGCAGTTACCAAGAGTTAACTAAGAGCCGGCATAGAAAAGTTTATGGCTAATGATATTGCTTATATCAAAAGGAAATATATGACAGGAAACTAAGACAGTAATGAAAGGATCAAGATCATTTGAAATTTGTCAAGATGGGCTTTTATCTTTAGGGAAAAAAACTTCAGGAGAGTGCTTCAAAAAATTATTAAGAATTTTTACCAAAATTAAGCATGTTTTATTCAGAATAATATTTCCCCTTTAAGGTGCACTTCTAAAACACATAAATGTATAATATATTTAATGAAAATATTTTTTTCAAATAGATCTTTAGGTTTGGACATATAAAAAGTTTTGAAATGCTATTTTCTCTAAATCCCTTCCCTATATATAGCCATTCTGACTATAAGATGAAGATACCGTACTGTATGAGCCTATTAATCACAGAGAAATCCACAGAAATAACACACATGTACTTGAGAGACAGAAGCAGTTTAAAAGATTTGACATCACCTAAATCTGTGTAAAGTATCAGGCTACCACATTAATTACACTTATCCTTTTCAAGAAAAAAAAAACATTAAAAAAAAAATAATGCCATCCAAAATGTATTAGGCCCTTTAGCTCTTGACCTTACAGAAAGAAGAAAACTAGACTTTGCCTTAGTGATTCTATGAAACCTTTACTTTGATGAATGTATACCTAATGTATTCTCTGAAATAATTAGCGCAGTGGAAATTCACTTCTGCAGTCTTTGGTCCCTTGTCAGCATGTGCAAATGACATGTTCAAAACCCAGACGTCAACGTAACAGCCAATAATTTGGAGGAATGCCAGCCAATTTCCATTTTATTACTTAATTGATCAAGCAAAGAGGAATATGGCTACCAGCAATAACTCACTAAATATCAAACTTGCATTTATCTCAGGAACAACACAGACTAAATAAAAACAGTCCTTTTTAAAGCTGGTGGCATTTAAATGGGGCTCATTTCTAGCAGGTTATCTTATACGACCACCTAAATCAAATGATAAACATGTAAACATCTGAACATTTTTATTAAGTGATACTATTTTTTGGAAAGTGAACATGCCTATGACACTCAGTGACCATACCAATCAAGATAACCACCATATTAAGTGTACTCCCAACGTAAACTGTACTCCCAACGTAAGAAAGCTGAGTGGCTAAGTAAAATGGGCTAAACAAGTGAGAAAGTTCTTTATCATACTACCTTCTAATAGGAAGACTGCTTGCTTGCGAAAAATTTTCACCAGTGTGTCATCCAATTCAATTTCCTGAAGCTTGGAAATGAGCTGCTCCTCATTCCGGCAAACCTTCTCTTGGGTATACAGCCCATCAGGCATAATACGCTGCTGTCCCAGCCCTATTAGGGCTACTTCCACAGCTAGCGTTAAATAGGATTCCCCTTCTTCTAAGAATTTGTGTGCAGGTAGATGCTGGTATTCCAGAGACTTGCACTGTCCCATATTCTCTGTCACAAAAGAAATCAGAGTTCAGAAACTACTTTTGCAGGTACCCTGATAAGTACGATCTATTTTACCTAGTACTCTTAAATAAATTATTGACTTAACTCCAAGAAAGCCAGAAAACCATGTTTCTTAGGTTAAAGTACATAGTTTTCCAATATCTTTTAAAAAATGACCATGAATGACTAAATGTGTATGTTCTGGGGGATAGAATATTACAAATATTTTTCTCTCACTAAAAATGAATCACCAAAGAAAACTATAAATCTAAGGAGAGATACTAAGCATACCTAAGAGTAAACAAATTTTTAATTAAACAAGAGTAAAATTACATGACTGCAATAGTTATCAATTTTTTAAAGCCTGGCGTTAAAAAAAATTTCCATACTTTTATCACAATGTTGTAATTTATAACAAAAACAGTAGAGAATACAACATATATGTAACTCAATTCCATGGTCCTTTTTGTTATCAAAGAGTCATCAGTCACAAGAGAAGGATTCTTTGAGGATTCTCTTATCTCTGTTAAGGTGTTTCTATTAGAAATTCTTAACAAACTTCAACTGTCCAACTCCCAAGAAAAGTGAATTCAAAGTCATACCATACCCTCACCCTCCTGATAGAGTTTGGGTCACCCATAATCCATGAAGGCAACCACCACAGGCTAGATGCTTAACTCTCCAAGCTAATCCAACCATGGGAGTAGTGAAGGGACAATCCTTCTTCCCTCCCACATGATGTACATCCTTATTTTGTATCTTTATGCTGGAAAACAGTCATAAATGCAGATAAATTCTTAGATGTACAATCATTGACTAGAAGGGAATAAATATTTTTAGGTTCTTGACACATGCTGCCAATTGTCAACCCTAAGACTTTTCCCAGTTTGTAGGAGCCTGCCTGAAAAGTGTGAGTACCCTTTCCTGCGAACTGCTAGTACTGTTAACTATATGGATTCATAAAACAAACTGTGAAGAAAAACAATGACCAGTGATGAATGCCATTCAGGGTTTAGGGGAAAAAAGCACATGAGACAAATGTCAATGGTTTTACCTGTAAAATCTGAGAACACAGGGAAGCTTTCATCATCAGTGCGGCAGGCTTCCATTAGGCTGCTGAAAAGAGTGCCCACGGGGTCCAGGGGGTGTCCAACCCAGCCCTCCAGATTGGTTATTGAGGTTATGCTTTTATGGGGTAGCTCTGTGTAAGAAAAGGGAATTGAGACATGGAGAGAAGTAGAGGACAGAAAGGCTTTACCATTTCCAGCATCCTGACAAATTAATACTAAATTCAATTCAAAATTCCTCTTTAATTAAAAAACAAAGGTACATAAAATCCCCAACCTGTGAACTGTTTTAAGTTCTAAAGGTTCATCTGTGAATCAATATAAATGGTGCTAACTTCCCAAGACAGCTCTCAAACATCTATTTAATTCATATGCTCAGGCTACTAGGTTAACATTACTACTTACACTATTAAATTATGATGTATGAGGAAAATGAATTCTAAATTTTTACCTGAGAAGCTAAGGACAACTCTCCTCACTTCCTAGGAGTGGCTTTAGAGAGAACTAAGTCCCCCTGGAATTATCATTGGATAACTAACTCTACAACTACGTTAAGAAGGTACTCTCAGAGTCAGTGCTCACTGGGTTATCTAAAATGGAGTCTAGAAGGCAGCTGTACCCTGGGTCGGACTTGAACTTCCGTATGAATATTTATTAAATTACTCCCCTATCACCTTATAAAAATCTTCCTTATCGTGGATCTGTAAGTCATTTAAGAGAGGACCTTTGCCACAAAGGGGAACTATAGCAGAAGATAACATATAATTTGGATGAAACATATCCTTTTCATTTTCCTCACGTAATGTTAGAACTTTCAAGTTCTCAAGTTAAGAGTGCTGAGAGAAAAGCTGCAAATATTTTAAGGTATATTCCATTATTGTAATAAACAATGCAATATTTTACATCTGTTTACTAAAGTTATAAATAATAGTGGTTCCTTCTTAAAGGAAACTATAATAAAATCTATATACAAGAAAAATATTGGCTTGTAAATAGCTAAAAAGCCATTCTGCAAGTTCAGTATTTCTTTAGAAGTCTTCTGTTTTGGACTATCAACTATTAGTACATAAAAATAAAGTATGACCTGGCACAATGTATTAAAATTTATAGAAGGTGGGTATTAGATTCCTTGGAAAGGTCTTTCCCTTCAATTTCTGTCACTGGCTTTCATATACACAACCAGGATGAAAGCAGAAACATGAGCATCACTCTTAGGAACAAGTCTCTCTCTCTCTCTCTCTCTCTCTCTCTCTCTCTCTCTCTCTCTCTCTATATATATATATATATATATATACAGACACACACACATACATATATATTTATATATAGACTTACTGTGGTGATCATTTCAAAATATATAAATATGGAATCATTATGCTGTACACATGAAACTAATATGTTATATGTCAATTATATCTCAATTTTTTAAAAAGTTGACATATCATGCCCAATAATATTGAAAATGTACAAGATACTTCATTTACTAACCTTAGCCCCATAAGAAATAACTGTTACAGCAATTTGGAATTGTAACAGTTACAAAAAACCTATTCTTTGAATATGGACAAACAAAAAGAAAGTAGGGAAAGATATAAATATGCAGTGCTAGTAAAGAATAGTCTGAAATTAAAGTTTTCATTGTGTGCAGGATAAAAGAGAAATGAGTCTGAGAGAGACCTCAAAGACAATCAAAGGAGTCTATCTTAACATGTGTTCCAACTTACCTACATGAACTAACACTTTTACACTTTGTATTTCTTAGATATTGTAACATTTTAATTAAACTAATTTTAAAAACATTTCTTCAGAGAGATCAACATGAATTTCAAAACTCTGATAATCATCGTGAGCAAGCTCTCCTGGTGCAGTATAAAAAGTACTTCACTCTCTCTTAGCCTGAGTATTTCAATCTTTTATACTTTTCAAAACTAAATGTCTTTTGGCCATAGATTGTGTGTGTTTAGGGGAAGGGAGATTTCAGAAAAATTTTGCAAAGGGCCAGGCAACATATTTTGTAAATACAGCTGGTAACCAGTGTTGATATGACAAACACAAAGAACTGGACAAAGTAATGATTGTTGGGGATATCACATTCCAATCCCATCTGAGCTCCCCCTTCCTTGGTTCCAGTGGTAACTTTGGAATTTTCTTTCATCATATAAATGATAATGTTAACATTTTTAATACTTCCAATATAGAGGATATCAAAAATTACAACAAACACTCGCTCCAATCTCCAGCCCACTTCAACAACAACTGATAATTTTAAGCTGTACCCTAGATGTGTGTAAAATCATCCAAGGAATAAAACAAAAACATAAGCAAAAAAACACAACTAAAACTACTTCTCTCTGAATAAGATATAAAATTCCAGAGTAAAAACAAAACAATCCTAACAAAGAAAAATTAAAAGATTTACACCTACAGAAGAAAAAGAAGTGCACGGATTAATCAGAAAAAGCATACATATGTCTTTCTTTTGATCAGGGCCTATGCACCTTACAACCCTTTTGCAATTACTACTACTAAGTAATGCTTATTTAAAATTTAAAAGATTAATAAACTGAGATAAAGAGGAGTTAAATGTGTCCTGTCAGTTGACAGCTCATCGAATGTTATTTACAGAATTTGAAAAATCCAGTTCTGTTTTTTTCCTTAGCTTTCATTGGAGTGTAGTTTTTTTTTTTTTTAAGATTTTTTTTGATGTGGACCATTTTTAAAGTCTTTACTGAACTTGTTACAATATTGCTTCTGTTTTACGTTTTGGTTTTTTGGCCAAGAGGCATGTGGGATCTCAGCTCCCCAACCAGGGATTGAACCCACACCCCCTGCATTGGGAGGCGAAGTCTTAACCACTGGACCGCCAGAGCAGTCCCCAGGAGTTCTGTTTGATCGCTTTAAATACATATCATGTCCTGATGTACAAATTATTACAATTAAACTGTTTTATAGTGCTTTCACACTCTGTCAGGCCCTGCTTTCAGTGCTTTACAGAAATTAACTAGTTTAATCTTTTCAACAACTCTGAGAGACAGGTCCTCAACCGAGCCCCATTCCATAGTCAAGTCAATGCCTAAGGTCTCCCAGCTGGGACCTCCTGCCAGGATTCAAACATAGGCAGTCTACCCCCCCAGAGCCCTTACTATCACAATTAAAATGCTCTTTCACAAAATGAAATATCTGGCTAACTTGCATTTTAGATAATTCCGACATACGACATAACTCAAACAGTAAAAAAAAAAAAAAACCTCCCCTTTAAAAAATTAACCAACCTAAGAAACTTGTAAAAAAATTTTATTTCTTACAACATTCAACGGGTGGGGGTGGGGGGATGCCTAACATTTCTCACAGATCAGCTATTAAATATTTCACGAGTGGTGAGTAAAGCCATCACCATGGCTCTAATTTTAAAAGTTCTCTCCCCAAAGAGCATAAAACCTAGTGACATCATCACCAAGAATCCCATTCCAATGGAAACAGACTCCTTCACACATTTACCTTTTTTTTGAGTTCGGAACATTTCCAGCTGTTTCTGTTGCTGCCGTCTTAACGTGTTAACAATAGCTATTGCTAGTCTCAGTGCTTCTCTGGGGTACCCATGAGAACGTAATGCATCCACTCGTGCACAGGCTGTAGGAACATGTTCTAAAACAGAAAGTTAAGGGGGGAAGGTTGCCATTATCAGATATATCTATAAAAACAGGACTTAATAGTAAGATGTTTTCCCCTGAAATACTATTAAAAAGACACAAGAAACCATTTCTGAACTTGGATTTGAATGAAAACTCCTATTGCCAAGCATTCATCCATCTCCCATTGAATCCCTCAACTCTCCTCCTCCCACTCCAATAATGCTATAGAAACTAAACAAAGAAGTAAGTCATGGAAATGTCTTTCCGGTTTGGCCACTTACCATGCCAGAGGGGCCACCCGCGGGAGTCAAAGAGGGAGTTTTCAGCGTCGTCATGGTAACAGTAGTTGGTGTACAGGTCACTGCTGATAATGTGCTGCAAGTGGCTGTCCTGCCAGTGGAGATCGCATGCCTCGATGGCTCGGGTGAACACTGTCCGATGTGGCCTGTTCGATGAATCTGTTTTTTCCACAATTCAGAAAGCCGTGTCAGCTATTGTTCACATGTGAATAAATCAGTCATACCATACCATTCTGTGGCCAGATGTTCATGAACACACCCACACACATTGTCCTGCACCCCCTAAGCAGAAGGATGAAGGGTGAATATTCTCATGTCCTAAGTACTAGGAGGCAAATCAGACCAAAGAGCCACCATTCACTCACTTGTTTTATCAAACACAAACACTCTGCAGCCCTCAGAGCTAAGGTTAAAGGCATCCTGCAAAAAGAACCGTCAAGTCTAGTTTCCATGCCAAATACACTGAAAGGAGGCACTCGGCACAAAAATCACATGAAAACTCACTGCTCCCCACTTCTGAGGTGCTGTGGTGAACTGCCCTGATGGGATCAACAGCTCTCACAAACACTATGCAAGAGATGAGACACCAGCCATGGAACCTTTCAGGAAGATGCAATCAGCCTTTAAAAATACGCAGAAGGGTTGTGCTTTTGGTTGTATTTTTTAACTATATTGTGCGGTTTTGCACAATTAAAACTATTATGCTTCTTGGGATATAATGATTAAATGTCACTTTATATCCCAAAGGGCATAAATGCATATATTTAACATTTCACAAAGCCACACAACATAGCTACAAAACAAACCAGCGCACTTACCTTGCCCCTACAGGCTGCCTCCTGACTCTTGTGCAGGTTCCATGACTGGTGTGATGTCCCCAGCATAGTGTATGCCAGGGCATCACAAAAGAGCAGAAGCACACACTCCGAAGAGGGTTCAAGTTTCAGGACCTGACAGAGAAAAGAAATGTTTGGGGAATAAAGGATATTTTTACCCCAACCTCTGGGATTATTCAGTTCTTCTGGAAAAAATCGTTCAAGTTCTACCTGCACTCCCACCCCTTAGGTCCCCAACTCCAGACTTACCTTAAACTGTGGCAGAAACCTTAGAAAGAGCCTCAGCTGACACTCAGGGTAACAAACTATCTTTATTTATGTGTGCTTTATTTAGCTCAAGAATCACCCCTCACTGTCCTGAGGCTTAACTAAATGAGAAGGAAAATCTGGAGCTTCCTTAGTTGGTAAAGTTTCATCTTCCTCTCCCTGGAACTTTGGCTAAGCACAGACATAAAGGAAATCATAAAAATCAAAATACAACTGAATCAAGAAGAGCTCTGAAAACTCATCTAGACCAACCCCTCTATTCTGCTGATGGAACTGAAAATTGAGAGAAGTAAAGTGACTTGCCAAGGTCACACGGCCAGGCAATGGCAGTCAAGATCAAAACACAGATAACCTCACTCCAAATTCAGCTACTTAGGCTGTTCTGAAAGGCTTCTGAATGGTCTTTAACAGAAAGAGACATTACTTCAGCTTGGTCTCAGGTGGACTTAGACATCTGTATTTGAATGGCAGACATATCAAAATGCATGGATGACATAATTTGAGAGGCCTAAACACTGATGTATCTGTTCTGGCCCCTGCCCAGACTCCTTGTTAGCAGCAGACGGAGGGACACTTTGCAAATGGGAAGAGTTGGCCCTACATTTAATAGCCTTTGGAACCTACCACGGCTTTTTGCAGAGCAGAATAAATCTACCCCTACTCAACAAGAAACTGGTTCCATGACTTCGTATAGTCAATCAATCAAATATTCCAAAGTCCAAATCTCACACGAGTATTTTTAAATGGCTTTCTAATTTCATTTATTTTGTTTAACTCAAATCATAGAAACAGAATTTAAAATTAAAAGGAGACTTTAGAAAGCAACATATTATTATACACTTATTAAAAGAATGAGAGTTCTGTCTGTTTGACCCACTGTGGTATCAATAATAAAAGCAAGCTGTGGGTATGATTCCATTGAAAAAATTAAAATCTTAACTTTTCATGTTTGTATGTGACTGTAAGAGCATAGCGCAACGTACAGGACATACACCAGGACAGTGGTTAGCTCTAAGAGTCTGATACAACCAACTGTAATAAAAAAGACTAAATACTATTGGTATTTAAACGAAAATGTAAGATACAAAGCTCTATAATAGCATGGAAACAAAAAAAAAAATACATACATAGACAATGACTAAAAAGATATACAAACAAAAATTGATTAAGTATCAAAATTATGGTCAAATTTTATCTTAGATATCTGTGTTTTTTTGACTTTCGCAATAACAGAAAAAAGAAACAGATGATCTTAACCAAATTGTTGAAATGATAAACACAGGGACTTCCCTGGTGGTGCAGTGGTTAAGAATCTGCCTGCCAATGCAGGGGACGTGGGTTCGAGCCCTGGTCCAGGAAGATCCCACATGCTGTGGAGCAACTAAGCCCGTGCGTCACAACTATTGAGCCTACGCTCTAGATCCCGTGAGCCACAACTACTGAAGCCCATATGCCTAGAGCCTGTGCTCCGCAACAAGAGAAGCCACCGCAATGAGAAGCCCGCGCACCACAATGAAGAGTAGCTCCTGCTCACCACAGCTAGAGAGAAAGCCCATGCGCAGCAACGAAGACCCAACGCAGCCAAAATAAGTAAATAAATAACCGATAAACACTAATCTGTAAAAAATTTTCAAGTATAAAATAATATTAGTTTTTTAACCAAAAAAGTTTTAAAAAGGCTCTCATTCAGGTATATTTAAAAAACAAACACACTACTCTTTCTAAGGGTGTGGATTCTAATGTTGTCAGTTAATTCTAACAAATAATCTCAGCGAAGACAGGGCCTGATTTGTGCTTCACTTTCACTCTGATGTGCAAACACATGCAATTCTGCCCATGGTCTGTACCACATGCACTCGCTGCCCAGCGGCATGGCTGCTGGGCTCTGCTGTCACCAAAGGCTCTCCCTTTGCCAGCCCGCTCAGCCCTCCAGCAGAAGTACTGCAGGCTGAGCACCCGAGCCCCTCTGTAGGGATGTCTCTTCCGACAGCCCCTCTGGAGAATGTGGGTGTTCTGCTAAAAGGAGGAGCCCTGGTGCCTTTAGGCACAACAGCTATAAATATTGCCCTTAGAAACTAGTCCTGACTTCATATCCCTGGGCCAAACCATAAATGAAATGAACTCTTTTTTTCCGGAGGCTGGACCACTTCCTAAGAGTTTTCTAAAGCCTCTGAAATATTCATATTTAACCAAGGGGAAAGCAACCAAATGGAAAGTAAAAAAGTAAACTGTAAAATGTTAGGATGGCAGTCACAAAAAAGCAGGTGGGGAGTGAAACACAGAGAAAACTCCAAATAAAGTTAAAAAAAATTTATTGCCTATGGAGACGTAAGCATACCTTTTTCTAGCAATAGAAGAGAATAAATGTTGAATTGTTAAACTTGAAAATTCTGAGCTTCTGGAAAAAAACTTGGGGTATAAGGAAGGGGTAGATTTATTTTCTTTGAAGTTATTAAATAAAATCATCATGGGCAATAAAGATACGACAGATTTCAAATACTGAATTCCCAAGGCAAATATCTCTAGACAAAGGAGAGCCAGACGATCATCTTTCCCAAGGCCTGAAACTTCTTTTTGATTGGACAAGTCCCTATGGAGTAATACATATTATTTTCTCTCTTTGTAGAGACTGAAAATACTATGCTAACATCACATTTCATTCTCAGCACATTGTCCAGCTCTTTCTAGGAGTACCAACTCCAGATGGGGCCAGAAAACAGAATGACAGTCTCGATTCCTGAATCCTTCTGATGTCATTTAACTCCCACCTTGCATCTATCATAACTTTAAAGTCTTCCAGGTTTTCTCAAAAAAGGGGGAGCAGCAGCACAAACTTACACAAGAAGAGTGACAGAGTTAGTGAACGAAATTTGTATTTGCAAGAGTTAACTACTTTAAAGATTTGGTTCTGAAAGAGAGGAGGAAATTCTGTGGTAGCTAGCAGGGACAATGGGGGCAAGGAAAGATTTTTTAAGATGAGAGAGACTTGAGCTAAATGGGTGGGTCCAATAGAGAGGGAGAAGCTTAAAAACAACAACAACAAACAAAAACCAATACAGAAATGAGAGACCGAGATTCTTAAGAGGCTATCTGAAAATGTCTGGGAGCATTTCTTAGTTGTCCAAAGACCGGAGGGCACTATTAGCCTACAGTAGGTGGGAACAAGTATGCTAGACAGTCCTTCACAATAAAGAATTTTCCTGGTCTGAATGCCAGCAGCACCCCATGCTCCTGCAGCCCCAGTCATTAAATGTTTACTTGCTGTATTCTAAAACTAGGAATTTTTAACTGATTAAATTGTATAGTAGCTCAAATATGAACTGACCAACAGATATAAAAACACACAGCTCCTCAATCCTCTCAATATTTTGTTTTACAATATACTACCCACCCATTCCATGATTTTTAAAAATATATTCAAACTAAATAATTAATAGGCAATTTTAACACATACTAGTAGTATATATAAGTATTATACCCATCTGTATTCTGAGAATATGAAAAAAAGTTAT
Source organism: Pseudorca crassidens (assembly GCF_039906515.1). Lineage (NCBI taxonomy): Eukaryota > Metazoa > Chordata > Mammalia > Artiodactyla > Delphinidae > Pseudorca > Pseudorca crassidens. The sequence continues at coordinate 48,590,635 of NC_090298.1, read as the reverse complement.
AGAAAGGTCTCACATAAAACTTAAAACACACACACACACACACACACACACACACATTCATATCAAAACATATTTTAAGTCTGTGAGTTATATAGCAAGTTCTTAAGTGAGTAAAATAATTTTCCCAAATCTATTGTAAGTTAGTGTTATAAACATAGATGCACAATTAGGTAGATACAAAGTGAGCAGATTACCACTGTGTACTCACCTTGGTTAGCATTCGCACCCTGAGGCAGAGCATTGGTTAAGTTAGGTAATTCACTGCCATGATTTCCATCTTCCCATGGACAGACGTCAACACCATTCCACTTTTTCAACTGTTTTAGCCAGCTGGCCTTCTGCTCCAACTTGCAGTGGGGATTTAAAACTATACACATCCACAGAGCACCTAATTTAAAGGGAGAGAGGAAAGCAAATTTTTTAAAAGTTTACAAGTGTCCAATCCTAATAGCTAATGACAAACCATTTCAAAATGGACCCAAGTCTGCAGTTTTATAATGCAATTCTCCCTTGTCCAAGCAACAAATCTCACATAGAGGTTAATGTAAAGAGGACAAAAGAGCACAAATTTGAACCAAAGAATCCAAACACTGTTACATATAAAGATGAAAGATATTTCAAATGGTAATTGTAATCACTTTCCTACTTGTGTGACATTTTGGGCAAAAGTCAATAAAGAATACAACCTTAAGGACCAATTTGTTACTTTAATTTACAAGCAGATTTTATTCATGGATGCTGCAACAAACCACTCTAAATGGTTCTTCTGTGCAAAAATTAAATTTACTTTTAAGAGTATCTTTTAAAAATAAAATCATAAAGGCATAACAATGGACATGAATAAACTATTTCCCAGTCTCCATATAAGCATTTCAAACTTTATTATGCTCGTTAATTAGTATGCATATCCATATATCAACAGATCTTTTAAAAATAAAATTTACTTAAACATGCTTCCCTAAATGATTTAACCAGGAATTAACCTTTATATAAATGAAATTACTAAATTTATGTCTTTTTGTGAATGAAATCACTAAACGTTTATCAAAAGTTCACTTGCTTTAAAATGAAAAGACAACCTGTGGACTCGGAGAAAATATTTCAAGACAATGTGACAGACGAGGGCTTAATTTCCAAAATACACAAATGTCTCATACAGCTCAGTATCCAAAAAAAACCCCACAAAAAACAAACCAATCAAAAAAGGGGCAGAAGACCTAAATAGACATTTCTGCAAAGAAAACATACAGATGGCCAACAGGCACATGAAGAGATGCTCAACATCACTAATCATCAGAGAAATGCAAATTAAAACTACAATGAAGTATCACCTCACACTGGTCAGAATGCCCATCATCAAAAAGTCTACAAATAATAAATGCTGGAGAAGGTGTGGAGAAAAGGGAACCCTCCTACACTGTTGGTGAGAATGTAAATTGGTACAGCCACATATGGAGAACAGTATGGAGGTTCCCTAAAAAACTAAAAATAGAGTTACCATATGATCCAGCAATCCCACTCCAGGGCATATATCTGGAAAAGACGACAACTCAGATTCAAAAAGATACATGCACCCCAATGTTCATAGCAGCACTATTTACAATGGCCAAGACATGGAAGCAACCTAAGTGTCCACCAACCGATGAGTGGATAAAGATGTGGTATGTACATACATACAAACATACACACACAATGGAATATTACTCAGCCATAAAAAAGAATGAAATAATGCCATATGCAGCAACATGGATGGACCTAGAGTTTATCATACTAAGTGAAGTTAAGTCAGAAAGAGAAAGACACAATGTTATATGATATCACATGTGGGATCTACAAGTAGTACAAATGAACTTATTTACAAAACAAACAGATTCACAGACATAGAAAACTTATGATTACCAAAGGGAAAAGGGAGGGAGGGATAAATTAGGAATATGGGACTAACAGACTAACATATATAAAATAAACAACACGGATTTACTGTATAGCACAGGGAACTACAGTCAATATCTTGTAAACACCTTTAATAGAAAAGAATCAAATATGTATATATATTTTTTATTCTATATATATATATAGCCAAATCACTTTGCTGTACACCTGAAACTTACACAATATTTTAAATCAACTATACTTCAATTAAAAAGTTCACTTGTTTTTCAAAGGAAAAGCCCTAATGAATTTAGAAGGTATAACTCATAATTTGAAAAATTAAGGTACTGATAAAATGTATCATTCCTTTCTACATTTTTCAAAAAGATAGCTAATTCAAGCAAATATTCCACAAGTTTTAGAAGTTCAAGTTTGGGAATTCCCTGGTGGTCCCGTGGTCAGGACTCCATGCTTCCACTGCAGGGGGCATGGGTAAGATCCTGCAGGCTTTGCCATGTGGCCAAAAAAAAAAGTTTTTACTTTACCAATTTCAAAACAAGACAGATACCAGTACTTCAAAGCCATTCACAACACTCTTTCTTTGAAAAGGTTTGTATGTGTATCTGTGTTTATTTTAATCAGTTGTGTTAACCAAGTGAATAATAAGGTAAGAATGGTCTGTTTATGTTTTGTTTGTCCAAAAGTGATGCTTTACATTCTTCCACATTTAAAATTAGCAAGCTTCTTCAATTATAGAATCTGTTATTTTAAATATCAAATAATGTTTACCAACAGAAAATAAACATAGCCACAACCTAAGCCACAGATATTTATAATTCACATTTCTATATTTTAAAATGCCAATTAGAAACAAAAATGTGATAGATCAAGATGGAGTAAAGCCCACTACGGCTTATCTCTCCCCATAATTACAACTAAAAACTGGGCAAAATACAAAAAGCAGCAATCTGAGGACTCTGAAAAGTAAACAACAGCAAGCGGTTTGTGGAAATAAAACTTGAAGAAATTTAAGTCATATGGGGGTGACTTCCTGTTATTTTCCCCCCTCTTTTCTCTCCTGGCTTGCACATAAATAGCCCCATTTGGGGAACTATGTAGAAGGCATATTAGAGCAACAACTTGAGAGAAACCTCATCTACCTGGTGCGAGGATTGGGAAAAGGGAACCCCCTGCCACTCAGAAGCTAGAGAGGGAGATCCCTGGATATTCTGTACAAAAATAGGCACAAATACTGGTCACACCTCACGTGCATGAGACTGCCCCAACGCAGCACAGCAAAGGTTTTGAAAACTTTACTGACATCACCCAAAGAAGGTAAAACAGAACTCAAAGTCTGAGTATGTACTATTGAATGTATGCTTTAAAAAAACAAAAATTTCTCCGGAGGATTATAATAGGACCCAGACTCTTACAATTCAGTATTTAAAATGTTCAGGATCCAAAATTACTTGGCTTACAAAGAGAAAGAGAAATGTGATCAATTCTCAAGGGAAAAAACAATGAACCAGATTTTAGAATTATCAATCAGAGACTTTATGCAACTGTTATAACTATGTTCCACCAGATGAAGATAAATACTATTGACAGAAGTGAATATGAACTATAAAAAAAGAATAGAAATGTTAGAATTGAAAAAATAATATCCAAAATAAAAAATTCACTAGATAGGATTAATAGTAGAATGGATATGACAGAGGTAAAAGTCAGTAAATTTGAAGACAGAAATGATCTCATCTGAAGAAGAGAGAGAAACAATCAGAAGAAAATGAACAGAGCCTTAAGACAGGTGGGAAAATATCAAAAGTAACATCTGTATCATTGGAGATCCAAAGAAGATGAGAAATAGCTACAGAAAAACTCAAAAGAAATAATTACTGAAAACTTCCCAAAATTGAAGATATGAATTTACAGATCAAAGAAGCTGAGCTAACCAAAAAATCCATGCCCAGTGATAATGAAATCACTGAAAACCAAAGAGAAAAAAAAAAAAAATATTGAAAACAGTCAGAGAAAAATGAAATGCCGTATAAAGGAGAATGTCTCAAATAATTATTCTTGTCAGAAATTATACAGGACAGAAGACAGTAGAGCGATGTCTTTAAAGTGTTAAAAGAAATGGAAATATCAACCCAGAGTTGGCAAAATATCATTCATGAATGATGGTGAAATGAAGGCTTTCTCAGATCAGGAAAAACTAACAACATATATTGTTCAAGAGACCTGATGCTAAAGGAAGTTCTTCAGGCTGAAGAGAAATAATACCAGAGGGAAACTTGGAACTATATGAATAAAGGAAGAGGAACAGAAATAATAAATACCTAAGTAAATGTCATGGACTACTTTTGTCCTTCTAAGTTCTTTAAGATAAGTATGACAACTGAAAGCAAAAACGTGAACATTGTCTTCTGGTATTTTAAACGTATGTAGATGTTATACACATGAAAACTATAGCATAAAGGAGGGAGAGTAAAGGGACCTATATGGTTGTTAGATTCTACATTCTTTTTTAAGTGGCAAAGTATAAACTCAAAGTAGACTGTTTAAGGTTAGGTATATTTCTTGTAATACTGAAACCATTAAAAAAATACAAGGAGATACAAACAAAAAGGACAATAGATAAATTAAAATGAAATACTAAAAAAAATGTTTTAAAATAATCCAAAGACAGAGAAAAGAAGGCAGGAGGGAGGAAACAAAGGAACAAAAACAGAGAGGATAAATAGGAAACAAATGATTAAATGGTACACCTACATTGAACTACATCAATAATTATAGCAAATGTAAATCATCTAAACATACCAATTAGAAGAGATGGTGAAATCAGGTTGAAAAACAAGATCCAACTCTATGCTATGTACTAGAAACCCTCTCCAAATATAATGACATAGATAAATTAAATGGAAAAGGATGGAAAAAGATACACCATGCAAACACTTTCAAAACAAAGTTGGAGTGGCCATATTATTATCAGACAAAGTAGACTTTGGAACAAGAAATGCTACACCAGATAAAGTGAAACATAACATGATAAAAGGGTCAGTTCTACCAAAAACATAACAATCCTAAATGAGGATGCTGCACCTAACATTAAGACTTCAAAATATATGAAGCAAAAAGTGACAGAGCTGAAAGGAGAAACACACAAATCCAGTTACATTTGGAGATCTCAATACTTCTCTCTCAATAACTAACAGAACAAGTAGACAGAAAATTAGCAAGGATAAAGAATACCTAAAACAATACTATCAACCAACTTAATCTAACTGACATTCATAGAACACTCCACTTAGCATTAGTAGAAAAACAAAACAAAACAAAATCTTATACTTTCTAAAATGCACAAAGAACATTTACCAAGGTAGTCCATATTCTGGGCCATAAAACAAACTTTGACAAATATTAAAGAAGTGAAGTCATACAAATTATATTCTCTAATGTAGTAGAATTAAATTAGAAATCAATAACAGGATGATATTTGGAAAATTCCCAAATATCTGGGCATTAACACAATTCCAAGTAAGTCATGAGTAAAAGAAGTAACAAAAGAAAACAGAAAATATTTTGTTCTGAATGAAAATGCAAATAAAATATATCAAAACTTGTGATCTACAGCTAAAAAGAGTTTAGAAATCTATAGTATTAAATGCTTGTATTGGAAAAGAAGGAAAGATTCAAATCAATAATCTAAATATCCACCTTAAGAAACTAGAAAAAGAATGAGACATCAAAGCCAAAGCAAGCAGAAAGAAGGAAATAACAGATCAGAAATCAATTAAATGGAAAACACCACCTAAGTGTTTTTTAATGAAACCAAAAGCTAGTTCTTTTTTTTTTTTTTTTTTGAGGTACGTGGGCCTCTCACTACCGTGGCCTCTCCCATTGCGGAGCACAGGCTCCGGACACACAGGCCCAGCGGCCATGGCTCACGGTCCCAGCCGCTCCGCGGCATGTGGGATCCTCCCGGACTGGGACACGAACCTGTGTCCCCTGCATCAGCAGGCGGACTCTCAACCACTGCGCCACCAGGGAAGCCAAAGCTATTTCTTTAAAAAGATTAATAAAGCTATAATCAGTCTGACCAAAAAAAGACAGGACAAACTATGAGTATCAGGAATAAAAAAGGGCACATCATTATAGATCCTAGAGGCATTAAAAGGCTCATAAAGGAATACTATGAACAACTTATTCCCATAAATTCTACAGCTTAGATGAAATGGACAAATTCCTTGAAAAACCACAAACTACCACAGTTCTCTCAAGAAGAAATAATAACCTGAATAGCTTTAAATTTATCAAAGAAATTAAATCTGCAGTTAAAATCTCTAACAATGCATGTCCAGATGTTTACCTGGAAAATTCTACCAAACAGTAAAGAAAGAAATAACACCAATTCCATACAATACCTTCCAGAAAAAAGAAGAAAGGGAAGGTTTTCAACTTATTTTATAAGGCCAGCATTACCCTGATAGCAAAACCAGACAAAAGACATTACAAGTAAATATAATTACATGTCAAAGTAAAACACCACAACAAAATATTAGTAAATCTAATTAAGAAATACATAAAAAAAGAAAACACACCACAACTAAATAGGGTTTATCCCAGGAATGCAAGGCCGGTTCAACGTTAAAAATGAGTGTAACTCACTATATAGCAGACTAAGGAAGAAGAACCATATGACCATTTCAACAGATGCAGAAAAAGCAACTGACAAAATTCAACATCCCTTCATAATAAATAAAAGTCTCAGCAAACTAGGAACAGAAGATAACTTACCTGATAAAGGTCATCTGCAAAAAAAAACACCTACAGTTAATATGATAATGGCAAAAGACTGAATGTTTTTCCTCTAAGATAAAAACAAGGCAAAGATGTCTGCTGTATCACTCCTATTCAACATCACACTGGAAGTTCTAGCCAGGCCAATAAAGCAAGAAAAGGAGATTAATGACATAGATTTAAAAGGAAAAAATAAAATAGCCTCTATTTGTAGACAACTAACCTACAAAAAAGGTAAGTTTAGCAAGGTCATATGATACAAGTTCAAAGCAAGAAACCAACTGTATATCTACGTACTAAAATTGAACAATTACAGATCAAAATTTACCCCCCAAAAGCACCAATTATAATACTATCAAAAAACATGAAATACTTAAGTTATAAATCTAACAAAACATGTACGGAGTCTCTATGCTAAATACTACAAAACACTGACAAGAGAAATCAAAGACAATCTTAAAAAGCAGACTGGAAACCTCAATACTATTAAGGTATCAATTCTCCCCAAATTGATCTATATATTCAACATAACCCTACTCAAAACCCTAGCAGGCACTGGTGTACATACTGACAAAAATATAGAATGGCCAAACAATTTTAAAGAAGGAAAACGTTGGAAGGCTCCCCAGCACCTAATTTTGAGACTTTGTATAAAGTTAAGAATAATCAAGACAGTGTATTGTGAAAGAACAGGTACATACACCATTGTATAGATTAGGGAGCTCAGACCTACATAGATATGGTCAATTGAAGGTTCAAAGCCATTCAATGTAGAAAAGATAACTCTTTTCAAAAGCTAGTGCTACTACAATTGGATATTCATATAAAATGAACTTAAATCTACAACACACAGTTTATTAAAAATTAACTCAGCTAACTTATTAGAAACTAACTCAAAATGGATCACAGACCTAGATATAAAACCTAAAACCATAAAACTTCTGGAAAACATCTTTGTGACCTTGGGTTAGGCAGAGATAATCTTAGATACAATATCAAAAGCATAATCCATAAAAGATAAAATTTATCAAGTGGACTTCATCAACATTAAAATCTTTTGTGCTGCAAAAAAAAACAATATAAAGAGAATGAAAAGACAAGCCACAGATTGGGAGAAAATATGTGCAAATCAGACATCTGACAAAGGACTTGTATCTAGAATATGTAAAATCCTCCCAAAACTTAATCAAGAAAACGAATAACCCTATTACAAATGGGCAAAAAATTTGGAAAAGACACTTCACTCAAGAAGATATACAGATGGCAAACTGCTGATGAAAACATGCTGAACATCATTAATCATTATGAAAATGAAAACTGTTTGCAAATGACATGATACTATACATAAAAAATCCTAAAGACACCACCAGAAAACTACTAGAGCTTATCAATGAATTCAGAAAAGTTGCAGGATACAAAATTAATAAACAGAAACCTGTTGCATCTCTATACACTAACAACGAACTATCAGAAAGAGAAATTAAGGAAATAATCTCATATACCATCACATCAAAAAGAATAAAATACCTAGGAATAAACCTACCTAAAGAGGTAAAAGACCTGTAGTTGGAAAAACTGTAAGATGCTAATGAAAGTAAATGAAGATGACACAAGCAGATGGAAAAATACACTGTGTTCTTGGATTGGAAGAATTAATATTGTTAAAATGACCATATTACCGAAGGCAATCTACAGATTCAATGCAATCCCTATCACAATACCAATGGCATTTGTATGGAAACACAAAAGACCCCAAATAGCCAACACAATCTTGAGAAAGAAGAGAGCTAGAGGAATCACACTCCCTGACTTCAGACTATTCTACAAAGCTACAGTAATAAAAACAGCATGGTACTGGTACAAAAACCAGACACATAGATCAATGGCACAGAATATAGAGTCCAGACATAAACCCATGCACTTATGGTCAATCACTCTGCGACAAAGAATATACAATGGAGAAAAGACAGTCTCTTCAATAAGTGGTGCTTGGAAACTAGACAGCTACATGTAAAAGAATGAAATCAGAACATTCTCTAACACCATACACAAAAATAAACTCAAAATGGATTAAAGACCTAAATGTAAGACCGGAAACCATGAAACTCCTAGAGGAAAATATGGGCAGAACACTCCTTGATATAAACCATAGCAATATTTTTTGGGATCTGTCTCCTAAAGCAAAGGAAATAAAAGGAAAAATAACAAATAGGACCTAATTAAACTGCAAAGCTTTTTGCACAGCAAAGGAAACCACTGACAAAACAAGAAGAAAATCAAAATAACAAACAACCCAATTAAAAAATGGGCAGAAGAACTGAATAGGCATTTTTCCAAAGGCATGCAGATAGCCAACAAGGCATATGAAAAGATGCTCAATAGTACTAATCATCAGAGAAATGCAAATCAAAACTACAATGAGATATCATCTCATACCTGTCAGAGGGGCTGTCATCGAAAAGAACACAAATAACAAATGTGGCGAGCATGTAGAGAAAGGAAAACCCTCATACACTGTTGCTGGGAATATAAATTGGTGCAGCCACTATGGAAAATAGTATGCAGGTTTCTCAAAAAAACTAAAAATAGAACGACCATATGATCCATCAATTCTACTCCTGGGTATACATCTGAAAAAAACAAAAACACTAATTCAAAAAGACACATGCACCCCAACGTTCATAGCAGCATTATCTACAACTGCCAAGGTATGGAAGCAACTTAAGTATCCATGAACAGAAGAATGGATAAAAAAGATGTAGTGTATATACACAGAATGGAATACTACTCAGCCATAAAAAAGAATGAAATAATGCCATTTGCAGTAACATGGATGGACTTGGGGGGTATCAGGTCAAGTGAAATAAGTCAGACAGAGAAGGACAAATATTGTATGATATCACTTATATGTGGACTCTAAAAAATACAACAAACTAATGAATATAATAAAAAAAGAAGCACACTCACAGATACAGAGAACAAACTAGTAGTTGCCAGTGGGGATAGGGAAGGGGGAAGGGGCAATATAGGAATAGAGGAGTAAAAGGTACAAACTATTATGACAAAAACAAGCTACAAGGATATATTGTACAACACAGGGAATATAGCCAATATTTTATAAATAACTATAAATGGACTATTTATAACCTTTAAAAATTGTGAATCACTATATTGTATGCCTATAACTTATGTAATATTGTACATCAACTATACTTCAATTAAGAAAAAAACCATACGAGATACCACGACACACCTATTATAAGGGTTAATATTAGAAAAAGAAATTTAAAACCTGAAAATGCTGCTGGCAATCAGAATGCTCATAATTGCTGCTGCGAGTGCAAAATGATATAGCTACCTTGGAATATGGTTCAGCAGTTTCTCATGAAGTTAAACATTTACCTTATGACCCAACAATCCTACCTCTTGGGATTTGCCCAAGAGAAATGAAAACTTAGGTTCACATAAAAACTTTACAAGAATGTTTATAGCAGTTTTATTCGTAAATGCAAAAGCCATCCAAGCTGAATGTCCTTCAACTGGTGAATGGATGAACAAACTTGGTGCATTCATATAATATACTACTTAGCAATAAGAAACAGACCACTGAAATACACATAATATCGCAAATGCATTATACTAAGTGAAGGAAGCCAGAATCAAAAGGGTATATATGTGTACACACACACTTTATTATTCCATTTATGTGACATTTTGGAAAAGGCAAAACTAAATGGATTGAGAATAGACTACCAATGGTAGGGACAGGGAGTAGGTGATGAATTGATTATAAAGGGACTGTGAGGGAATTTCTGGAGGCGATATAACCATTCCATATCTTCACTGATCATATGACTCTATGCCTTTGTCTAAACTCAAAATTGTAAACTAAAAATGTCAGGTATATGTATTTTTATAGTTAAATATTTATGGTATGTATTTTACACTATAGTTAGGAATTTTACTGTATGTAACAAAGTAAATTTTTAAAAATTGCTAATTAATATCTGGATCAAACAATTTTATCTACTGGTATTCCAAAGACCTAAGTATGAGTGCTCTCTCTGCAGGATTTCTCTGCAAGCCAATGGACATGGCACAAATCACCATCCTATTAATCGTATGCATTTCCCATGCCAAGAACCAGGAAAAACAGCTTCAAATGAAACATGACCACATACTGTCACAAAACAAGAGACAAATCAAAATGGTGTCTAAAGAACCTGTAAGTGGCAGCCTTTCCTACTGAATCCCATTGGAAAATGGGATACAACTTTACCAGGCTTTAGATTTTGGACTGATGGACAACATAACAACACAAAATAAGTTACATAGTAATAATTAAATTAAATCTAATGAATGCTACAGATTGGATCAAAAATTGGCATTTCTATTTGTAAGGCTACACTGAAGTCATTTTCCAAATCATCAAAATATCTTTTTAAAAAATAAAATTATAATATTCAACAGGTAATGCTTCAGAATTAAGAATCTTTCACGTTTTTCTTCCAAGATGTTTTTGTCTTATAATTCTACTACTCTTGAATACTTTATCAGATAAAACTAAAATCAAAAAGTTGCTCTGAAAGATGTGCTGTGAGACTAGAAATTTCATTATCAGGTTGTTAGTGTAGTGTCAAGGTTCTGTGTAAAAGGGCAACCAAGTAAATTAATATGGACAAATAATATGTAAATGTCTTTCCAAAATAAGTTTATTTATTTTCTATGTGTCTATTTTATAATTCAGAATTCTGTATTTCAGTCCACGTGAGTGACCTATAATTTATTTTGGAAATCAGTTTAAAAGCACCACCATGTCAACTAAAAGCTAAGATAGAACTAACTTCAACCTAAATGCCCATCAACAGAGGAATGGATAAAGAAGATGTGGTACATATATACAATGGAATATTACTCAGCCATAAAAAGGAACTGAGCTGGGTCATTTGTAGAGACATGGATAGACCTAGAGATGGTCATACAGAGTGAAGTAAGTCAGAAAGAGATAAACAAATATTGTGTATTAACACATATATGTGGAATCTGAAAAAACTGGTATAGACAATCTTACTTACAAAGCAGAAATAGAGACACAGACATAGAGAATAAACCTATGGATACCAAGGGGGAAAGTGGAGGGATGAATTGGGAGATGGGGATTGACATATATACACTACTGATACTATGTATAAAATAGATAACTAATGAGACCCTACTGTATAGCACTAGGAACTCTACTCAATGTCACCTGAATGAGAAGGAAATCCAAAAAAGAGGAAACACATGTATACATATAGCTGATTCACTGTGCTGTATGGTATTAACTAACACAGTATTATAAAGCAACTATACGCCAATAAAAATTTTTAAGTGTAGAAATTATATATCCTAACATATATATATATATATGTATCTCAAATCCATTGTTTTTCACATTCAATTTCTTTTTCTTTTTAAAGATATAGCACAATACAAAGTTTAAAAAATAGAATTAAAAACCAAATTTATACTAAGTACTAGTTCTTTTGAAGTAACTCAAAGATAAAATTAGGAAAATACTAACCAATGTATACAATGCTGAAGGACTGACTGACTTGCATATGAAGAAGCTGACAAGGTGATAATGATCCAGTAAGCTTCACTTTCACTTGGTGAAAACTCAGAGCTTATAGAAGCCAGCACAATACTGACAAAACCATATAATTCTACTTTTTAAAAAAGTTCTTTTGAGGAAATAAATATAGGAACACCAATTACAACTTTAATTAAATAATCATTATTATCACTAATAGTCACCATTTCTTGGGTGCCTATCATGTGCTATAGGCACTATACTTAGGGCTTTACAAACATTCTTTTCATTAACTCATTACAATAATCCTCCATGATCAGAAATAATACATCCACTTTAAAGATGAGAAAACTAAAATGCAAACAGATTACAAGATCTTAAAAACAAGATCCTAAATATTCTTGCAAACTTTAAACAGTGATTTCTATGATTCAAGGAAAAAATAAAGCTATAAAACTAGATTTTCAGGCTTACATTTCTCTAATTAGAAAATTTCCGTTACAGAATGAGAAATTTTTTTTTAAAGCCAAGCCTTTATTAATTTAAGCCAGTAATGTTTTTTTTATTGCTCACCTCCCTAAAGAGAGGTTTCATCTTGAAAGGATGTTCTTAATGTTAGATTCAAGTTCAGAGCTATAATGGATATGGTCTTTTACCTGAACAGTCACCACTACAAAAGCTGTAATTAGCCTTAATAACCAAGTTAACCAAATTAAGTCATCCTCCAAATTTTATTAATTCGGAGTCCCACTGTGAGCATTTATCTCCTTCCCCTCCAACACACTCCTGCAACATTTGTAGCTTTAAAAATAAAGCTCTTTGATGATTAAACACTTCATTCTGCTGTCCCTCAGAAATACAAACCCTTTTAAAAGGACTCAACCAAAAATAGGACAGAGCACTCAGGGAAAACTTAGCATTTCCAGCATCTAGCAGATGAGCTGGTATCTCGAAAGTATTACTGGTTCTTTTACAAAGGACACTTAATTATTCGCTATGAAGTACAATGAAAATAAATTCAATACTTTTAAATTGCTTTCCTAGCTTCAATGCCTCAAAGTATATAAAGGCAATTATCAAATCACCAGTGTGTGCATCATCTGGTTTCTGAATTATCCATGGCACATTTCAGCTCTAGTCTAGCTTTTTCTCTACCACCCAGCATGCTTTTACTCTCCTTTCCACTACTCCACCTAATCTGCACTCAGTGATTTCAGCAAAAACATGTGCTGTAATCTACAAGTAAAAGTAAAGCAAAACAAAGAAGGCAACCCTCCTGGGATGAAGGAAAACAAAACCTTTTTTTTTTTTTTTTTGCACAAGGTGAATGGTTCCAATCCACTCAGTGGTCTTAAAATCAGTTTGCATCCTAACCTGACCCAAATAGGCAAATTAACATGGTCAATCACAGGGAGACAGAAGACAAATCATCACAAAAGCCTTTTTATTTTTTAAATATTTTTATTTATTTTTATAACATATGGATTCAATATATTTATAGATTATGCTCCACTAAAAGTTATTACAAAATAATGTCTATATTTCCCTGTGTTGTACAATAGATCCTTGTTTTTTTATTTTCTACATAGAGGTATTGGATTAAGAAAAACAAACTACTATCCTTCCCAGCCCCCTTCACTCTCCCCACTGGTAACCGCTGATTTGTTCTCTTTGAGTCTATTGCTATTTTGTTATACGCATTTCTTTCTCGCATTTCTTAGATTCCATGTACAAAAGACTTTTTAGTCGCTTCTGTATTCTATCGGTCACGCTGCCAGTGGACAAGCACCCACACTCCCAACAAATGTAGGTAACAAGAATTAATGAATTCTAAATGTCCTGAAGGCCAGTCTTGTCCATCAAACGTTTCGATGTACAAATCACCACCATTTTGCCCCACATACCCAGTGTTTTACATTTCCAACTAGAAGAAACGTTTGATCCACAAACTCTGATCTGGAAAGGACAAGATATGGATTACCAGCTGTAAGACCTTGGGCAAGGCCACTTAGTCTCTCTGTGGTGGCAGTCCCTGACTTAAACAATAGAGATAATAATTCCTACCTACCTTGTAGGGCTGTTTACACTTAAGTAAGATAATACGTGCAGAAATGTTCTGAAAACTGTAGAGTTCCACCCAGCACCAAAAGGTGCACTCCAGCAAACCCCGGTGTAGAAGACTTGGATGTTGAGGAAATTGAGACTCGAAAGGTGAAAACAAGATTGAAGGACTCAGCCTGTGGTTCTCTGAATACCGTTATAAATATTTCTACATTTAATAAAATAAAACAATTAAGAGAACATATTAAAAATATATCAGAGACATTAAACACTTAGGCTAGTAATAATGGGTTCTTGTGCAATTAATTTCCACTTGCTATATGTTTTTAGCTAGAAACATCTTTTACTGTCGTCTTTTCCCTTGGTTTCAAAGACAGGCTTTTATGTGTTTTATTTCCCAGTAGGCCTCCCAGGCCCCACCCAAGGCCCACAGTCACTTAGAGGTCTGAGATGCTTTGGGTAATTGTATCCTTACCTACTCGAATGGAGGAGGCATTTCTCAAACTCATCCCCAACCCTACAGGGTTATATAACACTTCCTCTGCCCATGGTAACCTCATGCCAAAGCATGGACAAAGAGCAGTGCGGAAGCCCATTCAGACCCTTCCCTCCTCAGCCTCCCTTCCCCTCCCCCTCCCACCTCAGAATCTCGGCCAAAACTTCTAGTCTACCATTCACTCTCCGTCCCTTCTTAGTGTCAAGGGTTCCAGTCTTCTACAGGAACTCAAAATTAAAACTTACTGGAACCCAAATTCTTATTTTTGGAGGGGAAAAACCTGCAAGTCAAGCCAGGTGAAATTTGGTGTAAGGAGAATATAAAGGTGAGGAAAAATTACCTTTATTAAAAATGGCGATGTAGAATACTCTAGGACTGTTTTACACTACTTCCTAGTAATACAGATTCAATTTTGACAAACATCTTAGTCCAACATAAGGGATAAAGTTAACTGAAATAACAGAACTTCATTTATACACATTATTCTATTCGACATTGTCAGAGACTTGGAAGGTAACCATTAGAAACAGCATGAAGTATTGTCAGATGTATAACCACTGTTCTGGTTATCTATTACTCTGTAAAAGAACTACCCTAAACTTACTGGCTTAATATAACAATGTATCATTGTATCTCATAATTCTGTAGGTCAGAGATTCTCTCCTCCTTACTTTTCCCCTGCCCTAACACAGCCTCTGTACGTGGACAGTGTGAACTTTCTCATAACATGGAAGGCTCAGGATAGCCAGACTTTTTACATGAAAACTCAGGGCCCTAGGATAGAACCTTCTAAGAGACAGGAAGTAGACACTGCCAGTCACTTTTAAGGCTTGGGCCCAGAAACTGGCCGAAACATCTACTGTCATATTTTGTTGGTCAAACATCTACAAAAATGAGAGAACACAGACCCCACATCTCAATGAAAGAGTAGCGAAGGATCTGTGGCCACTGTAATCTATCACTATTACCGGGAAATAATGTAACTCAGCTAGATTACAAAATGGAAAACGAAGGTATTTACCAATGGGTATGAGAATGTTGTTACTTAAAATTATCAAATCCAAACAAACCACTCAACATATGAAAAGAGCTGCAAGTCAAGCAAAAAACAAAAAAGCCATTATGAAAACTTAACAGCATAAAAGGTATGCCAACACACAGTATTAAGTGCTGATTTGTATGTTAATTTCTATCCCTTCAAGGAAAATCCTAACAATATCATGTTACCCATGTTAGATTTCTAAATAGAGTCTACATTTAAAGTTTTAACATGTCTGTCTTTAGGGTACAAAGATCACTCCATCTAGTTCAGCTAACATATTTCTGAAAGTGAATGGCATACTCACTTATCCACTTGCTGCCATTTATTGAATATACTTCACACTAACCCTATGTGAAGTACTTTACATACGTTATCACATTTCACCCTCAAAGAAAGACTCACTTTACAAATAAGGAAACTGAGGTTCAGAGACATGTAGAAATGTTGTGCTGCTATTAAAGATGGCAGCCAAGATTTGTTACCAAGGCCCATGATCCCCCCTCAAACTAACACTCTTAAACACTATGGTGTTTAGCCTTCTGCCTAGATACGTGGTCAAAAAGTACCTCTGTAAGTGAGGCTTCCTATGTGCAGTCAGCATATATGAATTCTAAGATCAATGATTTTAGTCTTTTGACAGAATCACTGATCCGTTCCCTCATATTTCAGCAGTATAATACAAATGGTATATTACTGTTGAAAATTATGAAGTACCCTAAACGTACAGCTAATAAACCCTGTACTTTATTTAACCACCTACTCTTATATACTCAGAACATGTTGCATATATATTAATAGAAACATATCCAACAAAAATCTACCACAGGTCCATCTAAAAAGATCTAATGAAACAAATGAAAACTCTGTATTTTTCAGAACTGACAGGCATAGCAAATAAGTAATTTCACTGCAGATTAAAACAGCAGATAAACAATCAAAAGCTCAACTTACAATTCAAGATTGATTATTCAAGTCAGAAGAAATCTGTTTTCTCTGAAAATATGATGATGTACTAATATGAGGCCTCTTAGACTGGAGTCACATCAGCATTTCTGGGATAATGCACTTGTGTGTGACTGAGTGTGCTCTTTGCCTGCTGGGTGTACTGCTGGGTGGAGCATTATGATTTGTGACTGAATAAATCAGCTGGCCATTCTCTACCTCTTGCTATTCCCCACAATCAATATAACTTGTTTTTAAAGTTCTTTCTACTTCATAAGCTTTTTTTTTTTTTTTTGCGGTACGCGGGCCTTTCACTGTTGTGGCCTCTCCCATTGTGGAGCACAGGCTCTGGACGGGCAGGCTCAGCGGCTGTGGCTCACGGGCCCAGCCGCTCCGCGGCATGTGGGATCTTCCTGGACCGGGGCACGAACCCATGTCCCCTGCATCGGCAGGCGGACTCTCAACCACTGCGCCACCAGGGAAGCCCCATGAGTTTTTGTTAATATGCAAATCAATTCAGTAATTAATATAAAAGCTGGACATTTTTTATAAAAGACACTTTGGAATTCTTTATAAATGTACTCTTCTCCCTATTTTCCAGAAGATACGATGTGTATAATGCTACTGGAGACAGCGCAGGGGCAGTGGCAGTGGGAAGCGGGGGATGAAGGGGTAGGGCAACCAATACCGCCTTCCCTAAAGGTGAGAAGAACAAAGGCCAGTGACTCCCTTTTCCCTCTGTCTCAAAGGTGGAAAATGAAGACTTTCACATGGAAAATTTAATTTCTGCTTTTTAATATCATGTTTATTCTTATGAAATAGTAGTAGGCAAAGTATAAAACAATCACTTTTGGTATTTCCCAGGGTTCCATAGTTATAAAACAATTTGTAATATTTATAATATTTATTTTTGTTCTCAGAGGCTATTATATAAGAGGCTAGAATTTCATGCATGATCCAATTAACTAATTATACTTATTTAGAGGCCATGAAATGCCTAATTGCAGTCACAAATAGAAGATCACTGGCAGAATTAGTTGTGCTAGCAAAACCGTAGTCACAAAATTTCTTGGGTCAGACCACACAAAACTTGCGACCCTAATTATAGTATTGTTCTCAGTACAATTCAGTCTTAATATGTTAGTAATCCATGTTTGGAAAATACGTTTAACTGGTAAAAACATTCTCTTTACTTTAAATTTGGTATGCTAGTTCCTAATTCACTAAAATACTTCTGGGGAAATTTCAAAATAAAGCCTCAGTGACACTGTAAAGAGAGAGTTTTTGAGATTACTTAGGTCAAGCAGGGCTGAACCCTCAGCAAAACAGCATACAACTGGTTATCATCTACCCAAGCTCTGAGAAAAGATGGAAGTAGAATAACCATCTTTTTGTGGTCAAGAAAGAAAATAAACCACAGATATTCCAAAACAGCTAACTGGTATCCTGGATAATGTTCCTTTCAGGCAAACCTGTGGCCCTCATCTAATTAATATGCAGCCTTTCCATCCCATTTGACTTGTCAGTGCTACTGAGTCAACATGCACAGCTCATCAAAAACACCCTGACCTCATTAGGAACCTGGTTCTATAGGAAATGACCAGAGCCAGCTCCTCCACCACTTACCACCCTTGTCCTTTTTGAGGGAGGGAGGAAAGGAAAGCCAGGAAAGGTAGAAAGAAGAGAAAAAGGCACAATGACCAATGGGGTCTTAGTTTGAGATACAAAAGGGCAGTCAAGAGTGAGGAGAAGGAATGTGGTAACCTACAAGAACACTTCCCACGTGCTCTGCACTGGCTGCTTAACTGAACTGTCTTCATAAACAGTGCCATGATTCGTCCAACAGTCATGACTCCAAGTCTATATAAATCTAGTTCTGAAAATACTCTTTAGGTTCTCAGGGTGTCTCTCTCCTACAAGCTTCCCATTGGGCCCACTTTCCCAGCATAGACAAAGGACTTCCGGGATGAGAAAGAAAGTGTTGTATATTGTCTAAATTATCTTCTCTTAGGCCTCAAAAATCCTCATTATGCCTTTTTATAGATAAGGAAACTGGGTTTCTATCTAAGATAAGGAACTTGTCCAGGGTTACACAGTTAGTGAATATGAGGATCCGAATCCATACTTAGAGAGCGTCTGGCTCCAAGAACCCTGTTCTTTATATTCTAGTTGTAGGCTCTAAACACTGAAACAATCCTGTTTAAGACAGAACTTATTGCAACTTGCCCCTTTGAAAAAACATGCCTGGTTAAGTGTGGTAAAGAATTACTTTTGAATATATATTACAAATTGATACAGAATTGTGACTTACAGTATGAAATATATTAGATCTATCCTCAAAATTTTCTGAAACACATCCTACATTATATAACCTCACTTCTTCTGTTGTCTTGCTTGGGCTGCTTTTTATTTTTTACATATTCTGTTTTCTAACTAGATTATAAGCTCCCCAATGGCGGTGCCTACCATAGGGCACTATAAGTAGTAGGTTCTTGTTAATCTGCCTGCTGTACTGGTAAGGCACTCTACTGTCCACCGTATTTACAGATAAGTGCTTCCGTGAGCTACTGGTACAACAACCTTCCCTACACTTACCATGGAGAACTAATTTAGGACAACAGATAATCAGGAGCCCTACCAAAAATAATCGAATCTACCAATGGTTATGATTATAGAATACTGATGACAGGTAAACACTTCAGCTATAGTGTGTAACAACCCAAGGAAATGGGTTTATAGTATTCTGTCATATTGGAACTGCAATTTTACTCATTAAAAACAATTTCTTAATACACTGACTTTTCTATAGAGTTCAGAAAGAATCTGTGATGGGTACTGGGTTTCTTGAAGAACAGAATGTTTCATTTTGCTCTAATTCATTCTATTACTGAATTAAACTTTGATGTATTGGTCTTGACAAGTGCTTCATGCTGATTGTATTGTGTATGATAGTATAATCACTTCCCTTGCATTTCCCACTGGCTAGCTGATTAATGCAATAGATTACCTGCAGCACTGATGGCAAGGGGGGAAATCACTGCCCTTCCATACCCTAAACTGTGTTTATATTTCAGTGTGCATCTGTGTGTGCGCACGTGTGTTCCTCAGTACAGAGACATCCGTGAAGATTCACCTGGTACATGGGCAGGAAGGTAGGAAAAACCAGAAGGGTAGGAAAGGAAAACTGATGACACAGTGAAGATCAATGCCTTTCAATCACTGTTTTCAGTACACCAAAAATGCTTACTTCTTAATGCTTCCAAATAAGTGTCTAGCATTACACTTCAATTATTCATTCACTTTTTATTCACAAGTATTTACTGAGCACCAACTCTATGCCAGGCATATTTTTCTTCTCACCTTTACTGGAAAACTAACTTTTAAAAAATGAATCACTTTCAATGTTCT
Source organism: Pseudorca crassidens (assembly GCF_039906515.1). NCBI lineage: Eukaryota > Metazoa > Chordata > Mammalia > Artiodactyla > Delphinidae > Pseudorca > Pseudorca crassidens. Next base: position 48,570,442 of record NC_090298.1, on the reverse strand, counting down.
ATTAGTAGACAAGAAGGAAAAAAGTAGGGTGAGATTATTAAATGGACACTAATACAGGGACGAACAAGGATGGCCATGAAATTAGTTTAAATGCCCCGATAAAGACAGCAACTGACAAGAAGACTATTAATATTAACCACAGAGAGTAGTTTAATGGTTTCAAAACAAACAAAAAATCTCTCATTACTTGGTCTATACAGGATCCTAATTGTTTAGCAAAGAACATTTTCTGTGTATGATCAATATGTATGGTGAATAGGTTGCTGGATATATTCTCATCTTTAAATGTGTGTGTGTTGGGAGCAGACAGGGTGGGGGAGAGGTGAATTAAGACTTCTGTGCTCTTGCCAGCATTTTGAAAGCATTCCTCCTAACAGAATTTTCTCCCGGTTCCCAGCTTATATTTGTACCCAAGTGCCCTATTTAGACTCCTCCCATAGAACCCCCTCAGCCCTTGCTCATCCACAAAGGAAGACTGTGGCTTCCAATCTAAGCCATTTCAAGATTGTTTATCGCTTAAGTCTGATTCCTAACTTATGAATGATTCTCTCTCCTCCAGGTTTGCTGAAGCAAATTCTCAAATTCTTAAATTACCCAAAAAGGGGCTGGGAAGCACAACCTGAGGTCAACAAGATTCGGCTGGTCATAGCTCAAAATCACAGAGACTTGGATTTCCATTCAAAGGTTATCGCTGCTCACAGAATTGAGGGAGTGAGCCACATTTTGCATAACAACTACTGCCACTACTCCTGGCAATTCATCTCTAGATCAGAGCCGGAGAAAATAGCCCTAAGATCAGTCTAACTCATCAGTCTAAGATCTACTAACTCATTCAAGCAATTTAATGTCAGATGGCACCTGTACTTTACATAGAGTCCTATCCTTATTTCAATTTGGAATTTTGAACTTGAGCACTAAAAACAATGTTACGAAGTTATCAACAAGCTTACAGCAGCCTCACAAAGATTCACCTACTGCAAATCATTTGCCAGCCTGCCTTCCACCTAAAATATATAAGGGAAAGTTATTTACATAAATAAAAAAGTCATTCTCAGGTATACCCTTAAGATGAGTGGCTGTTTAAAAGCCTACTGAAGATAGTCACTGTCAAGCACGTATTTTAAATCTCAGGATCCTTTGTCCTAGAGAAATCTTAGTGGAAAGCCTAGTGTGTAAAGAGGCAGGAGGCGCTCTACCGACAGGAGAAGGCCCTGCCTCCTCCTACCACACTCTTCTCCCTCCCGCCCCACCTCAGGGGGGCTCTGCGAGGCAGGGTCTGAACTCCCTATCTGAGTGACAACCATTATTCCTTTCCTTGGGTTCTCCCCAGACCTCATTAGCCCACCTAAGCTTAAATGAACCATGACAACATTAGCAAAGCACCTTGCTAGGTGCCAGCACATGCAGAGAACAGCCTAAGTGGCTGCAGCACTCCTCCCTTGGCTTCCACTTCTTTCATTCTAGCTCCTGGCATCCTTGATTCCCCGTGAAGCCCCTGGGAATCGCAGATGGCTTAAAATGAGGCTTCTCAGACCTCGTTAATTTTTGTATGCTGCCACTTCAGGGTAAGAAATGGTGAAAGGAAATGATCCCCAGTCTGTCTGTCTTCGTTTGCACTCCCTCACTCCTCCTATGCTCTACCACGATGGGACGCTCTAGAGACCTACACTCTAGGAAGGAGACTCCCCCAGCCAGATTTCCCTTTGGTGGCAGTTTCTTGAGGGCAAGGGCAATACTAGCTTTTAAGAAGTGAGCAAAGTAAGGAGAGAAATTTTCTGAAATTGTTGTGAGGAAGAAAAGAACACATTATACCAATGCTCTGACATTTCCTATTAGCCACGAATGTGAGAACAAAATCTACCACCGATGGACTCATGTTATAAATAGAAAGACAGCATAAAAGAAAGTAACTGGAATTTATTCTTGGTACAAACAATGCTACCGGCACACTACATGTGTAATATAGAACACTAAAGTGTATTACATCTTAACTCCTAGTCAAATCTCCGTGGTCTATATTTAGAAGAGTTTTATGAAAACACACAAAGGGGTGATCCCCAAGTGTTGTTAAAACTGTTCAATTGTACACCTAAATAATTTAGACAATGAATATCATGAAGAGTCTCCAATTGGCTAAGTAGGATCAAATCATCTGTAAACATCTCTTTTAATCCCGAGAATCTATTTTCTATTAATATGTATTTTTAAATTTTTCTCTTTATTTTCACTATTTCCCAGACAGGGTACTGAATGGATAATGAAGGCCTAGCAGCTGCAGTCAAGAGAAGGATGGGTGACAGTATTACACAGGAAGTATTTATCGTAGATTTGCCCACCATATAGAAATATGCATTCTCTCTTTTGGTTAACTTCTGACCCAAACTAGAAATTACTCTGCCGACTTAAAGCAGCAGAGAATAAACCCCTCTTCCCATCCCCACAGTAGAACAGAACCCAGAGCCCTCTGACCCAAGAACACAGAGGTCTCAGTTTTAAGAGACAAATAGCAGTAGGACCACACAACAGAGAAAGAAACCAGGCCCCAGTAATGAGGACCCAGCAGCAGATAGACATTCTGAGAACAGTGCTGGAGGGAAGCAAAGCCTCCTGAGCAATACAATTGACAAAGCCTCTGTATTTAGAGGGAGCTCCGAATAATGAGGGGAAAAACAGAGGCTGAGACAGGAGCATACAACCCCATCCCAGAACAGGATGGCCTAGCCCATGTGCAGGAGGGGCTCTGCAGAGCCTACAGACCACAGGAGGTAAACACAGGCCAGGACAAAGACAGTGACCTAAGGGTTTTCACTGGCTCCATAACAGAAGGGACTGGAAAATGAGACCAAAACTTCAATGTACCCCATCTACAGTATGTAGTATCTGTATATTATGATATACTTATTACATAATACAGTTCTCAATCAATAGCATATATTTGGCTCCTCTACATTAGTGTGTTTTTTCAGAGTCTGAAGTTAGAGAGCCCCTGTGAACACAGATGGGCAACTAGACTAGGTAAGCTCTGCTGACAACTGCAGTCAGGACTGTGGGACCATGGGGCGGGTGGACCCATGGCAGGACAGGCAGCTTTTGCAGGATTTACTGCCATCTAGGTGAGCTTGACTTTGTCCCTGTTCTCCTCTGAGGAGAGAGGCATATTAGTCTTTTAAAATAAGTTGAGGATGGTATCTAGTTCAGTGGTTGAGTCTCTGAAGTCACTGACACATAGGATCAAATTCCTGCTCTGCTGCTGTGACCTTAGGCAAGTTATCTGGTCTCCTTGTACCTCAGTTTTCTTGGCTATAAAACTGGGGCTAATAACTACCTATCTCACAGGGTTGTTTTAAGAATTAAATAAAATAGTGCATGCATTAAGTGCTTAGCATAGTGCCTGATAAATAATTGTTGGCATCTGCGTTATGTTTAGTAGCTGGACCAAAATGGAAAATAAAACAAAGCAAAAATCTAGATCCTGTAATGTCTACTCTCTCTCCTCCTCCTCCCCCTGAAGTTAAGTAACAACGAAGAATAACAAGGTTGGACTGAAAATCTTAAAGACAACATTTTGGATAATGAGTTTGAACCTTTTCACCTTCCCCCACTGAGTTCTCCCTGTCTTCATTCATGTTATTCCTTCTTTCCGTAGTATTCTCACTACTTCTTCCCTACAACTCACCTCCATGAACATTCCTGTAAAACCATGTTAAGTTCAGTCTACTTATTCACTAATATGTGAATAAATTACTCTATCAAAGCGCTCTGCAGTTCATTCCAGCCTGTTCTAATTTCTCCTTTCTCCTGATGATTGTATCTCTATTCCCTCCATACTCCCGGTATCATCGTCAATGGTAAAATCAAATATTTAATACATCTATTCTCCTTGACATAGCAAGTGCTTAATACATACTGATCGGGAAACCACAACAAGACTTCTGGAAAGAAGTGTTAACAGGAAGGCATAGAAATGGTGTAAGTGGTTAAGCTATATATTCTCCTTGCACCCAGGGAAGACAAACTGGTAGGTGACAAGCAATCCCTGATATGTGGTTCATTAGGATTACATACTACACTTACAGCTACATGGAAGTTTCCAAGTCTGTACTGACATCTTTTTGCTGCAAGGGGGCTCTGGGAATTGCTGTTTTCTCCACTGCACTAGCAAAGACGTATCAACTTATATGGCAAACTACACTGGAATGCTTTCCAGTTCTCAATGAGAAGCAGTCACTCCTTAGCCTATTCACTAGCCACCATCAACTTCAAAATGTGGAAAGCCTGAGTTTGAACTTACCATAGAAACTAAGTAAGGGGCTCCAAACAGTGGGGGGAATTACTAAGCCTTTTGCTTTTGGAGACGTAAGACGGCATATCCCAGAAATTTCTCCACAGTTACCTCCAAAGCAGAGCCTCTAGAATCTTAGTTCTGGCTGTGCACAAAGGCCCTCCTGTTACTTACAGTACCATTTTGAATGTGTGACTTAAGCATATGTTTTCTTCCTTATTCAAGAATAATGTGGGTGGGTGCAAAAGAGGCCAATACTTGTATCTGCAATGATAGCTGGGACAGTGTTCTAGGTCCATGGAGTAGGTAATTTTTAGTACTTTGCAATATCTGTGGTCCCAGTGGGTGGGCTAAGTTCTCTATTGCTGAATGTAGATTTATCCTGATTCCAAGTCCCCTGAATCTTTATACTCACTCTATCTATCCAGCACCCTACCAAGGAATATTATATCTATTGTCTAATAAGGAAATGCAAACTAGAAAGAAACATCTAACTATGGCTATTTCTGCCCACACACAGTGAGGTACCTGTATCAAAAGCTTTGAAAAGAACTCAGAGATACCACCTTGTTCTTGTGAACTGAGTGAGCACAGCTCAGAGCAGTAAGGCTCTTGCAATGGCAGCCCAGCCTCTCCCAAAGAAACAAGGTTACATGCTAGAGAGCAAAACACCTGACTGAGAGAGAAAGTGTCTAAAATTTGGGGGGGTGGGGGAACATATTATGCAATACATATTATGAAAATGAAAATTTAAGAATTTTTCCCTGTGCTAAAACTGTAATTAAATCTTATTTAACTGTTTCCTCTAATGACATCCATTTTAATTAGGTTTTAATAGACTGGCAGCCACAACCTATAGTTTTATGAAGTAAAATAAAATTACAGTATTGGAAGACATTTAAGGAAAGAGAACCATCTACACAGATGAGAGGTTACAATATATCCCCTCATCCCTAAAGACCCCCACGGTAATTAAGTGTGCTGAAGAGACAGCCATTAGGGCTAACAGTAGGTGTGCTCACCAATCTGCACTGGGCTTGAAATAACTCTTTAGATCCAAGGGTTATTTCTGTGATCCGTATTCCAGAAAATCTGCATGGAGTAAAGAACACAACTGAAAAGGTATGTATTCTATAGCTCTACCAAATATGTGTAGCCACTACCAAATATGCAGCCTCTACTGTTGCAATGGGCTGTCTTACGATTTTAACATATACATGTTCTTATAGCTGATCATGATACACCACCACTCATCTTCAGAAGACTACCATATGTTTGGGAAAATGAACATTATGTAAAGAAAGTAAAATTAATATATGAAAAGCTGATTCACATGCAAGATAAATGTATCTGTAAATGAGATGCACTAAACAGGATCTTAATAGTATGCATCTGTATCTATTTCACACTACATTATGAAAATCAGGGAGTACATCAGAAAAATTAACTCAGACCAAATGAATATCATAGGCATTTATTTTAGAAAAGAACTGAGCATAATCATTCCTTTGTTAGCTAGAGGATGGGGCAAAGAAATTGGGCCTTTTGCTATCTCAAATAAGTATGCGTATCTTTATTTGAAAGAAAAAAAGAGTTAAATGAATATATGTTATTTTTAAAACTAATTTTGAAACATCGGTACTTAAATTTTAATAAATCACATATACTCAGAAAGTTGTAAATCTTGGGGAGGGGGATATCTGATCTTATGAAAAAATACAATTTTGTAATCTGGCTGACAATCTGATGCCTCTGAATCTCTCTGCCAAGAAGCAGTTACTTGGCTAAGATACTCTTACTAGTACACTTTCATCAGATTAAGGCTTTCATGCCAGGAATTTTTTTTCTCCTGGGGTACTGGCCATTGCCAGAAATGGACCTATCGAATCTACCGGTGCTAAGGAGTTAAGCATCTGAGATTTAATTTAACAGTTTCAGCTTTATTAAGCTGTCACAGAGCGGCCCTACTTTGATAACAGTAGCTGCTCCAATTATGGCTTGGTTTAGGGTTGACAAGTATAATGATTCATTCGTGGCACATGAGAAGCAATAAAAGGTTGTTTTGCATTACAGCTTTAAAAATGTGGGCACTTTTTTCATTTAATTTGTCACTTAGCTTTTGCTAAGAGGACATTTAAATTGCAGTAAAAGGCAAATGGGGCTTTTAGTTTAAATGTAATCCCCATATTTAAATGATCTGTAATGGTGCAGTGTTGGAGTGGGAACACTATTGTCTCACAGTGGGTCCTGATGGTGACATGTGACATTTGTATTCAGGTCCTGTATTATCCATGTGGCTAAAGGGCTTCCAATTTCATTTCACAGCCAGAAGCCTGCAGAAAACACCAATTAACTTGCAGATCCCATTTGCCGACAAAACTCAGCCTCTTCTCAATGTCTGGCATCTGGCAGTGCTCAGCATTTAATTCCACAGCAGAGCCTTGAAGCAATGTGAGCCCTGTGCAGGGGCACAAAGTCAAATTCCCCCATTTTCATAAGAAGCAAAATTCTTTCCTTTTGAAGTCCAGAAGCAACTTTTAGTTAACTTTTTTGGTGAATGAATATTAAGATGTGATAACTATTGTTACTCCTACATGATATTCTTCACAGAACTTAGAATTCATTAAAATGGCAGTGACCTCTGCTCACCATCACAGTATGTAGGAGAAGTTATAGCAGTCTAGTGATGATTGGGTTCGGGGGAGGGAGGGTGATCTGTGAAAAAAGAAAATACAGGGCAAGAATATGTATTCTTCATCCTGGACTGAAATCAAAGAACTTGTTTAAAGCCTGGTCCATAACTAGAAAAGTAGTCCATCAGAGGGTATAACTAGCATTAGCTAGTAGAAACTTCCACCTAATGAGAATTAATCCTTTTGATTGAGGGCTGAGGTACATAATTTTCAAAGCCAACTTGCAGAAGTGAAATATGACTAATGGATTAAATGCAAACCCTGAAAATTTTATTTAACTATATCACTTGTACATTTTTTTGGTAACCAAAAAATTTAGTTGGTATTTTCTTTCTAATTAGTTATTTGTTAATTCTAAGCTTAAGTACCAAAGCTCTTTAAATTTTATTCATTTAATATTAATCCAATAATAGTTTTTTTTTTAATGCTAATCCTTTTTACTGCCATAAACCAACTAGTCAATTCAACAGTTACTACAGAGTTACAAGACTGAGGAGTCTTTACTTGTAAATCACTCAGTATTCTATAAAAATTTTTGTTTAAACCATGCATTACACTTGTGTTCTCCAACCACCACACCGGGCCCCCAAACATTTCCTTCCAATACATTGAAAGGATCCACTGTAGCTACAGATTGATTTAAATTTTGATTGAGGGGAAGGCCACTAAGCATTACTTCAGGTGACCCAAGGGAAGTACTAAGATTATTACAAGATACTTAATAAAAATATTAGGGGAAAAGGTCAACAAATATCTAACAGCTGGCAAATAGCAGACACACGTTAAAAAACAAACAACAAAACAAACAAGAGTTGTCATCCACAGCTCAGTTCCTGAACATACATCCTATTAATGGGAAAAAGGAAATTTTGGTGTCCAATTCTCTACCAACCTGCTGTACAACCCTAGGTCACACTATGTCATTTTGTGGAAGTCTTCTAACCTCCTCAGACTTCAGCTTCTTTATCTGTAAACAGTTCATCTCAAAGGTCCCTTCCAAGCATTATTATCATGTAGTATCTTCACAGACATCAGCCTCTCCTGGTCTAGACATGGGATCAATAGCATGATGTGGTCCATCATTAGCCAAGAGGAAGACAGAAGGTGAAGGTATGAAGACTTCTACTATTCAATTACACTGAAACTAGGATCTTCTAATAAATATATGCATAACGTAAAACTAATATAGGCATTGACAAAATATTTGCCAAAAATTCCATTTGTCACATATAGATTTCTTAATAGACAAGATAAATACATTATTAATTTCCCTAGCAATGAGCACAGAGTAACAAGAGTCATCCCCCCCAAACGTCCCAGTAAACATGAGTAGTAGATTTCTCCTTTTTTCAACCACCTGCTATATTTATATCTTTACCACCACGGATTTGGGAAGCAATACAAATTAGAGTTTGCAGTGTCTTTTCCATTCTGACAATCAACAGTCCATCTAAGTCAATAATAACAAAAAAAAATAAAATGAATATTCAAGCTACTTTTGATAATTTTAATGTGGGCAAAAGGGGAAAACAGCCAAATTTTAGCTGAACTGATTACAGTATCAGTCTAGAAATAAGTAATCAGTTCTATTATACCAAATACCTGTTTTGAAATATAGCTTTTTTTTTCCCAAATATTTAAAAGCAGATCCCGTGCTTGCTTTCCTCAACATCAGACAATTCCCCAAAAACACTGCCAAGATTGGTTCCTGCAAATGCCTCATTCTTCCTATTCTTCTAACCAGTGTATAATGGCAACAAGTTCATATAAAAGTAGCTCTCTCTTCTGCAGTACTCTGACCATGCTCCTTAAACATTCAACCATGGTCTTTGTCCACACACAACCCAATGGCAATCCATCAGGAAATTTATACTTACCCAGCTCATCCCAGAGCTGCCTATATTTGTCAGTCATTGCAGTGCCTTGTTGCCTCCAAAGTGACAGACGAGGGTCGGCCATGAACTGCTCTGTTATCAAAGTCAACATTCGGGCCCCATTTGAGTCCCTCATCTTCAACATCTCCCGCACCTAGTGGGGAAAAAACAGACCTTCAGAAAAATGTTAAAAAATGAACAGCAATACAGAGACAGACTACTTTATTTCTTTGGGGAGGGAGGGTGGGGTGGTGGTGGTGGTCAAGTCTTCACACCATCCTTCTTAAGCAAACAAAAGTTGTTAAAAACGAGCCTCTGAGGGACTCCCGTGGCGGCCCAGTGGTTAAGACTTCACCTTCCAATGCAGGGGGTGACGGTTCAATCCCTGGTCAGGGAGCTAAGGTCCCACATGCCTCGCGGCCAAAACAACAAAATATAAAACAGAAGCAGTAATGTAACAAATTCAATAAAGACTTTAAAAAAAAAAAAATAGGTCCACATCAAAAAAAAACCCCCACAACCTTAAAAAAAAGAAAAAAACAACAAAAAAAATGAGCCTCTGTCCTAAATGGCTATTTAATCAGAGAACTGACCATTAATTTTTTAAAATCATGTTTTAGAATCCACATGAGGAAAAGAAATTTGCGTAACTTCCCAATTTTCCCCCCAAATGTTTTTGTCAGCCTACAGAAAAATAATACCAAAATAAACAAGACAAATCATTGGGCACCTTCCTGACTCCCTAACTGATTGCACTTAACCACCAGAGTAGTAGAGTCTAAAGCACTGTACTGAGAACTCTTTAGAGATCTTCTAAATTGATCTGATAGTGTTTATAATAATAGCATCTGTCCTTCCATTTTTTTAAAAAAAGCTTTATTGAGACATAATTCACGTACATACAATTCACCAATTTAAACTGTACAATTTAAACCTCTTTCAGTGGTTTCTGGTATATTCAAGTACAAGTCCTACAAGTGCTTCATTTTCTGAGGTAAATTAGTAATTTCACTAGATTCTTTCTCACCGAGGATTTCCATGTAAAGAGCAACAGCATACTTCTATTCACTCAGATGGGACTGTTTTTGCAATGGTAAGAGGAAATGTAAAGGGCTGTAGGTTCAGAACTCTCTTGCTCCAAATGAGCAATCCTTGAAGCAGAATCATAACCACTGACCTAGTAAGTTAACTTGGCTTCTCTGCTGGAACCTCAAGCTCTGTCCATTATTCTTCTGTTACATTTCCCCAATAAACAAGAAAACATGAAAAGAAACACAAGGCTAAGTTGCTCTACAGGAAATCCTAAATGAATCCATCCATTCTTAAAGTGTACACCGCTATGTGTTCAATCAATAGGAATCCCAGCTGAACATCAGTTCTCTGTGTAGAAAATTAGTGGAGCAAGGTCATAAGTAGTATATAAGGAGAGGGGAGTCCTTTTATTCAAAATTCTTTCTATGTGAAAGCCACATGAAGGAGGAAACAGCAGATCTTCAATAAAGCAGCCTAAACCTCTAGATCAATGGGTTCTGCCTCAGTCCTGTACCCTGACAAGTAATGGAACCCTCCCCTCAAACCAGGCTTCAGAATTTGAGCCTTGCAGAGAACTCAAACGTACTTGTGCACTGAATCACAAGGGTATGCTTCCAGAAGGTTTTTTTGAGTAATCTTAAGAAGTACTAAAAAGGAGAAAGAAATGGAGTTGCCATTTATCGGACATCTTGCTAAAGAGTTTTACATTCATACTTACCTTTTAATCTTCACAACAACCATATAAAGTAGGCCAGATTATAATCCCCATTCTACAAATTATAAAGCCATCCCTCAGAAGTAAAGTAACTTGTCCAAAGGACAAGAGGAACAACTGGAATCAGAACCCGGATCTGCCTTAACTCTGGAAGTTATGCCATTTCCAAAATTAGATGTTGCTCTTACTTCATATGGCATATACAATGTGTACATCATATAGAAGGATAAAAATAGCAACTGCAGGCCAGTCTAATACCTCTTTCACATTGCTTCCACTAGGCCACAGTGTACTCTCTGCTGATAAGAGAATCTATGAAATACTTCCTGTGTGTCTAAATATACCAAAACTTTAATATTACCTCTATATATCATGGATTTAATTTAGTATTTATTTTCCTAATAAATTTCTACCCTACTACTCAGTTAGCAATAGCAATGAAAATAAATGCTTTACTATTAAGCATACAAACCAGAACTATTAACCAACACTCAAATACATATACATTAATTACAGCCTAATGGTAATTAATTTTCAGACTGTTGACTGTGAACTATTACAAGAGTCTGAAGTGCCTATGAATTACCAAAGAATGATTAAATCATGTGAAATAATTTTAGAGTTAAATGTATTTTTACTGTAATCTAAATTCTTGAAAAATTGGCAATCTAAGTATGGTATATGGAATAAATCTTTTTTTTTTTTTAAGGCTGCACCACACGCATGCTGGATCTTAGTTCCCTGACCAGGGATTGAGTCCATGCCCCCTGCACTGGGAGCATGGAGTTTTAACCACTGAACCACCAGGGAAGTCCCAGGATAAATTTTCATTTAAAGGGTTTTCATTAATCAGAATACACTAATTTTTGGCTATAAGCAGTAACAGAGTTTACTCTAATTCTTCTGAACTACAAAAGCTTTTAAGTATTATGAATATTAGAGAAGTTGTTTAACAGAAATATCAATGAACACAGTTATCTGTTCCCTTAAAACCAATTTGAATACGTTATCTATAAAGATGGCTGTACCCCCAATGAAAAGACATTGCTTTAACATTATTTAAAAAGCATTTTATCCAGTATTTAGACATGTGTTTATGGTACTAAGAGTTCTGTGTAAAGCAAGACACAGCTTCTGTTCACAATGAACTTATAATGAAGATAACTTTGTTTCTTAGGCTATCAAATTTTGGTGATGAAAATTAACATTTACCAAGGGCCAACTACTGTTAGACACCATTATCATTTAACACCATAATCACAACTTGAATGGATATGCTACTATTAGCTAATTTTATAGATGAGGAAACTGACTTAAATAACTTGCCAAGGTACATACACTCAATAAGATTTAGAACTGAGATTTAAACCCAGGTTTGTATGACTCCAAAGTTTATGCTCTTGAAACTAATTTAAAGATATCGACATTAAACTAATTATATAAAGCACATCTTAAGGACTATATTCAAAGGTATGCTCTACTTGGGAAAATTAACTAGAAGAAGAAAAAACTTGAAAAGATGGCATTTCAAATAACATTAAGCTATTTTATTTTTAGTACTGAACAGTTTTTCAAAATTGTATAAATTGCCACCATTTTATTAATAAGAGCTGAGAAAGACAAAAATGGCCCATATCTTGTCTAAAGACACCTAAGTAAATTAATGCTTGCATTACGACACAGAAGTCTCTAATGGTTGATAATAACTTAGTCTATTCTTCCCCCCACCCCACCCCGGCCATGCCACATGGCTTGTGGGATCTTAGTTCCCCAACCAAGGATTGAACTTGGGCCCTGGCAATGAAAGCACCAAGTTCTAACCACTGGAACGCCAGGGAATTCCCAGTTCTTAAAAAAATAAATAAGAATTTAAAAAGAAGCCTTTATCCTATTGTAAACATGATCATATATACTTTCTATAAATGTATATATTTAGAATATTTCTTTAAAAATAAAAAGTCATACCTTTGCAAAGAGCAAATTAAGCTGCTTCCCTGATCCGTGGTACCCGCCCTGGGAAAGGAACAGTTTAACCTGTTCTTGAACCTGCTCTTCATCTAAGTGCCAGCAGTTTTCATCATCTATACTAGCACCTGCTGTTGGATCAGGAGCACCTAGAAATAGAAAGAAAAAAATAACACATATGCTAGGAAAAACTCTGGGCTAAAAGGGCTCTGATAATAAACTTGAAAAGAATTAAGATTCTGTATTTTTTGCCTAAACACTTTTTAATCCAATCTCAATTTCAATATACATACAAATGTATGACCGAAAATAAATGTAAAAATGATTCTTTTATTGCCAGAACTTTGCTGATTTGTGCTAAGCCAAACGGCGATGACTTTAGAGCTGAGATGTTTCCCTTTTTTAAGATCAGAGACTATACCTTTGGAGATGAGTTTACAGGTTCCCTAAAGAAAAAAAAATTCACAAAAATGTCTCATTGTAAATATGTGATGTTTATAAAAGCTCTACTGTGTAGAACACGTTAGTAAAATGCTTTTCAGAGACATCAGAAAAATATGAAACAAAGTAAACTCAGCAGCGTATTTCTCTTTACTATGTTAATTCAAGAAGCTTTCACCATTATCTGCTGCTGTATAAACTACATGCTGACATAAGTCTTTAGTTGCAGAAAACCAAAGATTAAAAAGGGAAATCAAGCCACATGGGAACAGGCAGTGCAGCTGTTGTACTAAACCAGGTTGTAGTATCACCTTGCCAAAACTGCGTAAATATTTTATTGCTGAAGTACGCATAAAAGAGAACAGCTATGTAACAAGCCCTGTGTGTAGACTACCTTAGAAACTCAAAAATTACCCAGATATTTAGGCAGGTGAAAATTGTTTCATTATTTATTAATAAAATAAAATAAAATGGTATTTAAGGCCTAAGATTCGTAAGTAATACAAAAACTAAATCTAAAATCTCTTCTCAATAGTGTTTCATTGCCTTATCAACCCTTAAAAAAATACATGTGTAGGTGTGGTTCTACACTTCTTTTCTTTTAATGATCTAATGCAGACTCAACTGGCCGAGGAAATAATCACTAACATGTGCTTAGAACCAGGGTCCATTAATCCCTAGGAGGAAGACAATGGGTCTCTGAACCTCCCTGAAAAAGTGTGCTTTCATTCATTCAGCCGACATATTTACTGAGTGAGTGCCCTCTGCTAGACTTGGGGATGGACTGGGGTACAAAAGAGAATTCCTCTCCTCACAGAATTTACCATCTAGTTCAGCGGCTTTCAAACTTTTTTGACTAAGACCCACAATAAGAAATATAATTTATATCATACTCAATACACCTGTGTATCTGCACACTTATATGATCACACCTATTTATTAATCTGAAGCAAAGGTATGATGAAAAAATACCCTTATTGTAAGTGAAGAGGTCTGATATTTTCTATACTATTTCATTTTTTTAAAAGGCTTGTCATAATTTTTAAAACTGATTTCATAATGTATAATGAGTTGCAATCCACTATATGAGAAACACTGTTTTAAGTATGTGAAATAAATATCAAATGTAATAATCACACATACAAATATATAATAATAAATGAACTAACTGTTTATAGAAGAGGACAAAGTGCCAGGAGATCGTATCAGAGAGCTCTGACCCGGCCTTGAATTGGCAGAATAAGCATACCTTGAGGAAATGGAATTTGAGCTGAGATCTGCCTTAAGTAGATTAGAAGATAAATTAAGGCAGGAAAAGGAAGCACTGGGTCTGCACGTGAGACTAAGAGCTTAGGCAGAGGTCTCGGGCATAAAGGAACATGGTACGTGGATGAAACAAAAGATAGTCCATGTCCATGCAACTCAAAAGTAGATGATAAGGAAGAAGAGCAATACAAGGCAACTCTGGGGAAGAGAAGGGACAACTCTTGCCAGGCCAGAGAGCCCCGACAAGTTAGGAGCTTAGTTTTTCTCCCTAAAAGTAATGAATGGGAATTCACGACAAGGTTATCCGAAGTGGAAGAATGGAATACTCTTCAGTGAGAACAGAACATCAGTGAGAACAGAAATGGAGAACCTGACAGAAATTTAGGATATAAAAGCAAAAGGACTTGGTGAAGAAGTAGATACATGAGATATGGGCGATCAGGGGGCTGAGAGAGACATGGTTTTCTGGATTAAACAACTGGACGAAATACTGGACAACTCACTGACACACAGACCACCAGAGCAGGATCAGTTTTGGGGGAGGGAGGGGCAGTGTTTAGATCATAAGCTCAATTTTATTTTTATTATTATTATTTTTTTAAAAAAATTTTTGGCCGCACCGCACAGAATGCAGGATATTAGTTCCCTGACCAGGGATTGAACCCACACCCCCTACAGTGGAAATGTGGAGTCTTAACCACTGCACTGCCAGGAAAGTCCATGAGTTCAGTTTTAGACATGGTGAATTTCAAGTACCTCTGAGATAGCTGGTCAAGAAGAGGGGACAGGATTTCAAGTAGGGAGCTGGATATACTATGGGACGCAATACAGGGTAAAGAGAGCGTCTAAGATGGAACCCTAAGGAAGGCCAACACTTAAAGGCTGGGCAAGAGAATGAGGAAGGATAGCAACGGGAATGAGTAGCCTATTGGGAAGAGCAGGAGAGACTGGCTCTTCCAGAAGGCAGAGAAAGCTGTTCCAAGTAGGGAGTTATTTAAGCTACCAGAGAGCAAGGATTATATCTGCCCTGTTCACCACTGCCTCCTAACACCTAGCCGGTGTTTGCCATTATCAGGCAATCAAGTACTGGGAGGAACAGGGGAAAAGAGGGAGAGAGAAAGGCATAAATACATTCAACCCCTAACAAGAAAAGGAACCCTAACAGAAAGGAACCACTGCTAAAGTATCCTCACATGCTTTATCTCATTTTCTTCTCACAATGTCCCCTGGAGGTGAGTATAGCTATGATCCCCTTTCTACAGAAGGAGAAACAGGTTCAGAGTGGTTATGACTTGTCCACAGCCACAATGCCAAATCTGGTCTCCCATTTCTCTCCCCTGCTGAAGAATATATCCCAGAACCTTGGAGCTCAAGTTTAACCCTGAAGTTATCAAGGCAGCAGTTGTCAACCATAAATCAAAGATAAATTTAAGGAAGGATACTGAGATCTGTTAGCGTTAGTGAAGAGTTAACTAACCACTGGGGTTACATCTGTAACCCCCAATCTAGCTCATCCCTTTGATTCTAGAGAAAGACAGACACAGACTCACAGACACAGACACACAACTGCACAAAGACAGGCCTCCACTTCCTCAACCACTTCCTCTAAACACAACTCAACATTTTAGGAATAAAGACATGTACACTGTACATTATAGACCAGGAAATTAATGTCCACAACAACAACCCCCCCCCCCGCAAAAGAGCAAATTTATTTATTAAACTTTTTTTTTTTTAATTTATTTTTGGCTGTGTTGGGCCTTCGTTGCTGTGTGCGGGCTTTCTCTAGTTGAGGCGAGCGGGAGCTACTCCTCGCCGCGGTGTGCGGGCCTCCCACTGCAGTGGCCTCTCTCGTTGCGGAGCACAGGCTCCAGGCGCACGGGCTTCAGTAGTTGTGGCTCGCACAGGCTCAGCAGCTGTGGCACACGGGCCCAGTTGCTCCGTGGCATTTGGGGTCCTCCCGGACCAGGGATCAAATCCATGTCCCCTGCACTGGCAGGCAGATTCCCAACCACTGCGCCACCAGGGGAGTCCTATTTATTAAACTTTAATTCCAAAGTTTAAACACTTAAATGCTAACATGTCTTGATTACATGCATTAAAGTATTGCCCAAGCCCTGTATAAAATGTAGATTTGCAAAATTTATTTCTACTTGTTAACAGCTGTCTATAATCAAAGACAAACCTCTCAGCATTTAGCTTTGAGGAAGGTATGCAAAGAGAATCATAATTCATGTATTTATACATTTGCTATTAGATATTCCCCCAGTTGGGCAGGAACCAGAACCTGTGTATGTAAATTAAATGATCCATTAAAGTGTTTTAAAACCTATCATATTTTTAACCCTTATTTATATTTATAATTATAAATGCTATAACTTTTACAAGTGTATAATTAATCTTTGTGAGCATTTTATTACTGAGGCTTAACTCTTCCAAGTTTCAAGCCTTCAGGGAAAGTGAAATTATCTGTTGAAAAAAGTGAAACAGTTTGTCTCTCACTCCCAGCTAGGGTGTGTGGATTTGATTCACCCTCCTACCTTGCTTACATAATGCCATAGGAGAAGAGCAAAGGAGAGTTCAGAGACAAGAAGGACTACTGTCCAAGTCTTTGGCTTTCCCTGCCTGCTACTTGATTTGGTTCAGATTTAGTTTTGATTTACCCCAATATCAAAAACTCTTACCCCAGCGGTTCCCCAAATTAGGAGTATATCAAAACTCCTGAGGCACACCGTGAAAAATAGATGTTTAGGCACCACTTCAGACCTACTGAATCAGAATCTTTGCCACAGATAAAAAGGCAGGGGCAATGGGGGTGGGGAGTGTGGCTGGGAAACACTAGTCTATATTTGGAGAGAATCTTAAACATGGTGGCACATTTTGGATCTTAGTTTTGAAAAGTATTCAGGGTTCTAAGTCATCAGACAGACGCCTCTCCAGCGTACTGACTGAAGTAAATTTAGGACATATTGACTGAGGTATCTGTCTCTTGTCACAAAAACAGTCACTTCTAAGCACTGGGCAACACCAAATCATTCTGCAAATTTTAAACTGAGATATTAAGACATGTTCACAACTGGCTTATACTATGTTTGGTATGTGGAATTATCCACAGCTTTGGGTTCTAACGGGGAACTTAAAGCTTTCTTTTTTCTTAAACTGCTGGAAAACAAATTCAAACAAGAAGCGAAAGGCTTTAGTTTACATCTTCATGCTTTAGTAACACTGTTGTCCAAATAATGCTTTAAGCGTTTTATATTTATGTAGCAGTGTTCTTTTTCGTTAAAATTAAATTGTCAAATTCAGTCTACAGAGGCAGAATGCAGGCAGCAGATGTCTACACTGCAGAGGTGATTAATTCAGCCTCTTTTGCAGGACCTATAGAAGAATGCCATCTCCTACAGTTTTAGTGCCTGCTGTTAAAGATAGGAAACATTAAGTCTGTGGCTTACAAAGACACCAGTACACCTGTCTTATAAGCTGAAGGCAAACTCCTGATATCAACCATTGGCACCAAGAGAGGAAAGGCAAGGCAGCAAACTTTAGAGATTCAGGCTCAGAAAAAAATCTTTCTTTAGAGAGGACAAGAACTAGACCACTGAAAAATAATGTGCATTGAATAAACACACACTTGAGAACAGCTTTAAATTTTATTCTTACTGAAATCCCCATTTCGAGTTAGTGACTAATGCCTTCATTTCAATATACAATTTTGTGGTGGCTGAAGGAGCCAGATCCTTTATCACCTATTCTCAATGGTCAGTCCACGTAATTCTACTGCCATGCTGCAGTGTGGTGTCCTCTCCAGGAGCTGTTAGAGGACAACCTGTTTTCCTTAGCCTGCAGGCTAATGACAGGGAGCCCTGGCATGCACCAGGCTCTGCTCCCTCAACAAGCCACCTTCCCTTTAGCTAAATTCCAAGGAAATAAATAAGTAGCGTGGTAATCAGGATATATCTCAGGGAACTCAAATAGGCCTGTCAGGGTTTATAGCCCTTCCTCTATTCTTTTCCTCTCACCTGACTTTATTACTCATCTCTTATTATCATTTAATTTACTTCAGAAGTTCAATGATATACTTATTCATGTACAGAAATAATCATGTATTTTATATGGATAAAAAGCAATAAAATATTTGTATATTCACCAATGCTCATTTAAAAAATTCAGAGTACTCTATGCTTAAGAGGTAAGTCATTTTCCATAACTTAGCTAACAAATGTATTAATGTATTAGCAATTACCTGGTACACAAACATAAATAAATGCACAGTTCTCAGTAAGTCTCATTTTTACATAACCTGACTCTTCAGATTTATTAAAAGAGATCTACTATGCTTGCAAGTTTCAAGAATGGTTTGCTCAGAATTTTTTTTTTTTTTTTTTTTTTTTGCGGTACGCGGGCCTCTCACTGTTGTGGCCTCTTCCGTTGCGGAGCACAGGCTCCGGACGCGCAGGCTCAGCGGCCATGGTTCACAGGCCCAGCCGCTCCGCGGCATGTGGGATCTTCCCGGACTGGGGCATGAACCCGTGTCCCCTGCATCAGCAGGCGGACTCTCAACCACTGCCCCACCAGGGAAGCCCCTGCTTAGGTTATTTTTAAAGATGTTTTTTAAAAAAAGTTCACAAATATTTTCCTCAACTGTCTTGAAGACTCACGTCAACTGCCACATCACAATGATGGAGATAACAGCAACTCAGATTTACTCCTTTTTAACCCTCCTAACCTTATGAAATAGGCACTCTTTTCCTAACCATGTTTTACAAATAAGAAAACAAAGCCCTGAAGAGATTCAGTTCCTTGCCTCCACTCAAAGAGCTGGAAAGCAAAGGGACCAGAATTCTAATGTAGGCTGTCTAACTTCTAAGCTCTTAAACACTCTGAATACTCTTACAGTGGGAGGTAAGAGAAACCTACAGGGAGGGAGAGGGGAATAATAAGCTCATCTAGCCAACATGGAGACTTAGGATCAGTTAAAGGAGACAGGGATGGCAAGGAAACTGATCACAGCTGGTAACAATTCTTTGAAAGTTATGAGAGTTGGGGTAGTGTCAGAGATGGCTATAGGGTATGAGGGAAGGCAAGATTTGGAGGTGAAAAGAGAAAGGATAAAGGGTATTGGGCTAAAAGTAACTTGGCTGTCTCTGCATTACCCTATTAAATACATGATGCGTCAGAGATGTGACTCCTCCCAATTAGGAGACAGAAGTCCTAAGATTACTTCTCATTTGCTAAAATGTTTTTTCATGTGAAGATGATCATGTGTACATGATTGTATATTTCAACAATTTTTTAGAACAAAATAAAAATCATATTATGGAAACATCAAGTTCTAATTAAAACTTAAGGGAAAAACTGGTAATTTTTGGAGGGAAATTTGGCAGCAATTACAAAACCCAAAATGCCGATACCAACTGTTCTGGCATTTCTACTACTAAGAATCTATTCCTCAAAAGCATTTGCACAAATCCACACATACACAAAGAATGGTCACAGCAGCACTGCACATAGTAGGAAAAAAATGAAAACAACTTCAAAATCCTTCAGTATGTTAATGATTAAATATATCCAGAGTATGTAATACTACATGCAACACTTAACATAGTACAAGACCTATTTGTACTAACAAGAGAAGATATTCATGATATATTAAAAGAAAAAAGAAACTGCAAAAAATAAGTTTTTAAAATTGTTTTTTAAAAATTGCATACACGTGTGCACAAAGAAAACTTGCCTCTGAAGACTCTAAACCACACTGTCAGCCATGGTTGCCAGGGAATAAGGGAGCTACCGGAGACTAAGGCAGGGGAGCTGGTGGGAACCAGTGAGTTCTTGTCTTTTTATCTTCAGATACTTCTATACTTCCATACATCTTTTCAACATGCAGTCTTCTTTTTCTTACTTTTAAGTTTCACACTACCGTACTTTGAGATAGCACATTTAAAGCAACTTTAATTCTGTCCTATAGATAGATTTGCTAATTACATTGACCACCAGTAGTAGGTCATACCTTTGTTTCACCAACTGTCAACACCAGAACGGTCTACAATAGAAAGGATAATGCCTGTAATAACAAAATTATCTCCCTAGGATAACTGCACAAACTGATTGCTAATGCAAGCCCAATTACAAGGACTATGACCCTCGACAGAGAAACAAAATGAAGAGAGATGTGACATGAGGCCTCCATCAAACAACTCCAACTGTCACTCACTGCTAGATTTGGAACACGTTTGTGTACAAGAATAAATCTCCAGGTTCTTACCAAGAACAAAATGGAATAAAAAATGATACGGTTACTTTTTTTTTAAAGTATAGCTGGCTTCCCTGTTGGCGCAGTAGTTGAGAGTCTGCCTGCCGATGCAGGGGACACGGGTTCATGCCCCGGTCTGGGAAGATCCCACATGCTGCGGAGTGGCTAGGCCCGTGAGCCATGGCCGCTGAGCCTGCGCGTCCGCAGCCTGTGCTCCGCAATGGGAGAGGCCACAACAGTGAAAGGCCCGTGTACCGCAAAAAAAAAAAAAAGTATAGCTGATTTACAGTATTATATTAGTTTTAGATGTACAGCATAGTGGTTCAGTATTTTTACAGATTACACTCCGTCAAAGGTTATTACAAGATAATGGCTATAAATTTTCTGTGCTATATACAATATATCCCTGTTGCTTATCTATTTTATACACAGTAGTTTATATCTCTTGATCTCATACCCCTAATTTACCCCTCCCTTCCTTCTCTCACCCCGCTGGTAACACTAATTTTTTTTCTGTGTCCGTAAGTCTGTTTCTGTTTTGCTACATACATTTGTTTTTATTATTTTTTAGATTCCACATATCAGTGATATAGTATTTGTCCTTCCCTGTCTGACTTATTTCACTGAGCGTAATAGTCTCTAGGTCCATCCATGTTGCTACAAGTGGCAAAATTTCATTCTTTTATATGGCCAAGTAGTATTCCACTGCATTTATATACCACTTCTTCTTTAACTATTTGTCAGTTGATGAACACTTGGGTTGCTTCCACATCTTGGCTATTCTAGATAAATAGTGCTGCTATGAACACTGGGGTGCAAGTATCTTTTAGAATTACTGTTTTCATTTTTACTGCATAAATATTCAGGAGTGGATCATATGTTAATTCTTTTTTTTTTTTAATATTTATTTATTTAGGCTGTGCTGGGTCTTAGCTCCGGCATGAAGGATCTTTTTTAGTTGCGGCACGTGGACTCTTAGTTGTGGCATACATGTGGGATCTAGTTCCCTGACCAGGGATTGAACCCGGGCCCCCTGCATTGGGAGTGTGAAGTCTTAGCCACTGGACCACCAGGGAAGTCCTGTTACTTCTATTTTTAGTGGTTTTTTTTTTGGAGGAAACTCCATACTGTTTTCCACAGTGGTTGCAACAATTTACATTCCCACCATCAGTGTATGAGGGTCCCCTTTTCTCCACATCGTCTCCAACATTTGTTATTTGTAGACTTTTTGATGACTGTCACTCTGACAGGAGTGAGGTGATATCTCATTGTTGTTTTAATTTGCATTTCTCTAATAATTAGTGATGTTGACCATCTTTTCATGTGTCTATTAGCCATCTGTATGTCTTCTTTGAAAAAAATGTCTATTCAGGTCTTTGCCCATTTTTTGATTGGGTTATTTTTTTTTGATATTGAGTTGCATGAGCTGTTTGTATATTTTAGATATTAATCCCTTGTCGGTCATGTCATTTGCAAATATTTTCTCCCATTCTGTAGGCTGTCTTATCGTTTTGTCAATGGTTTCCTTTGCTGTGCAAAAGCTTCGAAGTTTAATTAGGTCCTAGCTGTTTATTTTTGCTTTTATTTCTTTTGACTTAGAAGACAGATCCAAAAAAATACTGCCCTGATTTATGTCAAGGAGTGTTCTGCCTATATTCTCTTCTAGAAGTTTTATGGTTTCAAGGGCTTACATTTAAGTCTTTAATCCATTTTGAATTTATTTTTGTTTATGGTGGGAGGAAATGTTCTAATCTCTGTTTCACATGTGGCTGTCCAGCTTTGCCAGAACCACATGTTGAAGAGACTGTCTTTTCTCCATTGTATATTCTCGCCCCCTTTGTTGTAGATTAATTTACCATAGGTGTGTGAATTTATTTCTGGGCTCTCTGTTCTGTTCCACTGACCTATGTGTCTGGTTTCTGTACCAGTACCATGCTGTTTTGATTACTGTAGCTTTGTAGTATAGTTTGAAGTATGGGAGGATGACAGCTCCAGCTTTGTTCTTTTCTCTCAAGATTGCTTTGGCAATTCTGGGTCTTTTGTGGTTCCATATGAATTTTAGGATTTTTTGTCCTAGTTTTGTGGAAAATGTCATGGGTATTTTGATAGAGATTCCATCAAATCTGTAGATTGCTTTGGGTGGTATAGCCATTTTAACAATATTAATTCTTCCAATTCAAGACCATGAGATATCTTTCCATTTCTTTGTATCATCTTCAATTTTCTTCATCAGTGTTTTATTGTTTTCAGAGTATAGGTCTTTCACCTACTTGGTTAAGTTTATTCCTAAGTATTTTACTCTTTTTGATGCAATTTTTAACAGGTCTTTTTTCTACATTCTTTTTCTGATATTTCATTGTTAGTGTATAGAAATGCAACAGATTTCTGTATATTAACCTTGCATCCTGCAACTTTACTGAATTCATTTACCAGTTTTTGGGTGAAGACTTTAGGGCTTTCTCTGCAAATAATGACAGTTTTACTTCTTCCCTTTCAATCTGGATGCCTTTTATTTGGTTTTCTTGTCTGATTGCTGTGGCTAGATCTTCCAATAGAAGACCTAGAATAGAAGTGTCAAAAGAAGTGGTGAGAGTGGGCATCCTTGTCTTGTTCCTGAATTTGGAAGAAAGGCTTTCAGCTTTTCACCACTGAGTATGATTTTAGCTATGGGTTTCTCATAAATGGCCTTTACTACATAATAAAGGACACTGTTACTTTTTGTTTAACAAACTGTGAGTGCCCATTACTTTTTTAAAATTTTTTATTTATTTACTTATTTTTGGAGTATAGTTGCTTCCACAATGTTGTGTTGGCTTCTACTGCACAGCAAAAGGAATCAGTCATACATATACATATATCCCCTCCCTTTTGGATTACCCTCCCATTTAGGATACTACAGTGCATTAAGTAGAGTTCCCTCTGCTACACAGTATGTTCCCATCAGTTGTCTATTTTATACATAGTACCAATAGTGTATATCTGTCAATCCCAACCTCCCAGTTCCTCCCAACCTCCCCCTTTCCCCCTTGGTATCCATACAACATTTGTTCTCTAGGTCTGTGTCTCTATTTCTGCTTGGCAAATAAGGTCATTTTTTAAAATTCCACATATGCGTTAATATATGATATTTGTTTTTCTCTTTCTGACTTACTTCACTCTGTATGACACTCGCTAGGTCCATCTTTGTCTCTACAAATGACCCAATTTCATTCCTTTTAATGGCTGAGTAATATTTCTTTGTATATATGTACCACATCTTCTTTATCCATTAATCTGTCGATGGGCGTTTAGGTTGCTTCCATGTCCTGGCTATTGTAAACAGTGCTACTACGAATACCAGGGTGCACGGGTCTTTCTGTATTATGGTTTTCTCTGGGTATATGCGCAGTAGTGGGATTGCTGGGTCGTATGGTAGTTCCATTTTTAGGATTTGAAGGAATCTCCATACTGTTTTCCATAGTGGCTGTATCACTTTACATTCCCACCAACAGTGTAAGAGGGTTCCCTTTTCTCCACACCCTCTCCAGCACTTATTGTTTATAGATTTTTTGATGATGGCCATTCTGACTGGTGTGAGGTGATGCCTCATTGTAGTTTTGATTTGCATTTCTCTAATAATTAGTGATGTTGAGCATCTTTTCATGTGCCTCTTGGCCATCTGTATGTCTTCTTTGGAGAAATGTCTACTTATAGGTCTTCTGCCCATTTTTGGATTGGGTTGTTTGCTTTTTTGATATTGAGCTGCATGAGCTGCTTGTAAATTTTGGAGATTAATCCTTTGCCCGTTGCTTCGCTTGCAAATATTTTCTCCCATTCTGAGGGTTGTCTTTTTGTCTTGTCTATGGTTTCCTTTGCTGTGCAAAAGCTTTTAAGTTTCATTAGGTCCCATTTGTTTATTTTTGTTTTTATTTTCATTACTCTAGGAGGTGGCTCAAAAAAGATCTTGCTGTGATTTGTGTTGAAGAGTGTTCTGCCTATGTTTTCATCTAAGAGTTTTACAGTGTCTGGCCTTACATTTAGGTTTTTAATCCATTTTCAGTTTATTTTTTGTGTATGGTGTTAGGAAGTGTTCTAATTTCATTGTTTTACATGTAGCTGTCCAGTTTTCCCAGCACCACTTATTGAAGAGACAGTCATTTCTCCACTGTGTATTTTTGCCTCCTTTGTCATAGATTAGGTGACCACAGGCGTGCGGATTTATCTCTGGGCTTTCTATCCTGTTCCATTGATCTATATTTCTGTTTTTGTGCCAGTACTATACTGCCTTGATTACTGTAGCTTTGTAGTATAGTCTGAAGTCAGGGAGCCTGATTCCTCCAGCTCCATTTTTCTTTCTCAAGATTGCTTTGGCTATTGGGGTCTTTTGTGTTTCCATACAAATTGTAAAAATTTTTTGTTCTAGTTCTGTGAAAAATGCCATTGGTAATTTGATAGGTATTGCTTTGAATCTTTAGACTGTTTGGATAGAACAGTCATTTTCAAAATATTGATTCTTCCGGAGCTTCCCCAGTGGTGCAGTGGTTGAGAGTCCGCCTGCAGGGGACACGAGTTCGATCCCTGGTCCGGGGGGATCCCACACGCCATGGGGTGGCTGGGTCCGTGTGCCACAACTACTGAGCCTGCACTCTAGAGCTTGCAAGCCGCAACTGCTGTGCCCACGCACCACAACTACTGAGACTGCATGCCATGACTGCTGGGGCCCGCGTGCCTAGAGCCCATGCTCTGCAGCAGGAGGGGCCACGGCGGTGGGAGGCCTGCGCACCGCAACCAGAGAAAGCCCACGTGCAGCAAAAAAGACCCGGTGCAGCCAAAAATGAATAAATAAAATAAATTTTAAAAATATATATTGATTCTTCCAATCCAAGAACATGGTATATCTCTCCGTCTGTTTGTGTTGTCTTTGATTTCTTTCATCAGTATCTTATAGTTTTCTGCATACAGGTCTTTTGCTCCCTTAGTTAAGGTTTATTCCTTGGTATTTTATTCTTTTTGTTGCTATGGTAAATGGGATTGTTTCCTTAATTTCTTTCTCTGATCTTTTGTTGTTAGTACATAGGAATGCAAGAGATTTCTGTGTATTAATTTTGTATCATGCAACTTTACTAAATTCATTGATTAGCTCTAGTAGTTTTCTGGTGGCATCTTTAGGACTTTTCTATGAATAGTATCATGTCATCTGCAAACAGTGACAGTTTTACTTCTTCATTTCCAATTTGGATTCCTTTTATTTCATTTACTTCTCTGATTGCCGTGGCTAGGCCTTCCAAAACTATGTTGAATAATAGTGGCAAGAGTGGACACCCGTGTCTTGTTCCTGATCTTAGAGGAAATGCTTTCAGTTTTTCACCATTGAGAATGATGTTTGCTGTGGGTTTGTCATATATGGCCTTTATTATGTTGAGGTAGTTTCCCTCTATGCCCACTTTCTGGAGAGTTTGTATCATAAAAGGGTGTTGAATTTTGTCAAAAGCTTTTTCTGCATCTATTGAGATGATCATATGGTTTTTATTCTTCCATTTGTTAATATGGTGTATCACATTGATTTGCATATATTGAAGAATCCTTGCATCCCTGGGATAAATCCCACTTGATCATGGTGTATGATCCTCTTAATGTGTTGTTGGATTTTGTGTGTTGCTAGTATTTTGTTGAGGATTTTTGCATCTATGCTCATTGGTGATATTGGCCTGTAGTTTTCCTTTTTGTGACACCTTTGTCTGGTTTTGGTATCAGCGTGATGGTGGCCTCGTAGAATGAACTGGGGAGTGTTCCTTCCTCTGCAGTTTTTTGGAAGAGTTTGAGAAGGACAGGTGTTAGCTCTTCTCTAAATGTCTGATAGACTTCACCTGTGAAGCCATCTGGTCCTGGGCTTTTTTGGGGGGGCTGCGTTGGGTCTTCGTTGCTGCACGAGGGCCTTCTTCTAGTTGCGGCAAGCAGAGGCTACTCTTTGTTGCGGTGCGCAGGCTTCTTATTGCGGTGTGTGGGCTTCTCATTGCGGTGGCTTCTCTTGTTGCAGAGCACGGGCTCTAGGCGCGCGAGCTTCAGTAGTTGTGGCACACAGGCTAAGTAGTTGTGGCTCACAGGCTCTAGAGAGCAGGCTCAGTAGTTGTGGCACACGGGCTTAGTTGCTCCGCGCCATGGGGGATCTTCCCAGACCAGGTCTCAAACCCGTGTCCTCTGTACTGGCAGGCAGATTCTTAACACTGCACCCCCAGGGAAGTCCCAGTGTGCCCATTACTTTCTTAAATATTGTCCTTAGGGAGGCTGGCAAAATACACAGGTCATAGTTTCAGCCCTGATGGAGCTTATAATCAAGTAAACATAAGCTATACAACAGACATGGGATGGCTGAATAGATTTGCTTGTTTGGTAATATCTGGAAGAGACTGAATAGACATACATATGATGGCTGGGACACAGAAGCATTCGAAGGCTAAATTAAGCAGGACAGGCAAGCATGAATGGAATTTACAGTGCTAGTTTTATAAGAACCATCCTCAAACAAATTGAAATGTCTGATGAAAGAACAACACTCAAATGCACACTTGGGTAGAACTACAAGAGGTACATCTTTGGAGTATGGATCCTAGGTGCCTCCTGTGTCTCTGTAAAAAATACAATCACCAGAGAGTCACAGAATCAGGAGTGGAAAACATCTTAGATGTCATGTGTCCACCCTCACCTGACATGAATACAACTGACCCTTAAACAACTGGGTTTGAATTACATGGGTCCACTTAGACGGACTTTTTTTTTCAATAGTAAATACTACAGTACTACATAATCCCCAGTTGAATCCACAGACGTGGAACTGCAGACACAGAAGAACTGTGGGCATGAGGAACCACAGGTATAGAGGACCGCAGGTACCCAGGACCGAATGACTATAAATTACACGTGGAATTTCAACTGTGCAGACGGTTGATGCCCCTAACCCCCAAGTTGCTCCTGGGTCAACTTTACATCCCTTCTACATCTGGCTAACTAAGACGGTATCTCTGGACACTGACACTGAAGTGAGGGATGAATCTAGCCTACTTTGGGGATTGACTCAAGCTCTGGGAGTAGAAGGGCCACAAAAGTGACACCCTTTCCCTCTGTTCCAAGCAGAGACCAATGCCACAGTTTCCACTCCATCTGTCCCTTTTTGTTGTAGTTTGCCCAGTACAGGCTATCCCATAGGGAGGTCACTAAAAGAAAGAGTAAAAGGAAAAAAGTAGAAGAGGAGGAAATATGTGCCAGACAGTCAGAGCACAGCAAGCTGACCTACAACTCTATTATCATCCATCCCCCAATTGGTTTCTTCCCTCTTCTTTTTAACTATGACTACTTACAGGTACCCCAACATAAGGTAAACTCTCTCTTTTCTTTAATATTTTACACATGTATATATTATATGACTAAAATTTTTCCAACACTGCTAGTGAAGATTATGAGGATTTTAAATATGAGGAAAAAAATGAGTCTCACCCAGGGTCACATAGGTAATACACAGAAGAGACAATGCTGTACTCTAGGCCTCCAGGTTTCAAATTCAATGTTCTGTCCCTACACCACAATTTACTAATTTATAATGCACTCCTTTAATAAGAAGCATAAAAGACCAAAAAAGGCTGAGTTGAATTAATCAAGAGAGTTGGGCTAGCACTAAGAAATCAGTAAATTTCCAAATAAATACTTAGCAAAGACAACAGCTTTTTCCTAACAATATGGAAGCTAGAAAGTTTTTTGGGTTTTTTTGTTTTGTTTTGCTTTTTGCGGTATGCGGGCCTCTCACTGTTGTGGCCTCTCCCATTGCAGAGCACAGGCTCCGGACGTGCAGGCTCAGCGGCCATGGCTCACGGGCCCAGGCGCTCCGCAGCATGTGGGATCTTCCCGGCACGAACTCGTGTCCCCTGCATCGGCAGGCGGACTCTCAACCACTGCGCCACCAGGGAAGCCCATAAGTCTTATTTTAATATAAAACCAAGACAAACAATTTTGCTTATCAATGCAAAACTACAACTGGCAATCTCCTTGGCGGGCCATTAACATTAACTATCTTACACCCACTTTTTAGCATACAGTGATTGATTTAATCTAATCACAATTATGCAGGACATTTTATGAAAACAAAATGAAATGTAAAAAACTGACAAGGACTGAACTATTATGATGACTACTTCTATATTCCGACTACTTTCACTCAACCTGTGATCCTGGATAAGTCACTAACCCATTCTCCTTGGCTTCTTAGTCTAGAAACTATTACAATTATAAATTTGCAATATGTAGCTTACAAGGAAATTCTGAGAAACAATATGCCTGAAATAGACTTGAAAAAGCTTTTAATTCCTCAGCATAAAATTCTTTTAAAAATAAAATATTTCAAAATAGTAAGTAAAGCAACTAATAGAATTTTAAGAAGCATTAGGACAAGTTCACAAGGAAAAGGAAAAACCTACTGTTATCAACATAGTTTGTATTTACTTAAAAATTATATTATGAATTTCTCTTATAAAGGATTTAGATAAGCTAAACCTCATTCTGTTTAAGATATATATAGATACCTATTAAGATAGATACCTATAGATACCTATTAAGATAATCTAATCTAAATCCTATCCTAACCCTATTTATCTAGCAAGGTAAAAGTGATGCTTTTCCTTAGAGAAACATGAACTCTTCCCAACATTCATGTTCAAGACATTTTTCTCAAAGAAAAAATATACCCTCAAAACCATACAAGGAAATACTGCTTTTAAAATGAGTTAGAAAACGCTTAATGTACAGATGTTTGGAGGCAGGTGGGACCATGTAGTCAAATAACTGCAAAACATTTTAAATCCCACCCCCTACTAAGTCATCAATCTAACAGTTAAAATAAGACCCTCCAGGGAGCAGATTTCCCATTTCAACACTTAAGGTCATGGCCTGCTTTCTACCTCTCTTCTTTTTTTGCCACTTGTCACACTAGAATGGAAGGCAGGAAGGCAGCTTGTGTAATTGGCCCATTTCCAGGCTAGGAGCAAATCTTATGATAAATTAAGTGGAGAGAAAGCTGGCAGGATAAACTTCTTAAGTTCACTGCTTTCGTGAAGCTGTTCTCATGCAACAGTTATTTGAAAATCACATTGAGTCTAAAGCTAACCTGCATTCTGCCCTTGATATTTCCTTAGACATCTTTGTCTTCTAATTTTAGAAAGTCTGAGAGAAATATAATGTCATGTGAACACTTTCTCACATCCAAGTTTAGTTTAGATTGTTTCATTAGTCCCACTATTTTGACACAGAAATGCATTTTAAAAGCTTTTAGATAAGAAAGTTTGGGGGCTGCTATCCTTCAAAACAAGGAAGACAAATGCAGAACAAACACCTTACTGTTGATGTGGACCTCCGGTTAAACTAAAACTCAGAGAACAAAATGACCAAATGGAATATATGAATTTTAAAAAAAGGAAAAAGAGAGAGCGCATAAAAGTTTGAAGAAATGGTATATGCTATTCTTCTGCCTTCAATGAGCGATTTAATAGGAAGCCACAAATAGGCTCCTGAGAAATCTCTGAGATGACTGTTAGCTGGCCTGAATTTTCACAAGGTAACATGATTGAGACAGATGATACGACAGAGCAGAAGCCTGCTTAAAAAGTCCTTGAATGCATGTGCTTTTGGTGGGTCCAGGGTACTTCTGTGGCAGACTTGTTTACAATCCTGTTACTCAACACTGGCAGACTCTACCAAGTAAAATGCTTTACACACCTTATAACAGCTACTTTAATGAAGCTGAGACTGACATGGAGAGCACTAGAAGAAATATGTCTATGTGGATTTTCCCCTGACATAAAAGACATATTAAAAGTATCGTAAGATACCAGGAGACTTGTAAAAGAATGTTCACAGCAGCTCTATTCAAAACAAGGTTCATCAACAGTGGGAGAGACAAATAAATTGTGGTGTCCTCATACCTAGAATACTCTATAGAGTATGTGCTGTCGAATAAGGTAGCCACTAGCCATGTGGCTATTGAACACTTGCAATGTGGCTAGAGCTTGATGTGAGATGTGCTGTAAGTGTAAAACAGACAACAGATTTTCAAAGACTTAATATGGAAAAGAAGTGAAATATATCAATATTTTTGTTGAATTGATATTTATGAATGTTGGTATGATATGAATATACTGAATTGATTTTTTAGATGTATTGAGATAAATAAAACATTATTAACATTAATTTTACTTGCTTCTTTTTAAGTGAAGCTAACAAGATATTTTAACTTATCCATGTAGCTCACACTGTACTTCTATTGGTATTTCTGGTGCTGCTTTAGAGCAATGAAAATGAATGAACTAATGGTACGTGAAACAATATGAATAAATCATATAAACATGATTTTGAATGAAAGAAGTCAGATACGTAACATTTAAAATCAGATAAGACTAAACCAGTGTTTAGTGATGTTAACGTTAAAACACAAAGCACCAAAGAAGTGATTACCATAAAAAATCAGGCAATGATTACCATGGGAAACAGAAAGGAGCCTATGACTGACTGGAAGGGGACATGTGGAACCCTCCAAAGTGCCGAGAGTCATCTATTTCTTGGCCTGGATGTTGGTTCACTTTGTTAATCTACACATACATATTCTATGCACTTTTCTGTGTTATATCTCACAATTTTAAAAGTTTTTAAGAAATGATCTCAAACTGCTTTCCTTAAACATTTATACTTGCTACATCAAGTAAAGACTTTGAAGAAAACCTAAAAGGATAGGGTTGAGTGACTGACTGGTCCCATATTTCAACTATATGTTGACAGTTGATACATGTGTTTACAAATAAGTGAGATAACAAGTTCAGTGTATAAAAGACTTAAAAGAAACCCTTTTTGAGATTTCTTACACACAATAATAATCATATCCTAAACTCTCTCTATATAAATTCTCATCTTTTTCTAAGAATAAGTTACTTTCTTAATATGAGGCATCATATCAGAAACTTACTGCCTTGGAAAATAAATTTTTTAAGAAAATGAAAAAAATTCTGAATATGCGCAAGTCAGTTTACTGACAACAGCTGACAAAGGTGAATTTGTGTTTACTATAACTGATACCTAGTATTTGATGAAACTTTACAAAACATAAACATATAAGAGCCAAGCTTTAACAAACGAGAAATTTTTCTGAGCAGAAAAGACTTGGTATCTAGTAGAAGGTACAAAACATTTCAAAAGAAATGTTTTAGGATGCAAAACTAAATTTAAACCTTCAGCTACCTAAGAGCAATGTTGATGATCTAATTCATATTTAATTCATTTTCATGCAAAAGAATTAAATTTATAAATGAAAAATAATCCAGAGAAGCAATCTATAGAATGATTATTTATACTCACCGTGAACTTGGTTGATTTCTGAATTCTGGGAAAGAATTTCATCTGCCAATTTTTGAGCAGTTGGCAAAACTTCTGTGTGGTGCACTGTGATCAAATACTGTACAAACTTTTGTAGTTGGTCTCTATTCATTTGAAAGAGAGTCTCTGAAATGGGAAGATGCAATTTGACCTGATCTGGCTTGCGGATGCGGTATAAAGACAGTGCCACAACATGGGCACAATAAAATATGTCCTTGTTTCCACAGCTGCAGGTCACTGAGGTAATCTTGCAACGATCAAAGCTGATGGCCACGTTACAAACAGTTTCTGGCTCCGATTGTATTGCAGGTTCTGTCACTGTGCCACTCAAGTGGAAACCTACGTGAAAGAAGGGGAGGAGAGTTCAGTTTCTGCATTCAGATGCTACAAAATACTTTTTTTTAATTTTTTTTATTTTTCCGTACGTGGGCCTCTCACTGTTGTGGCCTCTCCCGTCGCGGAGCACAGGCTCCGGAGGCGCAGGCTCAGCGGCCATGGCTCTCAGGCCCAGCCGCTCCGCGGCATGTGGGATCTTCCCAGACTGGGGCACAAACCCGTGTCCCCTGCATTGGCAGGCGGACTCTCAACCACTGCGCCACCAGGGAAGCCCTACAAAATATTTTAATTCTTTGAAATGCGCAGTGCTTGACAGCTGCAAGAATAAAACATGACAGCTTTTATTTTCAAGTAAAAACATTCAGGCCACTCCAACCTCCCTCTCCCTGCACCTTACAAGTAAAAAATAAATGCTATTTAACAGACATGCTGAAGTAGTTTATTGCACAGCCATATGAAAACACTTACTGCAGTATACCACCATCACACCTATATATATGTATATTCATACACCACATCATACCTATACCTAGAGCATAGCTTACCTAGAGTAAGCCATCATTACTGTTCTAAATCTGTGTGTGGTATATACCTGACCAAAATCCCCTAGATCAGTAGTTTTCTCCCCCAGCATTCCACCCTTTTTTAAACAACTTTTTAAAAATAGAGTAGGCCAGCTCAGCTTTCTTCTCAACAAACTCCTCCCTTCCTTCCACCTTTATTCCAGGCAGCCCCAATATTGCAACGTCTCTGAGCAGTATGTACAGGGGGAACTGCAAAGCCCATCAAATCGCACGCATACCATAGCTGAAGTAGCTCAATGACTATTTTCTTTCCTATCATACAGAGTAAAGCTGGTACAGAGGTAGGCTTTTAAACATGCTCACATGCTCACATGGGTGCACAAAATCACCAAGTGGCAAGGGGCCTTAGAGGCCTTGTAGCCTCAACTTAGAACCACACAGGAACCCTCCACAACCTCCCTCACCAATGGCACTTGGCCGCTGCTTCGAAGGATCCAGAAATGAGACACTCAACCCGCACAGGCAGCAACAGTTCCTTGGATAGCTCTAGCTACAGCTCACAGCCAATGAAAACTGCCTCTCACTGCCGCTGCCACCAGTCAGTCAGTCTCGTTCTGTTTGGCCAGGGCATACATCCCCCTCACTCCTTTTCCCTAAATATGGGGAAGCTTATCCTGAATGTTTTTGGCACACCATTCAGTTCCATCTACCCTCTCTGAAAGCCACATGCAGAGGGCCAGTGATAAACATTAAGGGGAAACCTCCAGGGCACAGGCTTACCTCAGGATTAAGTACCCGACAGAAACTTGAATGTCAGAAATGTATGAAGCCTCTGACTCTCTCAGCCTTCCACTGTCTATGCTACTTGAATAAAATTTACCTAGCAGGCCACTATTTCTCCAGGTTCCCCTTAAATCACAGGAGAAGGATCTTTTCACCATGTGGGAACTCTGGAAAGGATGCTGCACATGGAGCTACAGAGATGTGACACGAGAAGGACAGCCAGATGATGCCTAGAGTTCACAGGTGGGGCATCTGAACCCTACTTACTATCTCTTTCAAGAGAGGGGTTCCTTTAGGCCAGGGCGCTGGGAGAAACATTATTCAACTTACGAGAAATCTTTCAGAGTAATGTAACTTCATCTTGATAATTCATATTCAGCAACACAGTGGAAAGAGAAAAGTGTTGTCATATTTTTTTACCAGATTATCAACTTAAGAAGTGCATTTCCAAAAATCAAGTCACTATTACTGCTTCACAATAAGGAATTCTGATAACCGTAATACGGTAACCTCTGGTTTTCTTCCACAGAGATTATCCCTGTTTTTAAATGGATATTCCAGTCTCCTCCTCCATCTCTTTTGGTCAAGAAGTTTTTTTGGAAAACCGCAATTAAAGAAAAGATACATAGCAAATGTAATCATATTTTTAAAAAAATTTTAATGTATTTCCCCACGAGAAAAAAAGATCACATAAAAAGTAAACACCCAGGAAAATTTTAGAAATGAAGAATAATAAGAGCAGTCTTGCCTTCTTGTATACCAGTGCGCTAAAAGCTTACAATAATTAAAAGTCCATGGGACAGGCACAGATTAAGACAAGAAAAAGATCAATGGATCATAAATAAGTCCAGAAAGTTTCCAAGTATATTCTGTATACTTAGTGCAAAGGTTCTCTGTTTTCTACCTGTCACATATATATGTGTACAAAAGAAACTAGCTGTCACTATAGGAAGATAGTTATCATAAACCATTTATAAAATCAATCTCTCCCAGCTTAACACTATTTAATTTCTCCTTATCCACCAAGTCAACATCTTTGTCTCTCCACAAAAGTGATACTGAAGGACTCCCATCACAGGCAAAGCCAAGACAACTGAGAATCCAAAATAGTTAGACTAGTTAGTATTTAAATAGTCTGCAAGGCTATAGTGTAAGAGGTGCTTCAAAAGAGACTGATTTAACTATCAAAGAAGAGGCCCTTCCTAAATAGACATTTCCCTAAAGAAGACATACAGATGGCCAAGAGGCACATAAAAAGATGCTCAACAACACTAATTATTAGAGAAATGCAAATCAAAACTACAATGAGGTTATCACCTCACAAATCACCTCAAAATGGCCATCATCAAAAACTCTATAAACAATAAATGCTGAAGAGGGTGTGGAGAAAAGGGAACCCTCTTGCACTGTTGGTGGGAATGTAAATTGATACAGCCACTATGGAGAACAGTATGGCGGTTCCTTAAAAAACTAAAAATAGAAAGAACTACCATATGACCCAGCAATCCCACTACTGGGCATATACCCTGAGAAAACCATAATTCAAAAAGACACAGGTACCCCAATGTTCACTGCAGCACTACAATAGCCAGGACATGGAAGCAACCTAAATATCCATTAACAGAGTAATGGATAAAGACGATGTGGTACATATATACAATGGAATATTACTCAGCCATAAAAAGGAACGAAATTGGGTCATTTGTAGAGACCTGGATGGGCCTAGAGAGTGTCATACAGAGTGAAGTAAGTCAGAAAGAGAAAAACAAACGTTGTATATTAACACATATATGTGGAATCTAGAAAAATGGTACAGATGCTCTTATTTGCAAAGCAGAAACAGAGACATAGAGAACAAAGGTATGGATACCAAGGGGGAAGGGGGCAGTGGGATGAATTGGGAGATGGGGATTGACATATATACACTATTGATACTACGTATAAAATAGATAGCTAACGAGAACCTACTGTATAGCACAGGGAACTCTACTCAGTGCTCTGCAGTGACCTAAATGGGAAGGAAATCCAAAAAAGAGGGGATATATGTATACGTATAGCTGATTCACTTTGCTGTACAGCAGAAACTAACACAGCATTGTAAAGCAGCTATACTCCAATAAAAATTTTTAAAAAAAGAGAAGAGACCCTTAGCAGAACCAATGAAGCCATCAAATGGTTTTGCAAAACAGAGTTTTCTTCATTCGTGTGAGTTGTACAAGTCAGAAGTAAAGTATAGTGAATCCTGATATCGTACAATTATGCTGGGGGAAAACCCCACCTACTATCCAATTATATTATGTTGAGTATTTATCATTCTCATAAAATTTTTTAAAAAACAAACTATAAAATATTGTGACTTCCAAAACTAACTCAAGAGATGTGTGAGGACACAAATAAACACATTCATGTCTTATAAAAGTACACTTCATTAATGTAATATTGTCAAGATTAAGGCATTTCATGAATGTTCTTTTTCCAAGTAATTCTAGATTATCTTTCAAGTATCCAAACTCCTTTTTAAAATTCCAACTATTTTGGGGCTTCCCTGGTGGCTCAGTGGTTGAGAGTTTGCCTGCCAATGCAGGGGACACGGGTTCGTGTCCCGGTCCGGGAAGATCCCACATGCCGCGGAGCGGCTGGGCCCGTGAGCCATGGCTGCTGAGCCTGCACGTCCGGAGCCTGTTCTCCGCAACGGGAGAGGGCACGACAGTGAGAAGCCCGCGTACCGGAAAAAAAAAAAAAATCCAACTATTTTTGTTGGAAATATTTCTAAATGTAAGTTTTACCTTGCCACCCTAATCAGCTGACCATTCAGGGTATTACCAAGTGAATGGGACAGCATTCCCTGTAAGAGACAACTGCAGGTGGCAGTATTTTTTAAGTGGGCTCTTGTTTTTTTCTCTACTATCAGCTATCACAATGACTCCCCTCCTATACTGCTATCCTTTTTCATAGAAAATTCTTTGCCCTCAGGTCAGCTGCACCTCTAATTTGATTAGATTTGTGTCAACTATTTAATACTCAGAGGTCTATTTGGGGTTTTTCCCTCCTTACTTTTAGGTTGGGATGGCTGATGTTGCTAGAGGTAAGAGGCTTTACTTTAGATACAAGAAAGTTACATACACACAGAGGCGACAGCAGGTACACTAGTTTTTAAGACAGTGCAATACTGAGTCAACATGTAGGAGGTTCCATCACGCCTCTCTTCAGGGTTGTGTGGTCGTGTATTTTGGCCTCTCCAATTTGAGGAAACTTTGAAATTCCACCAACTCACTCTCTCTGGGTCCTAAATCATACCATAGCACTCACAGGAGAAGCAAGGAGAATATTCCTCCCTCAAAGATAACTAGAGATGTCCCGATAGACATTCTTCCCCCACTCCTTCCTCTGCACCCCTCAATAGTCTTATCCTTTAGGTACTGCGTGACTTGAAACAAAAAGTAATGTTCTTGAGAATGGATTTTGCCTTTCTGGAGTTCTGACAATCCCAGATGACCAGCGGCTTTGGGATTGTAAATGCAAAAATCTCCTTCTAGGACAGTCAGCTGTTCGATATGACAGAACTGAGGACACAGAAAGGGGTAATCCTGCGCTCTGTGGTAAACCATGGATAATTAGCTGTTTTATTTTCAAAGAACTAAAACTGAAGAAACTACATAAATCTTTTTTAGTAAATATATTTGACTTTACAAAATATAATCTGTCAAAGACAGTTAATTCCATAAGAGCAAACCTCACAGGGCAGTCAAATCGTTTTGTCGTCATGCCACCACAGCACCCAATATAATGATAGTATTCACGTTCTCAGCCTGCAGGAACTAAAGAAAAACAAAGCAGAAACCAAGGTTCAGTGTTGTATAGGCCTTGGTAACAAGACTTTGATTCGGATCAGGTTCTGTCCACTTAAATGCTGTGTGATCTGGGCATATTGTTTACCCTTTCTGATACTTGCTGTATTTTGTGCAAAATGTGGCTAGAAATACCTCCTAGGATTGTTTTGGGGATTAAACTGAAATAACATATGTAAAGCACCTGGCATGTAGTAAAAGTGCTCATTAAATTTTATTTCCCTTTCCTTCCCTTCCCAGCTGGAGAAATAGCGGGGAGGGGTGCTGGAAACATTCCCTTTATCCATAATACGTTTTTTTTCCTCTATGGCTACTGGAATCTTGGGGGGAAGGAGGAACCTCATTCTGGAAGTAACTTGGAAAATAAATGCGAAAGAGTGTACTTTCACACAGAGAGAACTAGAAAATGTTCGGGGAGAGATTTTTTTAGGTAACCATAGATACCTCAAAAATATTATAATGCAATGATTCTCAAAGCATGGTCCAGGGATACCCATAGCTCCCAGAGAGGCTTTCAAAACATTTTCATTTTTGCACTTGGACCTTATGGTACGTCAGTAGTTTATAAGACTTAGCAGGGAAACACTGAAGGGGCAAATTTCTCACATGAGAACTACACAATTGAATCTACATTCAATCTACATTAATTTCACATTAACGAGAATTAAGGTTTCTAGAAAGTAAATATTAAATTCTTCACTGATATTCTAAAAATAAGCTTTCCTTGAAAGCTGATTTTCCATATCTAAGGTTAGATTTTAGCTGCATTTTAAAGGTGACAAGGAGACCCATGGTATCAGACCGGAGAGACAACTGTTTTAAAATACACAAAGAATTTCTAAAGCTTGGCCACTTTGTGCATATATGTATATGTGCTCAGTTAACTGAAAAATGGTAACAAACTGAAAACATTAGAAATTGTCTAAGCTAAAGTAAACTGGTAGACATGAAATAAATACACACTAAAAACTACTGCTTTCAGGGCACATTCTTTTCAGAAAAATATGCATCTTGTGCATGAGGTGCTCAAGTAACATATTTTTTGTTGAAAAAGAATTTAACAGAAGCACTGGTGTAGTACTTACACAAATACATCTTTCACCCTTTTCCTAAATAAAAAGAACCCCCGGGGAAATTAAAGGCAGAAACCAAAGCAATGCAATGTTATGGCTGAAAGGATGGCAAGGGTTGTAAGAGGTTTCTTTTAAGTTTCTAAAGCTAAGTCTAAAAATGCAGAAGTGTTAACCACTCTCATAACAAAGCATTCATTGGTTTGCTAAACCCAGTGCATTGGCTAAATGTATAGTAACTAATACCTGATTATGTGCCCCTGGTAAAATATATGAGTTAATCATTGCCCCACAAAACCCAACTTTTACCTTTCCTAACTCTGAGAACTGCACACAATCTAACATGCCATGCTGCAATTATCAATTTAAAAAAAAAGTTTTAATTCAAATCAAGCTTAATTTCCAGATCAGCAGTACAGACACATTAAGGGACCAAGACAGAGGCAATAAACTCAACTTAAAACCAACTTGTCTAAAATATGATATTCTTTCTTCAACTACGTAACTTTCTCAAAGGGATATCCTAAATTAAAGAGACTGCATCCTGTGAGCTGGCTAATTAAATCCTCTAGCCCTAATTTCTAACACTAAGCTTAAACAGCTTATGGAAAGACATTAGGAGATTTTGCCGGCAATCACTAATGAAGTGGTTTCCGTCTTTCAGAAAAATTATTTTTTAAAGGAAAAGCTTTGTTTTGAAGTCCACCTTTAAAATGCCTATTTGGACTAGAATTGCTCCTACACTTCATTAATATTTGAGAGAAAGACAATGGCAAATTAATGCAAAGACCAGACTGTAAACCACAGCACACCATATAAACAACATAAAAATTTACGGAGCATGCACTGGATGGGCCCAATCAAGAGTTCCCAGAGGCACTCTGTTCCGTATTGGTTTTGTTTCCTCGTTAATTTAGATCCTCACAATACTTCATACAAGGACCCGTATGATCAGAATAACTGTGTTAGATATGAATGGCATTACATAGTTATTTAATATTATTCCTGAAAAAAAAAAAAGACACTTATCCACTAATTTAGCCATCTGTAATGAGCACCTAGAAGAAGCTGAGTTTAAGGAGAGCGTGTTGGATTTAAAAAAAAAAAAAAAAAAAGCACATCACTCTGTGTCATCCCCAATCTTGAAGTACATAAGCCCCTCCCCCCCATTACTGTCAAGTAATTTTCCAAAACGTATTTCTGTATTTTAACATGCATACTTGAGGGAAACAACCATTGCCCAGCCCCAGATTCTGGGTGGGCAGCCGGGGGAGGAGGGGTGATAAACAAATTAGGTAGAATTTGAGTTATGCGCACAACTATAAAGCCACAAAGTGCTTAGGAATTTAAATTATCTGCCCCAATTTTTAAATTCCACTTTCTCTAATGCCAACCTTCTCTGCAAAGCAGCTCCAGACTTCCACCTTTCCTGAAGACCAGATCAGCCAGGCTCCCTTGCCCCGATCTGTATAGCCCCCAATGGCGCCCCTACAATTCAGTGCTCCCTCCTCTTCCCCTCCCTCACTTGGCCTCTCACCTGGATGCCCAACCTCTAAAGTACAGATTAAGTTTATTACAGCCCTTTGGTGTTCAGCTCTGAGCACCTCTACACACCTGTGTCTTACTTCCCCTAAGGGGGAAGGGGACAGAAGATCCTCTTACTTGTTTATTTCCTGTTGCTGCTTACAGCAAAACAACCTTTAGAGATGCTTGGCTATTTGCTTTAGGAGCTGAGGTGAAGGACAAACTCGAAACTAAGTCTGTTTACCAGAGCCAAGAGGTAAGGAGAAAAGTGTGCTCAGACCCCAGAAGAGAGAATGCAGGCCTCGGTAGCCAAATTCCTCCACCCACACCCTGGAACTCCGGCTTGACCCCTCAACTTTAAATTAAAGCCTATTTCTAAGTGTTCACGTCTCGCTTATACCAAGTTAAGCTCGAAGCAGAGGGCTGTGATATCATCTGAGACAGCAGAGTTCTGTAGCACCCTTGTCACAGAGGACTATCCTGGAGGAAACACTCAAGAAGCATTTGTTAGGTGAAAGAACGCACAAACCCTCTTACTCTCTTGGTAGGTGGAACATATAGTTTGGTGCATCTCAAACTGGAATGTGCATCAGGATTCCTGGGCCCCACCCCGTCATCCCAGGTGATGCTGTGGCTGCTGGTCCAGGGTCGCCGACCTAAGATGATTAGAATTCAGCCTAAACTAGGCTTTTCTAGTAAAAATACATTTAAGTAAACACAGTAAACAGAATAGTAAGGAATATGTGATTTTTCATATAAAAAATGTATACAATTTCTTGCTTATCATGGAACCGAAATGCTCCCAATTCCAAGAAGTCAGATATGAGACATTAAACTTGTCTGAGCGTTAAGGAAGAAAAATAAATGAAAAAAATCTTTATTAACAAAAATGTATTACTATCATAATTGTTAATACTTAGAGCTATACCATCCTATTTGAAGTGAAACCTTCATTAAAAATCTAAATTAAAATATAAAAATTTAAAAATGATCAGAGTATTTACTTCTACAAAAAGATTGTTTTACAATGTCCCATGGGATTCCTCATAATTGAAGGTTCTTTGTGTATTCAAAACAATCCAATTAACGGAAAAAAATTACTGGCAACTATTTTAGTAACACATTGTTTGCCTAAGGCAAAATGTACCCTATATGAGAAAGTCAGAGGCAACAGAATATGCAGGATAACACAAAGTGAGGCAGAATTTTAGAGAGAATTAGAACCTTCTAAAATAAGATCTGTTTTGTTAAATAACCTTAAGCAAGTAACAGCCTCAGTTTTCTCATCTAAAAAAGGATTAATAATATCTATCTTGTAGGACTGCTGTAAGAACTGACAAGGTATATAAACCACCACAAGGATTCCTTCTACGGAATGCCTGCTATCATCATTATTGTAATAGAAATGTCACATGCTCTTGGAAGCACAGCATTTCCAACACATGCACTAAAACCCTAGTCCGTTAGCGTGAGTGCACATGCTGCTTGAAATGTCAAGCTCCCAGGAGCATGCCAGCATTTCTATTACAATAATGGACAAGGGTTTGCTGTTGTTGCAGTAATTCTATACTAATATATACGTATTTCCAAATTAATGGAACTGCTATGATTTTTAAAAATTTGTTCCCATTTTACATAGCGCATTCTTAAAATGTGAGTTGCCTCCACATGGAAGAGAAAAGCAGGGGACTGAGAAGACTTAATTTTGTCTCAAATAACTTCCAGTTTCCCTAAGTGAAGCTATATATGTATAAACTGAATCACTTTGCTGTATACCTGAAACTAG
Source organism: Pseudorca crassidens (assembly GCF_039906515.1). Classification (NCBI taxonomy): domain Eukaryota; kingdom Metazoa; phylum Chordata; class Mammalia; order Artiodactyla; family Delphinidae; genus Pseudorca; species Pseudorca crassidens. The sequence goes on along the minus strand of NC_090298.1, from coordinate 48,528,665 downwards.
CACAACACTGTAAATCAACTATACTTCAATTAAAAAAAAACTATTACCAAAAAATATAAACAAACAAGTCTTTAATAAGAAAAAAAAAGAACAGCAAGATAGATGTACTGATACTTTGGCTAAGAGGTACATTTTTTTCTTAAACACAGTGATAAAAGAGAAGCGAAGAGACTTTGGTTCAAAATGTGGATGAAACATACTAAGACATTCCCACCCATGTCTCAGAGCAGTGTGATTACAGATGAATGTTTATTTAACTTGTTTTGGTTGATGTAGGGGTAATGCTTTTTCTAAGATTTCTACAACGAACATAAATTACTTAGAAGAAAAAAAGTGCTTGGCTAAAATTGAAAAAGTGCTTAAGGTCTTCCCAAGAAAAGATTTGCTACATAAATGATGTCCAGCAGACATTCTGGGAGCCTGGCAATAACCACACACCAAGTTTAAACACTAAGGGTCATCAATGCCCTCAATGCAGTTCTGCCTACTGACTGGCCCAGCCTACTTTGGCAACAGGACACGCCCAGGCTCTCCTTAACCCATGGATGCTCAGCCCTCTTTTGGCTCAGCCATACTCCAGAGAAGACGTGTTACAGCACTCAGTATGACAAGGCAGAGAAAGACTCGGCTCCTGGTCCTAATTTCAGCCATTATCTAATGTTAGCCTCTTGGGCAAGTTACTTATTAATATCTATCTCTTCTTCCCTCTTCTTTCCTCATTTATTAAATAAAGGAAATAGATTTTTTTAAAAATAGTGTGTAGGCAGGCAGGAGTTATGAAGAGCTACCCATGACAAGATGAAGGATGGTAGTTACCACAACCACTCACACAAGACCTTTGACCTGCCCTGGCTGCTACAGAATTGAATCAATGGTCACCTCAAAGGACTTGGAAGCTATGGCTCAGGGAAGTGGAGAGAAAAAGGACAGACACTGCTATAGGTGCAGTCACATATATGTAACTGGCATGTGGGGAGAATTTTTTTAAAGTTTTGAAATTCAATACGAAAGCGAGTAAACATTTAATTTTTATCTACATAATTTTCAGCCATCTGTCTATAACTGAGATTCTTAAGGCATACCTTTTTGTTATTTTTCATATCTAAAACCTAATCGTTAAAGTCTCAGATTGCATAAATATAGGTGAAGTTTATTACACAGAATGTATAAAACACAAAATAATATAAAAACATAAAAGAAAGCCCATTAAAAATGAAATGAAAGGATTGAATCTATTGTCTGCCCTGCCTTCACCACCTAAATATCTGCATTCTTTCCCTACTATCCATTAAGTATTATGAAATATTAAATATTATGAACAACCACTTCCCTAATCCCTTAACTTGGTTAACAGGTGATATACAAGTCTCTATGGGAAGCATCCATGAACACAAGGGTTTCAGTTCTGAGAAGTCACTGGATTACTGGATAACTGATAGCTAAGAAGTCAAATCAGAGGTGGTTTCCAGAAATAAAAAAGAGAAACAGTACAAACCTTCATTTCCCAAATTGTGTTCTATGTATGTTAACAGGTATTTATCGGGGTGTCCTATGAGAGAAGGACTGATAACACCCTGGTAGCACTTACAAGTACCTAGAAACAGTGCCTGGCGTGTGACACGTGCTCAATATTTACTGAGAAAACGAACGAATGAATGAAGTAAAAATTTTATTTAGTAGAGAGGTTAAATAAAATCTGAATACTCTACCAAATTGCTCTAGCATGAATTTGAAGCTACAAGATAGAAAAGTCTGAAAACAAATTATCTATGTGCCTTACTCAGGAAGCATATGTGCAGGAGTAGTAAGAATTAAACTTTTATTGTAGATAATAACCCTGTTTACGTGTGACTTTTTCAAAATCTCACAAAAGTACCACTAATAATATACACTACTTCAAAAAGCAATTTGGTTTTATTTATTTCTTCTGAAAGCAAAGTACGTAAATGAAGAGACATATTCCATTTTTGCCTAGAAGAGTTTTTTAACATCTTTATTGGAGTATAATTGCTTTACAATGGTGTGTTCGTTTCTGCTTTATAGCAAAGTGAATCAGTTATACATATACATATGTCCCCATATCTCTTCCCTCTTGCGTCTCTCTCCCTCCCTCCCACCCCTCTAGGTGGTCACAAAGCACCGAGCTGATTTCCCTGTGCTATGCGGCTGCTTCCCACTAGCTATCTATTTTACATTTGGTAGTGTATATATGTCCATGCCACTCTCTCACTTTGTCCCAGCTTACCCTTCCCCCTCCCCGTACCCTCAAGTCCATTCTCTAGTAGGTCTACATTTTTATTCCCGTCTTGCCCCTAGGTTCTTCATGACCATTTTTTTTCTTTTTTTAGATTCCATATATATGTGTTAGCATACGGTATTTGTTTTTCGCTTTCTGACTTACTTCACTCTGTATGACAGTCTCTAGATCCATCCACCCCACTACAAATAACTCAATTTCGTTTCTTTTTATAACTGAGTAATATTCCACTGTATACATGTGCCACATCTTCTTTATCCATTCATCTGTTGATGGACACTTAGGTTGCTTCCATGTCCTGGCTATTGTAAATAGAGCTGCAATGAACACTGTGGTACATGACTCTTTTTGAATTATGGTTTTCTCAGGGTATATGCCCAGTAGTGGGATTGCTGGGTTGTATGGTAGTTCTATTTTTAGTTTTTTAAGGAACCTCCATGCTGTTCTCCATAGTGGCTGTATCAATTTACATTCCTACCAACAGTGCAAGAGGGTTCCCTTTTCTCCACACCCTCTCCAGCATTTATTGTTTCTAGATTTTTTGATGATGGCCATTCTGACCAGTGTGAGATGATATCTCATTGTAGTTTTGATTTGCTTTTCTCTAATGATTAGTGATGTTGAGCATCCTTTCATGTGTTTGTTAGCAATCTGTATATCTTCTTTGGAGAAATGTCTATTTAGGTCTTCTACCCATTTTTGGATTGGGTTGTTTTTTTGATGTTGAGCTGCATGAGCTGCTTGTAAATTTTGGAGATTAATCCTTTGTCAGCTGCTTCATTTGAAAATATTTTCTCCCATTCTGAGGGTTGTCCTTTGGTCTTCTTTATGGTTTCCTTTGCTGTGCAAAAGCTTTCAAGTTTCATTAGGTCCCATTTGTTTATTTTTGTTTTTATTTCCATTTCTCTAGGAGGTGGAGTCAAAAAGGATCTTGCTATGATTTATGTCATAGAGTGTTCTGCCTATGTCTTCCTCTAAGAGTTTGATAGTGTCTGGCCTTACATTTAGGTCTTTAACTCATTTTGAGTTTATTTTTGTGTATGGTGTTAGAAAGTGTTCTAATTTCATTCTTTCATATGTAGCTGTCCAGTTTTCCCAGCACCACTTATTGAAGAGGCTGTCTTTTCTCCACTGTATATTCTTGCCTCTTTCTCAAAGATAAGGTGACCATATGTGCGTGGGTTTATCTCTGGGCTTTCTATCCTGTTCCATTGATCTATATTTCTGTTTTTGTGCCAGTACCATACTGTCTTGATTACTGTAGCTTTGTAGTATAGTCTGAAGTCAGGGAGCCTGATTCCTCCAGCTCCGTTTTTCTTTCTAGAAGAACATTTCTGTTGGATGTGGTGATGGTAACATTACAGAAAAAAGTCAGAAAAATGCAGGTATTGGCTCAGGGCTCTAACCACAATTTTCCTTTCAATATCAAGTAATCATTAAAGCTGTTTACAAATAATGATGATCTGATGTTACCAAACTTCAGGATTTTAAAAAATATTTTGAATAAGTTAAAATAGATAACTTCTATGCCAAATGTGGGACTACTGTTCATTTTAAACAAGAAATATAAACCCGAACAGCTTCAGATATGAAAGAGTGCTAATTAAGTAGCAATTACGTATACAATGGCTTAGCCTGTGTTGCATAATCAAAATAATGTGCCTGAGGCTTGTCAGTATAATGGAATGAGAACTGACCTGGGAGAGAGACTTGGGTTTTAATCCCAGCTCTGCTACTAACTAGCTGTTTGACCTTGAGTCTGTGGCTTTATTTTCATATCTGCAGAAGGAGGCTAAAGGACTAGGTCAGTGGTCCCTTACATTCTTTTCTTTTTTGAGAAGGAGCAGGGGGTGGGCACAGATCTCTTGACAAGCTAAAAAAGGGCAATAAACGCTCCCCAAAAAATATGCACAAAATTATGCAGAATATTTCATAGTTCAGCATGTTATCTATTCACTTATTTAGAATCTTATAGATCTCCCTATACTCCAACACCTTAGATTCTAAACAAGTCAAAGGCAACCAAAATATATATACTCACATTCAAAATACATGATGAAAACCCAGACTTTGGCTCAAAGTATTTTTTTCTTTGGTTTATAATGAACTTTCAAGGGCTTTTTAAAAAAGAATTTAATGTTTTTAAAAAGTATATTCAGTTTATTTCTAAGATGTTTACAGGCAACTGGAATACCTATCCAAGTACTCACCTATTTGGAGGCAACCATACTTATCCAAGTTCAAGAGACTATATTATCCATTCTTGAGAATAGGAGATTTATAGCCCACATAATACTAAGCACCAAATGATGAAACAACAGTAGTTCTAGAACAGGTTTATAATGGAAATTAAAGGAGGATAAATGATGATAAATAACTGGCATCATGTATAGGACTCAATGACTGATTACTACTCTATTTCATCATAAAACATACATATTAAATGCAGATAAAAATACAATAATTCAACAACATAAAAGACCAATCAAAAGATATGCGGTCAACTTCTTTAATCAATCAGAATTATTATGTTTTAAAAAGCTACTTTAATTGCCTAAAACATAAATAATTATAGTCAAGGAAAATTCCATGGTTTAAAGCAAAAAAATAAAACTTGAGAAATGAACTATGTGGTTAGTTTTCAGGCTTTGGAATTTTGAGGAAAAAACATATGGCCATACATTATAAATCAAGCACGTTAGCTTAACAAATGTTTCATATTATTCATACTAATTTCTCTGGCTGAGTATGAACCCCACTACTTCAGACTGTAATAAAGTTGCCTCTTTTCTTTTACTTAGAAGGGTAGTCAGAAATTGGAAAAGGCCTCACCTCCAATAGAAAGTTATTTTTCCCTGCTTCAGAAAACCTGTAAATGTTAGGACTGTAAAACATGGTAGAGGGAGAAGAGTAAAGATGAGATGAGTGACAGCTACCACAGTATCTTCTACTGGTCTAACTGGTCCTTCTCTTTCATTTCTCTCTCTCTCCTAACATTTGTTCCTTCAAATTCTTCTCACACTTTCCCCCTTTACTAAACGCAATTGTACCTTGCCTCATTCCCTTATCCTTCACTCCACTATCAAAATTACCTTTATATACACATGCACAGCAGGAAGGAATTCATTAGAAAAGGCTAAGAGAATCTTTTCTGTGGCAGCTATATTCTCCAGCAACTCCAAACTCTACCCAGACCATTTATAAACTAACTGGGGACATCTGCAGTTATTCTGAGCCAAGAATAAAGTTTTTTATTTGGGGGACAGCTTGACAGGTCTACTAGAAACACAAGTCTAAGTTTATTAAGTTTTAAAAAAATATATATCAAAATTCAGCATCTTATTAAACAAGAGGGTAAAAAAATCTAGGCAAGCCAAAGAAATATTAGCCTTAAAATAATTTCTAAAAAAGCTAAGGAATTCCACTTCATTCTCTTTGATGATTCTTCCTCAAACATATTTTGTTTTTCTCTAAATAAATATATGAAAATTATAGTTACCATTCTTTTTGAAAAGGCCTCTGATATATCAAATCTTTCTACGAAACTGAATTTTCCTGGTATAACAATGACAGCCATACTAATGATATAATTTTTAAGGGGGAAATTCAGAAGCGAAAGGTTGATACCCTAAGGGAACACTAAGCTGGTATTAATCAGATTAAATGAAGATCTGAATTCATGATCATGACTTTACTAAAACAGTAGTGCTGTATGCTCAAAAACTTTGGCTCTTAGTAATTCTTTTTGTTTTTAAAGATTTATTTATTATTCATTTATTTATTTTATTTTTGGCTGCGTGGGGTCTTAGTTGTGGCACGCAGGACCTTCATTGAGGTGCGTGGGCTCTTTGTTGTGGCGCGCGGGTTTCTCTCTAGTTGTGGTGTGCGGGTTTTCTCTTCTCTAGTTGTGGCACGCAGGCTCCAGGGAGCGAAGGCTCTGTAGTTGTGGCATGCAGGTTCCAGAGCACGTGGGCTCTGCAGTTTGCAGCATGCAGGCTCTCTAGTAGAGGCATGCAAACTCAGTAGTTGTGGCACGTGGGCTTAGTTGCCCCGTGGCATGTGGGATCTTAGTTCCCTGACCAAGGATCGAACCCACGTCCCCTGCATTGTAAGGTGGATTCTTTACCACTGGACCACCAGGGAAGTCCCACCTCTTAGTAATTCTTAAGAACAAAAGGTTTAGCCTGAAAAACTGAGGGAAGATTTATTCCTGGAAGCAGCATGTTCACTTCAACAGGTTGATGAAAATCTTTCAAAAAATGTATGAACATTTTAACTTTCTAAACAGTATCAAAAAAATCTAATTTAACACTTGCTTGATGACTCAAGGTTATCATGATGAACATTTACTGCATTATGTCCTCCCAGCAATGCCCTCAACAGCATTACTCAGCCAGGTTATTGGCCTTTTAGCTAAAGAGCTTCTGCACTGCCCTGATGGCCGAGTACTGGTCTGCTCTTTCTCTCTCCTTCCTTGCGGAAGTCAAATGCACCCTTCTCATGCTGACATTTTGACTAATAGCTGCATCCCCTCTAGTTCTTCTAAAATGTTGGTTTATATCTTTCTAGGACTTTGGAAACTAGATAACCACCATTTTTAGAGCTGTGTAAAAATAAGACTAAATGAGGTCTGAGCACAGGCCTCAGGTTTTCTTCTGAGTTAAGTGCTCATACTGGAGTCTGGGGATATTGGTGGATTTAGCTTGGCAGTTTCAAGGGCTCTTCTTTTGTCCTTGATTCATTGTTCTCAATTATATATCCCAGAGAGAAAGTAATAATTAGAGAAAAATGAATAAACTACTTTTCAAGTTTTCCACAAAAGTGCCATGAACTTGAAAAGGTAAATTCTGAAATTACTTCTCATTACTAGAAATATATGATGTGGTAACATGTCTGATTAATCACTTCTACCAATATTAATAAGAAAGGGTTAACTTTTCTACCTGTCACCATATGAATCTCACTTTTCCCTCACACATAAAAAAATAACTTTTAGGATAAACATATCTAACATAAGAAGTCTAAACATAAGAAGGCTCTATGTTTTTTCAAGAAGAACACTATTTAAAAAAACAAGATACGCCCAGGTCTTGGTTTCTAAATACCAATAAAAGAAACCAAAGCTTCTTGGAAAAAAATGGCTGATTCTAGGGTTGGGATGAAGAAAATACTGATGCCAGAAAGAAAGTGCTTAAAAAAAATTGAGGGAACTGTCCCATCCTGAAAGAGTCCCCAATGGCCAGGATGCAACTATTTGAGCAGCAAAATAACATTAGTACTGGATTATAACTCAAAGAATAAAATAAATATCTGACTCCATACTGCTAAAAATTATTAAATGAATAAATAAATAAATGAAGAAGGGACACATCTTCATTATAGAAGAATTCCAATTAAAAAATGTAGAGAGGATGAGAGAAATAAAAATCATCATTAGAATACCACAGTAATATTTGCTGCAGGCCAAGATATACTGATGAATGATAAAATTAGTGGGTAAAGCTTTAAAGAGAAACAGAATACTTGCATAGTCTCAAAGAATCTCCCCTCCAGATATGTAACTTAAATTATTTGATGCTCCTCCCTCCAGTAGGTGGAGCTTAATTCTCCTCCCCTTGAGTATGGACTGGACTTTAGTAACTCCCATCTAATGAAAAGTAAAAAACAGTAGCTTTATAGCGGAAAAACCTGTCACTTAAGCAAGTGATCACGGTTAGCATAACCAACTGCAAGTCGAATTGATATCAGGTACCCCTGAAATGAGAAGTGAACATTACTATTTCTGTGATATTCTTGCAAAAAATGCACAACCGCAATCTAACGATGAGAAAAGCATCAGACAACTCAAATTAAGGGACATTCTACAAAAATACCTGCCCAGTATTCTTCAAAAGTGTCAAGGTCATAAAAGACAAAGAAAGACCACTAAACTATCACAAATTAGAAGAGACTAGGAAACATAATGACTAAATACAATATGATATCCTGGACTGGATGCTCAAAAAGGACATTAGGAGAAACGCTGGGGAAATCTGAATAAAGCCTTTAGTTAATAGTACTGGACCAATGTTAATTTCTTTAGTTCTGACACACGGTTGTATAAGATGTCAGCATTAGGGGAGGCTGGGTAGAGGGCTTATGAAAACTGTACATCTTTCAACTTTTCTGTAAATCTGAAATTATTTCAAAATAAAAAGTTTTTTAAAAAGAAATCTGATATGGTTACTAGTTACTTAGTATGGTTACTTAGACCTTAGCAAACTGGTCACCAATATCTAAGCCACAAAGGTCCTTTGGGCTGCTTTAAGGTAAATTTCTTATGTTTCAATTTAAAGATTAAGAGGATATTTCATAGCAAGAGAAAGGGTAGGAGGACTCTAGAGAAATCCTTGCACATATGTACCAGGAGACATACAAATTATTCAGCTTCACAATATAATAATTCAGTAGCTTTTTAATATAAAACTGGCAACCCAAATATCTATCAGCAGCAGACTTAAGTTGTGACATACTCATATGGTAGAACACTTTATAGCTGTGAAAATCAATCACATCTGGTTTCTTCTTCTTTTTTTTATTGAGGTATAAGTGACATATAACATTGTATTAGTTTCAGGTGTACAACATAGTTATTCTGTATTTGTATACATGGAGAAATGATCACCATAATAGTCTATTTTAATAACGTCCATCACCATACACGGTTACAAAATTTTTTTCTTACATGAGAACTCTTAACATCCACTCTTCTAGCAACTCTCAAATGTGCAATACAGTATTACTAACCACAGTTACCATGTTGTACATTATATCCACATGACCCATTTATTTTTGGAAGTTTATACCTTTTAATCACCATTTCTGCAATCACCAATCTGTTGTCTGTATCTATGAGCTTGGTTTCTGTTTTGTTTTGTTTTAGATTCCACATATAAGTGAGATCATACAGTATCTGTCTTTCTCTGACTTATTTCACTTAGCGTAAATGCCCTCAAGGTCCATCCATGTTGTTGCAAATGGTAAGATTTCATTCTATTTTATGGCTGAATAATATTCCACTGTATACCACATTTTCTTAATCCATTCATCCATTGATGGACACTTACTTAGGTTGTTTCCATATCCTGGCTATGGTAAACAATGCTGCAAGGAACATAGGGGTATACATATCTTTTCAAGTTAAGTATTTTCATTTTCTTTGGATAAATACCCAGAATTGGAATTGCTGGATCATATGGCAGTTCTATTTTTAATTTTTTGATGACCCTCCATACTCTTTTCCATAGTGGCTGCAGCAATTCCCACCAACAATGAATAAGGATACCCCTTTCTCCACATCCCTGCCAACATTTGTTATTTCTTGTCTTTTTGATAAAAGCCATTATAACAGGTGTGAGGTGATATATCTCATTGTGGTTTTGATTTACATTTCCCTGATGATTAGTGATGTTGGGCATCTTTTCATGTGCCTGTTGACCAGCTGTATGTCTTCTTTGAAAAAATGTCTATTCAGATTTTCTGCCCAGTTTTTATTCGAATTCCTTGGTTTTCTTGCTATTGAATGAGTTCTTTCTATATTTTACATATTAACCCCTTATCAGAAATGTGATTTGCAAATATTTTCTCCCATTCAGTAGGTCGCCTTTTCATTTTGCTGATGATTTCCTTGAAGCTTTTCAGTTAATATTGTCCTACTTGTTTACTTTTGCTTTCGTTGCTGTTGCTTTTGGAGTCAGATCCAAAAAAAAAAAAATCATCACTAAGACTGACATCAAGTAACTAACAACATGAAAGAATGGTCCAGTTTCATTCTTTCACATATGGCTGTCCAGTTTTCTCAACACCAATTATTGAAGAGATGTCCTTTCCCTATTGCATATTCTTGGCTCCTTTGTCATAAATTAACTAACCACACGTGTGCATTTATTTCTGGGCTCTCAATTCTGTTCCATTGATATGTTTGTCTATTTTTATGCCAATACCATACTGTATTGATTACTATAGCTTTGTAATATAATTTAAAATCAGGGACCATGATACCTCCAGTTTTTTCTTTCTCAAGATTGCTTTGGCTATTTGGTCTTTTGTGGTTCCACACATGTAATCACATCTGTTTTAATGAATCTCAAATATAATACTTTAGAGAGGAAAAACTGAAAAAAGCAAGTTACGGTATATAAAGAAGTAGGCAGAATATCAAATGGGAAATTTTTTTTTTTTTTTAAGGCAAGGAAATGTTTAAAACAAAATTCAGGGTACCTGATAACTTCTGCTGATGGTGGGAAGTAAGAAGTGAAATAAAGGTGTCTGGGAAGGGCATACAAAGTATTCCCTGTGTTTTTTGCTTTATAAGTCACAAATGTATTATAAATATTCTTTTATATCCATTATATATTTATTTTTAATTGTAAAAGGCGTGAGGAAGAAGTTCATCTTTAACAGATACACATCCTGCCAACTAAACATAATTCATTAGGTGCTAAAGTCTTTTCAATCTCTATAAAATTCCAAACTTCATCTTTTTTTAATTTAAAAAATAGCCATTTCTAAAATCATTAAGAAAGTATGTCACCCATTCAGAGACTACAATGTAAAGCAAGTTCAGTTAATTAAGTCCAGTGTTACACTGGGATGTCTACCTTCTTCCATTTAAAAAGAAAGAACCTTCCTCTATTGCCATCCTAGGATAAACTATTTACCTTTCACAAAAACAAGAAGCTTGTGTATTCTGGGAAAGATAATAAGGAGAAACCCACTTGAGCTGTTATCACATAATTCTGAATACTCTTGTAATCCTTGTGGCCAGATCAAAGTTAACTCAGTACTCTGATTAAAATGTCTTCAGATTCTGAAATATTCTATGCATCTCATTTTTCAAAACCTACAATTTATTGATAAAATGCCCTCAAAATAAATTTTGGGTTAAATATTAAGTTTTTTTTGTAAAAGATTCCTAGAGTAACTGCCATAGGTTAGTTATCACATTTAGGTATAAAATACAGTATAAAAAATCAAGGTAAAGATACTGGCTTTAACTTTTTAAATTATACCCATGATCAATAATAATTATAAAACAGCAGGTCTATTCTAAATACAAAACACTAAAGTGGCCCTAAGCTCCATACACACACCTAAATATAGTGCTCCCAAGAGAGGAAATTGGTCAAAATCCATCATGATGACAGGGCTGAGCTACAAGACATCAAAAGTATGCTTACAAAGAGCTAACTTTGGTCATTATTAAACTATTTTTTTAATGTAAGTTAACTCGAAGTTTACTATATTCTTACTTAATGAGAAATACTTGATTCCACATGAAAATAATCATTTACTTAATGATGCTTTCCAGTCAAGTTTTGATTTCAAAGGGGGAAAACAAAAATCCCCAAACACCCAGAAGGTATAAAAGTAACCAAGGTAAAGCTTAAAAACCACATTTCCTTTCACGGGAGGATTTTATTGCAATGTGAAATTTTGCTTTTGAAAAACTATAAAGCTGAAAAACTAAGGTCACTGGAGAACATTGAAAGAAAACAAACAGGTTATAGGAACTTTTATTACTTCCTACAGGTTTCTTGATATACGAATAACAAACTTTAAATAATGTATTTAATAGGATTATCATTTAAAGCACAATTTGGATTTTAAAAACAATAACCTAGTTAGTCTGTCAATCTAAGTTACTCTGACATTTGTATCTTGATTTCCTGAATATAACTAAAACATTCCTACCACGATGCCAGCTTCCTAGTCAGGCTTTTTGAAAGGACTAAGGTAGCTCAAGTTCCCTCAGCTGAGCAAGAGCCAAAACTCGAACTACTGCCTCTTCAGTGCAGTTGTAAGCAGTTAACACTCAGGATAAATCACTCCTAAATTAAAGCAGTCTTTATGGATCACAATGACAACAGCCACACTAACCAGACGGTCATGTCAGTCTTCAGGAATCAAGACATACTTTTTAAGGTAACAGGAGCTTCAAACTATAGTCCCTGGAAACAGACTTCTTGGAACCACATTATCCTTAAATAAATAAACTTCAATTGAATGAAGTAAAATTGCAGATAGCCCTAAAAAATATACTCAGCTACTTAAGTGTTTCCAAAATGACCAATGGCAAATGTTCCTGAGGTTCCTCCTCCCTGCCCTCATTTATTTCTCCCTTGAGTGCAGGCTTTTCCCTGCCCCAAGCCTCACCTTCATGAATCATTTGCTTATGGGGAAAGGGTAGTATTTTCTTTGTTTACTATTTACTACTTTGGAATCCTGTAAATATTTAGTAACAAAAATAATAATCAACTGATTATGCAGGTCAAGCATGCATAGTTCAGAGAAGTATAACCATCAGGGCACCAGGAAGTGACAAAAATCTCCAACAGTGACCTGTAACTGTCAGAGGGTTTTATTAACCCACTAAAGGGAAATGTGTTAAGGTGGCAATTCAGTGGAGTGCATACTTTTTAGCAGCCCTTATTTAGTGTATCAGTTATTTATTTATTTTTTAATAAATCATACAAATGAGAAATCACTTAAAGCAAGAGTACATGAGTCTCTGGGATGCGTTCCCATTTTGTCCCACCCCTTCCCCTTCCCAGTAGAATGGGAAGGCTGATAGGTTAAAATCAAACTATAGCCATCCATTTTCACTGCTTTCAGCAATACCCATTTCATACTTGGGGCAAAGAAGAATTTGAACAAATCACCATTTTCCCCTTAACTTTCTGCTACTACCAGATTGTTGGAGGGGAAAGGTGAGTGGAAGGATGATCCAAGAAGAGGGGCAGAAAGAAAGGAGGGAGAGAAAGAAGCGGCTGAGGATGTTAGAAGACAGGAGGCTTTTGGGTTGCTACTAGGTTCAGAGTTTCTAAGAAGAAATAGGGGTATATTAATTTGGAACACATAATATTTCTAAAAAATAAGCTGTTCTTTCATTCCACTGAAGCATTTAGCAGAATCAGTCCAAACTGCTCAGCACCCCAGCCCAACTCTGTGTGCCTTTCTGGTTAAGCTGGCAGTGAGGGGACCAATTATTTATATTTCCAGTCAACCTTCCTTTTTAGTTACTGCCTGAATCACACCTGGAGGTCAATCAGGGGACAGGTGTTTCACTCAGACTGCCTTCCCATCTGCTTCACACCTGTTACTGTCCTAAAATATCCACACTGACAAACAGAGAGGGACAAAGATTATGAAAGGGATAGAGTGGGTCCCCCACAAGCTTTGTACAGTCAGCATCACCATCCATCCCAGCTATGCTGGGAATGTGACTCTCGGAATTATGACAACAAAAGCTCATGCAAACTACTACTACTACTACTACTACTACAAACCAAACTACTAAACACCTTTTGAGTGCAGACTGGCATAATTTAACCAGAGGAGAATTATGAGATGGTATAAATGGCCTTATTCAAACCTAGGCTATTAAAAACAATCAAATAAGAAAGTATTAAACCTCTGGAAATTTAAGAAAATAAATTGAAATTCGGCTTGAGTGAACCAGAATGTGAAACCAACGTGACTGAAAAGAAACAGCGGGCATATCCTACGGGTACTGGTGCTATTTTCTAATTTACTGCTCTATTGTAGTATTAAGATGGACCTAAGACTTTACAAAACATCAGGAACCAACATTCTTAGATGTAAATGCCAAAAAGAAATCTTACAAGATGAACAAAGGGATTCAAAGAGGGAAAGAAGATGCTCTGATTACAAAGACTGCCAGGGTGACAGTGTTGCCATTTTATGAGTCTTCCCAACATATTCCCCTAGTAGGTGGCATTTCAAGTAAATAATGTCAAACTATCCTATATACACCTATTACTCTCTATTCCTATTGGCACTGTGATTTTCTCGGACTACTTCAATATCTCCAGTCAAGGTTAGTTTCACTCAACTTTCACTCCCAACTACGTATGGCCTTACCCTTTCTCTTCATTCCTATATATGCTTACTTTTGACTTCCACATACAAAAAAATCTTCTCACCATACTCCCATATACTTCTTGGTTCAATGTTGTTGTTTTTTCTTTCTTTCTTTTTTTTTTTTTTTTTTTTTTTTTGCAGTACGCGGGCCTCTCACTGCTGCGGCCTCTCCCGTTGTGGAGCACAGGCTCCGGACGCGCAGGCTCAGCGGCCATGGCTCACGGGCCCAGCAGCTCCGCGGCATGTGGGATCCTCCAGGACTGGGGCACGAACCAGTGTCCCCTGCATCGGCAGGCGGACTCTCAACCACTGCGCCACCAGGGAAGCCCTGTTTTTTTCTTTTTAATGTCTCCAAGTGCATCAGATCAGAGCCAGTAGGACCTCTGTGAGGCATTACTTGAACAATTTTTTCAGAATGCCTACCAACACCCCTATCATCTCTCCTCCCCCAGAGGCTTTTTTGTTCACATATACTATCTCATTTACTAGAGAATCATGGGATTTACTAAAATAAACATTAAGTTCTATAATCACTTTAATGAAGTAATATTGCCATTAGACAAACTGGTTATGGAGGAGAGAATTAAATAGTGAATGAGAAGAAAATTAATTTATTTTTCAACTTTTTATTGAAGTATAATTAATTTACAATGTTGTGTTAGTTTCAGGTGTACAGCAAAGTGATTCAGATATATATATATACACATATATATATTTAAAAATCTATATATTCTAAGGAAACTAATATAATAGGCCTGTGTTCATTTGTACAGAACACGATACTTGGTGGGGTTTCTTTTTTTGGTTGAGGTATAGTTGATTTACAATATTATACAAGTTTCAGGTATATAGTTATCCGTAGTTTGCGCTTCTTAATCCCCTACCCCATCCTGCCCCTCCTCCTTCAGAACAAGATGCTTTGAAAAGTAATTTCTGTTCTATGATCTCATTTGATCCACATATATAAAGAAGAAAAGACACTAGTAGCAATTAATAGCCAAGCACTGTTAGGAGCTTTTATATTTAAAAGTTTTACAACTCAATAAAATACGTATTACTTTCCCCCTTGTTACAGATAAGGAAAGGAAACTAGAAGAGTTGATGTTGATGATGCACGCGATGTTGATGTGCTAAGTGGCAGTTCATCTGACTCTGCCACACCATGCTGCCTCCAATCTAGCTTAATCAGATAAATTTTTTAATCCATAATTGCAGTAAATATGAGAAGACTGATCTGTGACATATTCAAATCCTGGCAGACAGAAACTATTAAAAAGCCTGGGACCAGGCAATCAGATAACCTGATCCTAACATATCCTCATCTCCTCAACCAGCCCCAGCCTACAGATGGGCTGCGTTGTGTGTCCTTGGATGAGTCATTTACCCAATTAGGCCTTAGTTTCGCACATATAAAACATGGGAGGAAGACTAGATAATTTTTAAGGTTATGTCCACCAATATTTTTCTTTCTGAAAGGAATATTCAACTGTATAGATTAACTTTTTTTTTAACCAACGTATAAAACATATAGGGGGAGGGTTGGAAATCACTACCCTATAAAGCAAGGACTAAGTTTAAGCAACGACTAAGTCTTCTTATACTCTCCTGAACACAGATGATTTGCATTTAAGCATTTAATAAGTAGCTCTGAATGATGAAAGATGAACTGACTAGAGTCTACCTATGAAACTATCTTACATCCAGGAAGGGTTTTCAAGGTAAGTCTGCCTAATTACTAAACTCTGCCTGAAAGAAAAAAATGTTATGAGTATGTGTATTTTAGTGATTAAAAAAACAAAAGAGGAAAAGCTAACAACTTCAAATTTGGGATCACAGCCTAAATTGCCACAAAATTTTAACTTTTACACATAATATAATCTCATGTAGATTATCCATAATCTAGATTAACAACATAAACCCTTTAGCTCATGCAGTTTCCTCTGCTAAATATGTCCCTTCTCTCTCTAGAAGTCCTAGTCACCTGTATGACCTATTTCAAATACATTCATCCTCGCAGTGAAAGGCCACCACTACCTAGAACCTCACCACTCATCACACACAGAGAAAAGCATTTGTTGTCTCTTTTGTGCACCAAAGTACTTTCTGCAGATTGTTATTACAGCCCCTTATCACATAACACTATGGTGAATTGTTTATATGCCTGTCTGTCCCAGTGGACTGTAAGCTGTTTTATTCATCTTTGTGTCCCCAGTACCTACCAGGACCAGGCACATGGCTGGCATGCATTAAATGGTCACTGAATTGAACTGAATAGAATAGAAAATTTCCCTTTCACTCAACCAACACAGCTTTGGGTCTGAACATCCCAAACACTCATACTCAGACATGTTTTGCTGCACTAGATGGCACAAGCAAGCTTCAAGCACCCTTTAAATTCAGTTCTCAGAGAGACCTGTGGGGAAAAGGTATTTTAAAAAGCAGTTTACAAAAAAAAAAAAAAGCAGTTTTTAAAAAGGCTTCATATTTCTTATGGATTTGGAGACTAAGAAAAAGTAAATTGTGTGTCCCCAGCATCTTTAAAGTAATGCTCTAATTGTTCTAATATTCATGACATTCTTTCTACTGTCTGGGAAGATAAGAGGGATTGATTTATGTGAAATATCCACTACCTCCCTATTATCTGCTCTCTGACTATATCAAGAGTTAGTACTTCCTCCCTGCACACACCACCTATCCCCACAACCAACAGCACCTAAAAAACTGCCATTTTCCTATTTCACACAGAATCTGAAAAGAGAGCTGGGCCTCATTCCAAAGAACTGTCAATTTTTCAAAGAAGATTACCCTACCAAATCAGTCATCTTTCTTCTTCCATTAGGAAAGAGATTAAAATAGAATTACACTTCAAAATGTGAGCTCAACGTTTTAAGACCACTAAACTTTCTGTACCCTTAATGTACTCTAGCTTCCACCCCTACACACACCTTTTCTTCAGAGCATTAATCAAAACTGTGGCATGCTTTCTAGCCTCAAAGATCTTTCCCATGTTCTCCAATTCATTAAAGACTTTTCCAATTACCAGAGTAAAATACTAAGTGTCATGATTTGGCATTTCAAGCATATTCCTGCAATCCAGGTTAGACTGAAAGGACGTCTGAACTATATAGCTACATATAACTATCCCCACCACATTCTCTTGAGAAAACCAAATCCTCTAATATTTGAGTTTTTAAAACCCAACAATGCCAAAAATCCTTCAAAAGTCTTTTTACACTGAAACAAATCATTCAGAAATAATAGTTTATCCTTATCTAGTAAAGTTGAAGTACATATACTCTATGACCCAACGATTCCACTTAGGCAAATATATACTAAAGAAGTGCATGTACATATATACCAAGACACATAATCAAAAACACTCTTAGCATCACTGTTAATGATACCCCAAAACTGGAAGCAACCCAAATGTCCACCAACAGTAGAAAGACTAAACAAAGTATGGTGGAGATATGAAATAGATTACTATACAGCAATGAGAATGCTACAAGCAACCACACAGATGAATCACATAATGTTGACTAAAAGAAGCAAGTACAAAGAATACATAAAGTTTAATTCTATAACTATCTGTTCAACCGTAGGCATGCTTTATATACTGTTCAATATGTATGTTATACTTCACAATACAAAAGCAGTCTTTTAGCTTCAAAACTGTAGTCTCCACACATAAAATCCTTATTTTTATTTTAGTTATAGCATTTATAAGTCTGTCTTTCCATAAGACTATAAACTGCTTGAGGGTGAAGACTGATTTTATTCATCTGGGGGCTCCCAGAACATCATGGTACATAGCAGATGCTCAACAAATATTGACTGGATAGATGGATCAAAGAATTACGAACATAGGGAAATCTCAAATGACAAAGAAATCTCCATGAAGCAAAAGAATAAAACTCACTTCCCTTTTCCTGTATACAGGCAAAGACGAGTAAGCCCCAAATTTCAACTAGTTAAATACATTCTGAAATGCCTATTTCTAATAAATGGCTCCATTGGACACAAGATAGTTTTAGTATATATTTTATCAAAAGTGCAAGTTATTTTTGAGCTGTTAGTTCAGTAGCCAGATTCTGATTTTTCTCTTTTGCAGTACAGCTGCCAGACTCCTGGTTGTCTAACTTATTAATAATTCCTTAATTTAAACACAAAAACACATGCACAACCCTCTTTATGAATCTACCCCCAAGAGTTCTAAAATGTTTCTCCATTAAAAAGCACATCTCAGTACGTCCTGCTGTTCTTAGAGCTGCAATGCTTTCCTCCTCCCAGTTCCCCAGTCAGTCTCCTATGGACCATCGGACTGAAATTAGCTATTCATTACATGTGAAGAAGCACTGGCTAGAGTGGAGCCCTGCAGAGACAGACTGCTATTTTACATGTCAATTTCAGAACTAAAGCATCTGCTACCTTACTGATATGTATATTTAATGTCTCTGCATAATGTGTGGAATTATATGCTGTTCATTGCCTGTTTGTTCTGATATTAGGTACTCTTAAGTAGCATTATTCTAAATTATTCTCTTTGAAATATGTGGGACTTTTTATTAGGTCTCTTCCCTAGTGTTGTCTGTAACACAGGGTCCAAATGAACAGCATACAGAATACTGAAGACCAAAAAATCATGAATCAGAGTAAGGTAACCAAATATGACAAGTTTGTGGCCAGCAATTACTAATAATTTACTTCATATCCTAGGCTCCTGACTCCTCGATACAATTCTGCATTAGGTTGAGGGGTTACAGTGAGGGAATGGTAAATTATTAACAGCCGTTGGTAAACCCTGAGTATTAGAATTGTTCTTTTGGAAAATCTGTACATTTATGTTAAAAGCCGTATTTCTAGCATGTTTCTCTCTCATCAGCAATTAATTCCACGTTAAAGACATAATTCTTTTTGTAAACTGTGGTGATACATGTTATTGAATAAACCTCTGAATGGGGTGGGGTGGGGGAAAGCTTTAAGCTATTACATACAGTCCTCATACCATAAGTTACAACTGCTTTTGTTCATTAACCCTCATACTCAGCAGGAAGCTGGGAATGTTCAATATTTAAGAACCACCATGAATGGCAGTATTATACTAATCAAACCTAAGTGATACTAGATGCACAATAATGAACTAATGCCTGTGTTAACAGAACTACAAGTACCACATCGGCACAATAATCTGGATTGCTTTACCACAGTCAGTACTGCTGCGATTAGGGACTTGCTCAGATTAATAAATAAGGTTTTTCTAGCTTTATAAATCATCCACACTTGTTAGTGAATACACCTTTTAGTTACAGAAGGTGACTAGTGGATTTTGTTTTTGTGTGTAGTTGGATGCTACATATAAGCTTGCTGGTGTGATATAGATACAGTGGCCATGTGGGGTGCCCACGGTAAATGACAGGTACCATTTGGCATTTACTTACAAATCTAAAACATGAGGCCTAAAAATTGGTAATAAACTTTAAAAGATTAATCTATTTTCTCTCAGATGCGTAAGTTTAGATTCTAATTCTCCAAGGAAATAAATTTACAAGTGCATGTACATGACCACCCAGCCACACACCATCTTTTACCAGCTCCCAAGCATGCTCCAGAGAACGAGGTTACCTGTTTGTCCTAGCACAATGTCTAATACCTAATGATGATGACTCAACAAATATTTGTTGTGAATGCACGCACACGTCAATGCTAGAAAAAAGTTATCTGAGAAACAGTAGGAACTATCATACAAAACCCATTGAAGTAGACAGAACCTATCACCAAACCAGAAAAAAGTTGGTAGTGACCAGTGCTTCCATGAATAAGTTAGCTCAGTCCGACTAATACCAGGATCTGAAACTAGAGAAGCTTTACATATTTGATGAATAGTATAGCACCTACCTAGCAAAGATCTTAAATAAACCATAACAACAATATACATGTAGGAGAAAACACTAAAACTGGAGAAAATATTCTCCAATACTACCAACCTGTAAATTTTAAGATTAAGATTACTACTACTACTTTATTGTTTAGTTAAAACATGGGTCAGCTGATGTCCAAATTGCCATCAACATCTCATTTGCTGATAACAGTGACTATAGTTTTTTTGCTTGTTTTTTTATTTTTTTTGCGGTACATGGGCCTCTCACTGTTGTGGCCTCTCCCGTTGCGGAGCACAGGCTCCGGACGTGCAGGCTCAGCGGCCATGGCTCACAGGCCCAGCCACTCCGCGGCATGTGGGATCTTCCCGGACCGGGGCAGGAACCCGTGTCCCCTGCATTGGCAGGCGGACTCTCAACCACTGCGCCACCAGGGAAGCCCGACTATAGTTTTTTTAATATAGTAATGAATTGCTCACCTTAGATATACATACTGAACTGCAGAATGGAAAAAAAAATTTTTCCCATCTTTAATCAGCATTTCAAAACACAAAATTAACTTCTTTGTCATTGAAAACAACCACCAAACCAACAACCTTAGAAAATATAATAAATCAGCTTATTTAATCAACAATGACTTTAAAATGTAATCCTTAACAGTTGTTTAAAATATGCATAACTAAGTTTGCAATAGTTATCCTGATTTAAAGCAAAAGCACATCTGCTTATGAGTAAGTAAATATAGTCTGACAGCAATTTGGAACATCTATCAGAAGGAATCAACTGCAAGCTAAATAAGCATTATTTGTATTCCACATAATACTCTATTTGTTCTTTCTAGCCACTGCAGAAATAAAAGACACTCAAACTCATTTAGTGTACACTAAATCCAATGTACCTAGGCAAAACACTGAAAATTCCATTTGGATGGTTCCCAGCCCATATAGCCCAACTTTTTAAAGTATTACTACCATCTGGTTACTAGTCTGTGTTTACCAAAACAGTAGCTG
Source organism: Pseudorca crassidens (assembly GCF_039906515.1). Taxonomy (NCBI): domain Eukaryota; kingdom Metazoa; phylum Chordata; class Mammalia; order Artiodactyla; family Delphinidae; genus Pseudorca; species Pseudorca crassidens. Next base: position 48,507,600 of record NC_090298.1, on the reverse strand, counting down.
TGCACACATTTCTATAGCAGCTGTGGTCAAAAACTTTAAATCAATCCATTTGGCTAAACGAAAACTCTTCAAGGGAAAAACAAATACAGCATTTTGAATATATATACTTAAAATAAGTTCCACTACTGGTTCTAATAACATTCCCCGAGGACAAAAACAGTAAAAATGTATTTTTTTTACATTTTTGTAAATTGTATTTACAAATACAATGTTGGTATTTGAGACATTAACTTATTTATATTTTCGATCATTTATCACACGAAAGAAGGTCCATGGAAGTCAAGTGAAACACCCAAGGTTAAACAACTAGCTAGTAGCTGGACTCTGTCCAGAACATAGGTATCTCCCCTGGTTTCCAGTACAAGAATCTTTTCACAAAATTTCCAACCAAATCCCAAGGTCCTAAAAATAGAATTTTGTCAAAGGAATATACCATTTAATAAATGCAGGTTATAATTATTTTAATCATTTTCATAAAATATAACAGCTCATCAAATTATGAAACCTGACATATTTGTTTCAGAACTGGGTTAAGAGCTTAAAGCATCCTGTGAAATTTATAAGAATTCTAATTTTACAAACTTTTCCCTTTCTTTTTCACATCCTCCTTCAACCACTCCCATTAAAAACTAAGTCTAGGGGCTTCCCTGGTGGCGCAGTGGTTGAGAGTCCACCTGCCGATGCAGGGGACACGGCTTCGTGCCCCGGTCCCGGAAGATCCCACATACCGCGGAGCGGCTGAGCCCGTGAGCCATGGCCGCTGAGCCTGCGCGTCCGGAGCCTGTGCTCCGCAGCGGGAGAGGCCACACAGTGAGAGGCCTGCGTACCGCAAAAAAAAAAACAAAAAAAACCCACTAAGTCTACAAACCAATCGTATTACCCCGGTCAAGAGGCTAAGCTATTACTTTAGATCCAAAGGTAATTTCTTGGCTCCTACACACATGCTAATGTTCCCCTTTCTATGAAATCATAACAATATGCCACACTGCGTGCTTTCTTGTAAATAGAAAGCCTTTTCCTAATTAGAACTATCAAACTTCCAAATGATCCCCTTTCCCCCTAAGAAACAAACCTAATCCTCAAATATAAATTAATATAGAAGTGCTCTCCGCATTGCTTAGAGGGGGAATAAAGGGCAATATGCCAAATGTACTCTCTATATATCTTTTGTTGTTATAGTACTAACAATTTCTTTAATAATACTTAAGAAAAACAAATTTTCAGAGCATAATGGCGACTATTTTAAACTTATTTGGGTTAATGAGCCACTATCCTTGCTTTGACAAAAATGAATTGTTGCCTTCTTTCTTCCTTTTTCATGATATCTAAGAAGAAAAAATAAACTAACAATCCACCAAAAACAAAGCATGTGTTCTACTCCTCTACATGGAATATTAAACTTTCAAGGGAAAGAAGCGGACATTAAATTATTTGGGGGTCAGGTGGACATTAAATTATTTGGGGGTCAGGTTATAGAAGGGGTGGTTTATAGCATTTATAGGTGAACTATTTTTTGTTTTGTTGGCTTCCTGATTCCTGGTCATTTATTTTAGAACATGAGAACCCAATGAAAAACCCAAAATTAAAACTTTCACTACTTCTTTACATCATATCCAGGAAAAGAAGAGTTGGTGTCAGTGGACATCTAGAACAAACTGGTAATAAGTTAACATAATTACTGAGACAAATGCACAACAAGTTTTTTTTGTTTTTTTGCGGTACGCGGGCCTCTCACTGTTGTGGCCTCTCCCGTTATGGAGCACAGGCTCCGGACGCGCAGGCTCAGCGGCCACGGCTCACGGGCCCAGCCGCTCTGCGGCATGTGGGTTCTTCCCGGACCGGGGCACGAACCTGTGTCCCTGCATCGGCAGGCGGACTCTCAACCACTGTGCCACCAGGGAAGCCCCCACAACAGGGTTTTTACTCTTTTACATCCAACATTTATAAGTGCCTGTCAACAAACATCCTTGTACAGAGTTGGTAGCGGAGCAGGACAAGCAATATTATTCCCATTTGACAGATAAACTCATGGAGGTTATATGACACACCAGGGCCCAAGGCTAGTAAGCCAGTTGTGAAGTGACGAAAACACCCAAATCCTCTGGTGCCAAAGACCTGCTGCAATCATTCCAAAATACTGCCTCTGTTCATTTCACTAGTTTCAACTAATTTGCAACAAGAGTGATACAAAGCTGTGTACAGTGTCTCACTCTGCTCATCTACTTTTTAGGTCTTCCTTTCTCTTTCTCTCCTCCAACACTCTATGAACTTGGCGGCTCAGCTTTATTTGAGCCCAATATGGGCCTGAGAAGCCAGGGGTGCACTACACACATTTGAAAATTCTACAAGCTGAAGCATTTTGCACAGGTGGCTGGGATTCCACTTTAACCACTTGTGTGTATACAATTCTTCCTAAATTCAAACCTAGCACAGGCCGCAGTTTAAATTTAATGTTTTGGAGGAGAGGGAAGCAAAATTGTTTTGATATTCTCTGTGAAAAACAGCCTGTTGTATTAGAACAAACAGCAGCTTGTTCCTATCATTCCTTTGTTTGACAAGTCTGGGCTGGCTAGAAAGGTCATTTATGCCTCAAAGCATCAAATTAACATTTGAAGACATGAATTTTAAAAATGGCTATTTGCTTCTGTTCTGTGAATGGCTAATGCAGTTCAGAAAAACAGAAAGGAGAAAAACCTACTACAGTCTTAGCCTAGTCCCAAAAAAGACTAAAAAAAATAACGAAAACAGAAAAGGGAAACACAAAACTTTCCTAAGGCAAAGCATCCTGTGAAATTTATAAGCATTTTAATTGATTTATTTTAATTGATTTATTTAATTGAGCACTCATTTTATGTCCATGTCAACACATGCTGACTCTGTCTTAATTAAGCTACATTCTTTAACAGAAGAATTAAGAAGGTAGCTGAAATCGTCAAACTTTCAAGCAATGTAAGGAAGAAAAATCACTAATTATCATAAGATGGCTTTTTGGAAAATCATAAGGTTCCTCCCTCTCATCCATAACCCTTCTGTCCAAATACCAGCAATGACTGTATAGACTAAGCTCCCAATTTATTTAGTACTGTCTTGGTTCAAGCACAACATTTTTTTCCCTAGGTTTCTATATTATCTTCCCAACACAAGTCTATGTCACTATATATATTTGAAATACAAATCATCATTACTAGCTACAATCTTCAACTATATAGTCATTCAAGATCAGGAAATACTCTGGTTTCATTGGAAAGACTTGAGGGATGTGAAGTCTGAAATTCACTGTACAGACTTACAAAAGTGAGTCATTTTCATTACAGCTTGTTTTCTACAGATGTATACTGGGAATACCACAAACCAGCTTCCATAATATTATGGGGAATATAAAACTTAATGTAATATTTTAAATATGTAATTGAATGAGATAATATAGACATCGGAAATAAAATTTGAGAATATTACTAACTTCCTGAAATACTACAGAAAATTCTGACAAAATTTTAAAAATGAGAAAAATTTAAAAACATCACTGTAACAATTCAAAATAATCTTTAAAACACAAAATTCTTAAAATAATTTAAAATAATCACCTTATCAAGAAATATTCTATGATGTTATAAAGTTAGTTCATAAAATAATGTCTCAATGATACTGCTTCCTCAAGCCACCTCCCACTGCTCCTCTTCTCACAGCTTAACCCCTTGCAGTCTAGCTTCCATTCCAAGCATTCCATGGTCAGGGTTCTCCTGGGAGTCATTAATTGATGATCTCATAAACGCAGAGCACAAAGGCCTCCTCTCAGGCTTCATTCTCCTTGACCTCCCTATAACATCTGACACTGTTCTGTAAAACCGTTTGACTTGGCTTCTGCAATATTGCACTGGCATGATTCTCTAACAACCTCTCAAAATATCTCTTCTCAGTACCATTCACTTATCATTCATGAATCAAAATGATCCCAAATCTGAGTGCCCTTCCTGCAGACTGGCCCCAATGCTCAAATCCTGGGGGTGCCATTCACAGAAATGACAATGTGATTAGTACCCACCGGAGTTTAGCAATGGAGTGGCCCTGTCCTTGGATTGTCCTCAGGCCTTACCACAGATAAGGCTTCCTCTACCTGGACAAGAGCATCCATTCCCACACCTTCTACCACAAAACACACGCGCACGCACACACAGCCCCCAAGTCTGTATCTTCATCTCTGTTTTCTTCTGATGACCAGTCCTCCCTGCCCATGTGTTTGCTTGCTATCTCCGTATGGACAACACATACTTACATCCACCAGTACCTCACTCAACTTACCTCCTTTCAAAACCAGCACCACTTCCAGGCCCTATCAGACCCCTGCAGTTTCCTCATCTTGGCCACAGCAGATTTTGCCAAGGCCTTCTTCTACATTCTCTGCTATATCTATTGCCTCACCTTAATTCCCAATGCCCTTTCTCTAAACCAGACTTCACCTCCCACTTTAACAGGTGAGGTCCCTGCTTCCACCATCTGCCACTCCACTCTAGATTGCCACTGAAACACAGAAAGGAGCACCGCATTCCCCTATGTTAAGACTAACATTATATGCTATCTCAGAATTGTGACTGTACTCTGAAAGAAAACTGAGGGCCTAGGGATTGTGGCCCCCACCTCCCTTCTACTCTCCTTCTCTACATTCTCCACCGCATGTTTTAACCCCCCCCCATTTTATAAGTGTTGTCATGGTCTATAATAAATCCAAGAAACACAAATACTCCTCGATTAAATCCCCACATAAAGAATTATTATAACAGGGTCATATGAAACAGGTCAACTCTGATGCAAATATATTGTTAATTAACCATGTCAATGTACACATTTCCAATTAAAACCAGCTGATTAGTTCAACTGTTTATTTTTTACGTTTTTGAAACCTAAAATATTGAAATAACTTTCAATTAAAAAAGGAAGATAGTCATGCCACTTGATCAAGGCAAGAAGCACAACATCAATCTCTCTGTAACAAACCCTTACCCCCTTGCATGAATAGTGCTTCATGTGAAGCAAGCACTCAATAAAGGTCTCAGAATTTGAACCTCAAATTGTGGCAACGCTTGACTGTCCCTCTCACTCACAAACAGGGATTGTGTTTAACTGAGGTTTCCCAGTTGTCTCAAAACATAAAATGATAAAGATGTAACAAACCCAAGAAATGAAGCGCCTTTTTCTTTAAATTACTGAGAATTAGTTTTATCATGGTAGCAAGGGGCCTGAAGTGAAGTCATTCACAATGTTGCCTCTTCCTCTCCTCATGACTAAGAGTAACACCATCAGCCAAAATGAGCAGCACAGGCCACAGTCTTTGAAAAGCACAAAGCCACCAAGAAAACAAACAGGTGAAGACCATCAAGAAGAACAGATCAGAATGAAAGGATTTTTTTTTAAGCAGAAAACCTACAAGCCAGAGCAACAGAGGTTATAAGAGTACGAAGACACTAATGAAACGTGGCCATGTTTTCCGTCCCTCCAAGTATGTCTGGCATCCCTGTAACGTTAAAGAATAAAATAGCTTAAAAGAACCACCAAAATGGCTTTAAAAATGCAGGAAAGGGGCTTCCCTGGTGGCGCAGTGGTTGAGAGTCCACCTGCCGATGCAGGGGACACGGCTTCGTGCCCCGGTCCCGGAAGATCCCACATGCCGCGGAGCGGCTGGGCCCGTGAGCCATGGACGCTGAGCCTGCGCATCCGGAGCCTGTGCTCCGCAACGGGAGAGGCCACAACAGTGAAAGGCCCGCGTACCGCAAAAAAAAAAAAGCCGCAGGAAAATGACTAGAGCACTAATACCAGTTAGGAGAATCAAACCAGGCCAAGTGTTTTAGTTCACAGCAGCACTCATGCCTGTGTCTTAGTCCTTTTTGCAAAAAAGATGCGACATTTTTTATACCTGAGTCACAACAAATGTCTCTTAAGTTCCTTGCCAGAAACTAAAAGATTAATAAAGTTCTATATAAATTAGAGCTCACTTAGATACTGCCCATTGCAGACATAATGAAGTCTCCCTGTGTCACCCACTCCATTGATAATATTAAAATCTAACAGGCTCATACCTAACCCTCCAGGAGCCATCGTCAACATACACAGGAACTAAGGAAGCCATCTTCAATAGCTGGAAAAGGAACTCTCAATACGGCTAGATGGTATGGACAATAAGACGCCATTTTTATGAACTGAGTCAGAAAGAATCATTGTAAATATAAAAAGTTCAACAATTTAAGAATTTTATAAAAATAGTTGTTTGATTACTATTAGAAAATAAACATATACATTAGAATACAAACACCAAACTTTAAAAAACATAGTATAAATATTTTGTAACCATTGCAGTAAAGATTAGTTTAAGTATGAATCATCAACAGATGCCAAGTCTAGGGAGAGGTTTTGATGAGGAGGATATTTTCATGGTCTTAAAGTGTCTCCCCATAGATCGCTTACTAGTTCCAAGGGAAAAATTAGTAATAAATGCAGGGAAGAAATTGGAAAACACTTTGGCCAAGTCATGATCAAAATTAATATACCAATGAGGGGCAGATGGGTTTCAGGTACCTCCAGATGTGAAACCCTGAGGACACATTATTTAGGTAGCATTCTGGTAGGGAATGCATAATCTGAATCTAATCATGAGAAAACATCGGAAAAACACTAAAATAAGAAATGTTCCATTAGAAGAAGGGGGAGACTCTATTCTTTAAAAATGGAAATAATCATAAAAGATAAGATCTTTGGCAATATTCCAGATTAAAAGAGGTTAAAGAGACAAGGGAACTAAATGCAATACCTGACCTAGATGAATCCAATTACTGAAGGAGGGGGAAAATCCTATAAAGAATTATATCAAGTGACAAAATTAGAATATAGACAGTACAGTTTTTATCAACATTAAATTTATGGAAGATGACAGCTGTACTGTCTCTACTGTGGTTTTCAAAGAGAATATCCCCATGGAACTCACTCTCATGTGGTTCAGAAAAAAATATTATGTGTTGAGGGGAGAGGGGAGGCAGTGGGAGAGACAGAGATAGGGAGAGGGAGAGTACTCAAATGATAAAGAAAACTGGCTAAAATGTTAACAAGTGAATAGAGACAGAAAGTTTATAGATATTCTATTATTATTTGCATGATTTTTCTGTAAGTTTGAAATATCACATTAAAAATATTTTAATATGAAAAGTTTATATGCCTCACTCCAGTATTCTGCCACTTAGTTTGGTAAATACAGTGTTTATACTAAAATGGCATTGTGAAAACAAGACGTCATCATATTATTAACTTAACAACCTTACAAATTACACAATGGCCTGAACAGCCTCAGTGTCAGAGAAGGGGTACTCATGTCAAAAAAGGCTTTATTTATTTTATTTCATTTATTTATTTTTAAACATCTTTATTGGAGTATAATTGCTTTACAATGGTGTGTTGGTTTCTGCTTTATAACAAAGTGAATCAGTTATACATATACATATGTCCCCATATCTCTTCCCTCTTGCGTCTCCCTCCCTCCCACCCTCCCTATCCCACCCCTCTAGGTGGTCACAAACCACCTAGCTGATCTCCCTGTGCTATGCGGCTGCTTCCCACTAGCTATCTATTTTACATTTGGTAGTGTATATATGTCCATGCCACTCTCTCACTTTGTCCCAGCTTACCCTTCCCCCTCCCCATATCCTCAAGTCCATTCTCTAGTAGGTCTACATCTTTATTCCCGTCTTGCCCCTAGGTTCTTCATGACATTTTTTTTTCTTAGATTCCATATATATGTATTAGCATACGGTATTTGTTTTTCTCCTTCTGACTTACTTCACTCTGTATGAGAGATTCTAGGTCTATCCACCTCACTACAAATAACTCAATTTCGTTTCTTTTTATGGCTATTATTCCATTGTATATATGTGCCACATCTTCTTTATCCATTCATCTGTTGATGGACACTTAGGCTGCGTCCATGTCCTGGCTATTGTAAATAGAGCTGCAATGAACACTTTGGTAAATGACTCTTTTTGAATTATGCTTTTCTCAGGGTATATGCCCAGTAGTGGGATTGCTGGGTCATATGGTAGTTCTATTTGTAATTTTTGAAGGAACCTCCATACTGTTCTCCATAGTGGCTGTATAAATTTACATTCCCACCAATGGTGCAAGACCGTTCCCTTTGCTCCACACCCTCTCCAGCATTTATTGTTTCTAGATTATTTGAAGATGGCCATTCTGACCGGTGTGAGATGATATCTCATTGTAGTTTTGCATTTCTCTAATGATTAATGATGTTGAGCATTCTTTCATGTGTTTGTTGGCAACCTGTATATCTTCTTTGGAGAAACGTCTATTTAGGTCTTCTGCCCATTTTTGGATTGGGTTGTTTTTTTGTTATTAAGCTGCATGAGCTGCTTGTAAATTTTGGAGATTAATCCTTTGTCAGCTGCTTCATTTGTAAATATTTTCTCCCATTCTGAGGGTTGTCCTTCGGTCTTGTTTATGGTTTCCTTTGCTGTGCAAAAGCTTTTAAGTTTCATTAGGTCCCATTTATTTTTGTTTTTATTTCCATTTCTCTAGGAGGTGGGTCAAATAGGATCTTGCTGTGATTTATGTCATAGAGCGTTCTGCCTACGTTTTCCTCTAAGAGTTTGATAGTGTCTGGCCTTATATTTAGGTCTTTAATCCATTTTGAGTTTATTTTTGTGTATGGTGTTAGAGAGCGCTCTATTTTCATACTTTCACATGTACCTGTCCAGGTTTCCCAGCACCACTTATTGAAGAGGCTGTCTTTTCTGCACTGTATATTCTAGCCTCCTTTATCAAAGATAAGGTGACCATATGTGCATGGGTTTATCTCTGGGCTTTCTATCCTGTTCCATTGATCTATATTTCTGTTTTTGTGCCAGTACCATACTCTCTTGATTACTGTAGCTTTGTAGTATAGTCTGACGTCAGGGAGCCTGATTCCTCCAGCTCCATTATTTGTTCTCAAGATTGCTTTGGCTATTCAGGGTCTTCTGTGTTTCCATAAAAATTGTGAAATGTTTTGTTCTAGTTCTGTGAAAAATGCCATTGGTAGTTTGATAAGGACTTCATTGAATCTGTAGATTGCTTTGGGTAGTATAGTCATTTTCACAATGTTCATTCTTCCAATCCAAGAACATGGTATATCTCTCCATCTATTTGTATCATCTTTAATTTCTTTCATCAATGTCTTATAATTTTCTGCATACAGGTCTTTTGTCTCCTTAGGTAGGTTTATTCCTAGATATTTTATTCTTTTTGTGGCAATGGTAAATGGGAGTGTTTTCTTAATTTCACTCTCAGATTTTTCATCATTAGTGTATAGGAATGCCAGAGATTTCTGTGCATTAATTTTGTATCCTGTTACTTCACCAAATTCACTGATTAGCTCTAGTAGTTTTCTGGTGGCATCTTTAGGATTCTCTATGTACAGTATCATGTCATCTGCAAACAGTGACAGCTTTACTTCTTCTTTTCCGATTGGGATTCCTTTTATTTCTTTTTCTTCTCTGACTGCTGTGGCTAGAACTTCCAAAACTGTGGTGGATAAGAGCGGTGAGAGTGGGCAAGCTTGTCTTGTTCCTGATCTTAGTGGAAATGGTTTCAGTTTTTCACCATTGAGGACGATGTTGGCTGTGGGTTTGTCATATATGGCCTTTATTATGTTGAGGAAAGTTCCCTCTATGCCTACTTTCTGCAGGGTTTTTATCATAAATGGGTGTTGAATGTTGTCGAAAGCTTTCTCTGCATCTATTGAGATGATCATATGGTTTTTCTTCTTCAATTTGTTAATATGGTGTATCACATTGATTTATTTGCATATATTGAAGAATTCTTGCATTCCTGGAATAAACCCCACTTGATCATGCTGTATGATCCTTTTAATGTGCTGTTGGATTCTGTTTGCTAGTATTTTGTTGAGGATTTTTGCATCTATGTTCATCAGTGATATTGGCTGGTAGTTTTCTTTCTTTGTGACATCTTTGTCTGGTTTTGGTATCAGGGTGATGGTGGCCTCATAGAATGAGTTTGGGAGTGTTCCTCCCTCTGCTATATTTTGGAAGAGTTTGAGAAGGATAGGTGTTAGCTCTTCTCTAAATGTTTAATAGAATTTGCCTGTGAAACCATCTGGTCCTGGGCTTTTGTTTTTGGGACGATTTTTAATCACAGTTTCAGTTTCAGTGCTTTTGATTGGTCTGTTCATATTTTCTATTTCTTCCTGGTTCAGTCTCAGCAGGTTGTGCATTTCTAAGAATTTGTCTATTTCTTCCAGGTTGTCCATTTTATTGGCATAGAGTTGCTTGCAGTAATCTCTCATGATTTTTTGTATTTCTGCAGTGTCAGTTGTTACTTCTCCTTTTTCATTTCTAATTCTATTGATTTGAGTCTTCTTTTTTTTTTTAACTTTATTTATTTATGCTGTGTTGGGTCTTCGTTTCTGTGCGAGGGCTTTCTCTAGCTGTGGCAAGCAGGGGCCACTCTTCATCGCGGTGCAAGGGCCTCTCACCATTGCAGCCTCTCCTGTTGTGGAGCACAGGCTCCAGACGTGCAGGCTCAGCAGTTGTGGCCCCCATGCCCAGTAGCTCCGCGGCACGTGGGATCCTCCCAGACTAGGGTTCAAACCCGTGTCCCCTGCATTAGCAGGCAGACTTCCAACCACTGCGCCACCAGGAGAGCCCTCCCTTTCTTTCTTGATGTCCCTTTTTTTCTTGATGAGTCTGACTAATGGTTTATCAAATTTGTTTATCTTCTCAAAGAACCAGCTTTTAGTTTTCTTGATCTTTGCTATCGTTTCCTTCATTTCTTTTTCATTTATTTCTGATCTGATCTTTATGATTTCTTTCCTTCTGCTAAATTTGGTTTTTTTTTTGTTCTTTCTCTAATTGCTTTAGGTGCAAGCTTAAGTTGTTTATTTGAGATGTTTCCTGTTTCTTAAGGTAGGATTGTCTTGCTATAAACTTCCCTCTTTGAACTGCTTTTGCTGCATCCCATAGGTTTTGCGTCATCATGTCTCCATTGTCATTTGTTTCTAGGTATTTTTTGATTTCCTCTTTGATTTCTTCAGTGATCACTTCGTTATTAAGTAGTGTATTGTTTAGCCTCCATGTGTTTGTACAGATCTTTTCCTGTAATTGATATCTAGTCTCACAGTGTTGTGGTTGGAAAAGATACTTGATACGATTTCAATTTTCTTAAATTTACCAAGGCTAGATTTATGACCCAAGATATGATCTATCCTGGAGAATGTTCCATGAGCACTTGAGAAAAATGTGTATTCTGTTGTTTTTGGATGGAATGTCCTATAAATATCAATTAAGTCCATCTTGTTTAATGTACCATTTAAAGCTTGTGTTTCCTTCTTTATTTTCATTTTGGATGATCTGTCCACTGGTGAAAGTGGGGTGTCAACGTCCCCTACTATGATTTTGTTACTGTCGATTTCCCCTTTTATGGCTGTTAGTATTTGCCTTATGTATTGAGGTGCTCCTATGTTGGGTGCATAAATATTTACAATTGTTTTATCTTCTTCTTGGATCGATCCCTTGATCATTATGTAGTGTCCTTCTCTGTCTCTTCTAATAGTCTTTATTTTAAAGTCCATTTTGTCTGATATGAGAATTGCTACTCCAGCTTTCTTCTGATTTCCATTTGCAAGGAATACCTTTTTCCATCCCCTCACTTTCAGTCTGTATGTGTCCCTAGGTCTGAACTGGGTCTCTTGTAGACAGCTTATATACAGGTCTTGTTTTTGTACGCATTCAGCCAGTCTGTGTCTTTTGGTGGGAGCATTTAATCCATTTACATTTAAGGTAAGTATCGATATGTATGTTCCTATTACCATTTTCTTAATTGTTTTGCGTTTGTTATTGTAGGTCTTTTCCTTCTCTTGTGTTTCTTGCTTAGAGAAGTTCCTTTAGCATTTGTTGTAAAGCTGGTTTGGTGGTGCTGAACTCTCTCAGCTTTTGCTTGTCTGTAAAGGTTTTAATTTCTCCATCAAATCTGAATGAGATCCTTGCTGGGTACAGTAATCTTGGTTGTAGGTTTTTATCCTTCATCGCTTTAAATATGTTCTGCCACTACCTTCTGGCTTGCATAGTTTCTGCTGAAAGATCAGCTGTTAACCTTATGGGGATTCCCTTGTGTGTTATTTGTTGTTTTTCCCTTGCTGCTTTTAATATGTTTTCTTTGTATTTAATTTTTGATAGTTTGATTAATATGTACCTTGGCGTGTTTCTCCTTGATTTATCCTGTATGGGACTCTCTGTGCTTCCTGGACTTAACTATTTCCTTTCCCATATTAGGAACCTTTTCAACTATAATCTCTTCAAATATTTTCTCAGTCCCTTTCTTTTTCTCTTCTTCTTCTGGGACCCCTGTAATTCGAATGTTGGTGCGTTTAATGTTGTCCCAGAGGTCTCTGAGACTGTCCTCAGTTCTTTTCATTCTTTTTTCTTTATTCTGCACTACAGTAGTTATTTCCACTCTTTTATCTTCCAGGTCACTTATCCGTTCTTCTGCCTCAGTTACTCTGCTATTGATCCCTTCTAGAGTATTTTTAATTTCATTTACTGTGTTGTTCATCATTGCTGTTTCCTCTTTAGTTCTTCTAGGTCCTTGTTAAATGTTTCTTGCATTTTCTGTATTCTATTTCCAAGATTTTGGATCATCTTTACTATCATTATTCTGACTTCTTTTTCAGGTAGACTGCCTATTTGCTCTTCATTTGTTAGGTCTGGTGGGTTTTTACCTTGCTCATTCATCTGCTGTGTGTTTTTCTGTCTTTTCGTTTTGCTTATCTTACTGTGTTTGGGGTCTCCTTTTCGCAGGCTGCAGGTTCGTAGTTCCCGTTGTTTTTGGTGTCTGTACACAGTGGCTAAGGTTGGTTCAGTCAAATACTATAAGAAAAAGTGCTTTGCAAATATCAATTTACTCCTCACAACAATCCTAAGAGGAAGGTTTTTCCTCTGTTTTAACCTCTCTGAAACTAGAATGTATCAATGATACAATGTATACTGTCAAATGGACAGTATATTTTTCATTCTTAGTGGTAAAGCAATGGCACATCTTATAATCAGTGGTCTTGTTTTTGATAAAATATGGTATTATTCCCATACATTCCCTCATATTTATAGATGAGGAAACTGTGGCACCAATGAGAATTACTTAACTTGCTGAAAGTTGCACAGAACAGTCAAGATTCAGTTCCACGCAAACTGATCCCAGAATCCACGCTCTTTATCCACTTCTCCCCAACAAGAGTGATACTGTAGCATGGGTGGGCTATTGGCACCAGAGCTGGGAGAAATCCAAAAGTAAGGCTTGCTCTTTGAGGTTACCAGGATCCTGCGAAATGGCCAGGTTGAAGCTCAAGATTGGAGGCAGTGAATTAAAATGGATCTTGAAGTACCTGAGGAGAGAGCCTAGAGTCCTTGTCAGCATCTATTCTCTCTGCAGGAAGCCTGGGTCTGAGTTCCAGTTCCTTCTCTACAGCCACCTCAGGACACATTCTCCACATCTTTATTTTCTCCCTTAGGTTTGTCCTGAAGTTGCCAGTGAATATAATCATAATTCTCTCAGAAATTGCCAAAAAATGACCTAATCGAGCCCTCTGCCTTATATCTTAATCCCTGTAACATCATTGCTGGTAAGTAGTTATCTAGCCTCAGCTCAAACACTTAAGCAGTTCCTTTTATTTTTAGAAAGATGGGAAAAGATACTCCTAATATTAAAGTTCATCTCCTAATTTCCACCCTGCATCCTACATCTGCCCTTAGAACCTGCACAGCAAATTTTAATTCCTCTTCTTCATGACAGTCCTTGTCTTTATTTGAAAACTATAGTCTTAAGATAGTAATTCATAGGCACCCTGCCTGCTTCAAAAACTTGCCATCACCGGAAGTAACGGAGGCAGAAACAGCTAGCAGTAGTGAAAACATAAGCAAAGTGCTAAGAAAACACAGAGAAAGGGCAGCTCCTTTGTGGGGGACAGAGGGTGAGGGAGAGGGAAGGAGTAAAAGTTCACAGAGGAGGTGGACTGCGAGGGGTAAAGTGCTGTCAGCCTGTGTCAAAATTCAGTATGACAATGAGGGGAAAATTTTATAAAAACAAAAAGCTGAACTTTTAAACATATGAAATGTTTCTGGTTTCTAACATTCTTGCTTTCATTTTATGATTCTGGGCAGAAGGCTCATTGGCTTGTACAATTTGTGCAGTGCTGAATGCATAGATAACCGTCCTACTGACAGCGGAATGTAGGGTTGGAATAAACAAAGTGAAACTTACCATCTGTGTGGTACCATCTGATTCAAAGCAATAACACGTACTGAAGATTTTACTTGTATTATTCACTAACAATATGTTGCCTCAGGTACTTCAGTTCTATTCATCTTAGGTAAGAAACTAGCACAAATGCAATCTCTGTAACTGCTTCTTAATAATCAGTGACCAAGTCATTCTGGTCTAATACATACCTCCCCACACACTCCCCAGCAGCCTTTGTTCCACTGTAACTTATTTGACCCACTATTACAACATGGATAGTGCCTAATATGCCACAACCCTATATGTAAGACCAGAAAAAATATATATGTAGTTTGGTAACGCAGTAGAAGCTGCTGTATAAAGAACACTTATAACCTTTACTGTAAGTGATCTTTCTTTCCATCTGATGTTAAATGAGTCACTTACTGCTCCAGGAGCAAATGAAATGTCTGTAATACTGTTGGAACTTTTAGATATACATACTGTAAGAAGCTGGGGAACTAGTATAATTTTGTACGACTTTATCATGGTCTGTAACTTAATCCTATATCGTCATTAGACAATTTGGTGATCTCTAAAGCACATGTTGGCTTCTTTGTATGGTCCAGTTCTCTATCAATCAGTTCAGTGTGATACCTTCTGAGCAAAGATAACAGAATTTAAAGATTACTATTACAAATTAACACTACTGGTGCATGTCGTTCCTACAGACCATAAAAATATTTGTATAGATTTTACAATTACACAGCACTTTCCAATTCATTTGACACTCGCAATAATCTTGTGAGATACCTTCACTTTACAAGTGAAGAAACTAAAGTTCAAAGACATCAAATGAGTAGCCCAAGTCTCTACAGCCAGTAAGCAGCAGGGCTGGATCTCAACCCAGATCCTCTGACTGCAATTTCCAGGATCTTTCTATTAATGAAACCATGGCTACCTCAGTTGCACACCTAACTCTAGCCCAGATCAACCCACTGTCTGCTGCATGTTCTCTTCTGTAATGAATCCAACCAGATGGCAGTGGCTATATACTACCATTGTCCTGAGGGGCTTTCAGAGAGGCTTGTAGTAGGTGGATGCAGAATGACACTCTAGACCAGCGCTGTCTAAAAGAACCTTCTCCAATGGTGGAAATGTTCTACACATGAGCTGTTTAATACACTAGCCACTAGCCACATGTGGTTACAGAGCACTTGAAATGCATACTGAGAAACTGAACTTTTAATATTTTTTAATTCTAATTAATTTAAATTTAAATGGCTATGTGTGGCCAGTGGCTACCTTAACGGGGAGCACAGTTTGACCTTGGAAGCAGAACTTAGGTTGGAAGCAGAACTTAGGGTTTTAATGTTGTAGCCTTAAGCACAAATGAAAAAGAAAATCAATTAAATAATGAGCTGAGAGGACAGCACTAGCTCATGGGAACTAGAATGGATCCGATACCATCAAAAGTAATACAACCAAAAGATAATCATAGAATAATCTTTCAATCTTTGTAAACTCTCTGGTCAGCCAAATCTAATGAGTGACTATATAAGTCCAGGCCTGCTAATAGTATAAACTATGCAGGGCAAGGAACTCAACATTATTCTATAGGCCACAATGGGTTTCCTGGGAAAAAAGAGCTCATCACTCTACATGGAAACTAATCCAACTAAATTATAAATAGATGATGGATGTGAAAAGCAAGGTGTCTTTAATAAATCAGGCATTATTCCTCTAATTATACTTTATCCGAGTACTGAAGCATCTCAAAGGCCATATCCTTGTCTCTGTCCTTACAGTAAGTATCAAATTCATACGTCTAACACCATCCATACCACTTCCTTCCAAAACGTGTCTTCCCCCCTCAGTCACCTAGCTAGGCACTAAGAGGTTTCATTTAACTAAAAGTGATAGACTTGTTTGGCATCAAATCCTTCTCTGTGTTAAAATTATTGAGACTTTCAAAACGCCTAGATAGGTTTCATAAGTCCCAAGAATAAAAGCAATTGTCATTTCTTTTTCCTTTACCTTTACTTTACTGGTGCTGATAACAGAACTGAACCGCAAGTCAAGAGCCTGGGGTCCTGGTTCTGACTCTTTGACTACTAGATGTTTAGCCCTCTACAAACCACTTAACTTCACACTGCCTCAGTTGTCTCATTTGTAAATTGATGGGATGATTAGATCAACCTCTAAAGTAATTTCTAGCTGTAAAACTCTACCATTCTGTGATATCCTCAATAGTTTTCAGTTGAGTTCGAGGTCTTTCTTAGAGCCTCCTATTAAGAAAGTCACATATTTGGTTTATGTAGCCAAAACTGTGATATGTGCAATCTGCTTCAAAAATTCACAGATCAACAATCCACCCATTCTCCAAAATTCCGAGTATACCAATTCTTTCCTTACAGAAAAAGCCATGCATTTCTAGTATTTCAAAACACAAATCCTTCCTAACTGTGCAAATTAAAAGTACATTCAAGAGGCAAGGATCTAATTACTTATACTATTAACAACCTGGAGCATCAGGAAAAAACACATGCTAACGCGGACCTTTTTGGATTACTTTTTGCTTTTCATTTATCTCTGCAACTGTACTCACTCACACTGAAGCCACACTCTCTCAGATTGTCTTTCCAGCTCCTGGGTTCTACAATTCTGAACCTGTCTCCTCTAGCAGTACCTGAAAAAAACTATTCATAAGAAAAGAACAAACGGCTTTTCTACCTATGTGAAGGCTTCGTTGGGAACTTGGATTTATTTATACTCAAAAAATCCACTTCTGAAACGGAACTTGAGTAATTTTAGCTGGCATTTAGTCGGCATAGTTGGGTAATCTTCTAAACCTGTTCAGTGTAGGTGATTTGTACTGAGGCAGGACCCTCTATAGGCAGTGAGCTCCTTGTGAACTGAGTCCCTTTCATTTCTACAACTGTGTTCCAACTTAATTTCACTTAATCCACGGGCCCATGCTAACAAAGGTAAACACTATCTCTTTGACTCCTTCTGTCCATCCTTGTCATTCATTCTCTTCACACCTGTTCACTTCCCTCAGCTTCTGTTCTTTCACATGGGCTTTATGTCTTCTAGTCTCAGTAACTTGTTCTTGACAATCCATCATTTCAATTAATGCTGTCTTGTGATCCAAGGGTGGTAGCAGGCTAATGCTCGTGGGCTATGTGAGGCAAAAGGAGGTAGCATAGCTAAACTAAATCCCCCTCCCAGAGATGGACCTACAGGGATTTAGTCTCACTGGCATAAGGTCCTAATCACCTGGCTAAAAGGCCTACCTGCTGGTCACTCATCACTTCTGAGAGAATCAAGAAACAGGATGCTATCACATTTCTAGGAAGCGATCAGAGGTATATAAGCTCTGACAGATACATAATCAGCTAGGAGGAAGATGAAAAGCAACACGATAATCAGAAGCTGAGGCTCCTAGAAATTACTGCTGGAGTATCTAAAATTCTTACTAAAATTATCAAGAAGTCTCATAGTTTCTCGGGGGGGAAGATGAAGCTATATGAAGAGAGGCTTCACTAGTAGGGAAATCCCAAGGGTAACAAGAACTGACTCATCTTAAGAAGATCTCCATGAGATATCAACAGGTAGAACAGCAAGCACTGTGAGAATCAAGCCTTTCCGCTTCCTTTCTCTCCATTCCTTCCCAGCATTTGGACTCATTGAGCAACAAAGGAACGCCTTTTGTTCTACAAGCTCACGTGCAGAGAGCTTACTTCCATCTGCCCTTTTTGTCCCCAGTGATTCCTAGGATCTGCATTCTTCTCTACCCAACCCACATGTAAGAAGGTTAGACACAGATTATGATCTGTGCTTTTAGTTTTACAGCAAAATCAGACTGCTGGTATTCCAAGCCCTGATAAGCTTATCTTGAATAACTTAAGCTCCCATTACCCTTCATTGGTAAATTTTTTATGAAGGTTTTTG
Source organism: Pseudorca crassidens (assembly GCF_039906515.1). Lineage (NCBI taxonomy): Eukaryota > Metazoa > Chordata > Mammalia > Artiodactyla > Delphinidae > Pseudorca > Pseudorca crassidens. The sequence goes on along the minus strand of NC_090298.1, from coordinate 48,489,387 downwards.
CCCTTAAAGTTCCCAGTTGTTTAAAACAAATCAAAAAAAAGAAGAAAAAGAGAAAGGAAGGGAAGGGAAGGGAAGGGAAGGAAAGGGAAAGGGAAGAGAGAAAGGAAGAAAGGAAGAAAGGAAAAGGAAAAGAAAAAGGAAAAGAAAAAAAAGTTCTAAAGATATAACTATTACTTCTGAGGTAGAAAGTAGCGTATACTTTAACTGACTCGAGCTCATCCAGCAACATATACCGAAAGACAGCTCTTAGGGGACTAGTGATGCTATCTTCTAAGTGTGACCTTTGTGAGTTGTGGAGAAATGGGGCCCAGAACCTTTATGTGGCCAATCCCAGTTCTCAACGCATTTCCATCCCGACACACAAACATACTCTTACATAGGAATCAGTAACTATTTCTATCTTAAGTATTCCTGTGCTACTCATTAAAATGAGAGCATGGGTTTTGGAGCCAGTCAAATCTGGGTTCAAGTCCCAACTCTGGAATTTGTTAGCAGCTCTATATCCTTGAGCAAGTAATGACCTCCCTACAACCCAGTTTCCTCATCTATAAAGTGAAGATTCAAACACTACTTCACAGCCTCTTTGTAAGGATTAAGATTTAAATAAAATAACTAAGAGAAAGGGATTAGCATAGTGCAAGGCACACAGTGTTCAGCTTTTGTTGTAGTTTCTATTATTTGGGTCACTTCTTTCTCCATTACTAGAGGTCTTTGGTTCTATTATCCTATGATCCTATTTGTCATGTTACCAGCTTCAAGAAAGTCTTATCTTGGACTAAACCCAGCATTTCCAATCCAATCTAATCTATATAATCAGGTATCTCAGCTACTTAAGAGAAAAGTGCCAAATAAAGCATTATTTGTTCTGTTCCACAGCCACAAACATATTAAGTAGCTCTATCATAAATGTGTAACTAGTTTTCAGGAGAATCACATGAGAGTGTCTGGACATATCAGTACCATAAAAACAAGTCAAGGGCAGGTCCTACTATGTATAGGTTAATGGCATCATCTGCAGAAATAAAAAATAACATCATAAACCACCAACTTTCCAACCTTCTATCTAATACAGAAATGTACGAAGATTGGAACAATGTCCCAATTTTAACACTATTCCAAAAACAAACCTGTACACTATTTTTAATTTTCTTAAACTAGTCAGCTGGAAAATCTCTATACTTTTTATTTTCTATTTCTATTTTTATTATTTTGTTGTATTATATCATTTTCTTTAAATCACTCAAAATCCTTTAGGGAAAAATAATATAAAAATAAGCAAAGAAACACTGAAAAATCAACTAATCACAAGAGGTATTGAGTGCTCACTCCTCTGAAACACACACAGCCTTATCTGATTTACCCCCCAATCATATTTAATGAGTATTAGCAGAGTTCCTTCATGCTGAGTCCTTTAGTCTGGGGGTTGTTTGTTGCATTTGTAACTACTACAAGACATTTCTTTTTCCACAGAGGAAACTAAAGTAATTCAGTATGAGTTAATAAGACACCCAACAAGTAGAAGTTAAAATCCTGTATCTTCAAATTTTAAAAATATAACTAATTCTATAGCACAAAAGAAAAAAGGATTTATTTCAGCCACTCTACCTATCTAACCTCTCTGAACAGCTTATCCAAATCCAATTCTTTCCTCCTCTTCACCCACCCCATCCAATCCCATCACTGAATGCTGTTGAGGTGTCCACTGCTCTCCATCTCCACTGCCCCACACTAGTCTAAGCTAATACTGCCAGAACTGCTGCAACCATGTTCTTTACTGGAAGCCTTGCTTCTACTCTTGCCCTTACCAACCTATTCTCCACACAGCAACTGGTGGGTGCCCTGCCACTACACTCAGAATAAAAGCCAATTCCTTACCAAGCCCTAAGAACACCTTACAGGATCTTGCCCTGACCATTTCTCCTATTCCATCAGGCATCACCCTCCCCTCATCTTCCTCTGGTTCACCACCCATGTGGGCTCCTTTCAATTCCTTGTATACATCAGGTCCTTCTGCCCTCAGGAACTTCCTTCAGACATACTTTATTATCTCTAGTTTCCATTAGACTGCAAGCTAATGCTAATTTCCATTAGACTGCGAGAACTGCTTTTATTCAGCAGTATGTACCCAGCACCTGAATAAAGTCTGGCACACAATAGGTGTTCAAAGAATATATGCGAAAAGAATAAATGAATGGGAACAGAAAATAAATATTAATGTCGAACACCTTCAATGGAAGCCATATGAGAAACCAGCCTCAATGAGAGGAAATTCAAAATAAACCATTTTAAATTTAATATTCAAGATGGACACTCATAAGAAAACAGATTCTTCAGCAATGCTCTTAGAAACCAAAACAGAGATTAACAGAAGAGTTTTGAAAACTGAGCACAATGTGCCTCTTCTCTGGTTTTGACAATCTGTTTTCACTGCTGAATCTCTTTCAGTTCTATCTTAAAAGAAGCCAAGAAGTAGCCCATAAAAGGAATATGCAAACAGTTAAAACACTAACCAGAACTAAGAGACAACTGTGCTGCCAGCTGCTCCAAATAACATAAACAATAAATGCCTTCACATCACTAATTTTTGATAAGCAAGGCAACAGGAGGGGAAAATTCTAAACTCAAGCTCTGAAACATACTGAAACCATAATACTATGCCTGAGCCATCAGCATTCACAGGATCAAACCAAGGATGCTGCTTTCCCCCAAGCCCATTGCAAATAAACAAGATGCTAGATCTGAAGTATGATAGTTGAAATTCTGAGCTACCCGATAGTTCTACTCCTGCATATTGAGGTAGCCCAACTATCTCTTGTGAGGTTCTTCCCTCTTTTAATCATGAGGTTTCAAGTGTAGAGGCCCCAGTCTCAATCCCCTACGGTTCACTGGAAACGGTAATAAAGTATCTACATGTTTTGCCCAAATTTTCAAACCATCTAATAGAAACTGAAGGTTGACTAAGGGTAAGCTACAAGGCTAATAAACATCCTTTTTTTTTTCGTGTGAGCTGGAATTAAATCAACTTAGTGTGGTTAGGTTAGCTATTTGCAGTTGTTTGATATTCCCTGCTATAATGTCTTTCTTTTAATTGAATGACATAATACAGATGCAAGTGTATTTGCAGATAATACCTTTTAAAACATGGATTAAGTAGACAAAAGTAATTTTAAAGCGTTCTTATTTAAGATAAGGTTGAAGCTTCCTGAAATATATCATAGTATTTGGGCAACAAAAACACTGTAGTTTTGGGCAAAAGCGTCCAATTAAGAAGCTCCTTCTTCACTAACATCATGACTGGTGGGCAGCAATTTCTGCCATGTTCCCATCCTTTACAACCCAAAATATGCTCGCCTTAGTCGATATTAAAAGAGCTTAAAAAGCAGATGATTAACTAAGTCATACTTTTCTTCTACAGAGTCCAAATATAGACTCAAATAACAAGACATAAGCATTTACTCTGTATTTTGAAGAGGTTTTATCTTAGAAGAAATAACTATTTTTGCAAAAACAAAGAAAGGAAATTCTAATTCTAAATCCATACTCAAATCACTCGTGGCTTTACTCCCAGAGGAGAGGGTAGAGCCAATGAGGACTTCACATCAGTGGTGCTGGGTTGCTTTACACAAGCAGGTAGATGGAGAGACCAGTGAGCATACCAGGTCTTCATTTCTTCTGCTGCCTTACTACTCCTAGGGAGCCCAACCATACTGTATCATTACTCAGAATGTTTTTATGTTTTGATAATAGCCTCTTCGCCTTGAGTCCCCTCATGGAGGAACTAATTAAAAGCATTTCTCCCTGGAGAAACCAAGACACAGTGAGGTTAAAAGTGAGTGGACAGGGCTCCCCTGGTGGCGCAGTGGTTGAGAGTCCGCCTGCAGATGCAGGGGACACGGGTTCGTGCCCGGGTCTGGGAAGATCCCACATGCCGCGGAGCGGCTGGGCCCGTGAGCCATGGCCGCTGAGCCTGCGCGTCCGGAGCCTGCGCTCCGCAACGGGAGAGGCCACAACAGTGAGAGGCCCCCGTACCACAAAAAAAAAAAAAAAGTGAGTGGACAAAGTCATACAATTGCTGACTAAGGAAGAATTCATAACCTCTTTCCTAATTCAATGTTCAATATATCAAATATTCCTGTTGGATATTCCATGTATTAAATGAAATAACCTTAATATTTGAATCCAATATAACAGAATAGCTTATATAGTTCTTTATGCTTTCATTATTATTCTGCATGAAGTGTATTTTGCCAAAGTTACCTAAGCAAAAAACACAAGTTCTTAAAGTCTAGCCTGATGCCTTAAAAAGAAAATATATCAATTACTGTGATACTAGTCACAAACTCAGAACACTCATAAACTCTATGGAATTGTCAATTTAGGGCTGAACATGTCTTTTGCCAAAGAAGGTGCTGGTTTTTTGTTGCTTTGTTTCCTCCTGATCTGTACGCTGACTTCACCTTAGCTGGGCTGCTACACATAAGTGTAATTACAGTGACTGACTCCAGAAGGTGAGTGCCATCAATGCCTAAAGAAATGATCAAGATCGTGCAGAAGCAGCTTCTTAACAAGAAGGACAAATAAGCAGAAGCCTTCCTTTCATGAAACACTAAAACCTCCTCTATCGAAAGTCATAATAACATATCAATACTTTTATAAATTTGGTGTCCCTGAAACAGTTACTCAAATACAGTTGATTAAATTAACTATACCAGATAACTTCAGAAGCCACACCAAACAGTCTTCCTTTATTGGCCGGGTCAAGTAACAAAGTTGTCCATGAAGTTTAACGGCTCTTTGCAGACCCCTGTTTATGAACTTGTATTGCACTCCGTACACACCACTCACACCTCTCAACCCCTGCAGGTCCCCCTCCACACACACGTAAAGATAATAAGTTGCATTCCTAACTATGACTCACATTAACTAAGAACCAGAAGATTAAAACAAAATTCTCGGCTATGACTAAGCAAAATGATCTAATTAATATAGTTAAGAAAAACACATGTTGTTAAAAGTAAAAGTAATCATATGAAAACAGAAGATAATGGCGGAAATGCAGCTTTAAACATGATTCTTGTAAGATGTCCCTAGAAAAATGCCCACATTTTTCTTTAAGGGCTGAAGAATCAGCAGCAATAACCCAAACCTATCATGCCCATAGGTGGTTTTAAAAGAGTTCTATTCAGTATTGGCAGTTTTCCACATTAGTATTTCTTCTTTTTTGATCTTCTGTTTTACAAAATTGCATTTGAGAGTTTTTACAATTTCTTTCCTGTATCAATTCTGAAATAAAATGGACTTTAGGTAAGAAAAACCAAGACCCTCATATTCAGTAAAAATCATCTCCTTAGCCCCTCCTCCGCTACAAATCACCATAGTTTTTACTGTTTCTCTTTCTCAGAAACAAAAACAAAAAGGCCCATGAAATTTGAGAGTATGATATGTAAGCTATATTTAGTTTTATGCTTATATTTACGTAAACTGAAGCGATACAGAGCCCTGGCTTTCAAAAACGACAGGAGAAAGAAAGTCTTTCACCTACAAGGAAAAATCTATAACCAGAAATTTAATATTCATTAAGGAACCTCAAACCTTCGCGCCACCTCCTCTGTGTCAGTCACACACACGCCGCCCCGCCCCCCGCGCTGTCAGTCCCGGCTCTGGCCCCCGGCTGAACCGGCGGCGCTGACGTCAGCTGGCGACCGCGGCCGCATTCCTAAACAGTTCAGACAAACCCACTGGTGGGAAGCTTCGAAAGCCCTCAGCTGTAGTGAAGAAAGCAAAGGCTTGGCCGGCAGCCAGACTCCTGAGCTCAGCATTTTGTAATGCACTTCCTTTTTACTTAACAGCTTGCATAATGCCTTTAACCCTTCCTTTACCTGCTTCGCATCTTTAACCCCTTCTCCTCCCGGTCCAAGTTCAAAGCAAACTTCGAAACTCGGTCTCCCACAGGTTTTCATGTACTCTGCCCCAAATCACAACTGACTGATTTTTAATACTGCTGAAGAGGCACTTTAATTAAACATACATGCTCCCCCTGAACGGCCCACGTTTTGCCCCTTAGAGTGTTATTTTTCAAGCAAGGAAACTAAAACATTTTATTAAAACAATATATACACTACTATGTATAAAATAGATAACTAATGAGAACCTATGTATATAGCACAGGGAACTCTACTCAATGCTCTGTGGTGACCTAAATGGGAAGGAAATCCAAGGAAGAGGGGATATATGTATACACTGGCTGATACACTGCTGTACAGCAGAAACTAACACAACATTGTAGAGCAACTATACTCCAATTTAAAAAAAAAACCAATATATTTAAATGTTCAAGTTTTTCAAGACCCTTCCTTCATAATTTATTTCTCAGAACTTATTTTTTCTAGAGATACCTTCAAAAAATCCAAACAAAAAGAACAAAAGGGTATGTGCAGTGGAAAGACTCCCTCCAACCCTGTGCCCCCTTGCCATCCAGTTCTCACTCCATGAAAACGAATGTGATTTATTTCCCTTGTATTCACCCAGAAGTAGTTTAGTTACATGTAAGGAAACAGAAATATATTCTATTTTCTCCCTTTTTACCCAAATGGTAAACACCACAAGTGCTTTCTCCGTTGCTTCCTTCTTTTTTTAGAACTGCGAGGAATTCCACCACACTTTACAGTATTTACCAGTCCCCTGTATGTGAGCATTTAGGCAATTTCCAATTTTTCTGCTATTACAAATACAGGTTTATGTGTAGGAGAAAATAGCCTTTTGTCTGTGATGAGAGTTTGAAGGAACTTTTTATATATTAAGGAAATTAGCCCTTTGTCTGTGTTAAGAGCTGCAAAAATGTTTTTCCAGTTAGGTGAATTTGGTGGTTTCTGTCACACAGAAAGTTAGAGATTTTATGTAACTGAACTGCTATCAATCTATTCTTTTATGGCTCCTGGTTATTGTACCAGATGTAGACTGTCATTCCCCATGCAGTTTATAAAAGAATTATCCTATGGTTTCTTCCAATACTTACTATATGTTTTCAGTTTTATATTACAGTATTTGGAGTTTGTACTTTGTTTTTTCCTAGATGAATATCCACTAGTCCCAACATTATCCATTGAATAATCTATCTTTACTCAGTGTTTTGAAACGCTGCCCTAATTATATTTACTAAATTACTTTATGTCAGTTGGGTTCACAGGATTTTTACGCTGCATTTATCATCAGTGATCATTTTTTAAACTAGGAAAAAGATATGTTCTGTATAGCAACAAAATCCAGTTTCAATAAATACATTTCAGATTTGAGTTTTATTTATTTTTAAACCAAACTAAATCCTTTTCTGGAATTCTGGGATAAATTAAATCATAACAACATTCAAAGACATACTAAAATACTGTCTAATGTGATTTCAAAGTAACTGATGTTTTGAAAATAAATATCCATACAGAAACATCACTCTTGGCTAATTGTGGCAAGTACTTTTACTCTTCATAAAGACTTCACATAATAACCAGAAAGATTTAAAATGTTGAAAACACTGTTAAAACAAAACTTTGATACAGATTGTGAACAACTTTGATTTTTTTCTTAACTGTTGATGCAGTTTTTATTTTATTTTGGCCCTGCCACGCAGCATGCGGGATCCTCTCCAACCAGGGATTGAACCCGTGCCCCCTGCAGTGGAAGCACAGAGTCTTAACCACTGGACCCCCAGGGAAGTCCAACTTTGACTTTTAGTGTACCCTTTAGTACTCTTTTAAAGAAAAATAAGTGACAAATGAGGATGAACTAGTCCTTTCAACTCGTTTTTGCCCTTCTTTCCATATCTGTCAGTGATTATTCCACCAGGTGTATATGAAACTCCTACGTTTTATATTTATATAACCCACCATATTGACAATTATTTATTCTGTTTAGTATATAAATTATTAAGGATGCACCTGGTTTTAACTTTAAGGAGATGTTAAAAGACTGTAATATGCAGAAATCATCCGTTGCTGAAAACACAGCATAATCCACTATTTTGAAAAGGACCTCATCAGGTTAGGTATGTGCTTCCCTAAAGGAACAGCAAGATGATAGAGACCTTCAGACCTAAGGCTCAAAGCACCAGTATGTTAATGGAGGAAGAGAGGGCAGGAAGCAGGGGGCAGGGATGAGGAGGAAAATATAGATCGGCCAAAGCAGGGAGAAGCCCCAAACCCTGAGACAAAGAAGACCCTAATGCAGCTCAGGCTGTCCTCTGTACGATGAGGCTGTCATTTATTTCACAGTCATCACAGGTCCCTGTCCTCTCAGGACAGGCCTGCCACTGAGTCACAAGACCACAAACTGTGTCAAGAGAAAGCCTTTTTAAAGCTATTTTCCTTGTGTGGTACAGAAATACTGCATGTAGTATACAGTTTTTAAAGTTCTGAAATGCAACTCAAATATAAGACGTTATCATTCTAACTAAGATGTGGTGCTACAATTATATTTATGGAGTTACCATTTTAAACTCTGAGCCCATTTCCCTATAAAAGCTATGACACACAGAATAAAGTCCAAACAGAAATTACTTTAAAGCCCCTGACACTCTGCCCCTAATCTATGCTTCCACTCTTTTTTCAAGGAGCCTACACTTTGGCCCCAAGAGAGCAGGGCCTGCTGTTTCTCAAACATGCCTGTTGACTTTGCTCATATTTTCCTGTACCTGGAATATCCTCCCAACAAGAGAATACCAATATGATGCTGATGGTGATGAAGAATGCTAAAGAGAAATGTCATCAAAATACATGTTTAAAATTCTCATATTAGGGACTTCCCTGGTGGCACAGTGGTTAAGAATACACCTGCCAACGCAAGGGACACGGGTTCAAGCCCTGGTCTGGGAAGATCCCACATGCCGCAGAACAACTAAGCCTGTGCACCACAACTACTGAGCCCGCGTGCCACAGCTACTAAAGCCCGTGTGCCTAGAGCCTGTGCTCCGCAACAAGAGAAAGCCACCGCAATGAGAAGCCTGCACACCACAACGAAGAGTAGCCCCCGCTCACCACAACTAGAGAAAGCCCCCACACAGCAATGAAGACCCAATGAAGCCAAAAATAAATAAATAAATTTATTTTAAATCTCAAATTAATATGAAGATGAAAGAAACTAAGGAAACACTATATTCCACTAAAAAGATGGGCCATTATGAAGAAAAACAATGTGGATCCTCTTTATAAAAAAATCTACCTAGATATGTCAATTATGTGAACAAAGTACATATTTTTAATTAGTCTCATCTTTGAGCAAGGGTGAGGATGTCAGCTTACCCATTACATCTTCAAGTGCAGCTTTCCATCAACTTCCAAATTAAAAGGAATATAAAGGAGTACAAAATATACTTTTTCTTGTAGAACACAGAAAGATATTTGGATTTTAAAGAATTTTTTTATTTTATATTGGAGTATAGTTGACTCACAATGTTTTGTTAGTTTCAGGTGTAGAGCAGGGATTTAGTTACACACATTCATGTATCTATTCTTTTTTCAGATTCTTTTCCTGTATAGGTTATTACAGAGTATTGACTAGAGTTCTCTGTGCTCTATAGTAAGTCCTTGTTGATTATCTATTTTACATATAGTAGTGTGCATATGCCAATCCCAATCTCCCAATTCATCATCCCTCCCACCTTTCCCCCATGGAAGCCAAAGGCAGTCCTCTAAGTCTGTGAGTCTATTTCTCTTCAGTAAACAAGTTTACCTGCATCATTTTTTTAGATTCCACATGTAAGTGATATCATATGATACTTGTCTTTCTCTGTGTGACTTACTTCACTTAGTATTGGTAATCTCTAGGTCCAACCATGTTACTGCAAATGGAATTATTTCATTCTTTTTATGGCTGAGTAATATTCTCCATATATATGTACCACTTCTTTAACCATTCATCTGTTGATGGACATTTAGGTTGCTTCTATGTCTTGATTATTGTAAACAGTGCCGCAGTGAACACTGGGGTGCATGTATCTTTTCAAATTATGGCTTTCTCCAGATATATGCCCAGGAGTGGGATTGCTGGATCATATGGTAGCTCTATTTCTACCTTTATAAGGAACCTCCATACTGTTCTCCTGGCTGTACCAATTTAGATTGCCACTGAGAGTGTAGGAGAGTTCCCTTTTCCCCACACCCTCTCCAGCCTTTGTTGTTTGTAGACTTTTTGATGATGACCATTCTGACCAGTGTGAGGTGATACCTCATTGTAGTTTTCAGTTGCATTTCTCTAACAATTAGCAATGTTGAGCATCTTTTCAAGTGGTTTTTGGACATCTGTACGTCTTCTTTGGAGAAATGTCTATTTAGATCCTCAGCCCATTTTTTGATTTTTTTTTTTTTTTGATATTGAGCTGCATGAGTTGTTTGTATATTTTGGAGATTAATCCCTTGTCGGTCACTTCAGTTGCAAATATTTTCTCCCATTCTGTGGGTTGTCTTTTTGTTTTGTTTATGGTCTCCTTTGTTATGAAAAAGCTTTTAAGTTTAATTAGGTGCCATTTGTTTGTTTTTATTTTCATGATTCTAGGAGGTGGCTGCAAAAAGATATTGCTACTATTTATGTCAAAGAGTGTTCTGCCTATGTTTTCCTCTAGGAGTTTTATAGTATCTGGTCTTATATTTACATCTTTAATCCATATTGAGTTTATTTTTGTATATGGTGTTAGAGAATGTTCTAATTTCATTCTTTTATATGTAGTTGACCAGTTTTCCCAGCATCACTTACTGAAGTAACTTTCTTTTCTCCACTGTATATTCTTGCCTTCTTTGTCGTAGATTAATTGACGAGAGCTGCGTGGGTTTATTTCTGGGCATTCTGTCCTGTTCTGTTGATCTACGTGTCTGTTTTTTGTGCCAGTACCATACTGCTTTGATGACTGTAGCTTTGTAGTATAGTCTTAAGTCAGGAAGCCTGATACCTCCACCTCTGTTCTTCTGTCTCAAGATTGTTTTAGCTATTTGGGGTCTTTTGGGTTTCCGTACAAATTTTAAAGTTTTTTGTTCCAGTTCTGTGAAAAATGCCATTGGTCATTTGATAGGAATTGCACTGAATCTGTAGACTGCCTGGAGTAGTATAGTCATTTTGACAATATTGATTCTCCCAATCCAAGAACATGGTATATCTTTCCATCCGTTTGTGTCATCTTCAATTTCCTTCACCAGTGTCCTACAGTATTCACAGAATAGGTTTTTGCCTCCTTAAGTAGGCTTATTCCTAAGTGCTTTACTCTTTTTGATGTGATGGTCAATGGGATTTTTTCCCTTAATTTCTCTTTCCGATCTTCTGTTGTTACTACATAGGAATGCAAGGGATTTCCGTGTATTAATTGGTATCCTGCAACTTTACCGAATTCATTGATGAGCCCTAGTAGTTTTCTGGTAACATCTTTAGAACTTTCTATGTATAGTATCATGTTATCTGCAATCAGTGACAGTTTTGCTTCTTCGTTTCCAATTTGGATTCCTTTTATTTCTTTTTCTTCTCTGATTGCCATGGTTAGGACTTCCAAAACTATGTTGAATAAAAGTGATGAAAGTGGACATCCTTGTCTTGTTCCTGATCTTAAGAGGAAATGCTTTCAGCTTTTCACTGCTGAAAATTATGTTAGCTGTGGGTTTGTCATACATGGCCTTTATTACGTTGAGGTAGGTTCCCTCTATGCTCACGTTCTGGAGAATTTTTATCATAAATGGGTGTTGTATTTTGTGAAAAGCTTTTACTGTGTCTATTGTGATGATCATATGGTTTGTATTCTTGTTTGTTACCGTGGTGTATCACTCTGATTGATTTGTGGATATTGAAGAATACCTGCATCCCTGGGATAAATCCCACTTGATCATAGCATATGATCCTTTTAATGTATTGTTTGATTTGGTTTGCTAGTATTTTGTTGAGGACTTTTCCATCTATGTTCATCAGTGATATTGGCCCGCAATTTTCTTTTTTTTCATCATTTTTTTTTTTTTTTTTTTTTGGCAACACTGGGTCTTTGTTGCTGCACACGGGCTTTTTTCTCTAGTTGCAGAGAGCAGGGGTTACTCTTCGTTGTGGTGCACAGGCTTCTCATTGTGGTGGCTTCTCTTGTTGCAGAGCTCAGGCTCTAGGTGCGGGGGCTTCAGTAGTTGTGGCTCCTAAGCTCTAGAGCGCAGGCTCAGTAGTTGTGGCGTATGGGCTTAGCTGCTCCGCAGCATGTGGGATCTTCCCAGACCAGGGCTAAAACCCGTGTCCCCTGCATTGGCAGGCAGATTCTTAACCACCACACCACCAGGGAAGCCCTAATTTTCTCCTTTTTTTTTTGTGGTGTCTTTGTCTGGTTTTAGTATCAGAGTAATGGTGGCCTCAGAGAATGAGTTTGGGAGTGTTCCTTCCTCTGCAATTTTTTGGAAGAGTTTCAAAAGGATAGGCATTAACTATTCTCTAAATATTTGGTAGAATTTGCCTGTGAAGCCATCTGGTCCTGGGCTTTTGTTTACTGGAAGTTTTTAAATCACATATTCAATTTCAGTACTTGTGATTGGTCTGTTCATATTTTCTATTTCTTCCTGGTTCAGTCTTGGAAGGTTGAACCCTTCTAAAACTTTCTCCATTTCTTCTAGGTTGTCCATTTTATTGCATGTAGTTGCCTGTAGTAGTCTCTTAGGATCCTTTGTATTTCTATGGTGTCAGTTGTAACTTCTCCTTTTTCTTTTTAAATTTTATTGATTTGAACCCTCTCCCTTTTTTTCCTGATGAGCCTGGCTGGAGGTTTATCAATTTTGTTTACCTTTTCAAAGAACCAGCTTTTAGTTTCATTGATCTTTGCTATTGTTTTCTTTGTTTTTATTTCATTTATTTTTGCTCTGATCTTTATGATTTCTTTCCTTCTACTAGCTTTGGATTTTGTTTGTTCTTCTTTCTCTAGTTGCTTCAGGTGTAAGGTTAGGTTGTTTGAGTTGTTTCCTGAGGTAATCTTGTATCGCTATAAACTTCCCTCTTAGAACTGCTTTTGCTGCATCCCATAGGTTTTGCATTGTCATGTTTTTGTTGTCATTTGTCTCTATGTAGGTTTTTGATGTCCTCTTTGATTTCTTCAGTGATCCATTGGTTACTAACGTATTATTTAGCCTCCATGTGTTTGTGTGTTTTTTTCCCAGTTTTTTTCTTGTAATTGATTCTAACCTCAAAGCGTTATGGTCAGAAAAGATTCTTGATATGATTTCAATTTTGTTAAATTTACGAAGGCATGCGTTGTGGCCCAGCATGTGATCTATCCTGCAGAATGTTCTGTGTGCACTTGGGAAGAATGTGTGCTCTGCTGCTTTTGGATGGAATGCTCCATAAATATCAATTAAGTCCATCTGGTCTAATGGGTCACTTAAGGCCTGTGTTTCCTTATTGATTTTCTGTCTGGATGATCCGTCCACTGATGTAAGTGGGGTGTTAAAGTTTCCCATTATTATTGTGTTACTGTCAAGTTCTCCTTTTATGGCTGTTAGCATTTGCCTTATATTGAGGTGCTCTGTTCGGTGCAAATATATTTACAATTGTTGTATCTTCTTCTTGGATTGATCCCTTGATCATTATGTAGTGTCCTTCTTTGTCTCTTGTAACAGTGTTTATTGTAAAGTCTATTTTGTCTGATATGAGTAATGCCACTCCCGCTTACGTTTGATTTCCATTTGCATGGAATACCTTTTTCCATCCCCTCATTTTTAGTCTGTATGTGTCCCTAGATCTGAAGTGGGTCTCTTGTACACAGCCTATATACGGGTCTTCTTTTTGTATCCATTCAGCCAGTGTGTCTTTTTGTTGGAGCATTTAATCCACTTACATTTAAGGTAATTACCGACACGTATGTTCTTACTCCATTCTGTTAATTGTTTTGGATTTGTTTTCGTAGGTCTTTTTTTCTTCCCTTCCTCTTTTGTTCTCTTCTCTTGTGTTTTGATGACTATCTTTAGTGTTCTGTTTGGATTGCTTTTTCTTTTTTGTGTGTGCATCTATTATAGATTTTTGGTTTGCAGTTCCCATAAGGTTTGGTGGGTTTTTTTGGCTGCGTTGGGTCTTCACTGCTGTGTGCAGGCTTTCTCTAGCTGTGGTGAGCAGGGGCTATTCTTCATTGCGGTGCGCAGGCTTCTCACTGCAGTGGCTTGTTGCAGAGCACAGGCTCTAGGCACACGGGCTTCAGTAGTTGCAGCACGTGGGCGCAGTAGCTGTGGCACGTGGGCCCTAGAGCACGTGGGCTTCAGTAGTTGCGGGGCGTGGGCTCAACAGTTGTGGCACGCAGGCTCTAGGGCGCGCGGGCTTCAGTAGTTGTGGCGTGCAGTAGTTGTGGCTCATGGGCTCTAGAGCACAGGCTCAGGAGTTGTAGCACACGGGCTTAGTTGCTCCATGGCATGTGGGATCATCCCAGACCAGGGATCAAACCTGTGTCCCCTGCATTGGCAGGCAGATTCTTAACCACTGCACCACCAGGGAAGTCCCTCCCATGAGGTTTTGATATAGCACTCTATAACATACAAGATTGTTTTAAGTGGTTGGTCTCTTCAATTCAACTGCATTTCCAATATCCTGTGTTTGTACTCTCCTTCTCACGACTGCTGGTTTTGATATATTTTTGTGTGGATGATTTCCTGACTGTACTGTATGTTTGCCTTTACCAGTGAGCTTTCCCATTCGTAATTTTGTTTCTAGTTGTCTCCTTTGCTTTTCCACCTAGAGAAATTCCCTTAGCATTTGTTGTAAAGCTTGTTTGGTGGTGCTGAATTCTCTTAGCTTTTGCTTGTCTGTAAAGCTTTTGATTTCTCTGTGGAATCTGAATGAGAACCTTGCTGAGTAGAGTATTCTTGGTTGTAGATTTTTCCCTTTCATCACTTATCATTCCACTCCCTTCTGGCCTGCAGGGTTTCTACTGAAAAATCAGCTGATGGCCTTATGGGGATTCCCTTGTGTGTTATTTCTTGCTTTTAATATTTTCTCTTTGTTTTTAATATTTCTCAGTTTGATTACTATGTGTCTCGCATGTTCCTCCTTGGGTTTATCCTGTATGGGACTCTCTGAGCATCCTGGACTTGAGTGTCTCCTTTCCCATGTTATGGAAGTTTTTGGCTATAATCTCTT
Source organism: Pseudorca crassidens (assembly GCF_039906515.1). Classification (NCBI taxonomy): domain Eukaryota; kingdom Metazoa; phylum Chordata; class Mammalia; order Artiodactyla; family Delphinidae; genus Pseudorca; species Pseudorca crassidens. The sequence goes on along the minus strand of NC_090298.1, from coordinate 48,474,276 downwards.
CAAATATTTTCTCAGGCCCTTTCTCTCTCTCTCTCTCTCTTCTCCTTCTGGGATCCCTATAATGCAAATGTTGGTGCACTTAATGTTGTCCCAGATGTCTCTGAGACTGTCCTCATTTCTTTTCATACTCTTTATTCTGTTCTGCAGCAGTGATTTCCACCACTCTGTCTTCCAGCTCACTTATTCATCCTTCTGCCTCACTTATTCTCCAATGTATTCCTTCTAGTGTATTTTTCACTCCAGTTATTGTATTGTTCATCTCTGTTTGTTCTTTAAGCCTTCTAGCTCTTTGTTAAACATTTGTTTTATCTTCTCAGTCTGTGCCTCTATTTCTTTTTCTGAGACCTTGGATCATCTTTACTATCATTACTCTGAATTCTTCAGCAAGTAGGCTGCCTATTTCCACTTCACTTAGTTGTTGTTCTGGGTTTTTCTCTTGTTCCTTCATCTGGACCATATTTCTCTGCCCTTTCACTTTGTCTAACTTTCCATGTTTGTGGTCTCCTTTCTGCAGACTGCAAGGGTGTAGTTCCTCTTGGTTCTGGTGAGGTTGGTCGAGGGGCTTATGCAGGCTTCCTGGTGGGAGGAACTGGTGTCGGCCCACTGGTGGGTGGAGTTGGGTCTTGTCCTGGTGGGTGGGGCCACACCAAGTGGTGTGTTTAGGGGTGGCTGTGAGCTCCATATGACTTTAGGCAGCCTGTCTGTTGATGGGGCAGCACCCTCCTCGTTGTTTGCCCTGAGTTGCCCCAGCAGTGGAGCCTGCAGGCTGCTGGGTTGGGCCAGGTCTCCATGCCAAAATGGCGACCTCCAAGGGCACTCACGCAGATCAATATTCCCTGGGGCCTCCGCCACCAGTGTCCTTGCCCCCACAGTGAGCCACAGCCAACCCGTCTCCCCAGGAGACCCTCAAAGATTCACCAGTAGGTCCAGCCCAGGCTCCTAGGGAGTCACTGCTTTGTGATGGGTTCCCAGTGCACATGAAACCTTGTGTGTGCCCTCCAAGAGTGGAGTCTCTGTTTCCCCCGGCCCTGGAGCACCTGCACTCAAGCCCCACTGGTCTTCAAAGCCAAATGCTCTGGGGGCTCCTCCTCCCAATTCCAGACCCTCAGACTGGGGAGCCTAACGCTGGGCTCGGAACTCTCACTCCTCTGGGAGAACCTCTGCGATCTAATTATTTTCCAGTTTATGGGTCGCCCACTCAGTGGGTATGGGATTTGTTTACATCATGAAAGCACCCCTCCTATCATCTTACTGTGGCTTCTTCTTTGTCTTTGGATGTAAAATACCTTTTTTGGTAGGTTCCAGTCTTTTCTGTCAATGGCTGTTCAGCAGTTAGTTGTGATTACGGTGTTTTTCTGAGAGGAGGTGAGCTCAAGTCTTTCCACTCAACCATCTTGTCTGGAATCAAGGGGCTGGTTTTACTTTGGTTGCTTGCTGCCTCTCTCCTCAGCATGTGCTGGCCATCATCCCCTTGATACGGGGGTGGGAAGGTGCAGCAGCAGCCTGTGCGTACTCCCGGGATGGCAGGGGCAGCGACTGGCACCTGCTCATAGCCCATGTGCTGTCCCTGCACTCTCCTCGGATGGTAGGAGCCATGACTGATGCCTGCTCACAGGTCTTGTAGTGGCAGCAGCAGCCCATGCACTCCTGGGACAGCAGGGGAAGCAACTGGCGCCTGCCTGTGGGTCTCTTAGTGGTGGCAGCAGTCCGTGCCCACCTCCGGAGCCCAGAACAGCAGCGGTGGCTCACACCCATCCCAGAAGCTTGTGCAGGTGGTGTCCTGTTGCTTGAGAGCACACACAGGCAAAGAAGCTCCTATGGCAGTGCCTCCCCTCTCCTCACACATCCCCCAACAATGGTGCCGCCTTGTGTCTCTGGTGGGCCCAGGCTTCTTCCAAGGATACCCTCTGTTGCCACACTCCAGCCTTGTCTGGCTGTCTCCCACGGCCAACCCTGGTCATCTCCCTGGGTCTGACTTCTGAAGCCTGAACTTCAGCACTCAGCCCCTGCTCATACCGGCAGACAAGCAACCAGGGTAGGGAGCACAGGGTGGCGGTACTGACCGTCTGTGCAGGTTACTCTCTGTTTTGCCTACCACAAACCGGTTGCTGTGCTCTCCTCCAAGGTTCCAAAGCTCCCCCTCTGTCCAAGCTGATCTCCCTGCCCACGAGCAGACGTCCCAGGTGTGGGAACCTTTCCTCCTTCAGAGCTCCCTCCCTGGGGTGCAGGTCCCATCCTGATTCCTTTCCCTCCCTTTTTTTTTCTTTTTTCTTTTGTCCTACACAGTTACGTGGAGGTTTCCTTGCCCTTTTGGAAGTCTGAGCTCTTCTGCCAGTGTTCAGTATATGTTCTGTGCAAATTTTTCCATGTGTAGATGTATTTCTGATGTATTTGTGGGAGGAGGTGAGCTCCACGTCCTACTCCTCTGCCATCTTGATAGCTCCCCTCTCTAATAAACTTTAAACAGGGCACTGTAAACACCAGCCCCCACAATAGGCTGACTTCAGTTAAGTTCAACTGCACTCTCACTCTGTGAAGCTTTGGTTGTCAGGTCACGAACCCCCGATACCTGTGGACCTATCTGCCATGCTCTAAGCCCCACTGGTATTGACTCCTGTGACCTAGGACTCAAAACTCCTTAAGTATCTGCGGTGCACAGGTATCCAACAGTTCTCAAATCTAATTGGGCATCAAAGGCACCTGCATAACTCAAGAAACATAGAGATTCTCAGGACTCAAGCCCCAGACTTCCTGAAGCACAGTAACTGATAGCAGAATCTATTTTGTGGGGAAAATAACTCCCCAGGTCTGATTTGTAAAGAAGCAGTCTGGAAAAGGAAAAGATGAGCAGGGCCATGAAGGAGGATAAAAGAGGTGGTGAAAATCCCCCTGCTTTCTTGGATTTAATATCTCTCTCCCATGTCTCCCCTGAAAAAAAAGAAGAGACAGCTACCGGGAGAAAATAACAGCAAGAGTTTCAGGAATGTGAACTTCCTCTTAAAAACAGGAGTTTAAACAGGAGTTTCCTCTTTAAAACCCACCCGCCCTTGTCTACCTTAAGGTCTGCTGCCCAACAATAAATACGAACAAAAGAGAGCAGAACAGGGATGGGAGTTTCCCCTCGTGGGTGGTAGTCATACAGGAGATGGACACAATATGAGCTTCAGGAGAATGGAGGAAGCTCTTTGAGGTTTTCTACCTGCCCTAATTTATGCCATTCTTTGCCTAAAGACTGGAAAATAAATAAAATTTAGTCACAGGGAACAAGAAAAAATGTAATCATTTTAAGAATTCAACTGACAGAGAAAATGAGGAGGTAGGGGTCCTGTGGTATATATAAAATATATTTTTTAAACATCTCCCAGGATGGGTACTAAAGAGACTTTATGAGGTCACCTAATTCATCTCCTAGTAGACAAGGCTACAGCTAATAGTATCCAGGGAAAGATACTGGAAAATATATTTTAGGGGCTAAATTTCCACATAATTTAATTGTTCTCATTGTCAAAAATACTGTTTAAATGTCACGAAGCTCACATGATTGGAAACTAAGAACTAAGCATTAAAAACTGCTTCCTTTTATGACAAAAATCTTACACTGGCCAAAAAAAATTGGCCAAAAAACTCCCATGCAAAGAGTTTGAGTATGTTATTATTTTGTAGGATTCCAGAATCTTGTTTGTATGCATGTTTTCCCTTCTGATTTTATTCAAAAGATTCTCTTTTCTTTTCCAAGTGTACTTTCTAAGTCTGAAGACAAAGTGTTCCTTCTCCCTGGCTCCTCCTCCCCTGGCCTCCATGTGATGAAGCACCCATGCGAAAACTAAAGAAGCTATAGAGCTCATAGTGGTCTTACTTGTTAGTCTGTGAAAGACTGAAGCTGCCAGCTGCATATGGATTAGAACGGTCCTGTTTACAATGGCTCCCTGCTCTATGTCAAGAAAAACTGAACTGACCACATGGCACACAGTTTGGAAACCCCACGCCATTTTTTATTTCAGATTTTTATTTTTACGAACAATATCATAGCTTTAACAGCCCCAAAAGAGGTCTGAACCTTAAAACCGTTAGATTTTTGGTAATATGAAAACCATGCCCCAGTCAATAATCACTCAATCTTAAATTGCTACCTCAGCCAGAGGTTTTTTAAAGTTAAGTCCTATTGATGGTTTCATGATAGTCTTCAAGGACTAGAAAGAGTTACTGCAAGAAAGATACCAAAGACATGTGTCCTCAATTAAGTCTGAAATCTTTGTTTCCTCTAAATCAGATGTGTAAACTTGGCAAGTGACATCATTTGTAAGCAGCATGTGTAAGCATTCCTGGTGCAATGCACAATTATTCCCTTAATTTTATCATGGGATCACAGAGTTAAATTCCTGCATCCCCCCTATTATCTAAGAGTACAACATAGAGCAGGGTTTTTTGTTTGATTTCTTCATTTCTATATCTCAGGGCGTATCACATAGTATATGTTCAAGTTATTACTGATCAATGAATACTGCCACATTAAAGTACATAGAAAAATGAAGTTAATTTCTGTCATTCATTAAATGTAAGAATCAACTATACATTACACCCAACAATGCAAATTCTAAATCTGCCCATAGGGACAACATAACAGTTACTGTGAAAATCATAACTTTGAATTTCCTAGTTGGGTGCAATTGGATACTTAACCTTTAAGGTGCAAAACCTTATGTATTTAATAAAACTGAATCCTATCAGAGTTCCAATTTCTATATGCACCCCCTAGAGCACTGTAATCTAGAAATCATACAGTATCTTGTTCTGTGTAGAAAGTTAATCATTAAAAACACCTTCATTTGGACAGCTTCTGGACATAACATTTCCTGTAATAAAAAATAGAATCACTGGAGATTCATCTCTATACTGCTCCTAAAATCCATGCTGCAAAAGTTTAAGCTTATGCTCCAAATGATAAAGCTTTTATAATTGGGAGCCAAATATAACTAAAGCAAAATTCCAATGATAATAGTGATATAATGGCAAATTCATTGTAGTTTTAAAAGTTCTACTTAAACTAATAATTATATTAAAATGTCAAGCATTTATAGATACATCTTCAAAATCATTCTCAACTGTACTTACAATTGATATAGTCATCTTTTCTAACTTCACAGATAAGATCATTTAACTCTACAGAGTGTGTGCTCTATTACTGCTAATACTTTACACTAAAAAGCAGCTCAAACACAGAAAGAGCTACTAATTGCTACCATAACTTGGGATGTACATGTTCCATAAAAGAATATTTTAAGAGTGACAGAATGATAGGATATTCCTTAAACTTTGTCCCATCTTCATAAGACTTCTGAGATGTTTTTGCAATCTTTCCTTTCACCCCTGGAGCTGGGCTGAGAAAAAGGAGAGTGGGTATCAGTGTGGGTACCTACTTAAGCATATAGATACGTGCTCACTTGCAGGAGGAAGAAAGGGAGAAAGACCAAAAAATGGTAGCAAGGCGAGATGAGACTGGTCTTGCTGATTCATAAAATGACTGGCTTAATAGGACATTTGGGCAGTGATATTATTTTGGAAACATTTACGCTAAAGTTTCTTTTCTAATAAACTAAGAAAAGGTCATATAAATTGATGCAACAAAGGAAATTCCATTACAAAGTATAAGTCACAGAATTAAAAAAATATGCAGATGTGGCCAATCTATATAACTATCTCCATGTCAAACTCCAATACTTCTCTTCACACAGATCACTAGAGAGAACTTCTGTGGTATTTTTGATGTAGTAATATCCCATTACATACTTATAACTAATGTTTTTACCAGTTATTCTGCCAGGTAGATTTCATTCACATTTTTAACCTATCTCAGTATACATCCTTTATTTGCTATAAAAAGTTCTTTGCAACATACAGCATCACTCAGAAAATCTGGAATAAGATTTCAGTATATTCTCCTTGTCACTGCTTTTTAAACCTTATCTCCCCACAGATTATATTTAAACGGTCTAAAGTTACAGTCTTTTGAAAAACTGGTGTGTACTCATACTGGTACCTCTGGAAGAATACTGGAAACGCTAACATAAGAGATTTTCTCTTCTGTTGTTCCACCAGCCCCCTCTTGTTCAGCACTCAGTACTGGGCACTCCAGAGGTCAGGAAACCATGGGGAGACTGAATGAAAAGAAAGGATGGGGGCTAGGGAGCAATTATTAGAGATCACTAAAGTAAAAGCTAACTAGAGCACAACTGAAAAAAAGCTAGCATTGGGAGTCCAAATGTATACAAAAATTAAAACTTACAGAATTTTCAAGATAGATGATAAACTAATGAGAAAGTTGTTTGAATTCAAGGCTTCAAACCAAGACAAATTACATCCAACCATGAAATACACTGTCTATTGGAGCCTGAAACCACTGTCAGGGTTCCCCACAAGTCAAATGTAAAGGGCAGAAAGACCCTAACAGGAAGCCATAAGAGACTATATTTGAATTTACCTGGTCAACATTTTCATCAGCAGACAAACCTGGGATGTACTCAGAGGCAGGATCAGTTAGAACGAGGAGACGACTTGTGGGGATCCCTAATAACCAGGGAAGATGGAAAGTTCAGAAGGATTTAGCAGTCCAGAACAAGACACAGATACAAAATGACTCACAAAAAGAAACATAAAGTACTACACTGGATGTAAAAACAAAAGCTGCTCGTCTATAACATAAGGCCTTACTATGAGCAATTCACGTGAAAAACAACACACCAAGGATCAGTTACATACATGTTTCAAACAGGTCATGGCTGTCTATAAAATAAACCCAAAAAACATATCAACTTGGGCTATACTAATGAAATCACAATTTTTAAACCTTCTTAGCACGCCCCATGCTGGTCACACCCTATTTGAAGTACTATAAGCTCTTCTGAGGACCACATTTTAAAAGTGGCAATGAAAAACGGGAACATTTCAGGAAAGCTAGCATGATTACAAAGAGTCTGAAACTACATTAAAGAGGCATGGTACAAAGAGCTTTGGCAGCATAACTCAGAGAAGAATCAACATAACTCTTGTTCAATATCTGAAGATATGTCATGTGAGAGATGGAAAAGATAGAATTACGACTACTGGAGGGCTAGGAATCCACCCAACGTGAAAAGCTACCTAACATTAAGTTCTTCAAAACTGCCTTGAAAATCAAGGATTCTGACTCTCTAGAAGAGAAGCCAAGCCAATGAATGAAATAGCCAAATAGAGATGGAATGACAAGCGGCCAAGGATGCTTCAAGAATGTCTGTCTATGCGCTTAAGGAAGGGTGCACAAAGCTACTTCCAACCCATAACCCTAGAGATCATCTACAGCCCCTGACCATACAGGTGAAAAAACTGAAGCCGGACAAGGGAACCACCTTGCTCAGGGTATCACAATCATAAAATAGCAAGGCGATAAGCCAGCTTTCTGGACTCCCTGATCCATGCTCTTCATTCTGTTCCATCTTCTCACTTTAAGTATCAGGCCACTTTGACCCTCACTCACAGAGAAAACATTCTCTTCTTAAGAGTTCATTCAGACTTGGGAAGTAGGGATTTGAAGAACCAGTCACTTTGGGATAAGTGATTTTGCTTGTTTTTCAGTTCTTTCTGTAATGTTCAGTTACTCAAATAGTCCAGAAAGCACCAATCCTTTAAGTACATGGATGCTGTACGTGTTTTCCCACTAAGAATTCAGCTCTGAGGGCGTTGCAGCAAGAAGATTCAGGTGATCCCCCAAAGAGGAATGACTCACTGCTCAAACTTTCCACCCAATTCAATAAGTGAAGATAGATTCTAGAAAAAACAAAAGAGGATCTTGTTTTTCCCTCAGTTGAAAGACAGAGATGGAGTCTGCACTTGCAGAGAAAGAGTAGGTTTCAATGTGTAAGAGAAACTGGAGTGCCAATATCAGTAATTTTCTCAGTCCAGTCACATATAAGGATTTAATCCACAATCAGGCAAACTCAATGTTTTCAATCAAAACGCATTTTCAAATAACAGACATTGACTGTCTTTTCAGAAAGCCAAACAATTCACTCTCCTCAGCCTCCCAAACTTCCATTCGGCCATCCAATCTAAGGTCATCCTTCCTCTTCTCACAAACAAGCACCCTAATGACACCAGTCAACAAATTCAGTTTGCTCCCTAACTCAGAGAAAATTATTCTCAAGATTAAAATCACACAATATTTGATTTAATCATAAAAATCACAATCTTAACGAACCACTACCTGGGCTGACCAGGTGCCAAATGCTGTGCTTAGTACATTACAGCATGTTGATAAGGTAAATATTATCATCCTCCAAATGAAGAAAACAAGACTCCAAGAGACTAAGTTAATTGCCCAAGGTTAAGAGATACCATTACAAGCAGGCTTCTAACTCTGAACTTCAGGACCCCACAATCTTAACCAATACAATGCTGCCTGCCTACTTGCTCAAGGAGAGTGATGCTGTGGGCTCCAAACAACAACCAGAACCATGCAAAGGAAGTGGCATCCAAGTCCACTCAAGAGTTTCACAGGTACCAGACGGCACTGGGCCATTCTGTGAAATACTGTTGAGATGCTCTTCTGTAACCAGAGGCTTAAACAGCAGCAAGACGGACTAAGTGTAGACATGAAAATCAACTTCCTCTGTTTTGAAGGTAAACTGGAAGGCCTCTAATAGTTAACATTAATAATGACTAAATTTTTACTGCTTTCTGTACTAGGCACTGGGATCAAATCCCTTCTCTTTTCCCTCTCAATGTGGATTAAGTGGATTTGGACCACAAAGCCCATTCTCTACACTTAAAGTTAGTGAGCTAAACAGGCAGCAAGGACTCTGTCTCCTTCAGATGTCACCTCACAACAGTTTGGCTGTCACTGATGGGCTGCGTGTGCCATAGTCCCTGGAGGACCCCTGCTGCAGGGCTGAGGATTCACAGCATGTACAGACCAACAAAACAAACTGCCTTTTTCTCCTGAAATGTGGATTTAGTCACAACTGCCACCCCTCAGAGCATTTCACTGATTCCCCCATATTACACTCAAGGTGAATTTGATTCAAGATCAAATTTGTTAGTGGTAACTCCAATGGATCTAAATTTTTTTTAAGTTAAAGAAAATTTTGATTATTGCGCTATACAAACACATTTTTGTAGGATATTTTAAGATATATATTACATACAATTAAGATAATATTTCGTTGGGGAGTAAGAATACATTCTAAACTACTTTAACGATTTTTAGATTAAGTCTAAATCAATGCCCAAAACTGAATAACCTGGTTATTTTGTACTGCAAATTCAGATATTGACAGTAAGACAACAAATCAAAAAGCCTAGATTTTAATTCCAGGTCTCTTCTTACTTCTTACTATTGGGGCAATCATGAGTAAGTCATTAACCTCTCTGAGAAGCAGTTTCCTAACCTGTAAACAGCAATTTTTTAAAACTCTAAAGGGCAAATGTATGGCTATGATATTTATAATGTTCCTAAGAGGTTAACAAATTTATAGTTCAAATATTTAATAAGGAATATTTGGAAAACATTAGATAATTCATTTAAGCCCTCCCCTCTCTCCCCCACAAAAACTCTGTTTTCTGATTTTTATTCAGCAAGTAAAAATTTTAACCGAAAATTTAAATTTTAAAATGTCTAACTAGTTTATTTGTGAAAGTAGATATTTTTCCTTTTCTTTAAACTATTTAAACGAAACCACTTAAACCTTCTCTTTAAACTTCTTTGAACTATTTAAACTAATGTGACTGAAGTTAGAGTACGCTATTCCACTAAAACAAACTAAAAAATCTGACACCTAACACTCCCTTCTTACATTTGCACAGCATTTTGCAAGCTAAATAAAACGTTTCATTCACGTTTGAATGAAAACATTCAGTTCTCACAATAAACCTATATGGTCAGGAGCGTTGTCATGTGACAATTTTGCAAAAGAAGATAAAGTGACAGATAAATAAGACATCCAGGGCACACAGCCGAAGTGGTGGAGGCACAAGTGGAAGACTTGGCCTTCTGGTCCACGCTGCCCAAGATCATGTCTGCCTCCCAATACCAGACTGTACCTTCTGAGCTCAGTGTATATGGCAGACTTGCAAAGAAACACAAACTTTCCCGATTTTTTTGTTTCTAAGCAATACTCTGATTTAGAATGCCTAAACCAACAACTACCCCTCAAAAAAACATATAAAGCTTAACAAGATATTCAAGTTGACAGCCCTCCATTGAGTAAAGCCATTTTCTTTACGCCACTGAATAATTTATAGAGAAATAAATTCTCTGAGAACACTTTAATATCAGATTACTAACGTAGTCCATGGCCTATTGTGTCTTACCTATAAAACTTTGCTTAAAAGGTCAAGTGAATAAAATGTCTTAACTTATAAATTAGAAGTTCTAAATCTTAATCTCTCTGGATACATTTTTTTAAAAAAACAGAATGTTTTAACCAAGTGTTTTTCAATTTTTGAAATCCATTTTGTTTTAAAGTAAGCTGTTTTAAAAAATCAATTTTTACTGAGTTATAACCATGTGTCTAGCCCTATGCTCATTTAATCAATTAAACCACTGATTTTTTCTTCTTTTTTTTTTGCAGTACGTGGGCCTCTCATTGTTGTGGCCTCTTCCCGTTGCGGAGCACAGGCTCCAGACGTGCAGGCTCAGTGGCCATGGCTCACGGGCCCAGCCGCTCCACGGCATGTGGCATTCTTCCCAGACCAGGGCACAAACCCACGTCTGTTGCATCAGCAGACGGACTCCCAACCACTGCGCCACCAGGGAAGCCCTAAACCACTGATTTTTATCTTAACTCTGATACTGCTTAACTTAGTATTCAAACATGACACCCTGACAGATCCATATCTGTGTGCGGGGATGAAGGGGGAGGGCGGAAATCAACGTACAGCAAATGGTCTTTCTTGTACTGCATAGCCTGCCGTCTATCCTGCATTGGGCTGTCAGGTAGGACTGTGCAAGGACATGCTTGGTGCCACCTCTATACCTATATCCCTCTACCAGGTAGGACTGCCTGCACAGAAGTTTTCTCAGCACTGAGCAGTTATACCACCTCTCTGAAATGGTGTCCCCTTTATTAAAGGAGTCTTTCTGGTCACCTTATAGGCCATGGTGGCCTTGCTGAAGGGATGAGTCACATTATAAACGTACTCCCTCTAGTACTAATGTTTAGCACATCCCCAACTCATAAATGGGATTTTATGACTCCAAGAAATGAGCACAATAGGCTTTCATTGGCTCCTCATGACTGTGCCCACGAATCAAGGCTAATCAAAGCCTCGTGATGGCACATTACTAACACTAGAAGATCAAGTCCAACTCCTCATTATGGTACACAAGGTCCTCCATAGTCTGGCCTGCCTCTACCATCTCCTCTCCTACCACAACCACCACCACCCTTCTCCAACACTTGGTGCCAGTCATGGAAGCAGTGCAGACTCTGAATCACAAAAGGGAGATAACTGTTTTATACCTCCACACTTATGCATGAGCTGTATCGACTGCCTAGAATGTATTTCCATACCCCCTCCTCTGACCAACCACCTTTCCCCACCCTCCTGACGGTATTTGCCTGGCCAATTCCTCCGATTTCCCACCACTGGTTCCAAGTTTCCCCGTCTCTTCTGGAAGCCTTCACGTATCCCCAGGAAGAATGGATAACTCCCCCTCATACACACTACTCAGAGTGTACTTCGTGTGCTGTCAATCAAGTTACATGCCTTGAAGTCATCTTACTTTCCACCCAGTGAGCCCCAAGAAGACAGGGAAGAAGTCTGACTCAGCTTTGCATTCCCAGTACTCAACCAGTGCAGGCACAAATCAAATAGTCAGAATGGAGGGAGGATCAGTACTGCTCAGCAACCCAAGGTTCCGCTATCTCTTCCCATGCAGGGGCTGCAAGGGCCCAAGCAGTCAGGTCCTGGCTGACTCCCTCACCACCAGCCCTGAAGAAGACACTGAGTGGGCTGGCAGCCCAGGGAGCATGCCCAGAGGCAAGGACACACTGCCCCAAGGAACAATGCTACGAGTGGGCTGTGCCAGGCCGAGACGAGTGAGGGGCAGTTGTTCCACCAGCACTTCCACCAACTGAAGGCAGGGAATTTTCTAATCATAAACACTTGCCTTTTATCTCACTTTATATAGCCTTGCCTCCTACATTCAGCAGTAAATTGCTGCTTTATCACAAAAATAATTTAATCCAGCAGAACATGGACATAAAATAATAGCACCAAACTAAAAAAAAATTCCTTACCTATCCTAATGTCAACCAATCAACAACTTCTCTATCCTACCCCTGTAACTGGAATACTCCATAGGTAATGACTCTGCTTGCTTTTACTTTATACATCATATGATAAGGTTGGTTATCTTGTTTTCAAGCTCCCTACAGATTAAAAGCAGCACATTTGAGAAAAGAGTTTCATAACGAAGAAGACAAAAAAGCTATTTCAAAAACCAGGCCCAGGAACCCCAAAGTCCAGCAATCTGGAGCATTTGGCCCTGTATGCTCAGTACATTCAACCTAAAAGAGCACAGTTCAGGTTCTTAAAGGCAAAATTTGTCAGCTTTTTAGGAATGCTGCCTATAAAATTATACATTTCTTAATATTCTACCATAGACAAAGTATAATTATATTTTAAATGAATAATAGCAACTCCACTTACAGAAATCTACCCCCAAAATGTAAGTGTGCAAGATGAACACACCAATATGCTTAGTGTAGCACTGTTCACAATAGTGGAAAACTGAAAACTAAATACCTATTAAAACGGTAATGAGAAAGAGATTATGACCTATACTTAAAATGGAACACAATTCAGCCATTTTAAAAGATCATATTCATTAACATGGAAAGATACCACAACAAAGTATTAAGTAAAAAAATAAAGGTTGGTAAATAGCACGTGTGATATAACTTCACTCACATTACCCAAGGGTGCACATGTGCGTATGCTTGCATATATGCACGTGGGTATACATGCATGCCGATTACCAAACTGTTGACAGTGACCATTCCTGTATTATCAAACTGTTAATTGTGATTCTTGCTCCTTCACAATTTTCTATATTGTCTGAATTCTCTACAGAAACACAGATCTTGTATACAATGAGAAAAAATTATTTTTGAAAAGTATACTCCAGCATGTGCACATACATCTCAAATACTGTTTTACAGGATAAAAGAAAAGGGAGGGAAAGGCAAGTAGGTGCATGTATGTAGCTAGCCTGGATGCAATCACCATGCTTTCCATCTATCTCCTACAACAGAGAAATCAGCAAATAGCTATAGACTCATCACTACAAATTCATCAGTACCACTTACTAGAAAACACAATTTTGAAAGCTAGAATACTTATATACAAGGATACCTTACATATAGCTCCAGTCACCCTATCAATTTCAAATAGTTTCTTAGTTCTACCTGGAAGAAGTACTTCAACAAATTTTCAATGTTAAAACACAGTGGCAGGGCTTCCCTGGTGGCACAGTGGTTGAGAGTCCACCTGCCGATGCAGAGGACACGGGTTCGTGCCCCGGTCCGGGATGATCCCACATGCCGCGGAGCGGCTGGGCCCGTGAGCCATGGCCGCTGAGCCTGCGCGTCCGGAGCCGGTGCTCCGCAACGGGAAGAGGCCACAACAGTGAGAGGCCCACATACTGCAAAAAAAAAAGAAAAAAAAAACCCACAGTGGCATAAATCAACTACACATCAATAAAAAAATTAAAGTTAAAAAAAAAAAGCATAAACACTAGCATGTCAACCACGGAGGGGAATAACAATACTGAAAAAAATATATGCAAAATAGAGGTGGCCCTAGAAAAGCCTACTGGATGTCAAAAGAAGCCAAGAAATTTTGAAAACACAATTTCTGAGATTGCCCCAACTGACAATGCTCATTCACAAAAGTTTTTATCATGTGTGGGCTCTCCAAAGCACGAGGCAAAGATAAAGGGAGGAAAAGAAACACAGGGCATGAGAATTTACACTTTCACTCAAAAAAATTTTTGAAAAACACGAAAGATATTACTTTGTCATAAGCTCAGTTTTAATAAGGATGGAAGAATAAAGTATCTGAAAATATCTGAGCTACAAAAATTGTGGTTTGGGCACAATGCTAGTCACATTATTTCTGAATTCTAATAATTTTCCTCCTTATAAAAGGTTTGTAAGGATAAAGAAATGTTTGTTAATTATAATAACCTTCTTAGTCAAAATAAATAGCCCTAGAAGAAAAAAAACTTTTAAAAATAAATATGGTAAAGAATTCTGAACTGTCATACTCTCTTCATTACAGCAGACTAGCTGCACTGGAATTCTTTGGGGAAGGCAGGACATACTATACTTAGGCAGGTTGGCAGGCAGGCTGGCCAACAGAGTTAAGGAAAGGAGATAGGAAATAAAGATGAGGAAGAAAGGGAGCTCTGTAGCAAAAGATGGAAGAAAAAAAGAAAGAAAAATTCAGTTCTGCCTCATGCTGCAGGTGCCCTCAGGAAATGTCATTAATGGCACATTTCATTATAGAAATTCCCCAGATTGGCCAAACACTTGCTTTTTTGGTTTCCAGATCAAAAACTACATGCACCTTTTGCACATCAAGGCTAATGCATATATGGCATGTGGCTAAGAAATTATTCTCAGCCCAGCATGTCTGCATCAAGATACATCTGTGACTCCCTATAACCTGTAATGACAACATTGACAAGCTGCACAGAAGACCAACACAGTCACAGAGCAGACTGACACAGAATGGATTTAAACGCCAAAACTGTATTGAGACTCTTCAACTGGGTTTTCTTTCCTCCACAAGATGGTTTCCAAATACATTTAGTCTTTGAATCACTGCAGACTTTTTCATTTCCCTAACTTCTCCATCAAGTTGAAGAGCTGTTAAAGTTCTAAGAAAAGCACACTTCCACTTCAGTGGATAAGTGTGGTACCACGACAAATCTCAGGTGAGGAGGGCCTTCCTCAAGGGAGAAGCCCAACTAGATGGGAGGAGCTCTCCAGAACAGGAACCAGAGAGAAAGCCTCAAGGGTGGGAGAACAGACTAAAGTTTCACTGACAGATGGTGACTTTCATGCCTTTTGTCTCTTCTCTCATTTCTCCTCCCCAGGAGTTTGGGGACAAGTATCCCAGTATGCCAAGATGCATTTACAGATATTCAAGTGACAAAGAATAAACACTGATCTAGAATGATTCAAAAAATAAAGGCAGTCTTTTTGCTGACTACAGAACCAAACTCAGAATTTCCCAATTTCAATTCCAATTATTCCCACTTCTGTGTAAAACAGTATTGGTTTCCATTTTAAGGTTTCCTAGCAGCAAAATACCCAAAGTCACAATTCCAACACAAGAAAACTTAAAGCCTCTCAGTCACTACACAGCAAAGTGGTGGAGGGCATAAATTTTTTAAGCCACTATGTGGGCTCAAATTCCAACTCTTTCATTTACCAGGTGTGTGACAGTGGGCAAGTTACCTAATGTCTGTACCTCAGTTTCCTTATGTATCTCTTAATTTAAATAAATTAATATATGTATGAAGCACTTCCTGTAATAATAATGACTCTTACTATTATTACTATCATCATCATCATCATCCAGGTTTCCATGAGTACCTCAACTGAACCTCTCCTAGAACAAGACTGTCACCTCTAAAGCATTCCAACTATTTCCCAATTTGAGAAGACAGCATAAATCCAAAATGTTTCCTACATCTGAAAAAACATTTTGGTGTGTGGGGAACTTTTCAGCTCAGAGTGGTTTTTCAAGGAGTTACACCCATCAAGTAAAGATGTAAAATGTGAACTGTTCCCTCTTCCATCTTTCAAGAAAAGGAAAAGGAAGAGACAGTTTGTGAGGCGCTTTTGTTTTGTTTTGTTTTTCAAAGAGTAGCTTTGACAGGCCATTAATTCAAGCTAATCTTAAATATATCTGTAGAGTATTCAACATGTGAAGTGCTTCTGCCTTAACAGTTTTAGAGTATAGACTGTTACAAGCACCCAATTAACAGAAAAAGGACTTTCCTACCACATAACTTTTACATTTGAAATCTCTCAAGTGCTGTTTTGCCCTTTTTCACTCTTTCCTACATTTAAAATATTTCATTACTTTTAATACTGCAGCGATGGTAATTAAAATAATCATAAGTTTCTCCAGCATCAGGCATGGAAGAGAACATGGAATGAACACAATCCTGATTTTCAGGCAACTTATGTAAATATGCTGTTTTGGGGGAGTAGGAGACTTACTGTACTTATTTTTGATATTACCCATTTGCTGATTTGGAAGGTAAGTGTAGATTTCTCCCAAAAGCAGACGGCCTATCTACTGTAGAAAGCTGTTTCAGATACAAGCAACTACCAGCAGAGAAGTTACATTCTTAATAATCAGTACAAGCCCCTTTGAACTCTACGGAGTGCTCATTATCAATATCATAAATAAAACAATAAAAGCAAATGCTTCCTTAGAGTCTTAGCAACTAGAGATAAAGGGATCTGCCGTAATTGGGTTGAATAGAGGGCATTTGGCAAGAGCAAATGGGTAAAGAGCCTCAAAAGTAAATCATAATTTTGTTGTAATACAAAAATATAAGAAAATGAGAACTAGTAATGTTCTTTGAGAAAGTAAGATATTCAAAGGTATGAAAAACATTTTTTAAATCCACACAAATGGATTCTGAAACAGGAAAATCTATTAACCCACAAGTTGTTGGATTATTTTTCTTTACATACACACGTTATGGAAACTTCAGAATCACGAAATATATTCCTGATTAGCAACACTCAAGTTTCCAGCTGCCTTTGCATTTGTTCACTTTGTCAAAGCCCTAATTCTACACTAAAGTCCTTTGTCTTCCTCGAACGCCGGCTCAGCTCACCTTACTAGAAAGGCTCTTCTGGTTTGTCAGCTGTGCCCATGATAAGCAGCTGGGAAGTATGGAAAAACCATAACTACTGACTGAAAGAGTGTGCACATGGAGTTGCACCATTTGTTGCAGAAGAGGTTATAAAAAATGTAAATCCAAAAAAATGAAATTAAAAAGACTATTCATTGCACCACACCTGCTCAGAAAAAGCTTTACAATCACCAATCCATGTAAAATAGCCCCAGTTCAACTAAAGGGAAGTATTAATCCTTGTTTAAAGTGGGGGCAGGGGTGGGGCGGTGGGCGGCACCTACCAAGGCACAAAGACAAAGGCAGAACCACTCAGAAGCAGGAAGAGAAATGCCCACTCATGTACAGGGGATAAACCAAAGGTCTCTCAGAGGTCTGTGTTTCCCTGATGTAGTACTTTGTTTTTTTTTTGCGGTACTCTCACTGTTGTGGCCTCTCCCGTTGTGGAGCACAGGCTCCGGACGCGCAGGCTCAGTGGCCATGGCTCACGGGCCTAGCCGCACCGCGGCATGGGGGATCCTCCCGGACCGGGGCACGAACCCGTGTCCCCTGCATCGGCAGGCGGACTCTCAACCACTGCACCACCAGGGAAGCCCCCTGATGTAGTACTTTAAATAACCAGCAAACTCAAGGCAGACAGACATCAATCTGGAATGTAGACAGGAGAGCTTTCAGAACTTCAAAGCATAAGAATGTGTTCTCAATTAGTATGTAATACATGAAAGCCAAGTGCAGACTGGGCCTCAAATATTTCCCATCTTTAGCTTGAGATTTTTCTCATCCTTAGCAACGTTCAATTGCTGGGCCACAGTGCCACTGTTCCCGTAATCTCCTGTGCCTTCCTTGTGCCCACCACTCCAAGTGTTGTGGCTATGAGCAGGGCTCTCTCCTGAGTCTAAGTGCAAACCCCCATATCTGGAGCTGTCAATAAATTATATCCAACGAGGCACCAACAGTCTGTGGTGTTTTCTATTTGAAAGACAGAGAGCCAGGCTGGCTGCTCCATAAAACCCCGGTGAAGTGGGCATGATCACCTTGACTAGCACAGTTATGCACAGTCTTCTGCCCCTGGGGCACAGCAGCTGAGAGCAGTCTCCCAAAAGAACCAAGATCTAGGTGGATTGTCAATGGTGGAACAGAGTACACTACTGGGCCTGGTTATGTGAGACAGTATGTTATGTACAAAATACGTGCATTCATCATGAAACAATGAAGCAGGAAAAGAGCATTAACCCTGATAAAGTGCCTGTGCACTGGCCTAAATACTAGCCATATATTATCTCAGTTAGTGCAACTGAGGACCAGACAAGTTAAATAACTTTCCCAGGTCACAAAGTTGGTAAGGGATAGAATCAGAATCCAAACCCAGATCTGCCTAACTACAAAACAAGTGTTCTTGCTATTAAATCATAATGCCTTTTATTATTTTTCCCATCATCACGTTTCTCTTAAAATAGTTAGGCCTCCACTGTGGCCATCTATAAAGATGGTTTAAAACTCAAAAGAGAACTAAGCATTTTCCTGACAACCCAGCAGTACAGACTGGCTTGGGCAAACTCCTTTGAACACTAAAATTTTTCTATTTTTAATCATTTGATGAAATGGTAAATTTGATGAAAATTTTTCTCAAAATATGTAACTGCATTCTTGAACAGAACATACCAAACACCACTAACCAGTAAATGTGTGTCCTACGTCCACAGTGTTCTACCATTTGGGATGAGAGACTGCACTCATCTTAGAGATGCAGAGGGTCACACAGACCACCTAGTCAAATCCCGAGACTACAAGATGTTCCTCATAAGATTTACCCAAGGCTAAAATGTTAAAAATATGAAAAGAAACCCATTCGCGTGTGGCTCAATGGATCTAAAAATTTAAGCAGCTTTTGGAACACAAAGTTTCCAACATCCATCTAAATTCAGTCATTCCACCAACACCTGAGTTCCATACCCACCATGCCAAACTGGCCACCTGTCAATCTTAACATTTTCTAAATCCTGTAACCTCATGAATTCGGATTCAACTGTACAATATTAAGGCAACTATTCATGAGGCCTCGTGAGGGTGGTGGTATTCTTTCACCCTATTTGAACAGTCTTTCCTCCCTGCCCACACTTGCAGAGCTACGTACACTTTTCACTACCATACTGGTTCTGAAAACTTGTCATCAGAGTTTGGAAGACTTTTTATCAATAAAAATCAGATAGTCTCTGTTTTAGCAAGGAGAGCAACATTTTAACGTGGAAAACCTGATCCTTAAACTGGAAAAAAAAAAAAGTTTAAGTGTCATTGAAATAGTTTTCCTCAGAAATATTACTGATTTTAGCATCATTTTTTTGTTTTTCTAAATAAGATGATATATTACTTAAACCAACCACATAGGCATTATTAGCATATATGAGAAAAAGTTCTTATACATCATTAGGTACCAGATTAAAATAAGAAATGTTAGGGACTTCCTGGTGGTGCAGTGGTTAAGACTGAGCTCCTAACGCAGGGGGCCTGGGTTCGATCCTTGGTCAGGGAACTGGATCCGACATGCATGCCACAACCAAGAGTTCACATGCCACAACTAGGGAGCCCGCACGCTGCAACTAAGACCTGGCGCAACCAAATAAACAAATAAATATTTAAAAATATATATGTATATATAAATAAAATAAGAAATGTTAAAATAATATTGTTATGTGCTACAGTTATCAACCTTTCCCGGCTTTCATTCTCTCAAAACAAGATGGAGATTTCAATTATGACTACAGCCAGCTGGTAGGGTAAAAAGAAAGCCAGCCACACTGTCCTCCACTCTTATCATTTGCCTCTCATTATTCTCCCACCATCCTAAATTTAAGGTGCAGCTCCAAGCTGCCCAGAAGATCTTGACCCTAATGGGAGGTGACTGCTTGTCAGCTGCCTAGTCTGTTTACTGGACTGTTATTGTGGTACTATGCCTGAAACTTGAAAAGAAATCCTAAACAGAAAGAAAATATACAGTGTGTAAAACATACATACATATATCAATAAATACATAAGATAAACTTATTTTTAAATAGTATGTAAGTTACATTTTCCAGTAATATGCTCAAAAAATAAGCACACTATTTTCCCTGTGTGTCCAGACTTTGGAAACACTATACTTACTATATTTCTTTCGGATTAAGAACTGGATCCATTCCTTTGAATTCAGAGAAACATCACCTGGAAAGGTGTCTGGAGGTTAATGAAAATTATACTGAGCATGTTATTTGAAAGTAAAACATGCTGCTTGAAAATAAGTCTAACTAACATTTCCTGACTTTCTGGACACCTTGTATCTCAATTCACTGCAAATCGGCTCCCTTCATTCTCCCCACTCACCCCAAATACCAAATTTCTTTCTCTATTGAAAGCATCGTGACTTTACTGCTTATGGTGTAGCACTTTCGGGAAACTGAAAAAACTGTTAAAGAGAGAACTGTTGACTCCATTAGAGTCCAGTTAATTTTGACACTGATTGCTATGTAACTAAAGACAAGTACCTAATCATAAATAAAAATACATCTCTTGAGATTATGAATGTTGATGAGAGTGCCAAAGGCAAGGGCAGTAGGGTACTCACATAATTCCTTTGCAAAAATATCAGAGAAAAGTTGAGATGAAAAGGATTATCTCTTTCTGCTCCAAAATATAAAAGATATGTATTCTGGCTATTTTTATTGCCAAATGACTGGCAGCTATGAGTTGCGAGGAGAATGCGTGTAAGACAGCATGCAGGACACCAACCACCACCAGCCACGCTGGTCTGTCAGAGGAACACGATGCTACTTAGTCTTGGGAGCATTCATTTGCAACAGACTATCTTTTGGCCTGCATTCCAGTTCTCATTTTCCTCGCATATCTGTATTCCTCTACTTTCTATCCCTTAACAAAGAACAAAAAGTTTAGCAGGTGGACCTTTACTAGTATAACACATGTTAACTACAACCAACTTCATCCATCTGTTATATCAAGAAAGATATCTACATTCCACTTATACATGGAACACCCTAGTAAATTTTACATTTGTTCTGAATAGATTGCATTACATTTATCCACACAGTAAATGACATAATGCACTGTGATGGAGGGATCTATTCACTCCACACTGCAGGAATACCTCAATTACTAAAGGAGAAAAAAAGCCCTTCTCATGGCATTCAAGAAGTTAACTATATAGAGTTCCAGCTGGACAAGAGCGGAAAATATATCACTCCAATGAGTAATATACTGTACTTAGTTTTCCACAGCCAAGAGGCCACATGTCACACACTAGAACAAAATAAACTACAGATAACTGCTCACCACTGAGGCATGTGTGTGACTTCCTTCGTACTTTAAGATGAAGGCATGACATGAATCACCATGTTAGTTACTTTGAGTCTTTGTCCAGGACAGATGTACCTTTTTTTAAATTTATTTATCTTTATTTATTTATTTTTGGCTGTGTTGGGTCTTCGTTTCTGTGCGAGGGCTTTCTCTAGTTGTGGCAAGCGGTGGCCACTCTTCATCGCGGTGCGCGGGCCTCTCACTGTCGCGGCCTCTCCTGTTGCGGAGCACAAGCTCCAGACGCACAGGTTCAGTAGTTGTGGCTCACGGGCCCAGTTGCCCCGCGGCATGTGGGATCCTCCTGGACCAGGGCTCGAACCCGTGTCCCCTGCGTCGGCAGGTGGACTCCCAACCACTGCGCCAGCAGGGAAGCCCCGTACCCTTACTTTAAAAGTAAATTCAATATCACCATATGCAAAAGAAAAATTTGGAGATGATTTTCACTTTAAAAAAAGAATTTTCAATGGTATTCTTTAAATATAAAAGTAAGTCCTAGAATGATTCATTCTACAAATATATCTATCACATACTATAAGGAACAGTAAGTTTTTATGAACACATGAAGGAGTTTATGATTGCAATAATAATTCTAAACGAGGAGCTGGTAATCACTGAGACAAAAACCAAAGAGAGCAAAAGTCATCACCAAAGTAGACTCAATGGTCAGTGCACAGGAGTATAATCTCCCTAGGTTCCAGTCAACATTTTCCAATAAACAACCATTTCTTGAATGTCTACCATGTTCCAGACAACCCTACCTGGCTCACATTTCCTGCACTTCCACCTCCTGACTTGACACACAGAAAGGACTCAAGGGTCTATACAGAGGATGTTGTCCCTGATGCAATACACTCAATACCCTCAGTTTTGTCAAGATCTGAAGACCTAAGAAAAGTGAATGGATACTACAGTACTAGTATTTTCAAAACCTAGATTTAAATATGGTGGGAAAAAAAAAAAAACAACACATTCTACAGCTGCTAATCGATAGGAACATTTTCTGGAGCCCCACAGACGGTCCAAATTCTGAGAATAATTTAAAGCTATACCAAACCTAGTGTGAGAACAGTGATAGAACAAAATAGTTCCAAGGCTATTCAAAGTCATAAAGAATAAACAAAGCCAGTTTCTCATCTTAAATATCACACAAAGAGGCTTAATTTTGTTTACTATCTATCAGATGTAGCTTTGCATTTGCATTGCTAATGATCCTTTTTCAAAGTGTGCTCACACTTTTAGTTCCTTTTGAATAGAAATAACTGATCTCTTACCTACCCTAGGTCTTGGACATGCTAATAATGTCAAGCGGCACATAAGCATATTTTCATGTTCAGAATAGTA
Organism: Pseudorca crassidens; assembly: GCF_039906515.1. Taxonomy (NCBI): domain Eukaryota; kingdom Metazoa; phylum Chordata; class Mammalia; order Artiodactyla; family Delphinidae; genus Pseudorca; species Pseudorca crassidens. The sequence continues at coordinate 48,451,673 of NC_090298.1, read as the reverse complement.
CCAGAATAGAAAAAATTTTAGAGAGGGGTATTTATTTTCTTGGGAACGTATTGTATATAGGAAGGCTCATCCTGCTTTGTTCTAGTTTTCACTTGATATTCGATAAAGGGTAGATCCAAATATAACTTATCCCTTATGAAACACATCCCTCAGAAGGCAAAAACCCAAAAGAGTCATTTTTCCAATATGCACTAGAATAAAAAAAAGGGCTTCAGTGTTTTGTGGTATCAAATTCTTTGTCTCCATACAGTTATCAACTCAGAACTAGTCAAAGGACCCTCTGGAAAAATGAAACTGTAAAAGGCAATGGAGTGCTCGACCACAAGTAAATCCCTACAATTTTAAGATGACAGTCTACTTCGGTGCAGTCGTTTAGACAATAAAGATTTGAAGGAAAAGAGAAGCAATAAAACATACTTCACAAATCCAAAAGATCGTTCCCAGGATAGAAAAAGAATTCCCTTGACAAGGTCTAGCCCAAGAAATTGTAGTAAGGAATAAAAACATTTCTGAATTGGATAATCTGAGATACAGACTTAATGTTAACTTCCAAACTGTTCTTTATTTACCTTTCTATCTTTGTTTAATTTTTATTATGACTTAAAAATCAAAAAATTTGAAAGGGTATGCTTACCCCAGCCTCTCTCAAGGCAGCTTAAGATTATGACTTTCTTGTGAATCCTTCCAAAGATGTTATATGCATATACAACAACTTATAAATACAAATTTATTCTCAAATGGCATAATAACACACACTACATCTTTTTTTTTTTCATTTAACAAATATCTACATCATTCCCTATCAATACAGTTTCCTCATTCTTTTTTACTACTGCACCATATTCCATTATGTGAATGGACCATAATTCATTTAACCAGTATTCTGTGATGAACATTTAGGTTGTTTCCAGAGTTCTGTTACTATAAACAATGCTTCAATAAACTACTTCATTTCAACTTAGCATAAGATCCTGAATACATTCCTGGATGTAGAACTGTTAGGTCAAAGAGATCTGTGTGTTTATAATTTTAACATATGCTGTTAAATTATCCTCCATAAAGACTGTCCCAATTTATACTCCCACCAGCAATGTATGAATGAGTGCCTATGCCCACACCCAGGCTAATAATGTGTTACATTTTTATTTTATTTTTATCCATGTGACAGGATTTTTTTTAATGGCATTTGGTGCAATTTTAATTTGCATTTCTCTTACAAACTGAGGAACTTTATTTTCTTTTAATTTTTTTACTGAGGTATAGGTGATGTACAATACTATATAAGCAACTCAGCAACTTTAGATTTAGAGCCAGTGGTATCTCATTTCTGTGAAATCTTCATATATATCCTTTGCCCATTTTTCTACTGAATTGTTGGTCTTTTTCTTATTGATTTGTAGAATTTTTTACACATGAAGGAAATTTGCCCATTATCTTTGATGAGTTGTAAATGTTTTTCAACTTGTTTTTGACTTCGCTTGTGTTAGTTTTTGATATGCAGAAATTTTTATTTTTTTAAGTCTTATTTATAAATATTTTTCTTTTATTGCTTCCATTTTAGGTCAAAGTTAGAAAAACCTCCATTCTAAATTGTAAAACTCTTCTTCCCTATTTAGTTCTATTTCTTTTGTGACTTTGCTTTTTAAAGTTAAAATTTCATCCACTTAAAATTCATTCTGGTGGAGGTATGAATTATAGATCCAACTTTATTTTTTTCCAGATGGCTCCCCAGTTACCATTTACTGAATAAATTTCATCACTGATTTGAAATGCCAATTTTATCATGTCCTGTGTGTTTTGGGGGTCCCTTTCCAGGTTTCATATTTTATTTCATTGATCTGTAATCTATGCATTTTGCCTTCATCACACAGTTTTAATGAATGTGGCTTAACAATATCTTTTAATATCTTGTAAGGATGTTCTCATCTCTCATTACTTTTCTTTTTCAGGATGTTTCTAATATTATTGTATGCATGTTCCTATATTTATTTTAGCATTGGTTTGTCAAGCCTAAAAAAAATCCTGTTAGCGTTTTTATTGGGATCATTTCCAATTTACAGACAAACTTAGGGAGCTTACTTACCTTTAAGAAACAACCCTAAAACCTGGCAACTTTGTTCCACTGCATATGAATGGTGTGATTCATGACTCAGCTAGGACAATCATATTTCATATTAGTATGTCTCCAATCACAAGACGATGGTCTTCCTGAGAGTTAATAGTGGTGTTTGGCATTAACCTTCCTCTTGCAGCCAGAAGGGTTGTATGCAAAATGTATGAATGCCATAAGTACTGTTAAAATAGCATATTCACTGAGTTTATCCATAAATTAAATATAAATAAAAAATAATTCCATGGTCACCATATGTTTTCTTAAAATGAAAGTTAAAGACACAGGAGTAAAGAACTGAAAAAGACCTCTACAGATGATCCAGACCAGGGTCTAAGCAACCTTTTCTTCTGAGCACATCACTCCTATCATAATAGTTTATTTTATGGACTGTTTCCTAATTTCCAATTCAAAGGACACTCTAAATTGGAAAATCATGTTCATTCTACCCCCAACATTCCTATAGAATTGTTACCACATGTACAGTACATTGTATCATCATGTAGATGGAAGCAAAAGGAATGATGAATGGGAGCAAAAAGTAGAAAAAGTATTTTACATTAATATTTACAATTTACAAACACCTTAATATACACTACCTCATCTGACATGTATGCATAAATTGGGCTGCCTACATATTAATAAAGAATACATAACAATGAAGAACAATAATTTTTATAAGTAATATTTTAAAACTAAAACATTCATGTCTACTACATCCTGTAATTTTAATGCTACAAATCTTAGGTATCAAAAGAGAAACGTGTTCTCTCTGTTCAAGGGTGGGGAGGATATGAGATTAAAGATGTAGGCAGGGCCAGATCATGAGCAACGACAGAAAGAATTTGACTTTGGCCTTAAAGGGATTTTAAATAGGGAAAGAATATGATCATAACTGCTTTTTAAAAATCTCTTATGTACAGTACAGAGGCTGGGTTAGCTGTAGTGTGGCAAAGGTAGATAGAGAAAAAGTTATTGCAGTGAACCAGACCAATGATGGTTGGACTTAGGGTAGTAGCAGCAGTGATAAATAAAGGATTCATTTAAGAGATATCCAAGAGGGGCTTCCCTGGTGGTGCAGTGGTTGAGAGTCCACCTGCCGATGCAGGGGACACGGGTTCGTGCCCTGGTCCGGGAAGATCCCGCATGCCGCGGAGTGGCTGGGCCCGTGGGCCATGGCCGCTGGGCCTGCGCGTCCGGAGCCTCCGCAATGGGAGAGGTCACAACAGTGAGAGGCCCGCGTACCGCAAAAAAAAAAAGATATCCAAGAGGTAGAAATGGTAAGACACTGAGGATTTCCGGGCTTAAACAACTCCATGGACGGTGGTGCCACTTACAGAACTAGTGAACATATAGGGAAAGGCAGATTTAGAAGGAAATAACAAGTTTGAAGTACAAGTGTAACAAGCCAGTGAAGACATCTACTGAACAGGTAGACAACAGGAGTCTAGAGCTCAGAAGTAAAGATTTAAAGCCGGTATGCGGAGTTTTGAGAGCAAATAAGAGTAGAAAAGGGGCCCAGAAAAGCAGGTAGAGGAAAGTGACCCTGCAAAGAAGACTGGACTTACCAGAGACGTAAGAAAAAAACCAGGAGAGCTCGGATTTTATGAAAGTCAAGACTGTGTTACTACAAAGAGCTGTCAGCTTTGTTGAGTGTTGTTGTGCTGTCAAATAAGATGAAGAATGAGGAGAGCGAGCCCACTGCATTTAGTAACACTGGTACCCTTAACAGGGACAGCTTCAGTGAAGTGATGGGACAGAGACCAGAGTGCAGGAGGCTGAAGAGTGAAGTGGGAAGTGAAGAAATAGAATGTGATCACTCTTTCAAGAAATTTGAATATGGGGGTGGGGGGAGGTCACTGAGGAAAAGAATGGAACAGGAAAGTTCTGTGTCAAAGGAGGATTTTTTTTTAAGGTGGAAGAGATTTCCCCATGTTTAAATGGTATTTATGAACACTAGTACTAAGGGAAACAAATAATTCCTTCCTTTCAATAATGCCCCCAAATTAATACAGGAAAAAAACTGGAATGCTGCTCATTTCTGAGGATGATCTTATGGTAGTGAGAAAACTCAGCAATCCGTAACTGGCATTCATTTGCCCCTAAAGATAATCTCTAATAAATCAGCAACAAAAAAGTTAACAATAAATCCCTTAAAGCAACAAAAACAAAAAACCCAAAAACATCCTTCATGCAGACATAAATGATTTCATAAGAGCGATCTGCTTACATTTAAATCATAACAGAACTTTAGGATGCTCACATCAAAATGGAAAATGGAATTCAAAGTTTATATGCCTAATGTTTACCAGTAATTTGTAAATTCTGAAATATACTTTCTCAAAATAATCAGGTAAGGGAGAATAATCTGTGGATCCAATAGGTCAATTTACTCTGATTCTTCCACAGATTAAAGGTTTTACAGATGCCTTGAAATGAAAGGAAACTGACTATTACATGAATGGTTTGGTTATTTACACCCCTTGAGGCTCATACATAGCACACCTAATGGTTTTGCCTTGAGGCAAAGATTTAACAGATTGCCCTCCTAATTGCTCCCGGGACACAACTGTATAGAAGGCCATGTGATTCCAAGGTGCAGATTCCTATATAAAACTCATCTTTAGAAAAAAAAAAAAAATCAAAGATAAATATCTCACCTATTTCTGAACAAATAAAACTGTTTATAATATCCAAAATCTAATAAATCACCATGCCAAACACTAGCCAATATACCTAATACATTCTGACCTGGTTCTCTCTAAAATAAAAGCAATTTAAGTAAAGCAATAAACATATTATTTAGCAACATCATCATCCCAGTAAACTGCTGAACATTTAGTTGTACTACAAATAACAGTGCCAATTTTAAAATTTCAGACATGAGAAATTTCATTCCTGAACAATGTGAGTTATGTCTTCATAGTAAGAACAGACACTTGGGAAAGTCATCATTTTTAAAAGAGTTTAAAATGTAAAATAAAATCTAGGTAGTGAAGGAGATAAAAGAATTTTTAAACTAGAAAAAAATATAAAACTAAGTATTAAACTTCTGGAAAGGTCAGGAAAGTCTTCTAAATTTAGAAATCACAGTGGGAAAAAAAAGTTTGAATTTCTAAAAATAAAAAAAAATCTTCCAAATGTCCCCAAATGGCAGTTAGAATCTCAGATAGGTACCAGCACCTGCCCACATTCCCCATTCCTGGGGCAGATGCGAGGTATGGACTGGGCCCTCCTGTCTCCAGAGCACATGCTCTCCACCACTGTGCCCCTTTATCTGATCTTCCCCAACAGGTGAAGAGGAGGACAGGAATATAATTCATAAAATAGGAAATGTGACAAATAAGGAAACATGTGGGGAAATATTTAATTTCCTGTGTAACCCAAATTTTTCACATTAAAACAGGTAACCTGTTTATGGCAAACTTTTGGTAACTTGTTAAATTGGCAAAAATATAAAACTATGGTAGTATCTAGAGCTGGTAAGAGGTATTTGAAACTGGTAGGCGGTTTGACATTACGCAAAATGAGCCATAAAAACATCCACATGCCCTTCGGCCCCCAGTTTCCTCTTCTGGAAGTTCTATACTAAGGTAAAAAAAAATTAAAATAGAGTAGAGGGGGCTGCTCACTGCACACGTGCAAAGTTCCTCATCTGACAATTATTCATAAAGTGAAAACCTAGAAACCACCCGTATGTCCAAAATAAGAGAAAGTCATGTAAAATATGATAAATCCATTGGTCATTATAAATAATTATAAAATGTTTAGAACATGAAAAATGCTTTTCATACAATGTCAAACCAAAAAGGGCTGGATATAAAACCGTACAGATTTTAGAAACTCTTTTTTTAATGCAAAGAAAAATTACAAAAAGGAAAAAAACTCAAACTGTGACTACGGTTGGTTAACGTGATAGTATAGACTGATTTTTTCCCCCACTAACTTGCAAATGTTTTCATAATGTGGTTTAATTACTTCTATTATTTTAATAAAGCTTTGAAAAATGGGTGGTTCACAAAGCATTTGCAAATTTAAAATATAAGAACAAAAATCTGAGTGTTCTTTGACATTTTTTTCCAAAAGTGAAAAATAATGGTCTAACAATAAGGACGCCTCAGATAATCTGTTCTATACGATCCAAGTTCCAGTGTATAGAAGTTGCAAAAAAAAAAAAAAAAACCTGTCAACTTATTTAGGCCTTAGAAGTTATTTCATTAGTTATTTTATTTTAAATGCAATTGGATAGCCATTTGAATTTTAAGTTGGAATGTTTTATTACCTCATTTATGCTACAGCTTCCGTTTTCTAGTCTTTTGGTAAAATTTAGCAACCTAAATGCTTAACAAAATCTTTGATGGAAAAAGAAGAACCACTTAAACCACTTGACTCTTGCTTAATCTAAAAAATAACTTTATTAGATAAAATTCATATTTAATAATATTTTAAATCTTAATAAGGTCTCCCCTACTACACTAACAGTTCCTGAAAGAAGACAGGAATTGTACCTTATTTAGCAAGGTGGCTGGTTCTTACACAAGCATACAGATCTGTGCCTGAGGAGGTATATATACAAGGGGAAAAACTAATGTCCCGAAGTCAGGAAAATCACAAATCACCAATCAAGTAAGCAGACATACACAGGGCTGTCCAAGTCCAAAGATACCTTTGTAAGATATTAAAATGTTTCTGAAAGAATTGGGTGCCCAAACCAAATAAGTTCCGCCTAACCTCCAAGTCACCTAAGCCTGATGCCAGAAAGACTCAATTTTAGCCAACCAGAAAGCACACATTTATTACAACAAATTTTGAGGTTTTTTTTTTTTTTTAGCTATTATATAAAATAGTGGTTAACACAGAATGCTCACTTATTAGCACATGTTAAAAGAATGTACTTGAGTTTAATCCAATGATGAGATTGTTTCATTCTGCAATAGTAACTCGGACTTTCACTTACCTATGATCCAAGATCCTTTTTGTTGTTATATAAGATAAAGTTTATAACAGGGAATAAGAGATTTAGCTCACCAGGGCTGCCACATTTGTTACTAAAACCACTGGGTCTTCAGGTCTCAGAACAACACAGGAATCTATATCCAGAACCGAAGGAAGTAATAATACATCATTAAAACCACCAACAAACATTTGTATAGCACTTTATGGTTTTAAAAGAGAATCATATATAAAATATTATTTGATAACTAAAATATATCTAGACCTTTCTTTATAGCTCTCAAGGTGCTTCCTTCACACATTATATGCCACTTCACATTCAAACCAATCTTTTAAGTTAAGCAAGGCAGATATTAATTACACCATCATAGATGATGAAACTAAGGCTCAGAAAGCTTAAGAGATTTGCCAAATTCACACAGCTGTTAAATGGCAAAGCAGAAACTACACTGTGGGCGAAGGACCTCTGTTGCCCATGCCAGATCTCCATCAGAGAGCGGACCAACTTGCATTTTGTGCAGGCAATGTGATCAAAGGGAAATTATATGATGACATCCCAGACATACATCCTTTCTTGGTAGCCAGCCAGCAGTAAGAGTTATTATTTCATCTACTGACACACCTAATAGAAAACCCACAGTTCTTTAACCAAAAGGCAAACTGATAATTAAAAAGGTAAGCCTCCTACTGAGCCAAAGCCCAGACTTTTATTTTTTAGGAATTTATTTGAAAGTTCAGGGGCAAACACCATAAAGGAATATCAAAGGCAGACTTCTCAAGGGTTTTGTTTCCCCTTCTCTTCTGCTGTTTACATCAAACAAGAGAACAATTCAATATCTAAAATGTCAATGCCAATTATCTTACTTTAAATGAGGACCCCTTTTAAGCATTAATACTTTTTAAATATTTTAAACTGAGTAAAATGTTTCTAGAGTTTATTAAACATCTATCTTCTTAAATATATAGAATTACTGGTGTGTCTACTCTGAATCTTTAATATTATATTTTACATAAATATAGTAGCTAACGTGTTTTGAGCTCTTAACCATGTGCTGTGCCACTGGGCTATTTTCACACAGTCTCACTGAATCCTCACAACAACCCTATGATGTAAAGTACAAACAACTTTAACATCTATTTTATAAATGTGGAAATGGAGGCAATGAACATTAGTTAACAAAGCAGAAAGGAACAGGCTTGGGATCTGAAGCTAGAAAGTTTAACCACCACATTGCCTCCCTGTTCTCTTGTAGGGGTTGGAGACAGTGGGAAAGGCATGGGCTCTGGAATCTGACTCTCTGGGTTCAAAGCCTAGCTCCCATGCTTACTGATGAATCTTAGAAAAACTAGAGAAAGTCTGTCTCCCTTTTCTCAGCTACAAAAGAAATGTAAGAGGTGATATAATAATTCTTGTATCATGGAACTGTTACGGGAAGAAAATGTAATGCCTAGTAAACAGTAACTGGTCCACAATGAGGACTCAAAAACGTCAGTAAGCAATGACAGTTCCTCCAAGGAATAGTGAGGTGTTTATTAGGGCTTTAGTCCCACAACAAGTGGCTTCAAACTGCTCTTGTTGAGTTCTCGAAATCTTTTTTTCTAAGGTTTTATTTTCTCAAGCTGGCACTCCTGGCTGCTGATGTATCTATATGGGGCATCCCCTCTCTTTCCTCCTCTTCTACACTTTTTCAAATATGCTGTAAACTATAAGGTTAAATCGTTAGACTTTCTAAACTGATTTCTAAGTATAAATATCTAGATTCTGAAGGAGGATCCAGGGTGTCTCTAGTTAGTTAAGAGGAAAACTTTAGTGAATGGACTTTGTAACATGTAGTTTTGGCTTTTCAGAGTTCTTTTTGCTTATTCAGCTTCTTTGTGGGTTTTGAAGAGTGTTGAGGATACCATACATTTTAGATCTATAGATAAACGTGATCTTGCTGGAGCATACTAGAATGTGGCACTACTACTATTCTGTCAAATCAGATAAACAAAGTGAGGCAAAGTGGCCGCACGCTAGTGCACCAAAAATTACTCAAATAGTCCATAAAAGCATAGACCATCCTTTTCCTCTGGCTTACTACCTAAGGGCTAGTAGAGGTAAGAAGTGACAGCTAAAACAAGGTAGGGTTTAGGGTCTGACGCACTGGACGGAAGAGGAACTAAGGTCTCATCACACAGAGGTCCTCATTTTAGACACATTCGCTCAAAGTTCTGCCAAATGTGGTGATTCAATAGGAACAACTTTTCTCCACACTCTGCCAACTCAATGCTATTCGTACATGCTCTCTTGCCCTCTAGCAAGGCAGCAAAGAGAACTGACTCCAACTTTCAGCGATGAGCCTATTGGACAAACAAGTACCAAAAACCACTAAGTGTTAGAAGAGAACGTAATCACACTATTTACTGTGAGACAAGCCTTCACTGGATTAAAATAGAAGCACACAAGGGAGGGTGAAATGAAGGTGATCATACAAAATGTATTTGAGACACCTCAAAAATAAAGAAAAACTGTCAAATCTGAAACAAAGTTTAGATTGTTCCACTCTTACCATAGCAACTATATAAAGCACTGCTGCATTTCTGCCATTTCCAAACATTTTTCAAAATTCAGCAAGTCATTCATTCCCTATCCAAGAAGCTGGTATACGAACTACATACAAATAGGAATAAAGTCATGTTTATAACTTCCAAACCCTTTTTATTACCAATGTTTATAAACATGATATTCTACACTGGAACTTCTTAAAATAATCAAGTTCACTGATATAATTGATGAAATATGTTACATTCCAAAAGGCTACAAAACATATGGACCAGGGGTGAGCAAACTTTTTCTGTAAAGGGGTTTTTCTGTTGTAGGCTTTGCAGGCCATAAACTCTCTCAACTACTCAACTCTGCCTTTGTACCACAAAAGCAGCCATAGACAACATGTAAACTAATGAGCATGGATATGTTCAATAAAATTTTATTTCTGGACTCTGAAATCTGAATTTCATATCATTTTCACATGTCACAAACCATTATTCTTTTGATTTTTTCCCTAGCTATTAAAATAATGTAAAAACCATTCTTAGTTTTTGCAGGCTATACAAAAACTGGTGGCAGGCCAGATTTGGCTGATGGGTCATAATTTTCTGATCCCTCATATAGGATACTCTAATGTTAAAAAAAAAAAGGAAATACAAAAAACCCCATCAACTGCAATTTTGAGATTAGGTTCTCTTTGAATCTGGAGGGGGTTGTGGGATAGTCCATAGGTTAAACAATGCACTACTGTACTTCTGAAATAGAAAATGGGCTATATACAGACTATTTTAAAATCCTGATTTCTAAAGTTAATACCAAAATGTTAAATAAGAGTGTGTCTTTTTTAATAACCTTTAAACATATTTCAGCTTCTCTTAGGAATGACTTAAACCTCTGCAGTGTTCATATTATTAGCACAGTATTTTCAGGTCCACCCTAGCATAGCTAGGGTCTCCTCGGCCCCCCAGAAGTCAACTAATGATTAAGTCACAGTGCCAAATGTACATTTCTATAGCATGATAAAAGCTATTTCCTGAAGCTTCATGAGAATACACGTTGTGTTGGGTCTCAAATATAAGAATACTCTGAGATTAGAGACAAGGCTCTGAGAACGATAGATTAGTCAACCTTCTGCGAGCTTAGGAGAAGCGTGCAAGGTAAGTACCTATAAAATCCTATTATAGGGGAGTTCTGTTAACGGTTATATTCAAACCTGGTACTATTATAATCTAACAATTTCCACATGTCAGTAGATGACTGAGAATATCCTTACCAACTCTAAATAATAAACAATTCTGAATAACCAAAAGCTTGCTCTGATTCCATAGTGACTCCCTTATGTGGGATAGGCTTTTCAACTGGTGGTGTTGTCTGCAATGAACCTTTTCCATCTGGTCGGCCGCACAGAACTCCAATCAACCACCTTCCCTGTATGCAGTGTCCCCTGTGGTGTGGGGAAAGGAGGACACAGTTGAAAATAGAGAAAATACTTTTCCTCATTTTAGCAACTTTGCTCAAGCAGGTGTCAGAGATCTACTGACTGGACAGGTAGTTTAAAAAAACAAACAAAAAACACAGAGCTTTTCATCTTGAATCTCAGGGGAAAAAAGAGGCAAGCTGAAACCAGAGTGACTTACCTCAGTTATATGAAAATCAGTGATTCACTTAGAACACACATATTTTGTTTGGGGATACCAAAATCTCTTAAGTCAGCATTTGGAGATTAAAAAAATAAATGGACCAGACATGTGTTTTGGACCTGGGAATTCTGACTGGTTTCATTTCAAAATTTTTTAAGTCATTAGTAATTCGATTTATCCAGATCTTGCTCAGACAGAAAAAGGGCAAAAATGCAATTTCTTAGGAGGGTCATCCAGCTAGTGGTTGGATTATCAGTGACCTAGATAAGAGCAGAAACAGCCCAAGAAATTTTGGTTTCCTGATATAGGGAAAAGCAAGGAATCTGTCCATGCCTTCTTTCATTTTATAATTATTTACTGCACTCTAAATATTTATGGTCTCCAAACACGTGGGCAGGCTCCCCACAACATGAAATATCTCAAATATCTACTGCAGCTCAAGAACAGTGTTTTTCAAAGAGTGGTGTACAATCAACTAACAAGGCAGAGACCAATGTTGTGGGTTACAGACAGCATTTTTCAATTAAGTGAATCAATACCTTTGAAAACATGAGCAAACATGTTATATTCTAAGGGTAACTACTATCTTGGAAACTTTAGTTTCTTTCAAAGTAACGTATGTGTGTACTGGGTTGTGATGTAAAGTGTCTTACTTTGAAGGGGGGGTTGTAATCTAAGAATAGCTTGAAATACTTTCCAGACCTAAACAGACATGAGATAAGTAAGCAATCAGGGCAGTAATCAGACCTAGAAACAAAAATTGGGAAGCTATCATCACTTGACAGCATAGGAAGCTTTGGGGTACTTGACATTATATAGGAAAAAGGCATGAGGTAGAAGAGCCCAGCCTCAAACCCTGGGGGCATCAACATTTAGAGCTTGGACAGAGGAAGAATCACCTAAACCAAATGAAGGCGTGGCCAGAGAGGCAGTAGGAAAACAGGGGAGCTGAGGTTTCCCGTGCAGGGAAAGCCAGTAAAACTAAAAGTTAAAAAAGAGGCATCTCCCTTTCAATTTCCCATTTTTCAAAAATAAGGCATGAATGAGGAAAAGCTGCAGGATGATTTTGAGTAAAGAAGGTAACATAAATAGATGCTATAGATGCTACAGAGCCTAGAAATGTACTTACTCTGCAGATATACACATATCTAGGAACACTTGCTCGGTATTTTATGGTGGGTACTGTAAACCAAAAGATGTTGGTATCCATTTAACCCACCTATTTACATGTTTGAAGACAACATGTAGGCAAATCACATGATAGTTAATCATTTTAGGGTTGTCCATTGGCATTCTAAAGATGTCAAACCACATTACGATCAATCTTATCGTTAAAATATATTTTCACTATCTTCTTGCGAATCTCACACTAAATTCCCTTCAAGGAAAGAAGGGATTCCTAATACTCTGGAAGCAAATGCTCTCAACAGGGAGTATAATGGAATCAACAGCGTTGCCCTTTGTTTAGACTGAAATTGTTCCAAACCTATTATCCTGTGCCCGTCAACAAAAGCCACAGCCTCTAATGTTCTGGGCAGCAGCCTCATTTGGAGGTAATGGGGCTCTCTTGAAACTTATATGAAGATCTATCATCGTGACTACTTTAAGTGCCTTTGCACTACTTCACAACTTCTACAAATCACATGTTAATACTCTTGGTCTTAATAAAACAGGACATTTCCTAGAGTGGGATGGCAGCTTCCTTTTTCAAATATTAGAAGCAACTATTGCTAAGGACAGCTAGTTTGTAATAGAATCAGAATGATGGTACTGAAATGGACCTTAAAAATTATCTTGCCCAGTTCTTTCACTTAACAGGTAAGAAAGTGGGGGCTTGACCCAGGTGGTCCAGAGGAGAGAACCTGGCTGTCAGAGCAAGTTAGATGAAGGTTTCAACCCCAGTTCTATTAGTGGTTCATCACAAGAAGTCAGTGTCTTCATTTGGAAAACAAGGGTAACAACAACCAATCTCACACAGGAGAATTTAAATGAAACAATGCATTTAAAGCACTTAGCACACTGCGGGAACACAGAATGTACCCAAAGTGAGTCCCTCCCTTGGTCCCCATTCTCTTTTCCTCCTTGTACAAGGCAGAGCACAAACTGGGATGTTACTCAGACTCCTCTGTGACTTCACAACACACAAAAGAAAAAGGCCACAGAATTGTATACTTAATGCCTCTATTGGTTCTGGTTTAAATATGAAATTAACATTAAGTAGCTTCTTATAACACACTGAAATCCAAACTCAAGCCAAGTGATGGCAATGGTTTAAGGAATGGGAAGGGAAAGAAGAAAACCAAGGAGCCTCAGTGAGGTAAGAGGAAAATGAGGCAAGTCAGCATCACAGAGGTCAAGGTTGGAAATCCATACAAATGGGTGTCAGTACCAAAAGCCAGAAACAGATTAAGGAGAAATAACAACTGAAATAACCCACTGCATTGTCTATAAAATCAGTAGTGATCATGAGGAGAGGTTCCAGAAGTAGAGGTGAAAAACTAAAGCTAGTTAGACATACCAAAAGGAAAATAAGTGCAGGATAAGCAAAATCAACGAAAACAGCTACTCATTTGAGGCGCTTGACAATAAGGAGAAAAATCAAACAATAACCACGTGTGAAGGGAAGATCAAAGTGTAGCAGCTAAGAACACAGGCTCTGAAACCAGCTTATCTAGAGTCACATCTCAATTCTGCCAAGTTGTAGCTGTGTGACCTTAGGAGAATAAGTTACCCTCTCCATGCCTCAGTTTCCACACCAAAGACAGTAAGGATAAAAATAGTACCCACTGGGCTAGTTTTTCTGTTGGGTCTCATCTCTTCTCTGTATTTAAAAGGGGCTAGAAGTCTATAAACTACATCTTCCAAACTCCCTTGCCAACTAGATTCCCGTTGGGTATTGCCCATGGGAAACAATGAAACGAGACTGCAAGGTGAGAGAAAGAAAAAGGTCTTCTTTTGTTTCCTGTTTCTAGTGGTAACTCCAAAAGCAGCAGCAGACACCCGCAGGCTCGAGCAGCTTCTGTGGTGGCTCCAAAGCAGCAGAACCAATGAAGATCTCCAGCAAATCTGCAAAGCAGGCAGTTTATGCGGCAGCTGTCTGATATTTGAGTACCATCCCCTCCCCTTCTTGCTCTTCAACATTCACACACACACCCTCACACATACACCACACACACACCCTCACACTCACACACACACACTCCTTTCTGCTCCAACATCCAACCCCCCAACACAGCCCTTCCAATTAACACTGGAACCAATTCCCTACGTTAAATCTTTCTGTGCTTAAAACATCAAGTGATTTTCATTTTCCTAATTGGACACTAATTGATAAACACCTACTTCTTATTACTATTGTGAGAATAAAATGAGGTGTTTTTTTTTAAAGTAAAGGCTTGGGTCAGTAACTGAACCCTAGAAGGCACTTTATAAATGTTAACTGCTACTCTGCAAGGATCTTTAAATCCACATCTGAAATCAAGTTCCTTGTCCCGCATACAGACTATTTCTGAAAATGGTCCCGTCATCCTTTCCTTCACCCAGGCTCCAAATCTGAGTCACCTTTCTTCCCGTCAATAAACACAATCCGCCAGTTCTCACTGCAGGGAGCCCTCCGAATCGCCATTCCCCAGGTGCAAGCCTTTATATCTCCTTATTGAGTCTATATCAATGTCTTCCCCTCCCCAGAGATTTATCTGCTTGCAGGCTCCAGTTCATTCTACACTGTACCAGGAGGATTTTCCAAAAGGGAGAAGGGGAGGTGTCAGATCTTGTCACTATCCAAGGTGCCCAAGGTCACAGGTCCATTCCACGACACACAGGCCTTCCTTCCTGAAGTCAACCCCTGCCTACTTCCTTAACAGGAGCTCCCAACATACTGCTTTCCTATTTACATCCCCAAATCTTGCACCCCAACCACATCAGAAACCCTTGGCACTCCTCCAAACTTTCTTTGCCCTTTGGTCCCTCCATACCTTTGCACAGGATAATCCCTCTGGATAGAATGCCTTCCATGCCCCACAGAGCCTCTGCTAGATCCCTTCTACCTCACCAGAACTAACCTCTCCTATGCCTCCCTAGCATTTCACCAACCCAATACTATTTCACCAACCCAATACTATTACCCAGCACCACATGCTTGTGTTGTAAGTTGCAAGTACTGAGCTCCTCAGGAGACTAAGATTCTTTACCCCTTGCATGCCCTCCATATAGCAGAGCTTCCCAGTATGAGAGCTGAAAGTTGTGAGATATTGATACCTCAGCTCTTGGAGCAGGCAGGTGGGGCTGCCAGCCCCCAGGCCTGTGGTCTTCACCCACCAGCCCAGCAGCAGCTTTTCTACTGTTAGAAATCTCCTACCCCAGTGTACTGTAGAGTATTTTTTTCTGTGTGGTATGAGGGGAAAGAGGTTGGAAGCTCTGCTCTATAGCATCCAGATCAGCACCTTGCATACAAAACAACAGCTCCAGTCTTCCATCAAACCTCATGAAACACAACTGCTCCATTTCCAAGTTTTTAATGGCAGCATTCCCTATTATAAAAACTTACAAGTGAAGTGAAAGCTATACCAGTTCCTCATTTTCTACAACTTTTTTCTTAATTTTTGGAATGTGAACATAAGAAAGTTAGTGAATGAAAGCACAGATCTTTCAAATATAAGAAAAATATATATATTCCAGACCCATTTGCATTCATAAATATTAGATTTTATTTTGGACCATTAAACACAATTGAATTCTAAGACAGCCAGTCAACTGGAATTCAGAACACAGTCCCCCCAAGGAGGAAAACTGTTAGCTTCATAGCTTCCATTTGTTATAAATACTATAAAACAATACTGTTTCAAATAATAGCAGTTAAATACTGGTGTCTGGGAAAAAAATTAATTTAGAAGGATGAGGAAATGCATGACTTTTTGTAGAGATTCTGAGGGGATATTCAGGATCCTTTCAAGAGCTTAAAAGGTCCAAGACACTATTTCTACCTATACTTAGAAAATCTGCACCTTGAATTTTCCTTGTTAGAGACGTCTCATTGTAATTACCCTTCTCCCATCAGCCACAGTTTACTTACAGTTGAAACAATAAAGAAGAAAGAACACTGGAAAAT
Source organism: Pseudorca crassidens (assembly GCF_039906515.1). Lineage (NCBI taxonomy): Eukaryota > Metazoa > Chordata > Mammalia > Artiodactyla > Delphinidae > Pseudorca > Pseudorca crassidens. Next base: position 48,435,336 of record NC_090298.1, on the reverse strand, counting down.
TAAGGGGGGGTGGATTTTTAAATACTGGAGGCAAATAGGACATACAAAAAGGCAAACTAAGCTTTAGGCAACAAGTGAAAGAAAAAATATGAAAAGGAAAACATCCAAACTATTCCAGGAAAAGTTGGCAGAGAAATTGAGGAAACAAACTTCCCATAGCTGCCACAAGGAGACACTAACAACCGAGGACAGCTTGGTAACTCCTGAGTTAAACAGATAATAAAAAGTCTTTCAAATGTTTAAGGTAACATTTCCCACACTCACAGATGCTGGGCCCTGAAAAGATTTGCCTGGCCAACAGTGAAATTACAAAAGGACAGTTTCATTTTTATAAAGCTAAATTTATTCCATTAAGAAGATTATCCTCTATCCTGAGATTGTTTTTTGGTATTAAAATGCCTTTAAATTTTTAAAATTATGTCAAAGTATTATTTTGTTTTAAAGTGTAAATACCAGATGTGCCAGTCATGGGCCTATTCCCACAGATCAATGAGAGCTCTTTATTTCAGGAGAGTTGATCACTGCAGACATCATTTCCCAGGCTCCTAGCTAGGTCAGCTGGCTTTTCTCTGGGTTCAGTCTTTGGGAAACACTGGCGGAGAATGGGCAGGTGGGAGGAACAATGGAGCCAGCATATTTCTGTCCCTCCTCTACTTCAGGAAGTGTTCCCAGCAGTGGCTGTATTTCTTTCATGGCTCTTGCTACTACTAGGAGATTCCAATCTCCTCAGAGTAACTCTGGCTGCCGGGCTCCCATAACCCTACCATTAGCGACACTGTTCTCCTCCCCTTGCTGTTAATCTCTAGGCTGCTTCACCATCCTATCCTGCTGTCTCAGCTCCTCCATCATCTGTGTAACCAACCCCCTGAACTGAATTCCTATTTTTAAACCTTAAGAGTGGTTTCCCTTTTCTTGGGTGGACCCTAAGGAGTATATTAAGCCAGTGGTTCTGCATTTATCAGAATCACCTGAGGAGCTTTTATTAAAACCCAGATGCTGGGCCCCACTTCCAGAGTTTCCGAGCCAGTATATCTGAAGTGGAGCCAGGAATGTGCATTTCTAAGAAATTCCCAGGTGATGCTGACACTACTGAACAAGGGACCACACTCTGAAAACTTCTACAACAGACAAAACAAAGAACTGGCCATCTTTAGTTGGTCTGCCTTTTTTCTTTTTTTGTTGTTGTTTTTTTTTAACACCTTTATTGAGATATAATTCACATACCGTACATACAATTCATCCATTTAAAGTATACAATTTGATGGTTATTATATTCACAGACATGTGCAACCATCACTGCCTTTTTTCATTTGACAATAAAATCCAAAACATGCTGTGAAATTCAAGGAAATCCCACCCTCCTGTCTTCATATGAAAAAAAACAAACTTTTAAGATAGTTTCCTTACATTATTACAGAGGCCAATAGGTTTCTAAGGAATGGTTTTTAAAAGAAAACAGAATTTTAGCACTTACTTTATACCTTACCAAGAAATAAAATCTCAATTTTAAATATCAGAACGAATCCACTGAACTTTTCTATAAAGAAAACATCGATATAGACTCTGATTATTGCAAATAACTTAGCCAATTAAATCTCAAACTAGAAAACAATCAGTTAGCAGATGGTTCTTCTACCTTAGAAATTTAAGACTGAACAACAGTCCCAAATAATTTGAAGGGCAATTAAAGTACAGTGTCTTGGAACCAAGGTTTAAGAATCACTATACGGTGTTTAGATTTATGTTGGCAAAAAGTTAAAATCAAGTATGCAACCAAATCATAGCCGAACTGTGTGCACAAACAAAAAAAAAACTTATTATGAGACCAAAGGGTCTACAGACCAGCACTAATAGAAAAATGTGAGCCACAAATGTAATTTAAAATTTTCTAGTAACCACTTTAAAAAAAGGTAAAAAGAAACAGATGAAATTGATTTAAATTAATACACTCCATTTAACCCACAATACCCAAAATATTTTCATTTCAACAAATTATTAATGATATATATATATATATATATTTTTGCGGTACGCGGGCCTCTCACTGTTGTGGTCTCTCCCGCTGTGGAGCACAGGCTCCGAACGCACAGGCTCAGCGGCCATGGCTCACGGGCCCAGCCACTCTGCGGCATGTGGGATCTTCCCGGACCAGGGCACTAACGTGTACCCTGCATCGGCAGGCGGACTCTGAACCACTGCGCCACCAGGGAAGCCCTTAATGATATATTTTACATTCTTTTTATTGCACTAAGTCTTCAAATTCTGTTGCATGTGTTACACTTCCAGCACATCACAATTCAGGCTAGCCACATTTCAAATGGTACCACATCAGACAGCACAAATATAGATGAATAGAAATTCACCAGTCTCTTTACTGGACATATTGATACTTAGCATAGTGGCTTAAAAAATATAGTTCACAAGTAATTTGTGAAAACAGCATAGTAGAGCACTATGCTGTTTTCACAAATTACTTGTGAACTATGTTTTTTAAGAAGTTAAAGCTTCAGGGCTTCCCTGGTGGCACAGTGGTTGAGAATCTGCCTGCCAGTGCAGGGGACACGGGTTCAAGTCCTGGTCTGGGAAGATCCCACATGCCGCGGAGCAACTAGGCCCATGAGCCACAACTACTGAGCCTGCGTGTCTGGAGCCTGTGCTCCGCAACAAGAGAGGCCGCAACAGTGAGAGGCCCGTGCACCGCGATGAAGAGTGGCCCCCACTCGCTGCAACTAGAGAAAGCCCTCGCACAGAAACGAAGACACAACACAGCCAAAAATAATAAATAAATAAATTAATTAAAAAAAAAAAAGTTAAAGCTTCAAATGTTTGTACTGACAGTTACAAAACTATGTTAACATTTGGCTCCTGCCACTTAATATTGTATTAAAAAAAAAAAAGAAAAGCCTCTCAAGAGAATTACATTGTAAACAGGTAAGCTACCATCACTGTTATTTTACTTGGAGTCCCAACGCTGGCAATATCTCAACTCTCCTTTCTCTAGCCCAAGGGAAGCCCTAGCAGCCACTATGGGTCTCCACCAGTCCCTAAGCTAAGGAATGAATTGTCATCTCCTGTGTTTGTGAACAGGAAGCTAAGTCATAACTACCAACCAAACCCCCAAACTGAAGTATCTGGTCCTTTGACAGGGGAAACTAATATAACCTGATTACTTTATTCAATAACAGCACAGCAGACTTGTGATAAACAAAAAATATTAAGTCACATTTTTAATGTGATTAAAACATTATTTTAATACTGAATTAAAAATAGAAAGGACAGGACTTCCCTGGTGGTGCAGTGGTTAAGAATCCGCCTGCCAATGCAAGGGACACAGGTTCGAGCCCTGGTCCGGGAAGATCCCACATGCTGCGGAGCAACTAAGCCCATGCACCATAACTACTGAGCCTGTGCTCTAGAGCCCGCGAGCCACAACAACTGAAGCCCGTGGCCTAGAGCCCATGCTCCGCAACAAGAGAAGCCACCACAATGAGAAGCCCGCGTGCCGCAACGAAGAATAGCCCCCACTTGCGGCAACTAGAGAAAGCCCGCGCACAGCAATAAAGACCCAACGCAGCCAAAAATAAATAAGTTTATTTAAAAAAAGAAAAACAGAAAGGACAAATCAGCTTGAGGTACTACCCTTAATTCTTCATGATCTATAGAAAGAGACCAGACAGATAACCTACATACAAAATTAAACATTTAAGTAGACTACAAAAGTTATTTTCAGTAGGAAGCCACAGTACAACATTTATTACCTTTAATTATTACAACTGATGATCAAAATAAGACTCTAAGAATGGGGTATATAACAAGTCTCTGGGTACAGAGGCAGACTATAAATCATAAACATGGTACTTTGAGAAACTCCCTAAATTATCCTTAATATTTGAAATTTACAGTTTGATACCAGTTTACTCTAGAATCCAGTGATGTATGAATTTAAATTATACCCTAAAGAAATACAGGGAGATTGAAATGGTGCCTCTAATATCAAACAATCTCTGAGCCCCTCAAAAATAATGGACTGTTCCTTCACTTATCAGAAAGTGGTTTCTTTTGCATATAAAACTCTTGCCATAAGCATAAATATACTTGTGTGTATGTGCAAGAGTAGTGAGATAATTACATACCTTTGGGGCTTAAACACATCTGGTGTCACATCACACTTCAGGCATATAGTTATTTCATTTTGAACCATTCACTCTAGAGAGTACTCATCCTATAACTTGGTCATAATTAAGCAGAGCTACTCAGTATTTCAGCAATTATACAGCATAGGTGGACTTTTATATGGTACTTTTGTAAATCAGATAATCAAAACATATACCTCAAATAAGTTAAAGTGCTGAAACTATGACAAGTTACACAAGATTTACTAAACTTTTAACTTGTGACCAGTCTACATAGTAAGCTATAATTGCTGCAGATACACCCAGCTATAGAATGAAAGTTGAACCCACAGGCAGTTCACTAAGTCAAGCAGAGGGTATGGGGGCAGCAGGAATGAGGTCAGAAGAAGGCAAATCTAATAATCCATGTCTTACAAGGAAGGATAGTGTCCTGACTTCATTTCCTATCTTCTATTAGTCAGTCAGGTTGCACATCCTTACACTACCTACTCTCAACTCAAAAAATACAGGTCTTGGCATCTCAGGCTAGTGGATTAAATAACCTCCAGAAATATTCCTTTATATAGTCTCATGGTTACACACAGGAGGGAATAGGAGAAGGGAAAGATCCTGGATGTTGCCTGGAAAGACGTATCTAATCTTTCCTCACCTACAAACAGAGGAGCTTCCTAAAAACAAAAGAAGGAAAGAAAATTTTAAGGCTTGCTCTAAGAGTTACACAGGTCTTCAGGCTATAAATTTAGTAATAAGAAGAGAATGTCCCCGTACTTCAGCAAACTGCTAAATCTCTCCATCAACAGGGCTGCTAACACAACCCACCAGCACTTGAAACTGCCTTCTAGTAACACTGCTGTGTGCATCTCAGCAGCCTCACACAGCTTCTGTTATACTAAACTTCTCTTTGAAGTATCTCCTATATCCATGGCCCCCAAGTCTCCCACTAAAATCAAGGAACTGATGAAAGAGAAAATGTTACTGTTTCAAGCCAAACTATTAATGTCATCAAATACTGTGACTGAAACTCTTTTTTTTAAAGCTCGGCAAAGAAAAAATTCATACTTAACTTAGTATAGTATCAGCTCCAAGAAGCAAGAAGATACTATGGATCAGACCATTTCTACTATCAAGGAGAAAAAAATAAAACATAGCACATTCCAGAAATCATGGAACATTTTTCAAAGGTCGGAGCTAATTTTGAGTGGCGTTACAGACCAAGGAGGTCTCTGGATGGTTTCCTTCATGCACAGACAGGCAGAGAAGCTGCCCTTAGCAATGCTTAGAAAGAAGGTGGGTCAGTGAAAAAAATCCCACTTGAGAAGGCATCTAGCAAAGACCCACTGGGTGCTCCTGCACAAGTGACTTAGCCACCTCATGTCTCAGTTTCCTCAGCCACAGAACGAAGAGAATACCTTCTTCCCAAAGTTGTTATGAGGGCTGGAGATCATGCTTGTAAAACACGGAACTGCTGATCCAAAAGTGGACGACATTATGAGCTGCAACTACATAAAACAGCAAATGAACACAAGTTTCAAATAAGAGTTGACCCCCAACCCCACCCCAAACAACATACTGAAAAAAGTTCGTTTGTCTAAGATCACTTTAACGGGACAGAAATAACTTCAAGTGGCAGATACTTGTTTGATATTTCTTACATGCATCATTCTAGCCTGCTCCTTTTGAGTTCGATTAACATGCCGGATCAAAGATAGCAGGACAAAAAAAATTGAAAGAGAAATAGCTCAAGCACGGGCAAGAACGCACAGAATAACGAATAGAAAAAGATGCTGCATGCAGACCTGCTGTGTGGCCCACAGTGACCCTGCACGTGAGCTCCGTTCAAGGCCAGTGCCCTGCCCACCAAGATGGAACACAGCTTCTCATGCAAGAGAACTGAGAAAAAGACTGAAGAAGAGAACTGACCTACAAACGTGGGTGAGTCTCCTGCTCTAACGACACACCCTACCATCCTCTCAAAACCTTCGGCTGTTTGTTTTTTTCTAGGTAACTTATGTATGACAAACTGAATTTCTCAATCCATGTTATATAAACCCCCATACCAATACAATTGACCTTGATTAGGGAGCTTCTCAAACTCTTCTAAGGAAGTCCCTCTAACAGCAGAAACAAATGAAAAAGTACCTTTGGGTAGTCTGGGAGTGGCCAAAAGAGGCCACAAACGTAAAACTAGACTACGTTTTTCAAACTGACATATTCTTTGTGGGACAGGTGTGAGACAGCTAGTAGATCGAGCCACTGAGTAAAAGCACTGCCTCTTCCCGGAGTCAGAAAAATATTTCCCAAGTAAAACACCACTGCCTTCATCCATTTATTCAACAAACTTTTTTTGAGAGTCAACCATGTGCAAAGGGCTTTATTGGGACTGTGAATATGAAAATATATACATATAGACATACACACATACAGTCTAATGGGGGAGACAAAAAATTCACATAGGAAACTATGATTAGGGTTACAAAGGAGAGAACTCTTTGCTAGGAGCTTTCTCTAAGCCAAGCTGACAATTAAGGCATGAATCAGGCAAAGAAGAGCATTCCAAGCAGAAAAAAAGAACATGGGCAAAGGCAGTGAAGGGCAAGGGAGAACAGTGTGCAAAAGGCACCTGAGGGACCAGGCTGGACCACGCTAGGCCTTGCACACCCATGAATGACTTCTGTCCTCTGAACAAAGGGAAGCCACTGAAGGTTCTGCACAGGGAGAGCACAGGCAACATCATCCTGCCTGCAATACATATCATAAGAGCTGATCCTTGCCTGTCCAAAGTTCACAAGCTGATTATAACACTCTTAACAAATATATGAAGTCCACTCTTAACACATGTACACACATGAGAAGAGCACATACAAGAAAATGAAAAGCTCTGTGGTACATATTAGAAGTATACAAAGGCCATTAACAGGCCTTTCACTGGATAGTTAGAAAAGAGTGTGGAGCAGGTCATCCAGGTCACATCAGCACAGCTTTCAAGGGCAATGATATATGAGATCACCCAAAAATAGAATTGAAAAAAATACACAACCAAAATTTCAGTTCATATTAAGTTCTTAAAATTTAACTTGAGGCGTTTCCCTGGTGGCGCAGTGGTTGAGAGTCCGCCTGCCGATGCAGGGGACATGGGTTCGTGCCCCGGTCTGGGAAGATCCCACGTGCCGCGGAGCGGCTGGGCCCGTGAGCCATGGCCGCTGAGCCTGCACGTCCGGAGCCTGTGCTCCGCAACAACAGAGGCCGCGACAGTGAGAGGCCCGCGCACCGCGATGAAGAGTGGCCCCCGCTCTCCGCAACCAGAGAAAGCCCTCGCACAGAAACAAAGACCCAACACAGCCAAAAATTAATTAATTAATTAATTATTTTAAAAAAGTGCTCCAATGACCTTGTTTAAAAAAACAAAAATTGAAGTATCAAATAAAAGGAAAAAGCAATCTCTTAATCACTCGAAGGTATTTAAAATTCAAAGTTATTTGCTTTGGTAACCCAAAAGTACTGTTCTACACAGGAATGCCCGAATTATTTTCTGTGTAGATGCCGGAACCATCTAATAAATAAACTGCTTTTTCAGAATAGTTTTTTGGCTGATGCTGATGCTGTTAACAAGTTAACAAGCTCGAAGGAAAAAGTTCCCTCAAATAAGAAAAAGAAGAAAGAAACCTTACATGGTATTTGTATAAATGTACTGCTGGTAATAAAATAAAGTCTCAAAAACCAACCTTCCTATCTTGTGGTCATATTCCTATTCAAAATACCTCCTAAGAGACAACTCAGATTTAGAAAATCAAACAGAAATTGGAACTTGGAGCTATTTTTTTTCAACTAAGAGAATTTCATACAGGTACACATAAATACTGACATATAATCTAAGCCTACCATTCATTCAAGGGACATTTCAATGTCTACTATACACACACTTCACTGACACTATTAATAGTTGGCTGTCCTGGATTTAAAATTTACCAGTATTTTTTTTCACTCTAGCAGATTTATATTTCAACTCCAAAAAGGGACTTTTTATTTAAATACTCTGTGATTCTCACCCTAAAAAACAAGACTAGAAATATCTACTAAACAATAGCAAACTCAAAATGACCCTATAACAGTATACGGCAGGGACTTCCCTGGTGGTCCAGTGGTTAAGACTCTGTGCTCCCAATGCAGGGGGGCCAGGTTCGATCCCTGGTCAGGGAACTAGATCCCGCATGCTGCAACTAAAAGCCCCGCATGCTGCAATGAAGATCCCGCGTGCCACAACTAAGACCCAGTACAGCCAAATAAATAAATATTAAAAAGTAAATAAATCAAATGTTATTTAAAAGAACAGTATATAGCAGAATATTTTTACATTTATTTGTTAGCACTTCATATTCTGAGTTGTTTGATAGCCTAACTATTGCTCCCCTCTATAAAAGATGCTTAGAAATCTACAATCCTACACACTGCAATTTCTCATAAGAAACAATCCCTCATTTTCTCCAATTTTCACATTAAAGATGAGTTCCACAGCTGTGTTCTCAAGTTTGGAAAGGGCCATGAATCAGACAGGCCAGTGTCAGTCTTTACAACAACCCCTTGCAGAATGTCAGAAGGTCTACCCACCTTCACTGAGAAAAAACCAGAGTATACTTATGAACTTGATTTACTATTATATCTTTTTTAAAAACGGTATGACGGTTCTAGATTTCCTGGGTAAGGCTTATTGAAAGAGTCAAGACACAGAATTTTCTACATTAAATAATAAATTAGGCTTCTTGAAAGAGCCAGGTTCAAAGCTCAATTCTAAAACTTAAAAAGGCAAATCAAAAGTAAAGAGAAAACTAGTTGCTCCACAACTGTAAAGGATCAAAGAGGGGAACTGCAACTCAAGGAGTAAATTTTAAAAACTAGCCTTTTAGAGATGCAATAGCCAATCCATCCATAAAACCACCATAAGTTGGCCATTATACACTGCATACATTACATTCTGAATTGTTACTATCTTTTTTTTTTTTTGCTGTACGCGGGCCTCTCACTGTTGTGGCCTCTCCCGTTGCAGAGCACAGGCTCCAGACGCGCAGGCTCAGCAGCCATGGCTCACGGGCCCAGCCGCTCCGCGGCATGTGGGATCTTTCCAGACCGGGGCACGAACCCGAGTCCCTTGCATCGGCAGGCGGACTCTCAACCACTGTGCCACCAGGGAAGCCCTGAATTGTTACTATCTTTAACAGGAAGAATGGGGGGGGGGGGAGAGTAAGTAAAAAATACAGTTTTCGTAACATTAAATAAGCAGCCCAGTGAAATATAAATTCCGGAAGAGGGAGGAGGAAAGGGACCCTCTATATCTGAACATGGCTACTTGAATTTTTTGTGCTTTTCTGGCCTTAACCCACCACCACTTAGCCCATCTTTACCACCATTCCTTCCCAAGACCCCAACACGCACGCATATGCACGCAGGCGCACAAACAGGCGTTCACACACAACACATACACACAGTTACAAGGTTTAAAAAATACAAACCATATCCTTATGTGTCAAAAAATAAACTTCATACAAGAGCACAAGAACTCTGAAGTCTCGTGATTTATCAAAATCAAAAGACAATGCCACTGCTAAGCTATGAGCTAATGCAAATTCAGACCTAATACATACACTGAATTTTGAATAAACTCAGTCACTGGCTCTTACATCACCAATTTTTTTTCTAACACATCTAAAATTATAAACTATGAAAACGAATTCTGGAAAATAAATGAGCATGAAAAATTATGGATGAAACTTAAAATTACTGTTGAAACAGAATTTTTTTTTTTTTTTTTTTTTTTTTTTTGCGGTACGCGGGCCTCTCACTATTGTGGCCTCTCCCGTTGCGGAGCACAGGCTCCGGACGTGCAGGCTCAGCGGCCATGGCTCACGGGCCCAGCCGCTCCGCGGCAGGTGGGATCTTCCCAGACCGGGGCACAAACCCACGTCCCCTGCATCGGCAGGCAGACTTTCAACCACTGCGCCACCAGGGAAGCCCTGAAACAGAATTTTTTTAAAAATCTGTCCATTTTAAAATAAAAGCATTTTTTCACAAATTGTTAAAATGAATAAAGAATTTCAAAAAAAATTTTCTCCATTGCAATAGTTCTTATTGAAAGCAAAAATGCAATACTATCCAATACTCTGGAATTCCTTGCTATTTAATGAAACAGCTTAGACAAAATGCCTTTTTAATAAGTTGCTAAGAGAGATCCACAAAAACTGCAAAGAAACTGCTCTGACAAGTTCCAATAAGGAACATCATTTGAGCACTTTGCTTATAACAGCACTAGTCAAACTACCATCTGGGCTTTGGTTTTAATCAAGCTTATTAGTTAAACTGGAGCTGACATCATTTACATGACTAACCTAAATGAAATCTAAATTACATTACGGATCCATAAGATAGTCACTTACCTACTACCATCCAGTAGATTATAATGTTCTAAGCATCATATTATAAATATATATATATGTGCGCGCACACACACACACACACACACCCCTATCTATAGAAACATACATAGATATATCAGTGGATCTATCTCCAAGCCACTTTTGGAAAATACACCTACCATAACCTCTAACTGCAGAAAGACACCACATGGTATAATTAATACACTGTGATATAGTTCAATGTACTCGGTACTCTATCCCCAAGACATTCTGATTATATTCCCTAATGAAATTTTTGTTTTCACTCTAAGAAACAAAATATTCTTGGATCAGCAAGAGTAAGCTGCCCAACTTGCTCTTATCCACAATGGAAGCATCTCATTTTAAGATGTAAAAATTTAAATTAACTCTGAAACATCTGCCTTCTCTAAGCCATTAGACCAGCAAGTCACCTTTCAGTAAATCCCTCACCTTAAGCTTTATTTCAAAAAGTGAAGGCAGCAAAATTTGTCCAATTACTACCTTAAAGACAAAGTGAAAAAAAATCAATTTGATTCTATTCCTAGTTATTTTGGCCAATTATTTTGTTACCTTAAGAAGGGCATCACATCAATGCACTAGCTAAATGTTATCCTGACATCCAACAGATGTAAGTACATTATACCACAATTCACTGAGTAAGTGAATAATAATCATCATCCCTGTTTCTATTCACATTCAGTGTGGTCCATGGTACACTGAAAATCATCCCTAACATACCCTCAGCTTTTTTATGTACCACTATGGAAAGAATATAAATACTGTTCTTCTTACCAAAGTCCCTTCCAAACATACTACAGATTCACACTGTGACATTCTTTTCACTTCTTTCCAAAATTATACAAGAACAAATACAACATATTTTTCATTTTGAGTACAACTGATAATCAAGTAAATTCTTAAATTCACATGTGCATCCAAAAGTTTGAAACTCAGTTTGCAAATACACTCCACATAATACTGGCTCTAGGGTATACAGAATCTAGACCCAGATACTGCTACTTCAACCAAAACCCACCTATACGCCCTACTAGAATAAATAGTAAGCTTTTTATTTGCTAAACATGTTCTTACAGCATTAACCAAACCTAAACACACACAACTGTGTTAGCAAAGAGAACACTGACAACTGTAGAAAAAAAAGTACATTTTTTTTTAATGTCTAATGACACCTATAATTATATAAACCAATTCAGACTCTACAACTTCAACAGGAATGGCAATTTTAAAGATGGCCAAGGCATTTTAAATTAATCAGGCAAATCTCACACCTCTTGGTGCCACCACAAAACCAAAATTATTGAGCAGGATATATGTCTGACCTGATAAGGCAATTCTTAAATCTTTCCCCTATCTAAAATAGTTATCACAGTATGATGACTACTATCAAAAATCAATCCTTTCTTAAAAAATGCACATCCCACTTCGAAAAAGTAGAGGTAAGTAGAATATCATAACACAGAATATATACAAAAATTAGTTCAGTTTAATAACTGAAAAGTTAAGTTTTTGACATTTGCCAAGCAGTCCCACAACGTGCTGGCCCTATGCCATCATGGCCTAGTGCCAGCCTGATGGAGGGCCAGGCTAAAAATAGCAGCCAAGCAGCAGCTGGAACACATAGGTCCTTGTGACCTCAGCTTTATTTCCCTAAATCGAGGGAGGTTGAAGGGAAGGGGACAGTGGCTGGGAAAGAAAGGAATGGAACACACTCTCTTGGTTGGTATTTCTTACCTCTTCCGATTTCTTGCCTTTTTCCCTACCACTCTCTACTATTCCTCACTCCCCCACTCCATTCCCCCGTGTCCAAGAAAGGAAGGGAAAAAGCATGGGCATTAGAGAAGGAGGGAAAAGAAGAAAGATACTTGAGCTCTGAGGCAGGTTAGGTTCAGAGGCTCCCTTCACTCCTACCCTCAAGTCTCACTTGATTCTGCCATCATCACAAAGCAGCCATTGGCCATTTCAGTCCTCAGCTTTACCATGGTCTAGAGAAAATATAAGACAAAAATTACACAGGTGATAATTGTAGGAGAGAAGCAAAAGAGAACTAGACTATGGTGTCAGGAGTTCAAAATCCTAAGTGCTAAGGAAACTTGAAGAATGCTTTAAAAAAAAAAAACAAAGTCCGGGGCTTCCCTGGTGGCGCAGTGGTTGAGAGTCCGCCTGCCGATGCAGGGGACACGGGTTCGTGCCCCGGTCCGGGAAGATCCCATATGCCGCGGGGCAGCTAGGCCCGTGAGCCATGGCCACTGAGCCTGCGCGTCAGGAGCCTGTGCTCCACAACGGGAGAGGCCACAACAGTGAAAGGCCCGCGTACCGCAAAAAAAAAAAAAAAAAGTCCGGGACTTCCCTGGAGGTCCAGTGGTTGGGACTCAGTGTTTCCACTGCTGAAGGCTCAGGTTCAATCCCACCGCATGGACAAAAAAAAATTAAAAATTAAAAAATTAAATTAAATTAAAAAACAAACTCCTAAAGAAATAAGGTAAACTTATTTTTTAAAAAAGTCCTCTCTCACATACATCTGATTACAAACTTCTGGTATTTGTGTTTTAGCAGTTTATTTTACGACAAATATTTATTAAAATCATGACCATCTTCTTTGTAGAAATGAGTTAATATAAAGCAGTAGCAGGAACAAAGGTTCAACGTAACCAAATACTACAGTGCTACCTTCAACTTCTGCCAGCCTTTACCAAAAGACCAACAGTAACACCAGAAGAGGCTCCAGGCTCTGCCCTTTACAGTGAAATGATAAAATACCTATATTTCATTTATAAAAATACTGATCACTGTCAGCAAATATTTAACAGCTACAACATGGCACATGTAGCATTCTAAATTGTACTAACGTAATTAAGAGACTTTAAATCTTGCTTCTGTGGACTCATTCTATGTACTATCTTCTTACATTATTTTCCATAATACCTTCTAACCTTAGAGATCTGACACCAATTAACAATGAAAAATGCTTTAAGTAAACAGACTGTTAAATAACGTAGGACCAGGCAGTGAGTCACCTGAACTTTAAGCGCATTAATTCACTAAATGAGCTTCCAATTTATCTGATCAGCTTTTTCAGTTGGTAAGAGTTTAGATGTACTGACAGGTTCTACTGCATCCTTCCAATTACCATCCTTCCAATTACCTATCTCTTTCAAAGAAAATTAAATCTTTTTCTCAGCACAAGAAATAGTATAATTTTCAATCATAACATTCAAAAAGTTGTACAAGATAAATGTATATATGCGACATATATATTGCAATTAGATCTAACATGCAAGTTACTCCTCTTTCAAAAGTTAAAAATGTCTGATGAATGATGATCAAAATCACCCCACACAACCATCTTCCAAAGCTGAAGTTCGTTCACAAAAAGGCACTTTTTTTAACTTTTTGTTTTATATTGGAGTATAACCGATTGACAATGTTGTGATAGTTTCAGGTGCACAGCAAAGCGACTCAGCCATACATATACATATATTCATTATCCCCCAGACTCCCCTTCCATCCAGGCTGCTACATAACATTGAGCAGAGTTCCCTGTGCTATACAGTAGGTCCCACAAAAGGTATTTTTAAAGTGCAGTTTTTCAAATCAAATTTTTAAAATACTTGTTAAAAATCATAGCTCTGATCACAATTTAAAATTCTGGCTGTGAAAAATTACCCTAAAAAGTACTAAGAGACTATAAACATGAAGATGAACTTTCTAGAATAGTTAACGATGACACATCACAAGTAATATTATTTAGGGGGTAAGAGTACCAGCCCAGAGAGGCTGTGTCTAGCTCCATAATTTACCACGCTGTGTGACCTTGGGCAAAAGTTACTTGCGCTTTTTCCCTATGCTTCAGTTATCTCATCTGTGAAATGAAAATAATAAAAGTACCTAACTCATAGGGCCGTTAAGAAATATAAAGTACTTGGAGCAGTATCTGGCACATGGTTAAGTGCTCTGAAAGTGTTGACTGGAAATGCTGATACAGCAGTATTAAGAGGCTCACTGTAAATCATGCTCAGTACAATAAAGAAAACCCCGAAATAATACAAGGTCTTTATGAAGAGATGTTAATAAAGCTTTGAGGCCACATCAATTACGTGAAAGAAGTGTACCTAAGGGTTATGTATATAGTACTAGTTACTAGCGATGAGGGTGGGGTGACACTGGCAAACACTGAAAAATGTACAAAAACAGGTCAAACACAGACACTACTGAATAAGTTTTCATATACATACTACGTTCAGAATAGACAAATTTCTTCCTGGGTTTTGACTTCTATCGTCCTGTGTATGTAGTATTTTCAACTTTTAGTAAATTCTGTATTACAAGGAGGTATGCGTACAGTCATGTGTACTCACACCAACTGTAACAGAGTTTCATACAGCTAGCAATCATAACTAACTTTTCCTGAACTTTAATCTCATCAGAGAACGTCTCTACAGTTTCCAAATGTCTACGAATGTTTTATACTAGCATGTACTAAGCATGCCAGAATCACTGCTTAACTGAAGTCATTAGAATCTGGCCTGAAACTAAAATGTTATCTAGAAATATTTTTATAACATTCAATGAAATGTTAGCCAAATAATCTCTCCAACAGCACAGTCAATTTACATTCACTATATGCTTGTTCTGATTTCTGAGATTTTCTGAAGTTTACCAAACATTCCCAGGAAATTAGGAGGCAGCCTGAGTAGTGGAAAAACAGAGATTCCACATTTAACTTTGCAATTTACTATGCCTCTCTGGACAAATTACTCAACATGTCTGGGCCTCAGTTTTCTCATGAGCAAAATGGGAGAAGCTGGAATCTAGCTGTACAAATATTCAGAGCTCTACAGGTAGATAATAACTATCATGCAAAGTATTGTGTAAAAACAGAATCTCATCCGTTCGCATATTTAAGAAGAAACAGAAGAGTGCACCTGTACACAGAGGTCACTGAAATACGCTTGGGGTAGTGATACTCAAATGATACCTAGGTTCATCTGTCTCCTTTTCTCTCACTTGGGAACATCAAATTTGTTACAAATAAATACATAAATAAATATATGTAACATATGCTGACAAAAAACTAATTATCACTAAAGAATTCCACAAATATAAAACACTTAGCATACCCTTTTCCAACAGACTTCACTTACTATCAGCTGAAGGTCAATCTTTAAGTTCAAAATGAAAAGCAGATTTTGCACTGCGTTCTCTCCAGAGCTTGCTTTGGCTATCTTTTCTAGATCAAAGAAATAAAGGAAGCATCCTATTTTTAAAGAATTGAAAACCATGTACAAAGGAAATTCTTAGCAGAACACATGGCGCTGAAAGCAAAAAGTGGAAGGACACTCAGATTTTTCAAACAAATCTAACACACTTTATTTTTGAGACTCTGGCTAGGATTGGGAAACAAGTCTCTTTCCATGGGACAAGACTATGTAACATATTTCTCCAAATTACCACTTGGTACTGATTTCTCAGAAAGAGATGAGTCTTTCCATTCACTATAAGGAGGAAATAGCTCATGTTTTCTAATTTACAGTAATAAATACAGTAATATTTACATACATCAAAAAATTAATAAACCAAGAAAATTAGATTACATTTTTATTGCGAGAAAGCATGATTTTTCAAACTATATAATAGTAATCTGAAAGGTAACTGAAAATGGTTTTGTGGGCTCCATGTAGTTTATTACCATTTAAAAAATTGTTGCCTATAATCTGCTTTGTTTCTAAGATGTTTATACTTACCTATAATCTGCTTTCTCTTGTAGGATATTTGTCCTCTTAAATATAACAGGTGAAGGTCAACAGCAGTTCAAGTTAAATGATGGCCCCTATAAAAATTTCTAACACGGGTGTGTCTTATCATATGTATACATAAGCTTCTTAAAATAAAGGTACCAAATTCATTTTGCATCACTGAAGAAAACCGATTTTCCAACACAAAAATATAAAGCACGTAAGCATTTGGAATTAGTACAGACCCGTTCGTATAATTTTTAAAAGGGACAGCTTTCTTAAACGAAAGTATCAGTCATTCCTTCATTGCCATCCTGTTCACTGAACATATTACTAGCTAAAATCACACATTCTTAAGTAAACTCTTAATATGATTCTGAGTAAAAAAGACATGCTGCCCTGCATCTTTGCAGACCAAACATTCAGAGTTGGAACTGACAGTAACTGATTACCCATTGTGAAAAGAAAAGAAGCCAAGGATAAACAGATAAACATCTTAACAGTTGGCCAGGACATACTTAAGACAACACTGACTTTAATTGTTCAATTAATTGCAATAATTGTTCTTTAGACAACACGTTCCACGGAATCCTGATGTTTTAAGAAGGAAAGGTATCCGAGTCTCTCATCTGCAAAAAGGATGAAACTCAATGCACAGTTAAAATAATGTGGGTGGCCTTTTCCTTCTCAATTCCAGGGTGTACTCAGAATACAAGTGTGTAGGGCAGGAAATTAAAGACTGAAGCAAGAGTAGAAATATTTGCTTAATTCAAATCTGCAATTCCACCTTCCAGTATTGTTGAAATATTTTGGCTACGAAAAGTATTCTGTCTCCCAAACACTTTAGATTTCTTCATTGGACCAATACTAACCGCTGGAGAACCAAGTATCATAAAAAATTTCAAGATTGCTTCACCTAAAATTGAAACTCCCTCAGAACAATGCTGAGCACATCTGAGATGCTCAATACTTTCAAGAATCAATTGTAAGCAAATTAAACATCTCAACTCAGATAGAACCACAATAAAAAAAAACACATGCAACTAGTTTCAATTTTTTTTCCTTTTGTGTAATTTTTCATTAACCAAAAGACAAAACGAGCATAGGGCTCTCATTCAAATTTGTTCTATATCATTACCTTAATCTCAAAATTACATTCAATTAACTATATTATCATCAATAAACAAAACACCTAACTCTCAAAGTGCATTTAGAATCACATCTTTATATAATAATCTCTGGACTGTAAAGAAAATCAAAATACTCACAGGCCAACAAATTAGCCTTAAGTTAGCTGATTAAAATTTTAACCATCTTAAATCTAATAATGATCCCCTTTTACTGCTTTGCTACCCCCTAAATCATAAAATTTTAAGTAACAAATCTGAAAAGACCATGAGAATGTTTAACAAAGTATGAACAGAATTTCTCTCCCAAAAGTAACCAGAAAAAAAACAAAAAAACCTAGCTCCTTCCTTATACAAAAGACTAGTTTCTAGTTTTGTTTAGACATTTCTTGCTTTTAAATGATTGTTTAGTCACAAATAAGGAAATGGTGTTTCAAAAAAAAAAAATTGAGTGTACACCAGTTCTTCAGAAAGGGGACACACACACACACACACACACCCCAAAACAAAAAAAAATGTGTTAATTAAAAACACAAGGATAACGATCCTAAGATTTCTTATTACAAAAGTATATGCTGCTAGTTTTAAGAAAAATCCAACCATAATAACAATGAAAATTAAAATTCCCCCCAAAACCTTGCCCATTCATTTGACTGCCCTCCTCCAAAGATACTCACTATCCACTGGTTGCTTGTGTACATTTTCCACATTCTTATACACCTATATGCAAGTCCATCTTTTTTGTTTTAAACAGAAATTGCAGCATACTACATGAACTGTTGAGTTGTCTTTATTTTTTTCGCTTAAAATTTTCTCTTTTTTTGTATTTTATTTTTTAACATCTTTATTGGAGTATAATTGCTCTACAATGGTGTGTTAGTTTCTGCTTTATAACAACGTGAATCAGCTATACATATACATATATCCCCATATTTCCTCCCTCTTGTGTCTCCCTCCCATCCTCTCTATCCCACCCCTCTAGGTGGACACAAAGCACTGAGCTGATCTCCCTGAGCTATGCGGCTGCTTCCCTCTAGCTATCTATTTTACATTTGGTAGTATACATAAGTCCATGTCACACTCTCACTTTGTCCCAGCTTACCCTTCCCCCTCCCCATGTACTCAAGTCCATTCTCTACATCTGCGTCTTTATTCCTGTCCTGCCCCTAGGTTCTTCAGAACCTTTTTTTTTTTTTTTTTTAGATTCCATATATATGTGTTAGCATACGGTACTTGTTTTTCTCTTTTTGACTTACTTCACTCTGTATGACAGACTCTAGATCCATCCACCTCACTACAAATAACTCAATTTCGTTTCTTTTTATGACTAATATTCCATTGGATACATGTGCCACATCTTCTTTATCCATTCATCTGTCGATGGACACTTAGGTTGCTTCCATGTCCTGGCTATTGTAAATAGAGCTGCAATGAACACTGTGGTACATGACTCTTTCTGAATTATGGTTTTCTCAGGGTATATGCCCAGTAGTGGGATTGCTGGGTCATATGGTAGTTCTATTTTTAGTTTTTGAAGGAACGTCCATACTATACTCCATAGTGGCTGTATCAATTTACATTCCCACCAACAGTGCAAGGGGGTTCCCTTTTCTCCACACCCTCTCCAGCATTTATTATATGTAGATTTTCTGATGATGGCCCTTCTGAACTGTGTGAGGTGATACCTCATTGTAGTTTTGCTTTATATTTCTCTAATGATTAGTGATGTTGAGGATCCTTTCATGTGTTTGTTGGCAATCTGTATATCTTTTTTGGAGAATTGTCTATTTAGGTCTTCCGCCCATTTTTGGATTGGGTTGTTTGTTTTTTTGATATTGAGCTGCATGAGCTGCTTGTAAATTTTGGAGATTAATCCTCTGTCAGTTGCTTCATTTGCAAATATTTTCTCCCATTCTGAGGGTTGTCTTTTTGTCTTGTTTATGGTTTCCTTTGCTGTGCAAAAGCTTTTAAGTTTCATTAGGTCCCATTTGTTTATTTTGGGTTTATTTCCATTTCTCTAGGAGGTGGGTCTAAAAGGATCTTGCTGTGATTTATGTCATAGAATGTTCTGCCTATGTTTTCCTCTAAGAGTCTGATAGTGTCTGGCCTTACATTTAGGTCTTTAATCCATTTTGAGTTTATTTTTCTGTATGGTGTTAGGAACTTCATTCTTTTACATGTAGCTATC
This sequence comes from Pseudorca crassidens, assembly GCF_039906515.1. Taxonomy (NCBI): domain Eukaryota; kingdom Metazoa; phylum Chordata; class Mammalia; order Artiodactyla; family Delphinidae; genus Pseudorca; species Pseudorca crassidens. The sequence goes on along the minus strand of NC_090298.1, from coordinate 48,415,710 downwards.
CAGTTTTCCAAGCGCCACTTACTGAATAGGCTGTCTTTTCTCCATTGTACATTCTTGCCTCCTTTTTAAAAAATAAAGTGACCATATGTGCGTGGGTTTATCTCTGGGCTTTCTATCCTGTTCCATTGATCTATCTTTCTGTTTTTGTGCCAGTACCACACTGTCTTGATTACTGTAGCTTTGTAGTATAGAATTGACTTGTTTTTACATGAAATATGCTGGTCACCTGTTCTTGTCAGTATATAAAAATATACTTTGTTTTTTCATGGTTGCATAGTATTCCATTGAGTACTACTTAGCCACTTCCCTTCTGATAGAAATTTAGCTTGATTCCAGATTTTCAGTATTGCAAACCATACTGCAATAAGCATCACTCACCGTAATGAACATCACTGTGCACTAATATCAATATATCTATGGAATAAATTCCTAGAAATGACACAAAAAGATTGTGCCAAACATCAGGGGAGGCAGCATCCCACTCTCCCACCTCCTCAATCAATTCTGGGTAATGTCTACCTGTGTGCCAATGTGGTGGATGAAAATGGCATGTCATTTTTGTGTCTCTCTTAGTGAAGATAAATACATTTATTAATAATTTGCATTTCTTTCTGAAATGTGTTGTCCATTTTTCTACCAGGTTATTCATGTCTTTTTTTTCCCCGATTTTTAGGAATTACCTGCCAGCCTTTGGTCAAACATGTGGCAAATATTTGCCCCAGTTAGTTGCTTAACTTGGTTCATCATGTTTTCAATCCTACAGAAACTTTTAGATTTTTTTAAATCAGGTAACTTATATCTGTCTCTTCCTTAACAATTCAAGTTTCAGGTCCCATTAGGGATTTGCCTGCTCTCTCCCAGGCAAAATTTTTGGGAAAATTTATGTGACTTCTAAATCATTACTGGAATGTTGTCAATAATATTTACATACAAGCACCTTACCTTCAGCAATAGCTCCCACCCCATATATCATTAGTTAACAACAATAAGCCAACAACACTTCCTCCAAAACTTCCCATAATCAACTGATGAACAGCTCTGTACCAATTAAATATTGCTTACAGCTGCTACATCAAAGGTTTAATTTCTTTTCCTTTAAATTTCTTTTTCTTAAAATCTAGGAGTTGGAAAATAATAATTAAGCAAGTATGTTTAATTTCCGGGAAATCCCAATTCTCTGTCCCTCAATCCTTAAATAATCTTCAACATTGTAAGTGTAAAATAACCTTAAATAATCTTCAACATTGTAAGTGTAAAATAAAGTCCAACAACTAGATTGTCTGTATTGTATCTATAATTTAGTCATCTCTACAAAAGTCAAAGAATACTTCCTGTACAAACAAACTTGTAATTTTGCAATAGCAGAAAATTGCTTATGATGCTATCAACAGAGTATTCTGTTCTTTTCCATTTCAGGTTATGAAGCGAAAGGGTTCTACCTCAAATCACAAAATTATAAAATAAGCTTCATGTTAGTTCCAATTCAAACCACCACTTAGAGCTAAGTTAGATGGTTAATCTAGCCACTCTCTCTGTTCTTCTTTAAGAAAAAAAATCTTGGTCATAAGTTTTCTATCTCAGTGCCAGCTGCCAGGCATTTAACAGCCTTCCATCTCTAAGCTGACTGGCACAACAAGTAATACAACTTGGAAGTTAAGGAAATTGGCAGAACTCAGAAGGGAAAAAAGAATATTTTCCACAATTTGTACAGCACTTGTTTAGCACGTATGTTAAGTGTTTCCAAAGGGGTGGTCAACTCTTCAAACTATATAAGAAGCATCTACTTCACATCAACCACTGCCAGCTCCATTCAGTGGCCTCCTTCTCCTCCCGGGACTATTCAGAAAGTTACTATTTTCTTTACAACTCACTCCGGCCTCTTCACCAATGAAAGCAGGCAAAGCCCACGCTGTGTGTCTGTCTCCTAGAGAAGATTGCATCTTTTATTTATCGTCCCTTGGCTTTATTTTCACAGTGAATTCCTGGCTTAAATGCAATCAGCCAAGAAACCCTCCCTATGTGCTCTCCTGTCATTCCTCATTGCTTGCAAGCAGAGTCAAGCACAGAAGGGGGAAAAAAAAAACTCAGCATTGCCAGCCAAGCCATAAAAACTCACAAACTAGTTATACTGAGAAACCATGGATGTGCTTCAATCTATTTCAACCAGGCAGGAAACAAGGGGGGGGGGCATAATAACTTGAAAGGCTGTTAATTAGATTTTTTTTAAAGAATGGATGGCCTCAGAAGTTAAACCCCCCTCTAGACATAAGGAAAGGGGTATCTAACCTAGAAAAGGCAACACTGGGGGCTGCCTTTACAAATAAATGACCATGCAGAAAATCACGTTTGCAGATTGCATCAGAATTCAAAGTAACCAGATAGGATTAAAACAAATCTTTAAGTCTCTCTTGGGTCCCCACCCAGCCCCCCACCCGACTCCCAAAGAGAAGGATAAAAGGAACTGACTACGGAAAGAGAAGATTAAATAAAAAATCAGAGGCAGTGATGCTTCCAAACCTCTCCCCATTCATTAGGAACCGTGCTCACCACCACAGTTTAAATAGACAGCAATATGAGAAGGGGGGGTTAGAAAATACGTCGTTTTGCAATCAGGAGAAAAATACGGGGAAAGGGGAGTTTCACTATAGCATTGTTCTTTTCCGTGCAGCTCAAAACATCCCCAGCGCTACAGCTGAAAAAAATATCTGACCAGAAAAACACACTGGAGGGCGGGGGGAGGGGGAGGACAGGGAAAGCTTTTAGAATTCGGTATTTGAGAAAACTCTCATGGTCTGTCAGAAAAAGAAGGGCTGTGCAGCTTTAAACCACAAGTCCTACTCTCGCCTTTGTCAAATATCTTCTACTTTACGAGCCCCGAAAAGAAATAAAGAGACTCTTTTGTTTGGTTTCCCCTTTTCGGAGGGTGACAGAAAACTGAAAGGGGCACAAATAAACCTGAAAATGAGAACAAAGTGCGGGGTCGTGCCCGGCTGCCAGGCGGTCGCGCAGGGAGGGACGCGGGAGCGGCCGCGGAGCCCCTCCGCCTCACGCTCCTGCAGCCGCCGGCCGAGAGCGCCAAGCCCGTCACCGCTCCCCACGGATCGCACAGAGCACGACCCCCGGTCCCCCGGGCGCAAACCGAACTCCGGCGGCAGGAGCCCCGGGCAGCCGCTGCCCCCCGGAACGGGGAAGAACCAGCCGCTCCCGGCCCGGCTCGCGCCCTTTAATTAGGGAGCGTCCTCGCGGGGAGAGATCCCTCAGGAGATGGGTCCAGCCCGCCGCGCGGCCCCGAGACGGAGAGGCGCGGAGAAAAGGACATTTAAATCCCGGGGCGGCCGGTGGAGCTCGCCCGGGCCAGTCCAGACGCCGCAGCGACCCCCGGAGCTCCGCGGCCGCCAGCCCGTCGAAGCCAGGAGAAAAGAGGCAGCCGAGTGGCATTAAAATGTATTTCCCTCCCTCAAATGGAAGGGGCGGGGGGTGAGAAGGGGGGAGAAGAGGAGAAAGAAAGACGAGCGAGCGACAGACAAGGGGAGAGAGGAGGGAGAGCGCAGAGCGCGGCCCGGCCGCCGTTTCGGCCCCGGCCGGCATTGTCTGTGCGGCCCGCGCTCCCTCCCCCGCCCCGCACGGCCCCGCCACAGACACCCTCCGCCGGAGCCCGGCCGTCAGCCCGTGCCTTTGTCCACATTCACCCCCCAAAACAGGCGAGCAGCCCTCCAGGACGTGCTCCCCGGAAGAAGGGCGGGGAACCGAGCGGGCCGAGGGCACCCGACACCCACCCCGCGGACCCCGCGGAGGGGCGCGTCCTGCTGATTCATTTCCCCCTCGCGCTGGCCCGTCCGGGGAGACAGGGGGCGGGGAGGGCGGGGAGGAAATGGGCGCTCCGCTCTGGAGGACTATCCGGGACCGTGAGGGCACCGGGCGGGGTGCGGGCGCGCGCTGGGCTGAGGGGCTGCCGGGAGGGGAGGGGAGAGGAGGGGGCGGGCGCCCCCCCGAGGGACTGACGAACGGACAGACGGCCCCGCGACTGCCCCGTGACTCACCGACTTGCAGGACGTTGTCGACGCAGCCGCTCTCCAGCAGCGCGATGCCCCGGCGGAAGGGCAGCCGTGTCTCGTCTCCGCCGTCCGCCGACCCGGCGGCCCCCGCCGACGGGGCCCCGGCCCCAGCGGCGGCGGCGGCGGCGGCGGCAGCGGCGGCGGCGGCCGAGGTGGCGGCCGGCGAGGACGAGGAGCCGCCGCCGCCTGCGCCGCCCGCGCCGCCGCCCGCGCCGCCGGGGCCGCCGCTGTCTTCTCCGGGGCCGCCCGCGGCGCCGCCGCCGGTGTTGAAGGACGAGTACATGCAGATCTCCCGCTCGCTGCGGGGGAAGGACCAGTAGACGATGCGGCGCTGCACCGGCTCCGGGATGCGCTCAAAGCGCTCCTCCACGCGCTGGAACGGCCACTTCTCAGCCACCTTGCGCGCCGCGATGTCCAGCAGCGACTCGGGGCTCTGGGTCTTGCCCGGCGGCAGCAGCCCCAGCGCTGCGCCGCCGCCGCACGCCGCCGCCGCCGCCGCGCCGCCCGCCCGCGGGCCCGGCCGACAGGCAGAGCTGTAGCCGCCACCCGCTCCTCCGCCGCCGCTGCTGGCCCCGCCGCCGCCGCCACCGCCTCCGCCGCCCGGCCGGCAGCAGAGCCGTTTCGCGGGAGGAGGCTGCTGTCCGCGCTCCGCCATGACCGCGCCGCTTCTAACCCGACAGCGGAAGTGCCAGGACCCTATAAACGGCACAAGGAAGCGCGACACGCACACGCCGCCGCGACGCCACGCTGCCATCTAGGGCCCGCCGCTCCTTGTACGGGCACAAGAGGTGAGGCCTTCACCGTGACGTCGAGGCTGAGGCGGGGCCCCGATAGGGGAACCTAGGGCCAAGGGCGGGGCCTATGCAAATCGCTGGGCTGAAACATAAATAGAGCGCTCAGCGGACACGGGGGTAGCGGGGGCGCTGGGGTTGGGTTCCCGAAGGGTTGTGAGAATGTCAGACTGCTGTGACGCGGGGGGCGGGGCTCAGGCGGGGTTCCCGGGGGAGGGGGCGGGCCGCCTGGCCTGGCCTAAGGTGGGTGGGTCTCTGCGCCCCCTGCCTACTCAACTTCCCCCTCCAATTCCCTGCCTCCCTTTGATGTCCAGCAAGTGAGGACGCGCCTCGTGGGTCGCAGCGGGGAGGGAAGGGGAGATGGGAGGTGAGCACAGGGGAGGGGTCCGGGCTAAACGGGGGGCGGGGCCCGCGGGTCGATGCCCCACCCCCCCGTCACAGCCTGACCGCCGGGGGAAAAGCCTCTGGGCGGAGGAGGTGCTTTCAAAACAAAGAAATGCGGCGGGGAACCTGGGGGACTGGGGTGGTGAGGAAGGCGGAGGAGGTGCGGCTGAGGCCGTCCGGCCGCCCGCTTCCCCTCCAGTCAGCCCGGAGGAGCTCCCCCCACCCCCAGCCCGAGCTGCGGTGCCGGAGAAGAGGGAGGAGGCTGCGTTAGGCGGCTGTTTTCCAGTTCACTTTTGCAGACCAAGGCGGAGAAGAAGAGCACCAGCTCCGCTGCCCCTCTTGGCTGCGGCGCATTCAGCCCCGAGCCCCGCGTGCGCTCTGTCTCGGATACCGAGCCGGCCAAAGTGTCCGGAAACGCGCAGAGCGCTCGGAACCTGTCCCGCAGCTGTGCGACGCGCGTCTCGAGCTGGCCGCTGCCGCCCCGCCCTCGCGCTCCTTCAGCCCCGCGGGCTGAGAAGCCGGCCCGCCCGCCGGCGCGGAGCTGGGGAACTTGAACTGGCCCCAGCGGCCGCTCTGCCGAGATCCCGCTCCAGGCCCGGGGGTGCTCCGCCTCGGGGTAGAGGGCACACCCGGGAAGTGGATTTAGCAAACACACCTTTGTGAGTACACACGCCACGGGCGCGCGCGCACACACCCTACGGGCGCGCGCGCACAGCCCAGCCGTCTGACGGCGCGCCCGGGCCGCTCGGCGGCGGACGGTGGCTGCGAGCGCGCTCGGTGCGCACTTAGATTTGCAGCTCGCGTCCGCCCTGGGCGCCGGGCTGCGGGGAGCCCTGGCGCTCAGGAGAAATGCCGCGCTCTCTGCCGCCCTGGCGGCGCCCGAACGGCCCATCCTCCCGGGACAAGGCAGCGTGGGGGGCAGGCGAGCGGAGAGACCAGCTTGCTGGGGCTAGGGCGCCGGTGAAGGCGAAGTAGCTAGTCCCGGCTGAACCCGGAACGCCGCGGACATTGTTCTTCGCACTCTCCAGAGCTCGGTTGAATCTGGGTCCAAAACACAGACTTAATTACCACATTAGAGGCATCTTTACTCTTTGCCCTGCCTTCTGTTTTTCCTGTAAACCCTGTCACTGATAACTGTCGCTATTGTAAAAGATAAACCGTATCTCCTTTGACACTTTCGCATCTTTTAAGGTTATTGGCTGATACCCACCTGCCCGCCTCGTTGCCTGGATTTAAAGGGATAAGAGCACTCCCGAGTTTTAAAGAAAATCGCCCACTCAGGGCCGCGGCCCCGAAGACCTCGACCTCCAGGTCTTGGCTCTTCCCCTCTTCAGGCCTCACCGAGCCCCAGGCTGCAGGTCCCCAGGGGACCTGATGCTGGCAGACTTTCCATAGCTGCCTTACTAGTTAGGAAAATGTTGGTGACATTATGTTTTTGTATATCCATCTGGTATTTTTCTGGGCACCTCCTCAATGCTTAGGAAAAGGCCTGGGCAGAAAACTGGAAGACTATCTTTATGGGCAAAAGCGAGAGGGAAGATTTTTCCTCCAGTTCTATTTCGGGGTTTCTTAAAAAAATAAAAGTTTTTAAATTTTCAAAAAATATAGGTGATAGGAGAAGAAAGTAAGTCAAAAAGTAAAATTTGGGTTCCATTCTGTCTTCAAACACAGTCATGATAGGACTTAGGTTTGTGTAATGTAGCTTACAAAGAATTTTCATACAGGTACAGACAGAATCGCTGAACTGGAAAGTTAAAGATGACAAAACTCATACCCCCAGACAGGGTAAGTGACTCATTCAGGGTCCTACGTGGTGTTAGTGGAAGAAGTTAATTCATACTGAACAGGAAAGTAGACACCTTTGGAGGTGCCTAATGTTCAGAGATCTTGATTTTGTATTGAACCAAAGAGACTGCATTTAAGGCATCATCCTACATCGGAGGGATTTCATTAAACTCTCTGTTCAAAGATGAATCTAGAGCCTCCACCTCAGCCTAACCCCATTTTCCCTCTCTGCAGTCTCTTACATTGAGACCACATCCTCCCTCTTGAACTGTCCTCCTCTCTGGTTTCCCTGACACTCTCCTGTCCCTTCAGTGTCTCCAACTCATCTTTCTTTGCCTTACTGTGGGGTTTCTCTTCCTCCCAACTGTTTAAGGTACACCCTGCCCTATAGACTATGAGGGTCCTCTTCTCCATTTTTAGTGGCCCACCCCTTGGAGAGTTTCCACTGTTCCCAACTCCCAACCATGGTCTCTGCTTCAGCTCACTCATTTCTTCCTGGTGGCCAGCTCCCTTTTCCATTGCCACCTCAAACCCAAAGTACCACATTTCCCTGGAAACCAGACTCTTTTGTTATTACTGTTGCCACCTGTTCATAGGCCCCCAAGATTTTTTCCTCTTTGCCTTTGCCTGCAACTCCCATATAGGTTTACTTGCTGCATTATCTATCCCAGCCCCTCTCGCTCAGTCAATTATTCCTCCTCTTCACTCTGCACAGCCTCCTCACTGGTGTGTCTGTATAACCTTTCCTCCTGCAAATCCTCCTCCACCCAGCTGCTGTGCTTCCTAAAGTATAATTCTGATGGTGTCACCCTCCTGCTCAAGTCCCTTTAAATGACTCCCTGCCACCTACTAGGAAAAGTCCAAATTCAGATATGATCTTGACCAAACACAACTTTCCAGCCTAATCTTCCACTAAAATGTAGCAGACCTTCCAGTTCCCCAACAGGAATTTTGTTAGGTCCCATCAGGACCTCTCCCAGCTCCCCAGATGTCATCCCAACTTTCCCACTCTGCACATTTGCTCCAGATGTTCCTGTGGCCTGTAAGAGAGACACTGTCTCTTCACTTGTAACTTGTCAAATTCCTACCCTTCCTTCCAGGACTGACTCCAATGCCGCTTCCTCTGGGAAAAGCCACCTGGATATGTGATCTCTCTCTCCTGGAGCCACTGTAACGCTTTGGATCTTTCTAGTTACATTTATACCATTCTGCCGAGTGTCACAGCTATGTTTACACCTGCTCAAGCCATTCATCTTGTCTCTCTTCCCTGGTTAGAAATTCTCTGAGGGCTGAGATTATGCCTCAGCCATCTCTGTAGTCCCAGGTGCCCAGCACTGCACTGCAAGTCTTCTGTCTCCCCAGAGGTCAGCTACCCTCATGAGTCAAGGAAGAAGTGACAGCATGTCATCTTTGGCTGGTACTGTGCCACTCTCATTTTTGAGGTATTTACAGTGGTTTTTTTTTCTGGTGTTCATAGAAATCGTTACTAAATTACTTATAATTGCCCTTTTCAAACAAGCCTCTACTGTAGGGACCACATAAGGGCTAGAAGCCTCTGGTTATGCTTCAATGTTTACCATTAGGCAATGGTAGGAAATGAAAGTACAAAAAGTTTACAGCTTCCCAAATGCAGTGACTCATCATATCAAATCACACCACACCACATCGGCCAGTGTGGTCAGGAGCTAGGCTCTTAGGCAGACTTCATAAACAGGACTCCCAGTAGCTAAACTCATAGCCACAAGGAAGAGAGACACCCTCTCTCCCAGCACTTTACCAATCACCTGGCCTGTTGCAGTTGGATGCATCAATAGATGGATAGCTAAGGAATTTATTTGAAAGGAGCAGTGGAGTCCTGTCGAGACATCTGTCATGGCATCTCTACCTGTCTTTAAGAATGAAAATTTGAATTAAATTCAATAGAGATGTATCAAATTCCTGGAGCAGTGGTTTTCAAAGAGAGATCCTTAGAGTGCTCCAGAGCACTGCACACAGTTTTGGAGCTGGGAACCAGAAACTGACACTCACTTACTCCCCATGTGAGTCTTCTTTACAGTCAAGTTTGAAAACTACCCTTTGGTGGCAAGAACTTCACACAGCCCTAGCACTTAGGAGGAGGCCTGCAGAAGAAAAAAATGGCTTTGCCTGATCATTATTGCCAGTCATCTCAGCTAATTAAAAGAATAATTTTCCATTAATAGGAAGATTCCAACATGTGAGAATTAGATTAGATCTAAGGAACTTTAAGTCATTTGAAGATGGACACAAAGTTATTCCCACTTCCATGCTTTTATATTGGGGTATACTTTTTATATTATAACCAAAGCCAATTATGTTCCCTGGGATATAATTAAATTATTTAGAGAGAAAAAAAAGCCTAAAATGGCATAGTTAGCCTATGAATCAGGCTTATTCTCCCCTTCAGTGGAATGACAGAGAATTCTATGTGCCAAAAAAAGAGTAAAGAATGAGATAATAGAGATATTAGAGATGACACTTATCAGGACAAAATGTCCAATAACGGGAAAGTGCCAAAAGAATCTCCCTGGTCAGTCATTTCCACCAAATAGATCCTTGGGCAAAATAAGAAGTGGGCATTAAAACCACTGCTCTATCTTTGAAGAGGAGAAAAATTTGATCCATTTCAACTTTGTTAAAATCCAGAAAATGAAACTACTGATATTTCACTATTATCATTGTTTAGAGAGTGGGTGCAGATGCAGTGCTAGGTCTTTTATAAACAGTAACTCATTTGGTCCCCAGTCCCCCTTAGCACCCCTCCCCGCCCTGCCCTGGCACAAGAAATGAATGAAGGAACTGAGGCTCAAAGAAATTCATCAAAGGTTATTCACCTCTGTTCTGGCCTAGCAGGTATTCAAGTTCAGGCTGTCTGATGATAAAGCCTGAACTTTTCCCATTATCCAGTATTTCCCAAACTTGCCCAGATTATAAGAATAGCCCTGTGTACTTGTTTAAAATTTAGATTTCCTTTACCTCTCCCCTGGAGAGGGCTGGGGTGGGATCTGGAATCTGTGTTTTTGTTGTTGTTGTTGTTTTAATATATGCCCTGGATAATTCTTTAGAAAAGACAAGTTGGGAAACATCATAATGCATAATTCAGCGGCCACATTATCACTTACCCACAGGTTTTCTAGAATTTTCTATAAGAAAGTGTATTCAACAACTGATCAACCAACCAATCTTTTCCATCCTATGTCTAAGAGCAGTGTATTCTGTTAAGACAAAAGTCTTTAAAGTTACAATCTGGGTTTTTGAAAAATAAATCATTACATCTCAACATATACAAAAAAATCAGGTTGGCAATTTTCTTATAAATTAATTTGCTTCAAATTTTGTAATTTGGACAATAATTCCCCCCTCTAGAGGTAAAAAGTGTTTGCTTTTGTTAAATATTAGATAATCTACTCTTGTTAATTTTTAGCAAAAATATTTTAGTGTAAATATAGTCTATTCGTTCCAATCCAAAGTGCAGTGGAGGAGATCGCATCAAATGAAACCATCTCAGAACCGGAATGTTTAACAAACCTCCAACATGACTTAGAACCTAGTGATAGCCAAAAGAAATAGGAAATGCCACATTTATTTATAGCTTTTAGTCCTTCCCCTTTAAAAAAAACTAACTTTTTTTAAAGTTTTTATTGGAGTACAGTTGATTTACAATTTTGTGTTAGTTTCAGGTGCACAGCAAAGTGAATCAGCTATACATATACATATAGATATATCTACTCTCTTTTTTTTTTTTTAGATTCTTTTCCCATATAGGCCATTACAGAGTATCCAGTAGAGTTCCCTGTGCTCTACAGCAGGTTCTTATTAGTTACCTATTTTATATGTAGTAGTATGTATATGTCAATCCCAATCTCTCAGTTTATCCCTCCCCCCACCTCTGGTAACCATAAATTTGTTTTCTACATCCATGACTCTACTTCTGTTTTGTAAATAAGTTCATTTGTACCCTTTTTAGATTCCGCATATAAGCAATATCATATGCTATTTGTCTTTCTCTATCTGACTTACTTCACTCAGTATGACAATCTCTAGGTCCATCCATGTTGCTGCAAATGGAATGATTTTGTCCTTTTTTATGGCTGAGTAATATTCCATTGTATATATGTACCACATCTTCTTTATCCATTCCTCTGTTCATGGATATTTAGGTTGCTTCCATGTCCTGGCTACTGTAAAATAGTGCTGCAGTGAACATTGGGGTGCTTGTATCTTTTTGAATTATGGTTTTCTCCAGGTATATGCCCAGGAGTGGGACTGCTGGGTCATATGGTAGTTCTATTTTTAGTTTTTTAAGTAACCTCCATACTGTTCTCCATAGTGGCTGCACCAGTTTATATTCCCACCAACAGTGTAGGAGGGTTCCCTTTTCTCCCCACCCTCTCCAGCATTTATTGTTTGTAGATTTTTTGATGATGGCCATTCTGACCAGTGTGAAGTGATACCTCATTGTAGTTTTGATTTTCGTTTCTCTAATAATTAGTGATGTTGAGCATCTTTGCATGTGCTTTTTGGCCATCTGTATGTCTTCTTTGGAGAAATGTCTATTTAGAGCTTCTGCCCATTTTTTGATTGGGTTATTTGTAACTGTAACTTTTTAGTAAGTATTTGTTAAGCTTGTCACAAGATAGATAGACACAAGAATACTATTTAATTGAATAATGTAAAAAATATTTACTTCCACATTTATTTACCTATGTCAACTGGAAAAATAACTCCCAGTTTTAAACATTGAAAAAGTAGCACTATAGAAAAATCTTAACTTAGAAAATTAATGATTTCCTCAAAACTGCATCAATCTACCAGTTCACTCTCTGCACATATCTCTGGTAGGTGAGATGGTAGGAGAAAAACATATTGAAGACATTAAATGCTATGGTATGAACATATTCTCTAGGGAGTCAAAACGTGCTCTGACATGTATGAAGGATGTATTTGCAGAAAATAATGTCATCCCCCAAATCATTTCATAAACATACAGCATGAGCATTTTCCAAACTGATCAAACAGTATTTTATTCATTCTCATTCCCATCTGGAGGAAGTAAAGACATACAGTTCAGACAACCAAGTAACTTTTGGGGGCACCTTATGCCTAGAAAAAGATTATTTGCTTTTAAGAGACAAGCATGAAAATTAAAGTTAAAAATGTGAAAGCCAAACTTTATAATGTATTTATTAAGGACATTTTTATCACCTACAATATTCTAAATATTCAAGAACTCATTCCTTGTCAAGAATAGCATCATGACAATTCAGATACGAAAAGTGTCACTTCCAATGACTTCGTTCAAACCCAGAATTAAATATCTTGTGAAATGAAGCAGTCTCAGCAAAAGCTCGTATGTCAGATATTTTTTCAACCTGAAATCTGTATTAACTAACACGTCCACAGAACTACACTACAATAAAACCATGGTTATAAGAACCTTTATAAGAACCATCTTGAATAGACATTTTCCCCAAAAAACTGAAGATTTATTTCTTAAGTACCAAAACTTTAAAAAAAATCTTAACCCTGTAGGCTAGAAATCTAATGTGATGCACTTCCTTGGCTTCTTAAGCATAGCGTCTCACTATAAACACAATGATGACCTCAAGAGCTACTAAGGCATGCAAGACAGTTTGTCCACAACTAACAACTCTAGACTTCTTTCATTCTTTCTTTCCTTTCTTCCTTCCTTCCTTTCACTTTTTATTTAGTGTTTAGTTTTTATGTCTTTTTTCCCTCAGTTTTTTTGGTCTTCTCCTCTACAGTTGTGCTGTCCCGTTACTTTTAATTATTGTCATATAACCCCATTCCTCCTCCCTTTCTGAATTGTTGCTTCCCATTTGCTGTGGTTTTGGAACCCAGAAAACCCACTTGTTAGAATTGTGTGTAAAATAAAAATCAACTAAGTTCTTAATGAGGACATCCCCTATGGTTAAAATATGCACAGTCTATGTCACATTTACTTCAGCTTCTTGCAGACTTCCTGGATTCCAGGTAGGTTGCAGATAAAGGGAAGGTTATTAGATGGTCAAACTCTGGCTTCTGAGGGGTTAATACATGATGATAATTGAAATTCACGATGATGGCTCTGAGGTGCCTGTTGAATGATCGTACATAAAATAATATACCTTGAGTATGATTTAGGTTTAAAGTCTTTATAAAATTATAATCCTTTGAAGCTTGGTGGTTCACATCTGGAATTTATGACAATATCCTAACAGATTTCAGATAACCCAGAAGTTGCCATTCCCACATCACATACAAGAAGGGCCTGTCATGCCTTCCTGTTACAGCTTGAGTTCACCCTGGAATGAGGAGGGATAGAGAACAAAATCCTCAACAAGCCCGCCTGGCAAGACTCAAGGCTATGCATTAGGAATGACCTGGTTGGTGCTCACCTTTCCAGCTGGCCTTGTCCCAGGTTCATTCCCCTCACTCTCTGGGGTTCTGCCAACACAGACTGCTCCTGCCTGCTTTCGGTTCCTTGAACACTTGAGGCTCACTTCCCCCAGAGCGCCTTTGCCCCAGAGTTCCCACTGCCTGGAATGCTCTCTCTCCCCAGGCCCAGCAATCACTGCCTAGTTTCCTCCTACTCAGCTTAATCATACTTCCTTAGGAAGGCCTGGCCGCTCTGACAGGTCAGCTCTGCTTGTTACACACTCTTGTAGTTCATGTACTTCCCCTAGAAGCCCTTCTAGAATTGTAATTTTTCATTTAGTTGTGTGTAGGACAGATTACCTAGAAAATAGTAGGTGCTCAATAAGTATTTGTTCATTCCATGGAAGGGAGGGAGCAAGGGCACTTCAGCCAGACTGGCTTTCTCATTGTGGTTAACATCATGACCTGCCCGCAGCTTCCAACATTTTACCTTCACTTGATTTCTGCCAAGGCCCATGGGTCTCTCCTTCCCTTTCAAGAAAAGAGTAAAATCTATTCAATGAACATGCAGCAGCATGCCATGAAGCTATTGCTACTACATTCTAGACATTGTGGCCTTATTCCAAGCAAAGAAATAAGAAGAAAATCTTTCCAAACAAATTTCAAAACGTTTGCCACACTGTGATACATGCTCCCTTTAACATTTGTCTTCTGTTAATTGTATTTTTCTGGTTTTTGTCTCAAGTTTTGGCAATTTCAAGTGTTCTGGTTACCATGGAAAGAGGAAACAATGATCTCTTAGAGGTTAAGGGGGAAAAATATTCGCTCCAAACTGTTACATTAAAGATTCATTATGCCCTCTCCCGGGGCTCTTGGGTTTATCCTTAAGACAAGTTCAAATTGCTGAACATGAACTATTAGCTCTAAGTGAGAACCTTTACCTTCTTTCCTCTAAGCATCTTCATAACACTTCAGACATCTTATAAGTTCTTCCTGACACATGGGAAACTTAGGTTACGAAGAACTGTACGATACACATTGTCAATTTTATTTTTTCTTTCGTTATTTCAGAGGAAGATAAAAATTTCTTAACTTTCAGAGCAAGAAATAAACATTAGATGTTGCCTCTTTTTTGTTGTTGTTCTGTATGTAGTCTTAATAGCTGTAGTCTGAATAGTTATAGTCTTAATAAGTCTTTCACAGAAAACTTGACCAGTAATAACTGAATATTTTGAAAAATCTGGAAAAGGAAGAAGATAGTTTACTTATCTGCTGAAGAGGCAAATATCCCTACAATTTTACATCCTGTAAGAATGGTTTAATTGCTTTTAGACTTTGAACTTAGAACCTATGTGTGTATATATGGCTGTATAAGACTTGGTTTTGAACACATTATATAATATCCTGTGTTGTAATTTTCCACATCTCATGTCACCAGAAAGTTTCCAGGTTCCCTGAAGGACAGGTATGGGTGATTCTAACACTACCTCCTGCCTCATTTCTGTGTGGAAGCTGGCCTGCTGCCTCTCCCTCTCCATCTAAGGTGTCATCCTCCTGTAAAGCATCCATCTGATGGACTGCTTCCCACTGCACTTCCCCATCCCACCCCGACTACTTTTTCTTGCCTTAATTCTGGCTTTAGGAATATCCAGAGGAGGCTTCTATCTTAAAGTGTGTTTGACAGCTCATGCGGCTCAATATTTAAAAAAAAACAGCGCAATCAAAAAATGGGCAGAAGACCTAAACAGACATTTCTCCAAAGAAGACATACAGATGGCCAAGAGGCACATGAAAAGCTGCTCAACATCACTAATTATTAGAGAAATGCAAATCAAAATTACAATGAGGTATCACCTCACACCAGTTAGAATGGGCATCATCAGAAAATCTACAAACAACAAATGCTGGAGAGGGTGTGGAGAAAAGGGAACCCTCTTGCACTGTTGGTGGGAATGTAAATTAACACAGCCACTATGGAGAGCAGTATGGAGGCCCCTTAAAAAACTAAAAATAGAATTACCATATGACCCAGCAATCCCACTACTGGGCATATACCCAGAGAAAACCATAATTCAAAAAGACACATACACCCCAATGTTCATTGCAGCACTATTTACAAAAGCCAGGTCATGGAAGCAACCTAAATGCCCATCGACAGACAAATGGATAAAGAAGATGTGGTACATATATACAATGGAATATTACTCAGCCATAAAAAGGAACAAAATTGGGTCATTTGTAGAGACATGGATGGATCTAGAGACTGTCATACAGAGTGAAGTAAGTCAGAAAGAGAAAAACAAATACCTTATATTAACGCATGTATGTGGAACCTAGAAAAATGGTAGATGAACCGGTTTGCGGGGCAGAAATAGAGACACAGACGTAGAGAACAAACATATGGACACCAAGGGGGAAAAGCGGTGGCGGGGGCTGGTGATGGTGGGATGAACTGGGAGATTGGGATTGACATATATACACTAATATATAACTATAAATAGATAACTAATAAGAACCTGCTATATAAAAAATAAAATTTAAAAAAAAGTGTGTTTGAGCAAGGCCAAGTTTCTAAAGTTATTCCTCTCAATTTACAATTCAACCATTAGAGATTTAGTTCTTTTGGACCTTCATGAGCCCCCTTTGAAAAATATCGATATCCCCCCAAGGGCTAAGACTTGAAGCCATTATCAATGTTTAATCCCAAGGGATTAGTTAAAGTGACCGAGTGCCAATCCCTCTGCCACCTCTCATGGAAAATTAAGTTGAGGACAGGCCCTATAGGGTGGTGCTAATAAGAAGGGGGTTGCTGAATGAACTTCACTAATTTCACAATGTTACCTTGGGTTTCACACTCTTCAACGCATGGCTCTCCTTGAAGTTTCCTTTTTCTTTATTTTTTTTTTCCCACCTTGTTCCACCTTTGTTCCTCATGCCTAGGTTTATCCGTGTGTGCCAATGTCTGCATATATCCCCAGGTCTGTCTTTGTCGTTACACCGACTTGTCTATCAGGGTAACCATAAAAAAATTAATTCAGATTCCTTGTTGGATGATTTAGGTATTTTCAGCTTCATTAACAGCTAATCACCACACAGCGGATTACTCAACCACAGTTTGAAATACGCCTTCAGGGTGGCTAGACTAACAGGAATGATGGTGTAAGGGGACTTCAGGAGGGCATCATACACACACAGCTATTATGTCTTTGTGGGAACGTGCATTTGCCTGTGAATTGTCTATGCATGTTCTTGGCAGGTCCCCTTTCTTATCCTGTTCCCAGCCCCCAGCCCACCCCACCCAGCCTCTGCCCAGGTCTGCCTACAGGTCCCTCAGTCTCAGAGCCTTCCAGAGAGAAGTGAGAGCTCATTCAGGTCCAGCAGTGTCCTGAGGAGTGTCCCAGTGTGCCCGCAGCTGAGGCAGACAGGCCAACTGTACCCCAGCAGGGTTCAGAGTCAGGCTTGGAGGTAAAAATACATAGCCAGGAAGCTTGGAAAGGTGCCACTGGGGACACAGCCAGGTATTTTGCTCCTCTGGCCCTGCCCTGAGGGCCAAATTAGCATCAGAGCCGGAAGTGTGACCCTGGAGCCAAAGTTTTATATGGGCTCTTTCTCCAACCACTGAAAAGACACTGGTAGGTATGGGGGGTGGGTTGCTGTGTGGGTTAGGTTAGTATGAGAGATGATGAGACCCTCCCACACCCCACAGACGCCAGCTCCAGTGCTGGCTTTGACCAACTAATGTCAGCTTGGCTAGAGTGGCAGCGAATCGGGGTAGGGTGCTGGGTGCAAGCCTGTGCTCCCACGTGCAGGTTCTGCTTTTGCAGGTCTGGCACAAACCATTATCTCCTCTGGCCACACAAAGTGCTCTGAGGGCAGGGCTAGCCCTGTTTGCCCTGGACGGGGACCGTTGTCAGTGGCTGGTTGGATTGGTCAGGTTTGCTCTCAACATTTGTCAATGACCATTGTCAGGTGTTGCTAGGGTTGCAGGAGAAAGGTTACACTTGATTGGCTGAGCAACTGTATTCCATAACCAATCCAAATGCTGTGCCTGTGGGAGGGGGACTCAACACGATAGAGCAGTATCAAGCACAGGCAGACACATTCCGGGTACAAACAAGGCGTCTGGAAAAATGGAATGAGGGTGTGCAGGAGTCCCATGCCCCTCGACAGCTCCAGCCATGGCGTGGTTGCTCTTCAAAATGTTACAGCCTAAGTTAAGGTCATTCCCACTGATTGGCGGATATCAAGATTTCAAAACAGGGCAGTAGCAATTGTAAGGAGGAAGTAAAACTCCTTGCTCATTGTGTTTTACAGCCTTCCTTAGTAAAACTGCTGAATTGTAATTTAAA
Source organism: Pseudorca crassidens (assembly GCF_039906515.1). Classification (NCBI taxonomy): domain Eukaryota; kingdom Metazoa; phylum Chordata; class Mammalia; order Artiodactyla; family Delphinidae; genus Pseudorca; species Pseudorca crassidens. The sequence continues at coordinate 48,397,950 of NC_090298.1, read as the reverse complement.
ATATTCCACCCTTTCAAATAAATTAAGTGCAGCCCTTAAAAACAGGAAATGAGAGAGGCGCGCACGTATTGTCAACTAAACATTCACAGACCTAGTACCACAAAGCGAAGTTGAAAATCAGAGAACAGTCCTATGAATTCACTATAGAAGGATGACAACAGGGGTCACCACCAAGGGAGACGTTATGCCTCTGGCAGTGAACTCTTGGGCTGAAACCTGAATGCTAATTAGGAAACAAATGAAAGACAAACATCGGCTCGAAGGGAAATTTCGATCTTGCATGATCGTAGATATTCTGAGATTCAGATAAACCTTACGGTACTAAGGGAAGTTAGAGTGTGATGGTAGCAGCAGCTGAACCCTCCCTTCAGAAGACATAACTGCCAGTCAGCCAGATGTTCCTGCAGAACTCTGGCAATACATCAAAAGCAAACAGAATTATCTTGCCTGAAAGATAAGTTAAGCTTCTGTATAGTACTGATTTTCCATTCAGTTATCAATATAATCACCAAACTTTAGCATTTTTTAAAATTTTATGGAACATCTTTTTAATTTTATTTTGGCTGCTCCAGGTCTTAGTTGCGGCACACGGGATTTTTAGTTTTGGCACGCAGACTTCTGAGTTGCGGCATGCGGACTCTTAGTTGCGTTGCGGCAGGCATGCGGGATCTAGTTCCCCGACCAGGGATCGAACCCGGGCCCCCTGCATTGGGAGCGCAGAGTCTTACCTACTGAACCACCAGGGAAGTCCCTGAACTTTACCATTTTTATTGTCAGTTTCTATTCAGTCACAAGAAAAGTTTTTTTTAGTCTTCTTCCATTCCATGCCATGCCTCTCCCTTTGCTCTCAGACCTGTTCCTTAGAAAGATGGAGCAGCCATGCAAGAATACTAAGGGAGGGAAGGAAGGAAGGGAGGGAGGAAAGAAAGAAGGAAGAGAATGAAAGAAGGTACATCAATGTATGTTTCCCATGGGTCCCATCCCCTATTATTCATTTCCCCTTTCCAACTCAGACTCTTCTGCTCATGAGGGACCCTACACTCAAGCCAAGGAGCTTGAGCTTAGTTTCAGACTGAAACAGTGTTTCAGGATTCTGCATTCTACTTTATATACATTTTGAAGTAACTCAAAATGAGAAAAAAGAATAAGCTTCCACGACTGAGTTTTGGACCATTTCACCTTCCACTTCAATTGGTGTAAAGAATATTCATGAGGAGAAAATGAATGTGAGGAGGATTGGCAACAGGACTGCTTTACAGAAAGTACAGCTTCACAAGCCTTTCCACCAAGCTCCTCACTTAACTCTACCCACACAGACCAGTGGGACCCACCTAGCTCACTCTACCCAAGATCCTCCTGTGTCTTAATGGAGACACTATAATAGCAGTATCTAGCTTTTCCAAAGGGGAAGAAACTTAGTATTTTTGGTTCATTTTTGTTGTTGTTGTTGCATGTGAGGCTAAATGCAGATATTTGTGCTGTTGGCAACATCTTAGGAAGTGATTTAACCCACTTGCATAGCCAGGCATAATTTATCATGTGGCCCTGTGACTTTAACCCTATTTGTTTCTCCCTTCTGATTATTTCAATCATGTTTGTGTATTAATGACTTAGGGCATAGCTTTATTATTTCAGAGGCTCTGAAGTCCTGCTTGATTTTTCTAATTCAGAACCTAGCTTTCTCTCATTCTGACCTTATCTGCTCTCTTCAGGAACAGATCCAGGAGACCAGAAAAACTTACCACCCACAGCTACTCTTCATAATCAAAGTCATTGGATGAAGACAGGCAGGTAAGCTGGGAACGTTCTCCTAGATCCTGTTCTGGCCTGGCAGGCACACCCACACAGTCATCGGTGAATATTCTCCAGGGTTAGCACTGCCCAGGGCTTTGCAAATTGGTGTTCTCTCTCCACAGTTTATATTTCAAGACAACTTCCAGTGAGAATCATATAGTCAGAAACCAAAATGGTAGGTTATAAAAACCTACTGGATCAGTGAAAAACAAAAATTTGACTGCTAATTTCAACCTATAATCAAACAGTGAAAGTCATCCATTTAACCTACATCCCTTTCTTTTTCTGGATCACCATCTCTAATAAAGGGGAAATTTTGTTTAATGATAAAAAGTAGAAGCAAAAGGCCTGGGATAACCCACAACTAAATAAGCAGTTGTAGAACATTAACGATCATTGGGAGAAGATGAAATCAAAAAGGGAGAGACAGGCAAGGGAGTTGACATGAAGTTTGAAAGACCACATTCAGCCTGCACCCTCAAGAAAATGTCTAAGAGAAAGTAGGCCAGAACAACAATGAAGATAGGGTGAAAAAGATGTGACTTTAGTTTTCAAAATGTCATGTCCGTATTGAGTGTCCCTTTGGTCCAAACGAGAAACAAAGGGAGAAATCAAACAGCTTCACTGACAAGCAGAACAGTTGGCAAAGAGTCAGGGGTAAAATCTTGGGGAAAGACTCAGTGTGCAGCCTAAGAACAGGTGGGAAGAGTCCTTTCAGCTTCTCTGTTTCTCCAAGTCCTGCTTTTCTCATTGCCCACTATTCCCCGTTTCAGTCTGCTCTTCATTTTACCCCATGCCATCACTCACACCTGACTCTCTCTGTGGATTTTTCTTTTCTTTTTTTTTAAAGCCTTCTGGGGAAGACTCTTCATTCATCCATGCTGTACATTCAAACCATTTAAGATGTGATTTTTCAGTAACGTATGATTAATTTATAAAAAGCCACTTATGATGCCCATAAGCAGAAGGGCTGACTTGACTCCATAACAAGGCCATGACCAGGTGGTTTTATTGGTTGTGACTCTTTCCAGCCGTCAAAACAAGCTTGTTATTATAAAAAGCACAGTGGAAAGGGAGATCTAGACTTTGCTTCATTCTCTGGGATGTTCTTGAGAGTGAGTGTTGACAGATCACCAGGTTTTCCTTAATTGTTCCCAATGTGTACATAAGTGGATGTTTCTTTAGGCAAAAACAGCTATTACAATGAGCCCAGTGAAGCTCTGAATTTCCTTGAGCCTACAATAGATTTTAGGAACACCATTTATTAAGATCAATGTGCTTTGTTTAGGTCACTGAAAGCCATAACCATAAAAGAAAAAAATTGATAAAATGGACTTCGTTGAAATTAAAAATTTCTCATCAAAAGAGACCATTAAGAAAATGAATAGGCAAGCCATGGACTGGAAGAAAATATTTGTGAAACATAAACTTGACAGAGGACTGATAGCCACAATATATAGAGAACTCCTACTCAGTAATAAAGACAAAAAAATTGCTTGAATGGATAGAGGATTTGAAAAGACATTTCACAAAAGAAGATGTATGAATGGCAAATAAGCACATGGTGATGTGTTCAATGTTCTTAGTCATTAGGAAAAGGGAAATTAAACCCACAATGAGATATCACCACGTACTCACCAGGATGACAACGCTAAACGCAAGCTAGGATGCGGAGCAACTGGAACTCTCATGCATTGTTGGTGGGAATATTAAATGGAACATCTGTTTTGAAAAAGGAATAGCAGTTTCTTTAAAAACTAAACATACACCAAAGACAAATATCATATGATATCGCTTATATGCATAATCTAAAAAAAATGATACAAATGAACATATTTACAAAACAGAAACAGACTCACAGACTTAGAGAACAAACTTATGGTTACCAGGGGGGAAGGTGGAGGGGAGGGACAGATTGGGAGTTTGGGATTGACATGTACACACTGCTGTATTTAAAATAGATAACCAACAAGGACCTGCTGTATAGCACAGGGAACTCTGCTCAGTATTCTGTAATAACCTAAATGGGAAAAGAATTTGAAAAAGAATAGATACATGTATATGTATAACTGAATCACTTTGCTGTACACCTAAAACTAACACAAAATTGTTAATCAACTATACTCCAATATAAAATAAAAATTAAAAAAAACTAAACATACATCTGTGATTTACCAATTATGCAAGTAGGTTTTTCCCAAGGGAAATGAAAGCATATGTCTATAAAAAAGCTTGTATAAAAATGTTCCCAACAGCTTTATTCACAATAGCCAAAAACTGGATACATCCCAGGTATCCATGAACAGATGAATGGGCGACCATACAAACTGTGGTATAGTCACACGATGGAATACTACTCAACAATACACAGAAAAACGTGACTCAATCTCATAGACAGTATACTGAGTGAAAAAGGTCTTACTCGAAAGAGTTAATTTTATTTTATTCCATTTTTATATGAAATTCTAGAATAGGCAATACTAATCTGTAGTGAAAAAAATCGAAACAGTGCTTGCCTCTGGGAAGGGGAGTAGGGGCGAGGATTGACAGGAAACTGGGAGGGAACTTTCTGGGGCAATGGTGATGTTCTATGTCTTAACAGGACTTCGGGTACACAAAACTCAGAAAGTATACACTTAAGGTTTTATATTTTATTATATATAAATTTTACATCAGAAGAAAAAAGTAAATATCAAACTGAAGTTTTTAGGTGGAATTTGGTTCATGCCTGCCATTTACTTTTTTTTGGCCATGCCCTGTGGCATGCAGGATCTTAGTTTCCCCATCAGGGATCAAAGCTGTGCCCCCTGCAGTGGAGGCACAGAGTCTTAACAACTGGACCGCCAGGGAAGTCCCTGCCATTTACTCTTTTTTTTTTTTTTTTTTGGCTACATTGGGTCTTCGTTGCTGCGTGTGGGCTTTCTCTAGTTGCGGTGAGCAAAGGCTACTCCACGTTGTGGTGCGCGGGCTTCTCCTTGCGGTGGCTTCTCCTGTAGCAGAGCACAGGCTCTAGGCGCGCGGGCTCAGTAGTTGTGGTGAACAGGCTTAGTTGCTCCGCGGCATGTGGGATCTCCTCGGACCAGGACTCAAACCTGTGTCCCCTGCATTGGCAAGCGGATTCCCAACCGCTGTGCCACCAGGGAAGCCCCCATTTACTTTCAAAAGCATGAGGAAGATAAGAAGGATTAATGGAGGAGGGGTGTATAGATATGCAATAAAGCAAGGTAGTACGATGTTAATGGTAGACTCTACAATTAAATGGTGGGTATACGGGTGTTCACTGTAAAATGCTGTGTAAAATCTTGTGTATATTTGGAAACACTCACAGTAAAGTGTTGGGGGAAGAAAATGAATGTGCTAGTCTTACCCATGGACCCTCTTCAGTTGTTTGTTAGATCTAAATACTCTATCTTTTAATATTCATATTAGATTATAAATACAGAAGATGAAGCCTTGGGTTTGTAAGAATCTCCCATCTGACTTCTTTTTCTTTTTAAATCTAGTCTTTCATACCTTTTATTGTAGCAGACAAAAGAAGCCAGGAAATGGTTATTATGAGAGGAAGGGAGGGAGAGAGACCTGTGACCCTAAAAAGAAAACCACACACAAAAAAACCTCCTCCTGTAAAATGTTGAATATCCAGAGCCGGCAAGCGCTTCAGAGTTGTAGAATCAAGAAATTAATGAAAGCACCAAGACTGCATCCTCAGAACCACTGGGGAATGATAATTACAGACAATGGTATTTCTGGAGCAGACACATAACCTTGATTCCCAGGATAGCCCCTAAAGCACTCTAATAGTATGCTATTTGAGGAAGGTTTTTCCACCTTTAATAACAGGGAAATAATGTTAGAAGGAAAGAAATGCCTTATTTAGCCACTAGGGTGTCATTATTGAGCCCCAGTTGAAGGCCCCTTTAAAAGCATCCATATGGTAAAAGAATATGTTTCCCTACGAAATCAAAACTGAGTACATCTGAGACTTCTGAACATCTTTTTTCTTGTATCTTAAAATGGATTTGTGCATATTTGTGAAAAAAAGTTTTATGATGTGCTATCTTCCAAAGTGAATGGTTATTTATAATTCATAAAAGACCTGAGCACAGGCAAATTCTTCCCTTTTATTAGCCCTGTAAAGTTAGACCAGCTGATCTTTTAGTACGTATTACAGACACCAAATTCTCCGTATGGTTGAAGCTTCTCTCCTCAAACTAAATGCAAAGAGGCAGTGCTACTGAGGCTATTCTTCAAAAGCTGGTGGGGTCCGTGTCTCTTTTGAGTAAATGTTAAATAAACAAAAAAATCATTCTCAGAGCCAGTCTCTAAAGACGCAGAAGGGAGCATACTTGGAATGCTAAACATGCTTTCTAAATCTTGCAGAGCCTTTGTAAAATACAACGGCATATTTTTAAATGGATTTTCTTTTGTTTCCAACATTTAACCATCGTCTTTGGACACAGTTGCCACATCGTTTCCTTTCAGCTGCTGCTGGCTGCTTGTGGGTCACAGTACAGGTTCATGAGCAGAAGTGACTTGGGTCAAGGAGTATGGGCACCAGGGATTTGGACCCATTACAGGGAGTCCCGGTGCCAAGGGCTCCCACCCAGCTGCACCTGCACATCCCCGACATGATATCACAGAAAGTTACTTCCTTCAAAGAATCCAGCTTCCTCAGCTCACCCTACCAGGGTCACGTCCACCTCGATTAGTGGCGTGCCTCGGACCCACATAAGAGAGTTTCACGGAATTTTTAGAGATCTAAGTTCAATCTGAAAATAACACATGGTTTTGTTTTCTTTGAAGTTCCCTGCCCTCTAATATTCCAGACGAGCCTTTTAAGCTCTGGTATAGAACTATCTGGAGATAGAAACTCTTTCTGAGTCCTGACTTTTAAATACCTTGACTTAAAATATAGGTTGCTAACTGTCCAACACAAAAAGCCAACTCACTTATAGGACAGGATCCTTGGTCAGAAAGGATTACCTCACCTTGCAAGGACAAGGGATGAAGGATTCAAATGATTCTTGAGCAACTTTTTTACCACCTTATGCTGCCTGACTCAGAAGAGAAGGATGAGGAGATCTCAGCCTCTTGATGATACACCAGCTGCACTGTGTAGTACCAGCAGTGGGAATGGAAAAGGCAATATTTATTCTGAGGGCCCTGACAACATCATCATTAAGTCATTCGTCCACTCCTAAGTGGTTTGCGTCTTCCAAGATCCAGAGAGGGAGGCCCATGAGCTGTAATTCTAGGCATTTTTTCCCCTTTCTACCCACACTCTTATTCAACATGTCTAAGCACTGTTTGGAAAAACTAGATAGCTGACAAAACCAAATATGCAATATGCTATCATATGTTTTAGTTTAACACTTTCAGAATTTATTTCCCTATCACATAAATGAAATCTTTCAAGTTCTTCTTCCTCATCATCCACCACCCAAAACACTAAATCATTACATAACAGAACTGTTAATCAATTATCTACTGTGTCATATCCCTCCCTCCCTCCCTCCATCCACCCAACCATCCACGCTCCAAGTATTCCTTGAGAATTTACCATGTGCCAGTCCCTATGGTGGAGATATAGACATGAGTAATTTATAACATTGCCCTTCAGAAGCTTCCAGTCATACAGAAGATGCTCACCTCTATGTCTCCCAAGCCTTCAATGAACAGTTAACTTTCTGCTGTTACTTCATCACAGCAAGAAAACAGGAGCTCTTCCTCTGCCCAGATAATACTCTTACGTTCATGAACTTTGTCCACCGCGTTTTCTCTGATCACCACCCTATCCTCTGAAACCTGGTACACAGTCAGTCATGAGAGAAACTAACCAAATTTACCACTGGAGCAAATTTCAGGACATAGCTTGGATAAGACACAGGATAAGGTCAAATTCTCACTTTGCAATATTAAAATTTAAATAGCCACTGCCAAATACAGTATATTTCATTTTCTCTCTCCTTTCTAGGGCACTGACCCCCTCCTTCAGAACTAGACCTTTGGGGTTTCAATTCTTCTGGCTAATTCACTCCAATCTACCCTTCAGTCCAATCATCTTTCTGGTTTCCAGAGATAAGTCATGGGATCCTTCCTTTTGGGAGGCCCTAAGTGTAGCTTCCTTACCCATCATTCAACGAGCTGTGTCCTTTGAAATACTGTTGTGCTTTTTTTTGAGGGGGAGGGGAACTGAATTGGAAAGAAACCTGGGTTGGGGAGAGGATGCCAAGAAAGCACCCAAGGCTTCCCTTTATGCTGCATCCAGCCTCTGACCGACTCAAGGGTTTGTTTATGACATTTCATAAGCAGACCTAACAAGCTCCTTTGGCAATATTCTTTGAAGAAGTTTCCATCCCCCAGGACAAGACCAGAGCTCCCCGGTCTGCCTGCCATAGCTCACCAAGACTGGGTTCCAGGTGTGCAAATGCGTTACAGGTGCGTCAAGATGTGGACCCTCTCAGCCCAAGAGGCTGCCAGCCTGGGTCAGAGGTAGCCAGGGCAGCCACTCGTGAAGGGTAGGGCCGGGCTGATAAGAGTTCTGGAGAGGTGACCAAACTCGGCGCCCCCTGTTTGCCTAGGGGCCAGGAATTGGGGTCTGCCATCAGTCCCATGCTGGCACTTGGTACAGAGGCCGGCTCCAGTCCTGGAGTTATCTCCTTATCCTCAAAACCCCCCAACCTTCCAGGCTAGGTTCTCCATCACCCTTCACTCCTCTCTGCCCTGAACCAAAGGTGACCACGTCTGGCTGCTCTTCTGCCTGGTGTTTATGATCAGCCCTTTGGGAACCACTAGCCTGGGCTTTCCCAGCTTCTTCACCCTCAGTCCCCTTAGCCCAGCAGGTTCAACAGAATATAATGCCAGCCACTTATGTAATTTAAAATTTCCTACTAGCTACCTTTTTTAAAGTTTAAACAGGTTTAAAAAAATTTTTGCATCCAAATTTGTTAATTTAAAACAGCTTTATCGAGATAAAATTCACCTACCATACAATTACACACTTAAAATGTACAACTGAGTATATTCACAGAGCTGTACAACCAGTGCCACGATCAATTTTAGACCGTTTTCATCGCCGCTTAAAGAAATTCCATACCCATTGGCACTCACTTCCCATTTCCCTCCAAAACCCCCAGCCCTAAGCAGCCAACCATCTACCTTCTGTCTCTGTTGCTTTGCCTCTTGGCCATCTCATATAAGTGGAATCGTACAATGTGTGGCCTTTGTGTCTGACTTCTTTCGCTTAGCATTGTGTTTCAAGCTTTCCTCATGTTGTAGCATTCCCTTTAATCATTTACTTTATTTAGTTCAATCTATCCAAAATATCATTTCAACACGTAGTCCATCTTAAAGATGATAAATGATGTACTTTGCATTCTTTTTTTTTCACACTAATTCTTTGATCTCTGGTGCGTATTTTACACTCAGAGCACGTCTCAGTCAGACCAGCCACACTGCAAGTGCTCGATACCCACATGTGGCTACTGGCCATTGTGCTGGAAAGCACAGCCCTAGCCAGAGTCCTTTCCATTACTCTTTAAAGGCAACAGCCTTCTCTGTTCACCACCATACTCCTGCATACCCTCTCTACCCCATCAGTACCCACACCGTGGTTCACAGGTGGCTTTAGGATTTTAAGGCCAGCACCATGCTTCTCTTCCCCAGTAGAGAGCCCTGAGCTTGTGCTTCCATCTGGGCAGTGGCCGCTCAGGTCAGAGCCTGCACACAGATAACTGGAGCCCATGCTGCCTGGTCACCTTCCTTGCCCAGGTGCCACAGCTGGATGATATATCTAGCTAAAGGGAAACTTTCTGCTTTGAAAAACTTAACAAAAGAAACTTTATTCTTACTTTTTAGAAGCAGGTCTGTCATTTCTTAATTTTCTCCCTGGTACATTTTCCAGCCATTGTTTTGCTAACAATTGCTCTAAGCACACAAATAAAGCTCACTGGTGGTGGTAGATGTGGGAAATTGCTACAAGCTTCCTCACAGCTTTATCCTCCTTCTGTCAGCCATTTCCTCAAGAAAATGGACGTTTAATCAGTATGGGGCTGCATCTTGTAAGTCTAGCTCATCAGCTATCACCTCCTTCTGGGCTCGAGAGAAGAGACAGAAGCCTACAGCACTGCCACCAACTGCCCAGGATGCAGGGATTTCAACAGGAAACGGGACCTTTATAAATGAAGCACATTATGTATCTCAGTGTGGGTATGTCTATATGGTCATATGTAAGTTACTTCTAAACACCTGTAATTCTTAAGATGGGCACACAGCAATGTTTGTGAAATTGCCTTTTTGAAGGAAAAGCTTTCAAAATTGGGGTTATTTAGTCCACAATATGGAAAATTGAGGGCGGGTTTCATATGTGCAAATTTAACAGAGACATAAGAACAACAATATCAGCATCTTCCGTGTTTTTCCTCAGGGTAAGAAGAGAGAACATGAGCTGCAGGTGCTGGAGAAGGGACTGAGGTTCACCTTAGGAAGAACATCGTGTCAATAACATCGAAGCTCTGGAGAATCTCATGGAAGGAGCTTCAGGGTTTTGGTCAACATTCACTCTACCAACATTTACGGAGGACCTTCTGGGCCTTTCTTGGTTTGTGTCTAATTCAGTCACAGAGCTAAATCGGGAAGATTTCACTCAAATGCTTCTCTGGAGGGTTTCCCTAACATGAAGTATTGCTATCTCTTTTTTTCCCAATTTTTCTTCTCATTCTCTGCCACCTATGAAGGTTCACAGGGCCCAGTCCTGGACCCTGCAAAAAAAAAAAAAAAAAGCTTTAAAAATCAAGAATGATTCTAAAAGGAAATCTGACCCATCGCACCAGTCAAGGTTTCAGCCTCTTGATCAAACAGCCACTCATAAGGCAATGGCGTGCTGAGAAAAGCAGGCAGTAATGGTAGCCAGTTCAGAGGTGTGAGGACGTGCTGTGAACTGGTTTATATTACCTACCTCCTTTTACTCAACAGAAACTTTCTTCTCTACAGAAAATGGCAATACCACTACCATTCTAGGTTTCCTCGTATTAGGCCTCACCCAACAACCGCTTGGCTGTCTATCCAGAATAGTTAAAACAGCCAGTGCCCCAGGGAATGTCATAACATTTCACTGTATTCAGTGACGCCCTATTTCGTGAATTTCAGAGAACCTGGTCTTCTGCACACCTGGCTATGAATCACTGACTCAGTGACCTCCATTTGGGATCTGATTTCCTGAGGTAGTTAATTTAGCCTTCATGAGATGGAGGGACTGAACCTTTCTTAGGGATGCATGCTTAATTTCACATAACTGTGAAGTTACTTCAGTTGTTTACATGGCAATCTTGTGTGATCTAAGCAACTCTATTGCTGTCATTTTAAGACTGTTTGAAACATCTTAATAGTCCCATTTTTTTTCTTTTCCTCTTGCTCATTTCCAAATGGAAGGAATTCTTATGAGGTAATAGGGTGGTGGGGAGAAACCCAGTTTGCTTTAGCTCCTACTAATTATTCCATGTTATGCTTGAGTGGGTTATTTGCATCCAATCTCTATTTGGTAACATCAGTGGGCTATGTTTGCATAACTAGATCGAATTATAAAAGGATTTCCATTTTGAATGGTTAACTCTCACAAAAAGAAAGAAAGAAAAAGAAAGAAAAAAAAGAAAGAAGGAAAAAGAAAGGGAAAAAGAAAGAAAGAAAGAGAGAGAGAGAAAGAAAGAGAAAGAAAGAAAGAGAGAGAGAGAAAGAAAGAGAAAGAAAGAAAGAAAGAAAGAAAGAAAGAAAGAAAGAAAGAAAGAAAGAAAGAAAGAAAGAAAGAAAAGAAAGAAAGGAAGGAAGGAAGAAAGAAGGAAAGAAGGGACCATATCCTAAGCTAGAGATAGCAGCCTTGGGAAACCTGTATTGGAGGAAAAAAAGAATCTCTTAAAATTCATCACAAAGACTTTCTGGTTTCAATTTCCTCTCTTCTTTTGAAATAAGATCCAGTACCCCAGCCCTCCACCTAGAGTAAAGTAGCTGGGACTTGGCAGGAAGTGGTGTGGCAGACCACCCAAGAGTTAGGGGTATCTGATGTGGAAGGGAAAAGTTAAATGAAAATCTGAAAATGATGTCAAGTAGATGAGAATGAATCATCAATACTGAGCTCCCGTTTCTCTCCAGTGAAGATCCCTGTGCTAGATCGTCCAGTTAATCATCCAGCTAGGAAGGGCTGGGCTAAGTCACTTTCCAGGCCATACCTCTGCCTCCAGGCAGTGTAATCCTAACCCTTTCGAAAGACCTCCAACGCGTTCAAGTTCCTGAGAGATGTTCCTGTTCTATAAACTCCTCAGGCTGTCTTCTGTCAACACACCTCTTTTCCTTTTACTCACACACATTTCCTTATCACCATCTGATGTGTTTTGTCCCTTCCAATAAACTGTGAAGTTCTTGAAGCCCAACAAGAGCTCTTGCGCCACCTGACTGTCCCCCCTCCACCTCCCAGCCAATACCTGGACAGAGGGGTAACTTACTTGGTCTATTATCACTCTGGATCAAAGTTCTCTTTTTTAGATTGCAAGATTCAGGAGAGCAGGACCTCAATTAGTGAAAAGTGCAAGTGACTTCCTGCCAGAGTCAGCTTCTACTGGTAGACATCTGAAGCAACCACACCTGGGGTGTGACTGGAAGGCTTTTAGAAACCTCCTTCCACCCTTACCTTCTGAAATTCCACCAAGAGACACCTTTTCACTTAAGGTTTTGATCTTTGTTAAAATACAGATTCCCCCGGGAGCAGTAACTTGATAAGTTATCTGTGATTTAGAGTAGATAAAGGAACTTACTGAACCTGGAGAGAGGAGAGGAGACAGCAGTGGAGGGGAAGTTTGGGTGTCAATTGGCCCCATTCACACCAAAATATTTCAATAATGTGTGATGGTGGTGTTGATATGAAGAATCATTCTCCTTCAAAAGGCCCAGCCCCCAACACCTTATGTATTGACTGAAGTATGAATAAGGATGGGGACATTTAGTGAATGCTTTCTATGTGCTAGACAGCACTCTAAACACTTAAATAGTAACTTGTTACACCTCACAACTCCCCGAAGTTGGCCCTGTTATCCCAGTTTTACAGATGATGAAACTGAGGAAGAGAGGGTCCCAAAGTCACACAGACAGAAGGTGGCAGACCCAGGAAACGAGTAAGAATGATTGACACTTTTAAATGTCCAAGCTTGCCTTTCTCATCCCTTTCCCATGTTGACCGCCACCCCTCCCCGATTTTCATCCTCCTCCCACCCTTGTCCGTAGATTTGCCTGAGATAACCCAAATGAATCCTCAATGTGGGAAACAAACAGGCATCTAAGAAAACAGAAACAGCGATCCAGGTATGGATGAGTCCTTCCACAAAGAAGTGTTCAAAAAACGACAACCAATATGCTGTCATTGACGACACTTAAAAAAATGTACATTGTGATCCAGTGCTTTAAAAGTACCCAGGGAATTTTCTAAATTGCAATATGCCCATTTCGGGTGCTTTTTCCCCAACACTATGAGCAAAACAGAGATACTAACCATGGCAACCTCTATATCACTTGATACACGTAAAAGGAGCAAAGGCTTCCTGAGAGAGGGGGCCCTGCATCTGTGTGTGCATATGCTATTTCTAAGACGTGTATAAACTGAAACACACACAGGACTCACCCAACAACTTCTTTTCCTTGAGGAGGATGAGTTGAGAAAGTTCATCTTGTGCATCGGACTAGAGAAGACAGACTCCTTATTCATCTTTAGATTGGAAAAATAAAATACACGTTGGCTCCCTGGAGTTGGAGGTGATAGCCCAATAATTAGAAGGAGACCAAGCAAGAGGAAAAAGGCAGATAAACAGCAGAGTGGCAGTGGGACGGCAGCATGTTCTGCTCCCGATAGGCATTCATGTTTGCAGGGTTTCGTTCAGTGGAAGGGCATGGGATTGGAAAGTGGAGTGCTCTGAGGATGACCTCACAGTACAGCTCACGGAGTAACACGACTGGGACACCTATGCCCCTGCTGACCTCTGAGAAGGAACTCCAGGGACAACCCTGCCACCAATGGAAGCCAGTTCTTCAGCAGGTGTGGCAAAGCTGAGATTTGCCTATGAGGGCAGCACTACTCCAAGGTGCGGCTGGGTTCTTCCTGGGAATTGCTCTTTCCCAGTCAGCATCAGAAATCAGCAGCAGAGTCATGATTAGAGAAATGCAAATCAAAACTACAATGAGGTATCACCTCACGCCAGTCAGAATGGCCATCATTAAAAAGTCTACAAACAATAAATGCTGGAGAGGGTGTGGAGAAAAGGGAACCCTCCTACACTGTTGGTGGGAATGTAAATTGGTACAAACCACTATGGAGAACAGTTTGGAGGTTCCTTAAAAAACTACAACTAGAGCTACCATATGTCCCAGCAATCCCACTCCTGGGTATATATCTGGAGAAAACCATAATTCAAAAAGATACATGTACCCCAATGTTCACTGCAGCCCTGTTTACAATTGCCAAGACATGGAAGCAACCTAAATGTCCATCAACAGAGGAATGGATAAAGAAGATGTGGTACATATATACAATGGAATATTACTCAGCCACAAAAAAGAACAAAGTAATGCCATTTGCAGCAACATGGATGGACCTAGAGATTATCATACTGAGTGAAGTAAGTCAGACAGAGAAAGACAGATATCATATGACATCACTTATATGTAGAATCTAAAAAAATGATACAAATGAACTTATTTACAAAACAGAAACAGACTCACAGACTTCAAAAACAAACTTCTGGTTACCAAAGGGAAAAGGTTGGTGGGGGGATAAATTCAGAGTTTGGGGTTAACATATACACACTATGATATATAAAATAGACAACCAACAAGGACCTACTGTAGAGCACAGGGAACTCTACCCAATAATCTGTAATAAACTATATGGGAAAAGAATCTGAAAAAGAATAGATATATGTATACGTATAACTGAATCACTTTGCTGTACACCTGAAACTAACACAACATTGTAAATCAAGTATACTCCAATATAAAATAAAAATTAAATTAGAAAAAAAATCATCAGCAGAGGCTTTCACCCTAAGCTCCACAACCTTCCTTGTGAGCCTGAGGTGTTCTTACATGTTGTGTGACTTTAAAAGATTTTAATGATCTTCACAAAGTTCATATTAAGGAAACAGCTCTTTGAAGCACACCTCTTAACCCTTCAAAACTTGTCTTTACAATTCGGGGTTTGGACTGATTAATTTTTATGACAAACCATGTAAAGAATTTCCAAAATTTATTCTTTCCTTTCATTATTATCACTGGAGGCCACACTATATGTTCTTGTACATAGGTAGTGTATGGTCAACTTGCTGAGACTTTTGGAGGCTTATAATTACCAATAAAGCACTGATAACTAGTGTGCTTTACTCTTGTACTAGTAAAAGACTAGTAGTACATTTTTTACTTTGAAAGAAATTTTACTTTCATAATGACCTTGGCTTGCTGGTATATCCAGTGCTACAAAAAGTATTGATAGCTGCCTAGGTTGTGTATCCTTTGCTTTCTACCATCCATGCTTAAAATTAGAGACACAGTAAGGATTCTACCAGCCCCAATATATCTATAGTTAACAGAAGTTAGAGGAGTTCTTTCATTCTGAAAGGAATGGGAATTTTTTTTTTTTTGAGAATTCCTGAACCCACATTTGGTAATAAGCCCATTATATAATAGGTTCAGATATCAACCGTCAGTTTTTCCTTATTAAAAAATGGGGGGGTGGGGCTTCCCTGGTGGCGCAGTAGCTGAGAATCTGCCTGCCAATGCAGGGGACATGGGGTCGAGCCCTGGTCCAGGAAGATCCCACATGCCGTGGAGCAATTAAGCCTGTGCGCCACAACTACTGAGCCTGTGCTCTAGAGCCCACGAGCCACAACTACTGAAGCCCATGCGCCTGGAGCCCGTGCTCCACAACAAGAGAAGCCACCACAATGAGAAGCCTGTGCACTGCAACGAAGAGTAGCCCCCGCTCACCACATCTAGAGAAAGCCCACATGCAGCGACGAAGACCCAACACAGCCAAAAAGAAATAAATTAAATTAAATTAAAAAAAAACAACAAACAAAGGCGGGAACCCTTAACTGTTGGGACAAGGGAAATCTAGCTGTTCACACCTACTCTGGAGAACTTTTGAACATCCCATGGGGTCTTATTATTAAGTGTGTGTTGGAATGTCAGCTTCTTTCTTCAGGATCTTCAACTACTGACTCGTTTCTTTTTTAAAGTACTGTGTTTAGGTATTCAGTCCTTATCAACTTATTCCAGGGGGAGACTTTGCATCTCTAATATAGCTGTTTCTGAGTCACTTGCAGCTCTTCCTATCTCTAACCTGGGCACTCCAGTCACAGCCACATTCTCCTGGTGAGATCAGTGTTCTCTCTCTGAGAGTACTGTGGCCAGGGCAGGGGCAATTTAAAAGCCCTATCTCATGGGAACCATTTTTTCTTCTTGGAGTTTGAAGTAACTGCTTCCTTCAGTGGGAGAATTATGAAGAGGATCATTGACCAGCCTTTGTCTCTCACTTCAGGTATTGATGTTTGAACACTTCATGTTCAATATCACCTTGAGTACACGAACACCCAAGGCCTTGAGGAAACTCTGACATACATCGAGCGGGTACTGATGAGATGGGTGGTCCAGCCAAGTCACTTGGCTCTGGCCTCTGGCTGAAGGGGATCCCAGACTGTGGCTGCTATTCTGTAGCAAACTCACGCAGAAAAGCAGAGAGCATATCACCATCATGCGGATACTAAATTAAATCCATCAAACTCTCAGTTCTCACGATATCTGCAGGAGAAAGGCCAGATGCAGGAGTGAGGGGCCTTAAATCTGTAAGCTTCTTTGTCCTTTTGGAGGCTCTCCGACAGCCCAAAGACCTGTTGATGCAGTAATATTCTGCCGATTCCTACAGCCAGGACTGGATAGAATTTTGTTATATCAGCAGTTGTCAGTCAACAAACCTCTCTCTTGTTGGTAAGGTGCATCAAAGGCCAGGACAATACCAGGAATGACTATTAAGTGTCCCAACAGGAAAAGGAGGCATCGTCACCCACATTGCTGGCCAACTGGTAAGAACCAGGGCATATGGAGAAGCAGTGCAGGCCGGAGTGAGGAGTGCAGACAGATGAGAGACAGCTGTTCCCTGGCAGGGTTCTGCATTACCTCGAGGGGAGAGCCAAGCTCTGGCTCTTGGAGGGACTGCTGTCTGCACTCGCACGCAGAGGCAGGGCACACAGGAGGGGCCCTGGGAGTATGCTCAGGCAAACGTGAAACTCAAGCCCTGAAAGCTAAGCCCCAAATCCAAATACGCTGTTACGCAAAGCATTCACAGATTGGCTCGCATTTGATTATCGTATGAGGTTACTTGTTGGCATGTGCTGAGTAATTCCCTGGCATGCCCGCAGCTTGTCAGGGGCATTCCTTCCTGAGTCACAACTGGACCAACAGCCTGGCCCAGGGAGCAGGGGCCAGCGCTGTCTAAGAGGCTATCTTTTTGATGAAACCTACAGCCCTCGGTCCTGATTTGCTGATGTCACCATGCCTGCTTTTCCATCTTCAGAGATGAGCTGGTAGGCATTTCCAGTGAGTGTTTGACAGACTCAAGGAAACATTTTGGGGGTTGCACATAACTGTTGAAGTGAGGAATATTCGTCTGTCATCAGTTGGATGAGAAAAGTTAAAATTCCTGCCAGAACTTTGGAGGCCTAGGGAGATGGCATCTCTCACGGGAGCAACATTAGGCCAGTTACAATGCTCAGCATTTTCCCAACACTCTGGGTTCAGAGCTCTTTGCGATCCGTTTGTTTCTTTAGCTGAGTTTCTTAAACACACACCACCCCTTGTGGAGCTCTCTGGGCCTCCACCCAAAAGCTGAAGGATACAAAGAGGAAGAAAAGACAGAGCAGGCGGCTCTACCCAAAGAGAGGAATCAAGCCAAATATTTCAACGATTCATTACTCTCCAAAAGCCTGTCAATACTTACAATGGGGGGAAACGGAGCACAGCCAAAATGTACAGCAGTGGAAGACTGGCCACATACAATATGGAAAAATAGGCAGTCATTAAAATCATGCTGTAGATTGTACAAGAAACTTTAATGACACGGAAACCTATAAACAATATATGGTTAGGTGAAGCTAATTACAAGACATCATGGACAATATGATTACATTTTGTACATATATATATATTTCTAGGTGATATCTACATATAGAAGAAAGACTGAAAGAATATCAATTAACATGTTAATAGCAATATTTCTAGGTTGGGGTGGATTATAAGAGATGTTTCTTCCTTTTTTTCTCCAAACTGTCTACAACGAACACGTTTTAATTTTGTTTACATTTTGTTATTATTATTATTTTGCTTATAAAATAAAACATGCTCACAGTATAAGGTTCAAACAATACAGACATGTTTAAAGTCTAAAGTAAAATTCCTCTTAATCCTGCCTAACAGATAATCCTTGCATGTACAAATCTGTATTTTAAAATTATTCTAGAATATTTATGCAGTAGAATTACATGTAGGTCTTCAATTCGCTTTTTTTCACTTAAGGTATCTGGCACGTCTTCCCAGGTATGTGTGAGTACTTTTCTTTTTGTCTTTTTTAAGTTGATCAGTGGGCGCCCTGGCAGGCCAGCAGGGAATGGAAGCTACAGCCACAAGTCCACCAGAGTGAGGGTCTCCCCCTTCCTGCTGCAGATGGGCAGGGGCATCAGTGGGCACTGAAGTCACAAGATGTAAGAGTTGAAAAGAACTTTAAAAAAGACTTAATGAAACCCATTCCTTAAATGAAGAGATGAAGATCCAGAGGCCAGAATCCAAGTCTTCTAACTCTGTGTCCAATATTGCCTTTACCACACTGTGTAGTATAAAATAGATAATAAGAAGTACTTTTTAAAGAGCTCTTATCTTGCTAATCTTTTGTTTCAGCCTTAAAGTCCCTTAAGGGAACTGGGGGAGGTTATCTCTACCATTGTACAGATGATAGTACTAGCTAACCTTTGCTAGGCACCATGGACCAGGTTCTAAGCTAAGCTATTCGCCTCTATTACCTCATACAGTTCTCACAAGAGATCTCAGAGGCTGGTCCCATTATTTTACCCATCTTACAGATGAAAAAAATTAAGGCTCAGAGAGACTGAATAACTTTTCAAAGGTCCCACAGCTAGGACATGATGGAGCCAAGACTTGAAACTATGTTTAGCCCCAGAGTCCCTACTTTTAAACATTACACTTTCTTTCTTGCAGGCTTAGCGCATAAAGTTTTCACAAAACACACTTTAATTACTCTCTCCCTTTCCCCTTTGTTGTTGTTATCCAGTCCTCAAACAAAGCAAAACAGGAATAACATTAGAGAATGCAATTTGGTGTCAGGCAGGGTTCAGGGGCCCCACTTGGTGTTCAGGACTCCATGCCAAACACTGGGGTAAAAACAAAACAAAACAAAATAAAACAAAACACCCAGTCCAACCACAGCTATTCTCACAGTTGGCAAAAGAGTCGCCTGGCACTTTTCCTCTAAGGATCCTGCATGTCCCATACAAGGTGGTAAACTGCTTGCTCCCCAGGTATTTTCATTTCTTATGTAATAGTGCACTCGTTTCAACTTGGCCAACACGTTAGCACTTGTAGGTAAAGCCGATCTTTTTTTCAATCAGACACACAATACACACTGAGTCATGTGTAGAAGGCCTGTACAATGTTTTTATTGTGAGCAGAGCCCCAAGGGCCTCATCTTACAATCCTCACCTCCACAGAGAAAGAGCCTGCCTGATGTGGCTGCATGTGGCTGTCCCACGGAGCTGCCAGAGGCTGGGAGGTACCATGAGCTGTCATTTCACCCACTCAGCTCTGGCCCCTCACAAGCTGGTGGTCAGGACTTTCCCGGACAATTATACTATAGCCTTCTCTATAATTTGTTCACCTTCTTCTCTTTCTTTCCACTTTTAGTGCCCTCCCTTCTCTCCCCTCCATGCTTCTGTTCAATCTCTCTGCCTTTTCTATTTTCTGATTCATTTCCTCTTCGTGTATCTTGAAAGGCTGCACTAGTTCCACTACTGTTCCATAAAGCACAGAGCTGGCCCCCTTTCTCTTTCTTCCATAATCCCCAGAGCCTCTTCTGTAGTCTCCCCCCCCCCCCCACCCAAGTACCTTTTCACCTCCTTTCTCTGCTCACCAGCCTCTTTGTCACTATGATAGCCATTCTCAGCAAAGAGGTTGGAGGCGCTGTCCTGAATGTGGAGACTGCATTGAAAAGATTCAGTGCATTGGCTCAGGGGCCCCAGCTGCTTGGGTAAATTTCTTGGCACTGCTCTTTACTAACTAGGTGAGGTCAAGGAGTCACCTAGGCTCTCTAAATCCCAGGTTCTCTCGAAGGCAGATGGTGATAATGAAAGTCCCTGGTTCTTAGAATTGTTGGGAGCCCTACATTAGGCTCCACAGCTCTGAGGTTTGGGTTCTAGACCTATTTGCTTTACTAGTTGGGTGATCTTGGCCAGGACACTGAGCTTCTCTGCCTCAGTGTCCTTGCTTATAACATGAGAGTGGTAATAATAGTATCTACTCGATTGGTGTGTTGAGAAGATTAGCTAATAAACATAAAAATACCCGGAATAGTGCCTGGCACACAGGAGCCTTCCCCCAGAGTTGTCCATCGTGACATTTATTCATGGATGTAAGATGCCTGGAATAGCTGGAGACACTCAAGCGGTGGCAGTTACCCACTTGCTAGAGACCTTTGTTCCTCTTGCTCTCTGCTCTGTGGCTGCGCCTTTCCTGGGAAGCCTGATCACGACCATTCTGCCCAGAGTCTGTTTTCATAAGAACTCTCTCTGCCCTTTGCACCAAGTGAAAACCAAGTCATGGAGAAGCCTGGCTTACAGACATACAGCTAAAGAAGCAAAATAGGAAGGGAGCAACGTGGCAGGTTTTCTACAGCAGATTTGCTTTTGTGCCAATTTTATAGGTGGAACCATGACATCTTCCTGCATAGTTCTGCAAAATGACTTTTGCAAATCACATCACATTTAACTTCTCTCTTTAAATGAGAAACTGTAAATAAAGAGCTTAGAGCAGGTCTTGGAGCCCCATAAATTATAACTCTTGTTTGTTTTATTCTTGTAAGACTGATCTAGTCACATTATAGAAAGCTTAGAAGAGAAAGAAAAGGAAAAAAACACTGCTTCCTTAAGTTCACCACCTATGATCATTTTGTACTCTCACATCTTAATATACTACAAGAACTCATACTTTATTCTCGAATCCTATCGAGAATAATTTCAGAAAGTGAAGATTCCTTCTTATATTATTAATACTTATATTAATAATATAAGGAATACTACTATTTCTTATATTATTAATCTCTTCAAGATTGCAAGTAAAGATGTGCCTAGATTCTCTTTGGTAATGTGAGGAAGCCCAGAGTGTCATCTCCTCAAGTGATCTCCAGGTCAGAACATTCTCAGCATCTCTTGGAAGGTATTCTGAGAGTCAATGTCCTTAGTGTCTGTATCTCCCAAGAGAGAAAGTGATAGGATTCATCTGTAATCAAGCAACTTAGAGGATAGAATATAGCACCAGATCACCTCAGGAATACTTGAGTTCACTTTTGTCAAAGGTGAGCCATGGGTGTGGGGTGTTGAAAATATTATATATACGAAGGTTAAGGCTCATGGATCCCTTTTTTGGAAAAATAACAAACCACTTTGGTTCACCTTCTGTGGGAGCTCACCTTTCCACACCCTGGGTTCACTTTAAGTGTGGTGTATTGTGATAGCTCTTTGATTAGTGGGGCCTTTATATTCTGTGCATTCACTGCCCCCTCTGCATCCACACTAAAATATTCTTCATATAAAGCCACTTAAAGATTTTATTCCACTAATTATTACAGAAATGCAAATCAAAACTACAGTGAGGAACCACTTCATGCCAGTCAGAATGGCCATCATCAAAAAGTCTACAAATAACAAACACTGGAGAGGGTGTGGAGAAAAGGGAACCCTCCTACATTGTTGGTGGGAATGTAAGTTGGTGCAGCCACTGTGGAGAACAGTCTGGAGGTTCCTCAGAAAACTAAAAATAGAGTTACCATATGATCCAGCAATTCCACTCCTGGGCATATATCTGGACAAAACTATAATTCAAAAAGATAATGCACCCCTCTGTTCATAGCAGCACTATTCACAATAGTCAAGACATGGAAACAACCTAAACGTCCATCAACAGATGAATGGATAAAGAAGATGTGGTACATATATACCATGGAATACTACTCGTCCGTAAAAAAAGAATGAAATAATGCCATTTGCAGCAACACGGATGCAACTAGAGATTGTCATACTAAGTGAAGTATGTCATAAAGAGAAAGACAAATACCATATGATATCACTTATATGTGGAATCTAAAATACGACACAAATGACCCTATCTATGAAACAGAAACAAAATCAGGGACATAGAGAATAGACTGGTGGTTGCCGAGGGGGAGGAGGGTGGGAGAGGGTAGGAGAGGGAGTTTGGGATTGGCAGATGCAAACTGGTATATATAGGATGGATAAACAAGGTCCTACCATATAGCACAGGGAACTATATTCAATATCCTGTGATAAACCATAATGGAAAAGAATATGAAAAAGAATGTATATATGAATAATGGAGTCACTTTGCTGTACAGCAGTAATTAACAGAACATTGTAATACAACTATACTTTAATAAAAATAAATTAACAAAAGATTTTATTCCATAGGAACAGAATATGACTAAGAAAAGCTTACAATTTGGAAAGATAATTGAAACTCCTTAAAGTCTGATGTCCTAAAGGGGAGGGGAACTCTACAATAGTAATAAAATTGTCAGCTTTTAATAATCAGCTACATATTCACGGCACTTTGTCACGCGCAAAGCATTTTTTAACAGTCACTATGCATTTACTC
Source organism: Pseudorca crassidens (assembly GCF_039906515.1). Classification (NCBI taxonomy): domain Eukaryota; kingdom Metazoa; phylum Chordata; class Mammalia; order Artiodactyla; family Delphinidae; genus Pseudorca; species Pseudorca crassidens. The sequence goes on along the minus strand of NC_090298.1, from coordinate 48,375,177 downwards.
ATTGGTTTACTTATTCTTTCAATACCAGAATCACATTATGACTTTTGTGGGCCCCAGGTACATTCGCCTTCTTGGGCCCCTTCCTCCATTAAAAAAAAAAAAAAAATCAAAATACCTTAGTAGATTTTTGTGGGCCCCAAATATTTCTTTTCTTTTTTTTCTGATATGAGAAAAAATGAAAACAGCTTTTCTACTCTGACAACTTGGGTTTTTTTTCTGATTTTAAGAGAAACTGAAACATTTTCATGGGCCCTGGGCATGGTGCCTACTGTGCCTCCATAAATCAGCCTGCACCAAGAGTGGGCTGGGGGTTAGAAATGCAGATGGGACTTCCCTGGTGGCGCCGTGGTTAAGAATCCGCCTGCCAATGCAGCAGGAGACACGGGTTCGAGCCTTGGTCTGGGAAGATCCCACATGCCACGGAGCAACTAAGCCCGTGTGCCACAACTACTAAGCCTGCACTCTAAAGCCCATGAGCCACAACTACTGAGCCCATGTGCTGCAACTACTGAAGCCCGTGTGCCTAGAGCCCGTGCTCCGCAACAAGAGAAGCCACCGCAGTGAGAAGCCCAGGCACCGCAACCCAGAGTAGTCCCTGCTCACCGCAACTAGAGAAAGCCCACACACAGCAACGAAGACCCAACGCAGCCAAAAAGTTAATAAATTAATAAATAAATAAATTTATTTTAAAAAAAAAGAAATGCAGATGAACACACGTGGCTCCCGCCCCCTCAGGAGCTCAACAGCCTCAGGGAAACAGACCAGCACGCATGCCATGATACTGCTGCTGCTCTGTAGTCCCGCTGCAATTGAGGGCTGGTAGCTGTCCCACAAGAGCATACAGGGGCCAGCATCTAACTCGTAGGAGAGCAGGAAGATGGGTTTCTGGAGGAAGCATTGTTTGAATGACTCTTTAAACCAGCATTTTTCAGCAATCTGTGTTTGAGGCCCAGGTTCAAATTTTAGAATTTCTGGCAGACCACTTGAAAAATTGAGAAGTGAACATTAGGCCAAAGAAGCCAGTTTCAGGGAACTGAAGAAACCTGCTATTAATCTCAGTATATGGAGATATACACAATTTTATATTCTGATCAATACACAAGATTTATCGTTGCTGCAAGCACGGGGACATACGTTTACCTCTGTGTCAGAAGACAGTGTCAAGCTGACCGGCTGCTGTGGCGCTGGATGAAGGGGATACATCGGGCTGGGAGGAGGGGTGGGAGGCTCAGGGTATCTAGCTGGTTCCACAGGGAGATCACAGTTCAATGGGGGCATGAAAAACCTTTCCCTCCTGATCATATAAAAGACCACAGTGGAGGCAGAAAATATTTCTTCTCGGTGCTGAAGGACAACCAAATGATAACATTTAGCCTCACCTATGGGAAAAAAATATTTTAGACATTGATCAAAATTTGGCAACATAGTTAGTTGCAAGGCATTCAAGAGCCAAGCTCCAGTAGTTAAATCTACCAATCTCAGGATAATAAGAGCAAACACTTAAGATGTCCCAAGAACCATTGTGAGAGCTTTATATTTGCTTTTTTTTTTTTTTTTTTGCGGTACGCGGGCCTCTCACTGCTGTTGGCCCCTCCCGTTGCGGTGCACAGGCTCCGGACGCGCAGGCTCAGCGGCCATGGCTCACGGGCCCAGCCGCTCTGCGGCATGTGGGATCTTCCCAGACCCGGGCACGATCCCGTGTCCCCTGCATCGGCAGGCGGACTCTCAACCACTGCGCCACCAGGGAAGCCCTATATTTGCTTTTAATCTTCATAACAAATTTACTATGTGAGTATTATTATTATCCCCATTTTAAAAATGAGGAAAGTAAGACATGGAAACTACAGATAACCTGCCTTCGTGAGGGGCAGAGCTGAGATTCGAACACAGGCTCTGAGACTTGTTCTCTCCATCACTGCCCTTCACCATCTGGGGATGCCTCTGGCACACCGTCCACTGTCTCGTGTCTGAACACTGCTGCCTCTGCTCAGCCTCACATAGGGCCAGCTTGACTGCCCCTCACTGTAGGCCTCTGACCTGGCACCGCAGAGTGTAGTGGGGACCCACTCAGCCCCACGGGAGCAACACAGAAGGGCTTCGAGGACTTACCACTCCGACCATTGGCCGACGGGGAATAACAATGGCTCAATCCCAAGACAGATTTCACACGACTTCGCAGTCCCGCAGGGTCCAGCAGCTGGTAGCAGAGTCAGGGTTGCCAGATACAACATAGAATGCCCAGTTCACTTTGAATTTCAGATCAACGACAAAGAATTTTTTACCAGAAGTATGTCCCAAATATTGCATGGTACATACTTCTAGTGAAAAAAATCTTTATTGGAAATTCGAAGTTCACTCTGTGTTTTATTATTTTATTTTTTGCAAAAAAGTGACACCCCTGAGCAGTAGCCACGCCGGTGATGCACGCTCTCACAGGCCTGCTTCCCTCCCTGCCTGGCTCCCCCGTCTCTCATCAGCTCCCTGGCATCACAGGCACAATAAAGAACTTGCATGGGAGCTTCTGTCACAGCCCCAGCTTTCTGGAAACCCAGACTATGACCCAACTGGGCAAGGATTTTGCCAGACAGCGAGGTAGCCATAATGCTCACAGCCATCCCGTGAGACAGGCATTGCTATCATCATCACACTCAAATTACAAATAAGGAGACTGAGGCTCAGGGAGACCCATCCGTTGGCCAGGACCCCCTCAGCTGCTCTGGCTCCACCAGTTTCTTACTAGAAAGAGCGTTCCAGGCCATTCTTGAGAGACATTGAAGCATTACTGGAGTGAGCATTAATTGGTTCAGATAATCATTGATTCACTTAATAATTACCCCTATTTGTTGAAAGAAACTCTCTTGTCCTCGCATAAAGGAATATAGTGACATATGCACTGAGAGAATTCGTCTCTTAGCAGCCATAACAGCAAGAGGCCCAATTTCTCCTGTTTTACTCTAGTTGGAATGATCACAGTTAAAGCATGAAGTTTTCAACCTCAGTTCTTCACAAATAAAACCAGCAGCACATTATTATTTCTCTATATAACTAAATATAATGTATTCATTCTAAAAGTTATGACTGATTACAAAGAGACAAATTCAGAGGGACTTCCCTGGTGGTGCAATGGGTAAGACTCCGCGCTCCCAGTGCAGGGCCCGGGGTTCGATACCCGGTCAGGGAACTAGATCCCACATGCATGCCACAACCAAGGATTTGCGTGCCACAACTAAGGAGCCCATGTTGCCGCAACTAAGGAGCCCTGGAGCCACAACTAAGGAGCCCACCTGCCACAACTAAGATCCAGTGCAACCAAATAAATAAATACATAAATGAGACAAATTCAGAAAGTCTCGAAATTATACTTGCCTTTGACCTGCACCAGAAAGTTGGTTTCCTTTCCGTAAATTATCTGTTGGGACAATTAGAGAAAAAAATAGCAAACATTAAAGAAAACCTGGGCCAAAGCACTTGTGCCCAGTGGGTTTACACAGGAGTGAAACCTCCTTGCAAACTTTCAAAAACAAAACCAAACCTTGGCAGCATATAAGCCTAAAATGAGAAAGAAGGTGCTCTTTTCTACATAAACCTTATGAAATGAAACCTTTTTTCCTCTTTGTCTGTTGGATCTTCATTACGAAGGAAGGAAGCTTGTAGATGTGAGAAAACCTTCCTCCAAGGTGGTGCTGGAGGGGCTCGTGGAATCAGCCGCCTCTGTAGCTCCATCCAGTGAGGCTTTTTCTCACAGCAGCCAGGGAAGCAGATGGAGCGCATGGCTGGCTCTGGTTACCTATGGCTGCCAGCCTAGTCCCCTGGGCATTCCAAGGCCCCACCTTCCACCTGGCCCATGACCTCTGACCTTGGCCCTGTGGCCAACACAGGAATGGGGGAGGCAGGGGGGTGTAGGTCTCAGGCTGTCTGGGCCCAGGCCACAGATGAAAGAGTCAGTTGTTTCCACTCTTCATGTTCACTTGTGAGGTCCTGGGAGCTGCAGAACTGGTATTTCTCCATATCCCAGCTGCTCACATGGCCATGTAGACAAGCTGTAACTCTAGCTGAACGTGTGCATGTGTGTCGCACGGGAGGTGGCATCCTGGCTTCCAGTCCCAGCTCGGCCACTGACTTGCTCTGGGGCTTCACTGAGCCCCTCCGCCTCTCAGGGGCCTCAGTTTTCTCATCTGTGAAACAGGACAGTTGGATCCCTGCAGGTGCTGGGCCAGGGGGCTGCTGAGGAGGCAGATCGAAGCCATCTCCTGTAATCCTCCTTGCCACATCCACAGAATCAATGAAAAATATTCCACTTTTATCTGTCTTACATTGTGTACTTTCATTGAAGATTTTCTTTGAAAAAAGGTTTCTGTTGCTTCTAAAAACCAGTAGAGTAGGCTGTCTCTAAATGACCTTCCAAACTTACGATTCTATAATTCCATGATCCCCAAACGGAAGTTCAGACTTGGCCTTTTTAAAGGGTTGCGTGGTACTTGGGAGAGAGAGAATTATGAGATACGTGATGATATGTTTCTGATCCTGAAGATCCTCTTATGCAGCCTCCCCTTGGGGACATATAAAGTTTCCAGGGCCCAAGCCCCCTCCTTTGTTACACCGGATAAAGGCTCACATGTTAATTATTTAGCCACTGGTGCCAACTGGAACACAGTCTTATAATGAAACTGCCTTGAAAATACTTCCGTGTGTGACATAAGGCTCTGGCAATTTGAACATATCTTTTCTTCTTTCATATCAGCAGTTGTTTTATGGACTGGGCTTAGACGGCTTAGACAAAGGGCACTGGATTGGTGAATTATTCATATAATCTGCATTTCCTGGCCGCTATGGATAATTGACAGGTGTCACGTCACCTTTTGCAAACGTCCCACAATTAGAGACTGTATATCAGTGTTTGACTTCCATGTAATGCTCCCTTTCTAAGCTAGTTTCATATTTTATTTACAGCTTGGTGGCATTTTTGACTTGGCTGCCTATTTCTCTCACTTTCGATTTCAAGCCTTTTGCTCCACTTAATATAACCAGGAACATTTAAATAATGACTCCCTCTCAGATTGCTAAAGGCAGTCACTCATTGTGGCTGTGTTTTATTCATTCAGCCATTACGTTAGTCAATTTCTTGATGTAGGATGAAATGCAGCTGTAAGGAAAGCATGATATAAATCTGTTTTTATGACTTGTTTGGTTCACAGGGAAAAAAACTAGAAGCAAATCTTCCCGGGGCCTGACACAGGTTGTAAACTGTGGAGGAAGTTAGCTGGTTAAAGAATGTGACTTACTTAATAGGAGCAATGGAACATTTCAGATCTCCATCGGAGTGGGAAGGTTTCTGGCATTAGGAATAAAGCCAGGGTGAGTTCTCTTTGGGCCCAGTGAGAAAAGTTAGGTAAGAAAATAAACCTGGAATTGATAGCCCTGAAGACTAATGCGAGAACATAGCCATATATTAAACACTTTGAGCAAACAGAACCTTTGGAATCCTGCAGTCCTACTTTTCCACTTGACCCAACTGGAAACTGAGGCCTAAGGCATGCAAAGGCTTGCCCACCATCCCAGGACCAGTTAGCGGAAAAGCTAAAAGCTGGGTCAGCTGATTCCTGCTCCAGCACTTTTACTGCTCTGCAATGCAACAGATCATTCTTGTTACCCCTCCAGTATCCACTCACCTCTTCTCCGGCCATCACTTGCTGTTCCTTGGAGGAATTCACCCTTCCTCATTCTTAGTTGTGTGCACTGTGTGGAATTATTTCATGCTGACTCTCAGCGGGAGCATGATTGACTAAGCCCATCAGTGAATCCATTTTCCCATATGGGTATTTCAGGAATGGCCATGTGACCTAAATCAGACAGTGATTGCCAGCACTTGTGTAGGTGCTGTTGGAAGAGATTTTCTGTCCCAGTAGCGGGGGTTGGATTAGGCTGTGAGGGCTGCAGCTGCTGCAGATATTTTGCTATCCACATGGAAGAGACTGGAGCCACAGGGAGTAGGTGGGGGAAAGTGTATCATGGGATACCTGAGGGTGAAATCTGTGATACAAAAACACCGAGCAGAGAGACCAAACCTTGGTTAAGTAAACCTATCATTTATCTTCTAAACTAGGACAACTTTGAGAATGAAACAGGACAAGAAAAATGCTGAACCAGACCGGATGCATAAACAGGACTAGCCTGGGCAAACAGGGACACATGGTCATCCTGCTCTATGATGGCATCATCTGAGCCACTGGATTAAGCTGGCTGAATTAAGCTGGCACTCTCTTTAGGCCTTTTGAGTCTAGGTGACAGTGAACTCTTCATTGTTGAGGCCAGTTTGAGTTAAGCGTTTTGTAACTTGCACATCATAGTTTTAACTGACATAAGTATGTTGCTTCTTGTGCTTTCTAAAATCTTGTCCTATTTCATATCTTAAGCTTGCAGTTAAATGTGCTCATTATATGCTTTACTTTTAATAAATGTTAAAACTTTATATTTAACCTTTTGCTTCAAATAATTAAAACGATCACTTGTAGAACGTTTACATTTACAGAGAACTTCTAAGTTAATTGTCCTACAATACCCCTGTGAGATAGGTATCGTCCAAGGTTTGGAGAAGTTAAAAAATTTACCCAGGTCCACAGGGCTGATGTGGCAGATATGCAGTGGTGACTTTCTGCGGTGGCGGGAAAAATCCTACAGTCCTACACTGAATTTTATTGTTTTCCAGTTTCTGTAGTGTAAGTATTCCAGTGATATGGCCAATTTCAAGGCATCGACCTGACCTCACTGAGCGTGGAGCTGGGAAGAGCTGCACTGGCTCTCAGGGGCCAGATCCAGTGCCCCACTGCGTGGAACGTGCATCCAAGACTTCCAACTCCATTTCGAAATTCATCCTTTTTCTGTTCTAGATGTTTGGTGTGAGGTAGTCAGTTCTGAATTGTGCTCCTTTAACAATGGCAGATGTGCCCCAGGGCTTCAAGCCTTCAAAAGAGATTTCCCCAGAGCAGAACTGCAATGAGCAACTCAGTTCAGACCTTGCGTTTCCTGAGCCTGTCTCCACTGACACCTGCCCTCAGCAGGAACTACCTCTGGGCCTTCGGCATTTGCTCTGCTCCTCACTTGAATGAGGCTACTTCCCCGCCCTTCCCTTCCCCTGCTCTGCTTCTGCTCATCCTACAGCTGGTGTAAGAGACTTGTCTGGGCCCTCTCCTCTGGCTCCCGGGCCACTGTGTGGAATAGTAGCAGTAATAAGGAAAGGTACTGTTTCCCTTCACCCCAGAGTGAGAAGCCAAGGCCTTGGCCTAGGATCCTGTGGGCTGGGTTAGCAACAGCAACTGACTATGCTACTCTGGTCACTGCTGTCAGTCCTAAGCCCTCACAGCGAAGGGGACACTCACAAACCCCGTTCACATTCACGATCTCATTTGAAGGTAATGACTGGATCATGTGCTAACTGCTTTGCTTCAGCAGAGAGGAGAAAGCTTGGAGAAGAGCTGAGTCATGTGAAAACGCTGGTGGCAGCAACCTAATTTCCAGTCCTGGGGCTTAAGTGAAACTAGCCAGGCTTTACAGGGCTTGCCTTACAAGCTCAAACCTATTGGTCACAAACAAATGCCACAGTAACCTTAATTGTCAAAAATCCTGGAGTCATTGAACTGCATGGTAGAAGTAATTTTGCATGACATCCACAGTATGTAAAAACTGAGAAGAAGAAGGTCTTCTGGTAACATTTCAACCCAAATATTTATGGATCACTTTTTCATTGTGACTGCTATTTCCTCCCTGTGAGTTAGGGAGGGGGGCAGCCATGACGACACCATGGCATTAACAATGGCTAATTCCACCGTGGTCAGTGCTCAATTGTCCACTCTCAGAAGGATAATTTAAAAAATCATTTAGGGTTGATTTGGGGATGGATTTTTATACTTATGCTTGAACGTGGGCATGTCAGAGCATCTGAGCATTCCCTTAGAACAACTTAATGAAGCAAGTTTATGAAGAATTGGGAAGCTGCCCTCTCTCACCAGGCTGCCCTCCTGCAATGGCGCCTCCTGGGGGAACAAAGGGTCCTTTTCCAGAATGATTCAAATACTGAAGGAGGTTTGCACCTCCTTTAGCTTTTCCTACAGAAGAAGGAATGGTGACTGTGCTTCATATTGCTTTTCCACATGTGAAGCGAATAGCGATGAAGTGAATCAACCAACACATATTTGTGTGTGTCAGGGTGAATGTGCTCATGCAAGATGTGTGGAGCATAAAGTCACAGTAAAGGCCATGGTCCCTGTTCCATTTCAAAGCTTGTGCTTTTTGACCTGCTAAGTAGCAGGAAGCAATCCACGGCAGATTATAATAAAGAGTTACGTTGGAATCGATGGCTAAGGCTGTAAAAGTTCAGAAGAACTGGAGATCAGAGAAGAATTTGGAAAGGAGAGGAATCTGAAGCTGGGCCTTGAGAGCTGAACAGGAAAAGGAGGACATTCCAGCTCAGCAGCATAAGAGTGTTATGTGAGACACATGGAGGCATGAATGTCTGGCCAGAGGGGCGTTTCTATGCATGATTACCATTAAGCAGCTAGGGTTCTCCCATAGCAAGCGAGTTATTTACAGAGCAAGCTTCTTGATAGAGGAGGCGTTAACAGTTCATAAAGTGAAGAATAAGCAGACCCTGCCATGAAAGATAACATGGCAAATCCAGTCACCACTAAGTGGGAATCAACCCTAGCCAACACGTATCAGACAATGATGACTCAGAACGATGCTTCTTAGAACATCCAGCATCCATGCGTATTCAGACTGAAAAGTCCTTCTGATATTTTCAGTTGATGACCAGATTGGATGAGGCACACTGACTTGATTTGCTGTATAGTCAATGCTGTCATTGAGATGACCCCCCAAGAAACTAGACATTGATAAATTCATGAATTATTTAAAGTTACAAACTCTATGTGACAGATATTCTAGGCCCAAAGAACGTAAAAGTAATAAAAATGAATAACATTACATATTTCTAGGGGCTTAAATGTCTGCATACTTCTGAAAGCTTGACTTGACTCTGATAAATAAAGGACGATATTGAGCATGGGGAACCCGTTGTAGCAGATCCCCCATGGGAATCGACATTTCCACCATGCTGATCACTAGTCTTCCCTTGTAGGTGGTGGAACGACCAAAAGTTCTGGATCTCTCTATAGCACAGTATGTCAGTTTGACAATGTTTAAAATTTAAGAAGTTTCAGCTTCCTCACATATGGAAACAGGCTGATATGCCCCTCCCATACCCCTCAGATAAATAGGCCCCTCATAGGGAACTGAACCTTAGAAAAGGAAGCAACTCACCCAAGAAACACACTGAGTGGAGCCTGGGGGCATGTCTTGGGGAGAAGTAGAGTCAAAAACTCAGATATTCTATCCAAACTAACTAGAAAAAGAGGAGAAAACCCCAGTATATACAAATATCAGATGGTGGGGCCTCATGACAGATGAGTACTACTATTTGTGAGAAAATTAAGCAAGCCATCAGAGGAAGTTTGGGAATCTCCTTCCATAAATATTTAGGAATTTTTAACACAGTATTTATTTGGAGACAAGAAAATGGGATTAGTCCTTTCTGTTTGGTTTCTATTAAACTTCTGCTCCCAAATATCTTTCCATGAGACAACAATTTTTAAATCTTATTGGAAAAATGAAAAATCCCAAAGTGGTCAAGTAAAAACTTTATAATTTAGAGAAAAGAGGAAGAAAAGAGAATGCTTTGACACATGCTGAAAATCTTGGCTGGCTGCAAACAACAAACTGTCTATCATGTTTCCTTGGAAAAAATGGGAGGTTTACCAGGAAAATGTGTCTGGACGGGAAGTAGATGTGGGAGCCTCCAGGAAGAGGAGCATCTCTGTCTGCTGGGCCACACTGACTTGTCCTCTTCTCTCTCCTGACCAGTTTGACTTCATTGGAGCTTCTGCTCCCTCATAACTAGCTTGCACATGGCTTCATGGCCTCCCAGGCCCCTCTCTAAACAAGACCCTTCAGTTCCATCTTCCTCATACTAACTAGCACATTCGTGCTGCACTTTAAATTGACAGACTGAATCTGATTGGCCCAGTTCACCTGTTGGTGCCAATTATAAAGGTTACATTATAGGCCATTGTCTGGCCAGTGCAATGGTTGTCCTTAGGTCAGATTCCCGCCACTGGTCCAATTCCTTGGAGCAAACGAGGGGAGGGGGCTAAAAGGATGTGGTCAGGGCATTTCTCAACAGAAAGGGCTGGTCATGAACATGCTCTGATTGCTGTCTCTGTTAAAATGTAGTGGTAACTGGCTCTTCTTCAAGACTAGCGCAAGTGCTCTTAAACTGCAGCTTGAGGGCATGTTTTATTATTTTATCTATTCAGTCATTTATTCATTCCAATCTATCTCCTATCATAAAAGGTTTGAGGTGACTTACAAAATCTATATACAAGTATCAAATGGTTGAGAAATGTAGGCAAATTCTTATTTTCCTAAGAATAAGACAATTAAAAGCCGGGGCAAAATTATCACCGCAGAGTACATAAACTTCAAAGTTAGGAAATTGCTAAAGATGGGCCTTGAGGACTTCCCTGGTGGCGCAGTGGTTAAGAATCCGCCTGCCAATGCAGGAGACACGGGTTCGAGCCCTGGTCCGGGAAGATCCCACATGCCGCAGAGAAACTAAGCCCGTGCTCCACAACTACTGAGCCTGTGCTCTAGAGCCCCGCGAGCCACAATTACTGAGTCCATGTGCCACAACTACTGAAGCCCGCGCACTCCAGGGCCCGCAACAAGAGAAGCCACCACAATGAGAAGCCTGCACACCACAACGAAGAGCAGCCCCCCCCCCCCCGCCGCAACTAGAGAAAGCCCACGCGCAGCAACAAAGACCCAATGCAGCCAAAAATAAATAAATAAATTTATTAAAAAAAAAAAAAAAAAAGATGGGCCTTGAATTTGTTTCGAAACCTGAGACCTGCCAAACTTAATAGCAAGTGGCTAAATACAAGGGAAAAGTCCTGGCAGAAAGTGTCATTTGTGTTCTAACAGGTTACTAGCCAAGCCGCCTGTGGAAGCCTGTCCCTCCAAAGAGATATTCTCTTCTTTTTTTGATAACTTATGGGCCACCTCAATGGGGAAGGAGACCTACATTATGTCTCAAGGCTTCTTCTGGTCCTCATTTCATAACAATGGTTGTGATTTCTCTGAGCAAGCAAGAAAACAAATAATTAAGAAGGAAAGATTTTATGTAGATAAAACCAACCTCCAACACAACTTCATTCCACTAAATCCTTAGTCCCCAGCCCCCAGCAAAATTGGAGACACAGTTTGAAAGCTGAAAAGGCAGATCATAAAATCCTTATTTCTTTTTTATTGTGCATTGTAAGGCAAGAAATACACAGGAAGCCTGGCTCAGTGATTTTTCTGCTCTCCGCTTTTTTTGCCTGTAGCATTTCTGACATCCTCAGATCTTCTGAGGCTCTTTATTTACTTTATTTTTCTTCTTTTGATTATAGAATAGCAAAAAGTCCTAGAAAGCTTGGTGCTGGTGCATGACGATGGAAGAGCTCTTTCCTGGAGTACCAGGTCCGCCATGCTGGATGAGACGCACTGTGGGAGCTCTGGAAAGCAAAATGGGATGTTCCCTCTCAGACTGGAACTGGGAATCGTTCTATTTAAAAGGACAGCTGTCATTTAATATTCGCTGAGCAGCCACCATATTCTAAGTGCCATATGAAGCATATATGGACCTGACGTTTGAAAAGAGGAGACTAATTTTTTATGGAAACCAATTACAACTGATACTTGATTTTGGAAAGGGGTAGAAGGAATTCTTGGTGCTTCACGTTTTGCTGAGAAAAATGCCACATGGATTGCCAAGATGGTGATCCTGAAAAACCATTTGCAATATTCAATTAACAATAATTAAGGCACTCAGTGGGAAGCTCCTTAGTGACTTGCTTAATAGCAAAAATTGGTACTTGGAATTCCCGGTGGATGAGCAAAAAGATAATAAGTACCCCAAATATAAAGACAATCGAAATGAAACCCATAATGACCAAATTATATTACGCAAATAGACACACAAGTTGAATTAGGGATATTTAAGTTTTTGACGAGAAATATCAAAAAGTGATATAACATTTTAGCCATTAATTGATCATCTAATCTAGTTTAGTTCTGTGAAGGGAGCTGGTTTATAAAGCTTCCAGTTTTACATATGTTGATAAGGGACCACAGTCTATTATAACAACCTCATATTTCTTGGAGCTAGTAAAGTCTAATTTTCTGTTAATACAGTTAATAATGAACTATAATTGATTCTATTACCAATAGTCTTAAAAAGACAGCTAGTCATTTAGTCCATCTTTTCATGATCACATACTCATAAAATATTAAAGCTAATTTGATTTACTATATTCAACTTTAATAATTTTAAACTATTCTCCACCAAATAATTTTCTATGGTATTAAACAGATTCTTCGCTTTTTCTCCTTTATAGTTTTTTCTCACTTACTCTCTTACTATAACTCACTTCTCCATCAATTTCCCCTCCGTCATATATTTGAAATTGTACAATCAATTTCAATAATCCTCCAATATCCAATTAAGGTGTAAGTCAAGGGTTGCCTGTATATGCTTGAATGCAGTAAATCTAAAGCATGGGAGCCTTGTTAGATTTCACTAATCCAATCTCCCCATTCATATGTGTACATTTAAGTCTAAAAATCTAACCCAGTCTGATCTCTGGCAAGGAAAAAACCATCAGTGCATTCATCATTAATCATGCAAGCACTGTAAAAGTTCTCTTCCAAATCCTCTGCTCTACTCCTTTGCATGTCCAAACCTCTGTTAAGCTCAGTAAAATCTTTGCTTTTTAAAACTTTATGTTTGAACAAAACCCTCATATTTATTATCAGAGAGCTAAGCCAGTCAATCCTTTCATATAAAAACAACTCTAAGGAAGTCATAAATCATGTCTAGCATGCAGATGTAAACATATATATCTGTGTATACATAAACATATGTGTATATATATAAAATGTTTTTTAAAAACTTGATCATACTTTTCTTAATATGTTGTAAATATCTTTTTATTCCAAATAATAGATATAAATTTTACCAGTTTAATGACTGCGTAATAGTATGGATATAGTTTACTTCATTTGATTATTCCTCTATTGTTCAACATTTAGGATCTTCTGGTTTACTTGTACATACATCCTTATATACTTATTTCATTGTTTTCTTGGGATGAATTTCTTCAGGTCAAATGTTTAAGCCTTCAAATATATATTGACAATTTGTCCTCCAGAAAGGTAGTTTCATTTTGCATTGCCATGGGCAGTGTATGAACATGTCAACTCACCAACGTCCTGGACAACTCTGATTTTTCCTTATCTGATAGATGAAAAGAGGTATCTGGCTGCCATTTTTATTCTGTGGTTACTAGTAAGGAAGAAAATGCTTTCGTATGCTAAACAGTCATTTCTTCTTTTATAAATTCCCAAATCATGTTCTTTGTCCACTTCTACATAGTAAGAATACTGCCCCATTGTTAGTTACACCTACAGTCTTGCAAATGCTTTTCCCAGTCTGTATTTGTCTTTTAAATTTGTTCACAGTATTTTTTCTATTTTTGCATGCTTGTTTTTAAAAAATAAATACTCTTAGAAGCAGTTTTTAGCAAATAAAAAAAATAAATCCATTTGGGAGACATAGAAATTTTGTCAACTTTTAAAAAGTTTTCAAATGGCTGTAATTTTCAGTATGGACCTTGGAATTTGGAAGCTCTCTTGCAGTTCTTTCATTCATTGAGTGTCTCTGTGTGAAAAGCACTAAGCTAGCCATTGCGGGGGGACGGGGGCGGGGGGGGCGGGGTACTAGGATGTTTACACCTGATCCCTGTCCTCAGATCTAGACAAAGGAACAAACAAAACAACAACTACACATGGTTGAATGTGAGTGAACACAAGATGATAGGATAGTATTACAGTAGCTTTGGAATTCAGAATTTGAAAAAAAAAGGTTGTTCAGTGGAACTTGGGGGAAGATGTGTGGTTGTTGGTGAGCCAGTTGGTTTGCTTCAGTGGCACGACTGGTTTAACTTGGGGATTAGAGAAATGTGCCACCCTCAATTACATCCTGTGTCGCCTTTAGGGTATATATCTATTCTGATCCAGTAATGAACTCTCATTTGAAGCAGAGTACAGACTTGAATCCTACTAATCCTGGCCATCAGGATATTTTCTGTACTCAAATAAAAGCAAGGACCTGATCTAACACACTCTACTAGGAAGAATGTCTACTGACCTCTAAGACTTCCATCAAAATCATAGTTTGCCAAGGTGTAAGCTGACCGCATCCTTTAGAGGCATGTGGGTCAGCCAGCTGGCAAGCCTTGGCCACCACTCTCCCCAGGCAATCAGCCAACAACCCAGCACTCCCAGCAAGATTCATTCCCACTGCAACATTTGTTTAATTTTATTTTTTGAGGCATTCTGTTAATTGGGACCTTTTGCAAAGTCTTTCAGGCGCTTTGAAGTGCCCATTCTCCCATCAATTTCTGGTGAAAATTTATAGTCCTGTCACACGTGTCTTCAGCAAGAAATCTGTACAAAGACTGAAGTTGATTTTTTTTCTTTACCTAACTCAGTGTAGCAGAAATGAGGCAGAGGAACTGTCAGTCATTTCTAAGGATGACAATTTTCACTGCTTGACAATCTTAAATATAAAATTCCAGCTATTTGATGATATGCCTGTGTATGGCCCATCCCCCAGATCCAATGATAAGTGTCGAACAGCAGGTTTAGGGCCCTTTGCTTAGGCATGATAATTCAGGGAAATAGTTAGCTCATCAAAATTGGCTGGGCGCCCTGTTTTCATATTATCCAGACAGAAGTCACTGAACCACAACTTTGCTGCTTAGAAATAGGCACCAAAAGGGAGGGAGTGCGGGAACTATGAACAGTTAGCCAGTTACCATATTCAATCACGAAGTGTACTTTACACTCAAGGATAAACTGATACATGCTAAATTATGCTTGAAGAAATGTCTGGAAGAATGCTCAGGAGATCTGCTGGCTGAACTCTGGTCTTCCCCAGCCAGGTGACCTTTAGCAAGACCCAGGACTCTTCGAACCAGAGGTTCTTCGCATGTGAAAGAGAGTCCAAATAGATGACTTCTAAGTTCCAGAGCTTCATGTTTTGAGAACTTGATTGAAAAGCCACATTAATCATTTCTAGGTTCAGATACACCCTACTTTTATAAAGTCACTTTTTAAAACTGTAAACTCATAATTCATTAAGTAATTACTCTCTTAAGTCTACACAGGTGATTCAGCAGAGTATACCCTCTGTCTCATCTTAAGAAGTTCGCATGCTCAAAATAGGTACCTGAAGTTAGAGTAGAAATCCCCACCAGATAAGATCACAGAGGCCCAGAGTGCTATGGGCATTGGAAACCCAGACGCGATCCTTTCCAGCTCTTCTGTTCTGAGACTGACTCTATGATATTTGTTTGGAGATTGCAAGCTGGGTTTCATGGAACAATTGGCATTTAATGAGAACCTTGAATGAACAGTGAGATTTCCAAAGAGAAAGATGAAATGGAGGAAATTCTAGGCAGAGAGAACAGAATAAACACAGATGCAGACCCAAGAAATTTCGGACAATATTTAAAGAATTCCTGAACTCAAACACCTAGAGACAACAAATCCAATTTGTTTGCAATCCAGGTTAAGGTATTAATTTATCTTTTCCACAAATATTGATTGAACGCCCATGCTTGGTGTGGTAGGACAGCTAAAGATGTCTCTGGAAGTTCAAATATAGGGTTAAACTAGGTTTCTAACTAATAAAAGAAATATATGCATATTTTGCACAAAATATGGAAGACAGAGGAGGAAAAAGAGCTAAAGTAAAAATCACCCACCTTATTTAAGTTTATAGACTTTGAAGGTAATATCTCACCTAGTACACAGAATCAAACATATAAATTTGGATGAATAGAGAAGCAATCACTGATTAGCTCAAAGCAACATTTAAATTGATCTTTTCAGTGAAAAGGCGTTACAAAAAGCAATCTAAAGAACACCTGTTTAGACGCACAAGAATCAACAATTAAGAATCAACAATTACGTTCTTCAGGGAATGAGGAGTTTTCAGCTGCCTTCACTCCAAGGAGAGGCAATAGAGTTTAGCATTTTTATTACCATAATCCAGAACATTTAAGGGGGTCAGAGGAAAATATTCACACCCACTTCTTAATCTTGAACAGGAGGCAAGTCCCTTAAGGCACTCACTTAATTAGCATGGGCTGGGGCTGAGGGAGGGGACACCCTAGGATTCTTCACTTGACAATTTCCCTTTAAGAAATATGGGCTCTAGAGTAAAAGAAAAACTAACTTCAATCTCAATCATGTGACCTGAGAAGACCTAGACAGTGAATCTGACTGGTGCAGAGCTGGAAGAGGGAGAGTTGATGCCTCCACATGGCCTCTAGTCTAGAATGGCTGGCGCTTCCGCGAGGGGTCAGTTTGAAGCCACTAAAGCTGGCACCGCACAACTCCAGGGAATGGGAACGTCATTCACAGAGCCTGTGATAGGAATGTCAAGTGGGAAAGCTTGTCTTCACTCCTGCTGCCCCCTCCTCAGATGGCTTCCTGATAATATTCAATAGTAACAACAGTAATAGCTAGCATCCACTGAGTGCTTACTACGTGCCAGATGCCATGCATTTGATGTGCAAAATCCCATTGATTCCCATGAGCAGGTAATATTAATATCCGAATTTTGTAGATAGTAGAGTGAGCACACAGTACATTTATTATCCCCCCTGGGGCACTTTTGAGAGAGAAAAGAGGTGCTATTACTAACGACACTGGGACAATAGGTGTAAACCAAGACTGACTCAAGTGAACCAGAGAACGTGGTCACCCTATAGATACAGGGGCTCAGGTGCAGAATCAGGATCAGGGTACTTCGTAATGTCAGCCTCAAAATGTTTCTATGGGACAGCTTTCATCTTTGTGCCAGGCCTTCCTGAGCTTTAAATATTTTTATCAAATGGACTTAATGAAACGACTTCATACAGTTATGTAAGGATGTAATCAGAGCAAAGCACCTACAAGGTGTGTAGGAGCTCAAAGTGCTAGTCACTTAATCAACCTCAGTTACCTTCTCCAAACTCCCTCTAGAGTCCAGGCCTCTTTGGGACCTCAGGCAAGCCCCTTGACTTCTCTGGCCCTCAGTTGCCTCATTCATATAAGAATGGGGGTGGATTAAAGGCAAAACATTCCTTTTAACTTTGACCTTCTTTCTCCTCTGGTTCCTCTGGAGTTCATCTTTGTGCAGTCACAGCAGCAGGAGGAATGCCCCTCTCCTCTGCTTTTAGTTCAGAGAAGGGGTTCCTTTTGTTTATGCCTACTTTCATTCTCTAGTGCTTTCTCTAGGAGGTTTAAAATGGTGGCTGAGGGAAGACTTTCTCTCCCGCATTCTCTTCTTTCCATTGCCTTTGCTTGTGCTGGAACTCCTTACGTAGATTGCCCCTCTATTTGGTACAGAAATGCCAAGGGGCAGCTGATGAGCTGGACAAGGAATCCCGTTTGGATCTCGTCAGGCGGAAGCTTTTCCTCTGCAATGTATCACCTTGTCCTTTCTTGGGACCACCAAATGTCTGTACTAGGAAAGATATGTCACAAATGGCATTCAGAGGTCACACAGTTATGCTAAATGCAAGGGCCATTTTTCCTAAGAATAAATGTTGGAATTGAATTGAGAATTAGACACCTTAGTGAATCAAAGGCAGTGGGAGGTGGGAAAGTACACAGGGCTTGTGGTATGAGATGGTTCCTTGTGCAAATCCTCAAGACAGTGCAGGCCTCCAGCACAGGCAAGGACGCCCGGGTGTGCTTTCTTCTTTCCTTCCTCCCTCTCCCTCCCTCCCTCCTTCCTTATTTCAAAGACGTTAGTTGAGCACCTCCATGTTATATTCAGGAACAATGCTAGGCTCTGAGGGTTGGAATAAATGAAAAACAGACATGGTCTCTGCCTTCATAGAGCTTCCACTGTAGCAGTGAGAGACATATAATCTAATAACCACACGAAAACGTGTCAGATTAGGCCTCTGAGAAGTGCCATGGAGGAGAAATACAGGGTTCCATGGAGAGGTTTGACCTAGTTAGAGAGGCTGGGCAAGGTCTCCCTGAGGAAGTGATGAGGCTCCAGCCGAGACGGGAAGGATGAGCTGGCATTCCGGGCAGAGGAAGTAGCTTGTGTAAAAGCCCTGAGGTGAGAGGAAGCTCAGAGGGTTTGAAGAACCGAAAGAAGGTCAGAGTGTCTGGAGCCCTGAGAACCAGGGGAGAGGCTGCAGGATGGGACTGGAGAGGGAGATGGGGCCCAGACCACGCCCGGCCCCGGAAGCCCCTGTAAGCATTCAGGCTTTTCCTCAAAGCCACAGAGAACTTGTGCGAGTGTTCTCGGCAGGAAGGTGAAGGATCAGAGTTTATTTGAAAATGATCACTCCAGGAAAATGGATTCAAAGGTGGCAAGAAAGGAAGTGAGGAAATAATAAGGAGTAAGGGCAGTTAATGTTTATGGAAACACTGAAACCATGGACCAAGCATTGTTCTAGGAACTTCATACACATTATCTCTTCTAATCCTCATACAGACCTAGCGGCTATCATCCCCTCTTTTCACAGAAGAGGAGGTTGAGACACAGAGCAACTGGACCAACGTTGGTTGGCAAGGGCTGAAACCAGGCTGTGACCCAGGCAGCCCATCTGTTGAGTCCACTGTTTGATCACTACAGCACAGAGGCTCCTTCCTGCCCGTAGGCCAGGTGGAAGACGGAGCAGGGATTGCACAAGGCCAGTGTCTGTGGACAGACCCTGGAGCTATTAAGTGGTAAGAATTGACAAGATTCAGACCAGAATTTGGGGAGGAGGGAGTCCCAGTTCTGTGTGGGTAAGAAGGCGAGGGGGGATGCAGCTCCGGGTCTAGAGATCCTGCGAGGGGCCAGGCTGGAGGTGGAGAGCATGATCTGGTTGAGGGTACTTCTTTACAGCTCTGGATCTAATGAAAAGAAAACAGCTCTGATACTTCACTGTGAGCATTCATTATGTTTTCTTGATCTCTCTTCCTCTTACTGGGAATTCCATGAGATCTGCTAAGAACTAACAACTTTAGGTCTCTTCTTTCAAAAACTACAGATGCCACTTCTCTTCCTGCTTTATTTATTTATTCGACTTGATGTTTAATTCTTTTAGTTTCTAAAAATTTTGCTTTCACTCTGACTGCACTCCTAGAAATTCTGTCTGAAGGTTACTTGGATTCACATGCTCATTGATTTTATCCCCCACTTCTCAGAATTAGAGAAAAATAGCCATGTTTTCTAGTTTCCAAACACTTTCTTCTGCCAACAACTGACATTCTTAATTCTGACACTGGTCAGCCCTGAGCCTTGGAACGTATACATAGCTTTATTTCAACAATGCACTTCAGGTATCTACATGTTACAATTTCTTAGACAATAAACACCGTACTTGTCTATAGCTGCCACTAAAGTACATTTTAATTAATTTATTAATTTATTTTTGGCCACGTTGGGTCTTCATTGCTGCCCATGGGCTTTCTCTAGTTGTGGTGAGCAGGGACTACTCTTTGTTGCCGTGCACAGGCTTCTCATTGCGGTGGCTTCTCTTGTTGCAGAGCAAGAGCTCTAGGTGCATGGGCTTCAGTAGTTGTGGCACACGGGCTCAGTAGTTGTGCCTCGCGGGCTCTAGAGCACAGGCTCAGTAGTTGTGGCACATGGGCTTAGTGGCTCCGCGGCATGAGGGATCTTCCTGGGCCAGGGCTCGGACCTGTGTCCCCTGCATTGGCAGGCGGATTCTTAACCACTGCACAACCAGGGAAGTCCCTAAAGTACATTTTAAAATAGACAGTTACTTTAGTCTTGCCTCCAGGATAATTTTTGGACAATTTCCTAAAGAACAATCTTTTCACAGATTTCTGGTTCAAACCACTAGACTACAAAGGCCAATTTGGCAAAGTTGTTCTCTCTCTCTCTCGCTCTCTCTCTCACACACACACACACACGCACACACACACACAGTTTTAAAAAGGAAGATGAAGTCAGGTACTATTGCAAAATTTCTATAAATTCTAAAATATATCACCAGAGGGACAGTTCTAACAAATTAGTCAGAATTGTAATTTTAACTCTGTAGGGTACTTCTGGCTAAGCTATTTGCCCCTAATGATTCCACAAAAGCAGCCAGACTCCATTTACGCTTCTTTGTTAAAATGCCTTGTGAGATGAGCGTTGATGGTGCCTTCATTAATTCATGCAATGATCATTTGGCACGTACTATGTGCCAAAGACTGTGGCGGGGGCAGAGTGACGTGCTAGGAGGGCATAAACTCCATCTTAAATTTCAATCTTGGGCTTCCCTGGTGGCGCAGTGGTTAAGAATCCGCCTGCCAATGCAGGGCACATGGGTTCAAGCCCTGGTACGGGGAGATCCCACATGCTGCGGAGCAACTAAGCCCGTGCGCCACAACTACTGAGCCTGCGCTCTAGAGCCCGCGAGCCACAACTGCTGAAGCCCGCGCGCCTAGAGCCTGTGCTCCGAGCAAGAGAAGCCACCGCAATGAGAAGACCACACAAAGAAGAGCAGCCCCCGCTCGCTGCAACTAGAGAAAGCAAAGACCCAATGCAGCCAAAAACAATTAAAATAAAATAAATTTATATAAAAAAAATTTCAATCTTGTGGAGGAACCAGAACTAAAGAAACCATTACATTACAGAGTTTCTGGAAGTAGAAAGCTTTAAGCTGAGACCTGAAGGATGAGGAGAAGTTATCAAGGAGACAAGAAGAAGAAAAGAGGCCTCCAGTTAGAGGGAGCCACATGTTCAAAAGGCTCAGAGTGAACAAGAACGGGGTATGCAAAAACTGCAAGAAGTTCAGTAGGGCTGGATCTGAGAACGCAGGGGGGTGGTTGGGGAATGAGGCATGGTGAATGGTCATGAAAAGTCTTGTAACCACGTTAAGGAATTTGGAATTTATCCTGAGGGTAAGCGTTGCCCATTAAAAGGGTTACAGCAGGGAGTGTGGAGAATTGATTGAGGAGAAGCTATTGTAATGATACAGAGAAAAGGATGGCCTGAACTAGGACAGTAGCAGAGGGGGCAGATTCATAGGGTAACTGGAAGGTTGGCTACGGGAAATCAGGGCAGGGGGAAGGCGGCAGACAGGATGACTCTCAGGTTTTGGGTTTGCCCAACCAGATGGATGACAGAGCCGTCCACTGAGAGAGAGAACACTGGAGGGGAGACAGGTCTCAGCATGCTGAGGTTGAGGTACCTGTGGGACACCCAAAGTACATGACCAGTATATAGTTAGTTCTTTAGTTAGTTAATTAGTTGAGGGGTCTAGACTAAAGATATAGATATGGTAACTGAAGCTAGCTGAAGGAATAGATGAGTGTGCTCAAGAAGAGCTGTAGGTGCCCAAGAAGAGATGTCCAGTGATTTTAGCAACATGGCGGTCATGTGATTTTGAAGGGGCAAGTTCACAGGGGGTGGGGGGGCGTTGATGGTGAAGGCAGAAGCCAGGTTGTAGAGTGAGCACGGGGAAAGGAACAGTGTAGACAACTCTCTCAAGAAGTTTAACCATAGAAGGGAAAAGAGAAGCAGGGGTGACTGCTTGGCAGTGGTTTAAGATTTAGGGGACTCTGGTGAATTTAAACATCAATGATAAAAACTTGGGAGGGAGAGAGGGGCTGAGCATTCAGCAATAACAGGCTTGGTCTTGGGGAAGGCTGGGGAGGACATCCAGGGACTGGGAAAGGAATAGAAAATGTGAAGGAGTTTGAAGATGTTCTCACTGAGGTTTTTATTTGTGTTACTGGAGGGCAAGGTAATCGGTTAAGCATGAGAGGGAAGTTTGTAGGATTAAAAGGGTAGAAGAGAATGGAGGTTTCCTTTTAAAAAAATAAAAATGAGTATTTTTTAAATTCAAAAAGAAACACATGCCATGATTTTGAAAAATCCAAGAGTATACAGTGAAATGTAAGTCTGTGCTGTACCCCAGCAGCCCGGCCCTCCAGCCCTTCTTTCTGGAGGCGACCCCAGGGACCTGTCTCTTGAACCTCCTTTCAGAGATAGTCCATGCCCTGTTCTGAGCCACACTGTTTCACTTAACATTTTATCTTGAAGATGGTTCCACATCGGCACAAAAACATCCACCCCATTATGAAATACACTTTCTTTAACCAGTTCTTGTACATACTTCTCGGCTCACGGTAGGAAACGTGTGTAGGGACAGAATTGCCCTCTAAGGATTTACGGGTCAACCTGAGTGGCCATGAGGTGCCCAGATTAAACATCGTTTCTGGCTGTCTCTGAGCATATTTCCGGATGACGTGAGCATTTGAATCTGTGGACTCAGTGAAGTAAATCATGTTCCCCAACGCGGGTGGGCCTCATCTAATCCACTGAAGGCCGGAACAGAACAGGAGAAAGGAAGAATTCATCCATTTTTTCTTGCCTTGTTGCCTGACTTGAGATATCTCATCTCATATTCTTCTGCTCTGGGACTAAGATTTACACCATCAGCTCCCTTGGTTTTCAGGCCTTCAGACTCGTCCTGAATTGCGCCACTGGCTTTCCTGGGCCTCCAGCTTGCACACAGCAGATCGTGGAACTGCTCGGTCTCCATAATCACATGAGCCAATTCCTCAGAATAAATCTCTTTCTATGTATCTGTGTACATCCCGTTGGTTCTGTTTCTCTGGAGAATCTTAATACAATATCCTTGCCTATTTTTCTATTGGGTTGTTGGTCTTTTTCCTACCAATTTTTAAGAATGGTGAAGGTTTGCAGTAGTCTCCATGGAAGAGAAAGGCCAAAGCGGGCTGGTGTCCGGGGCAGCCACCAGGCTCCTCCCCTCTCTGCAGCGGAGCTAAGTACAGAACTCTGCAGGCACTCCTTGAATTTAATAGGTTTTCACTGAACTGCCTGTTTGCAGCCCTGGCCTGTGATTTCTTTCTCCAGAAGGATTACAATCCCCTGAGGCTATTGCTGACCAAGAGGCCTGCGGTCGGTCGGAGAAGGAAGGAAGGAAGGCCCCCATTCTGTGAGTTCCATTGTCGGGCTGTGAGCGGGTGGGGGAGAAGTTGCTCGAATCCCTGAGTCGGCCTGGGAAGGGACTTGGGGGCCTCCTTGCTGGGCTTGGTGTTTACTCTGGGCCCCAGTTTCCCGTACTTGATCCAAAGGGTGTGTCCTTCCAGGCCTGGAGTGAGCCAACCATGCCAGCCCCGGTAGATGCCAGTCTCCAGCACGCAGCTCTTGATGCCCCCGCCCCCAGCTGGCTGCCCTCACACACAGACTGCCACCTCGGCTGCCAGCCACCCTCCTTGACCACACACAGTCCTAGGCCCAAGGGCCTGAGGGCAGGGGGCTGAGAAGGCTGAGGGTGAAGGGTGAGGCTGCTGCTTCCCTGTCCTCTACAGGTAGCCGGCTCCCTCTGCCCTTTTGCATTTCCCAGAGCCCCACAGACAGGTTCAAGGCCTGAAAGGTGTGAGAGGCCACTCTAACTCCTAAACTCCTCAGTGCGAAGCCAAGAGAGCACCTTTTCCCAGAGCAGAACTTAACAGCTTCCTGCTCCCCATGAAAACTCCAAGTGGTGTGAATTGTTACAGTTGAAATGACCTAAGTAATGAAAGGATAGAAACACATTTTAGTCCTTCGTTAGCATATGTGATGTGACTGGTGCTGTGTTAAAAGGCTTTACGTACATTTGGCCCTTACGACAACCCTATAAGGTAGTGAGCATTGTTATCCCCATTTTACAGATGACAAAAGTGAGGCTTAGGGCAGTTAAGTAACTTTCCCTAAAACACAGGATTGGTAAATGGCAAGGCAGGCATTTGAACTTAGCTCTAAATATGGGAAATGTGTGAACACAGCCTTAGACTGTGGTGTGCACCCCTGTTCATCCCCCATCAACACAGCTGTAGCCAAGGAGGCCCTTACTGACTGGTATTTCATGTTTCTCAGTGCGCTGTAGATTCCGCTTCTCCTAAGAAAGAGGACTGCCTAGGAATTCTGCCCCAGGATACTTAAACCCATCACAGGTTTTCCAAAACAGACGACCTTATTAAACAGGAACTTTATACCCGGGTCTAGTTGGGCCTCTCTGTCTAGTGACCAGATGAAGGTCTTGCCGGGGGTGGATGATTGCTTAAACTACTGAAATAGTTATGGAAAGGCGCACTCATATTACAACTCCCAATATTCAAATGCATTGGGCAGTCTAGCATTTTTCAACTTTCATAACCGTTGCTTTTAGACTCCACTTCTTTAATTAAAAATAATTTCTTGGAAACCATAAACAAAATGAAGACAGCCTATGGACTGGGGGAAAATATTGGCAAATGATGCAACCGACAAGGGCTTAATTTCCAAAAGACACAAACAGCTCATACAATTCAATATAAGAGAAACCAAACAACCCAATCAAAAAATGGGCAGAAGGCCTAAACAGACATTTCTCCAAAGAAGACATACAGATGGCCCACAGGCACATGAAAAGGTATTCATCATCGCTAATTATTAGAGAAAGGCAAATCAGAACTACAATGAGATACCCCCTCACACCGGTCAGAATGACCACCATTACAAAGTCTGCAAATAATAAATGCTGGAGAGGGTGTGGAAAAAAGGGAACCCTCTTACACTGTTGGTGGGAATGTAAATTAGCGTAACCACTATGGAAAACAGTATGGAAGTTCCTCAAAAAACTAAAAATAGAGTTGCCATATGATCCAGCAATCCCACTCCTGGGCATACATCCAGACAAAACTATAATTTGAAAAGACACATGCACCCCATGTTCATAGCAGCACTATTCACAATAGCCAAGACATGTAAGCAAACTAAATGTCCATCGACAGGTGAATGAATAAAGAAGATGTGGTGCATATATATACAATGGAATACTAGTCATAAAAAAGAATGAAATAATGCCATTTGCAGCAACATAGATGGACCTAGAGATTATCATACTAAGTGAAGTAAGTCAGAAAGAGAAAGACAAATACCATATGATATCACTTACATGTGGAATATAAAATATGACACAAGTGAATCTATCTATGAAACAGAAACAGACTCACATACATAGAGAACAGACTTGTGGTTGCCAAGAGAGAAGGAAGAGGGAAGGATTGGGAGTTTCAGATTAGCAGATGCAAATTATTATATACAGGATGGATAAACAACAGTGTCCTACTGTGTAACATAGGGAACTATATTCAATATCCTGTGATAAACTGAAATGGAAAAGAACATGAAAAAGAATATATATGTGTAACTGAATCACTTCTCTGTACAGCAGAAATTAACACAACATTGTAAGTCAACTATACTTCAATAAAATTAAAAAAATAATAATTTCTTGTCTTCGCTTCCTATCCGACCCCTTCTCTTGTGAGTGGAGGTTTAAGCTCAGAATCCTAGCATCGGTGGAGCTTTGAGTTAACAGGGACTGGGATACAGACCCATAACTAGAATCCTGAGAGGTAGTTTGTTTTCTTTTTCAACCTTCTTGATGGCCAAAGGTGCTAAACATGTAGCTATGTAACAGCTGAAAAGGAAATCGAACACAAAGAAGAAAATGACACAGCCCTTAACCCACAATTTAAAAGGCAAACATTCAAAACACGTGGACTGAGGAAGTCTTTTTTTTTTTTAACCTTTTACTTCATAAAAGTTTCTAATGAAAGACCTCATGGAAAATTTTTTAAAGTTTTAACTTTTACTCTTTAGGTCGATGCTGATCAGAAAGTACTACCTTTCCTTACAACACACAATATTACCAGGGACGTTGATGGAGAACCACACAGCAATGAGTACATGTTCCTCTGGGTAAAAACTACCGCAGTCCATTAAAGGTCTGCAATTTTGTAAAATGGCTCCAATATCTGTTTCCCCTTTGTCTCTAGAACCCAAAATTTAGAGAATTCTTTCAAAATTTCTCAAGCTGCAAGTAGTGCATGGCGTCTCAAATGCGAAAAATGCTAAAAGAGTACTTTGATTTTCAGTGCTCTCTAACCAGTGAGTTCCTGGTTCGTTATTGTATCTTCAGGGTAGGAAGAAATGAAGCTTTTTTCCACTGGCAGGGAGGGGACCCAATCATAATTTTTAGTTCCTAATAAAGAAAAGTGCAGCCAATTTAAATGGCCCCAAATAAATTATGGTTGAAACTAGCATTTTAAAAAATTGGTATGTTTGGAAACTAAAGGATTGGTACTAATTTATGAATAGCAAGTCAGAGAGGAAGCTGAAATAGGCCTGACTTTCCGGGTTGGCCTTGAGGGGCACAGCATGGCCACTCCTGTCGGCCCCTCTGAGCAAGACGACAGAGATGCCCACAGGAGGTTTCTACGTTTTGAGGAATATACTTCCTAAAGTCTTGATTCTTTTTATGTTCTGTTTTTTCTCTTAAGAGGGGTAGGTGTATAGGGGCAAACTAGGAAACGGATGGGGAGAAAGGAAAGTGCATTTCCAAGTTACAGAAAATTTGTGGCACAGTATCCCAATGGATGTGAACTGAATTTCACTGGCAACTGCATCCACAGTCAGAGCAACTAAACAAGGTGACTTCAAGAGGAAAGTTCCAATTTCTGCAGTGCTAAGATTAGAGATCAATGGCAACTCCCTTGGAGGCCTGGGAGCTGCTCCCTCTGTTCTCTTTCCTCCTCCACCCTCCCCACCCCTATTCCTTCCCACTCTTAGACTATCCAGTACTGTGATGTTAAGAAAACCACGTCTAAAGAACATATTCTCCCTAAGAAGGGCATTACATTGTTAGAGAGGAGCCAACAGGGTCTTTGGAGACAGGCCCAGGTATGAATCCTGGCTCTCCCCACACAGGCTGTGTGTTACAGTCAGGCTACCTAACCTCTCTGAGCTTTAGGGTGCTCATCTGTGAAATAAGGACAACAGAACCTACCGTGTGTTTTTTGTTTTGTTTTGTTTTTTGCGGTACGCGGGCCTCTCACCGTTGCAGCCTCTCCCGTTGCAGAGCACAGGCTCCGGACGCGCAGGCTCAGCGGTCATGGCTCACGGGCCCAGCCGCTCCGCAGCATGTGGGATCTTCCCGGGCCAGGACACAAACCCGCATCCCCTGCATCGGCAGGTGGACTCTCAACCACTGCGCCACCAGGGAAGCCCCAACCGTGTGTATTTTTGAGAGGACTGTGAAGAAGTACATAAATGAAAGCCTTTGGAGTCAAACTGACCAGATTCTCATGTTTCCCTGACTACTTTCCAGCTGTGTGACCTCTTGTAAGTAACTAACTTATATATGCCTTAAATATGAGTTTCCTCATTGTAAAAACAATAACACCCACCTTGTAAGTTCTTTTAAAGTTTCAATGAGATTGTTGGTACACCCTTTGCAAATACCTGGCACATAGTAAATGCTGGATAAATGCTAGCTGTTATTAAATAACACGTGTAGAGCGCCTAGGACTTAGCTGAGAAGGTATGTTCTATGAGCAGTTGCATCTACTAGTTTGAAAACTGTAACTGGTTATATTTTGATAAATCTTCAACTATTCAAGCTAAATGCACACGGTCATATATGTATACTTTTTCAGAGTTTTACTGAAGTATAACGTGTAGAGTGCAGACATCTTAGGTATAAATTTAATTATATTTAACCCTGTTTTAGGTGATTTAAAAAGCGAGGAGCTTTCTCTGCTGAATCTGACAAGTAGAAGAAAAGAGATTAATTTGTCTGATTAAAAGACAGGTTTATTCTGAGAGAGAAAAAAATGCAGCATTCAATACACACAATTTTTTACCAGCAAATAGCGTACATTTTATTCATATAATTACCCACTGTCTTCACTCATATCCCAAAGATTTCTTGGATTCACTAGAACATTTGCAGTTGTTGCTAAGCAGAGGCAATATTTTCATAAAAGTGCCTGTGAGTTTGACCTCTGTAGCACCCCTGATTTAGAATCTTAAATTTTTTTCTTTAATTGATTACATCTTGCAGGAAGTGCAACAGATTCTCTTGAAAGAGCTTGACAGACAGATGTTTTGCATCTGAGTGAAGCGTAAACACCAACATCGCTTAGCTTTGAAAATTCTTTATTCTGAAAGATTTGGCTGAATTCACCCATTACAAGCAAATGATAATTCCTCTTAGCAACTCCTCTACCTGGCAGTTGACATGTTTATTTTGACAATGATTGTAAAGCTCATTCTGATTTCCAAAACATTCAAATGTGAAAAAGCATGTGTCTTAGAACTGAGGAAGCAGTATTTTAATACTTCGCAACATACATTTCACCAAAAGCAATATGGGTTGTCTGTGTGTAAAAAAAAAAAAAATTTTCAGGACACTGTGATTATGACTTTACTTGGCTTCATATTTTGGGAGCTAAGTTGTAATAGGAGCCAGAGATTCAAAGTGAGGAGACTTGAATGTTTTCTCTAATACAAATATCACTTCAAGACAACTTATGTTTCATATTAATAATCATCATCACTTTGGAGTATCTGCTCTGTGCTAGGCACTGTGCAATGTACATTATCTCTCCTAGTCTTTATTAAAAGTCCTATGCAATCGGGGCTTCCTTGGTGGTGCAGTGGTTAAGAATCCGCCTGCCAATACAGGGGACATGGGTTCGAGCCCTGGTCTGGGAAGATCCCACATGCTGTGGAGCAGCTAAGCCCGTGCACCACAACTACTGAGCCTGCGCTCTAGAGCCCGCAAGCCACAACTACTGAGCCCGCGTGCCACAACTACTGAAACGTGCACACCTGGAGCCCATGCTCTGAACAAGAGAAGCCACCTCAATGAGAAGCCTGCACACCACAACAAAGAGTAGCCCCCTGCTTGCTGCCAACTAGAGAAAGCCCGAGCACAGCAACGAAGACCCAATGCAGCCAAAAATAAATAAATTTAAAAAATTAAAACAAAAGTCCTATACAATCGGTATTATTATCAATTTTTACAGACAGAGAAACTGGGGTTCAGAGAGATCATTGTTTAGGCTAACTCACCTATGAGGAAGATCCTGACTTTGAACCCAAGCCTGTCAGACTCCAACACCTAGACTCTTTCAAGTACACACAATAGCTTTCAAGGTTGTGCCGTGTTAAATACATTTAGTGTACTCAGAATACCAGAATGACTCCAAAGATCCGTTGGGGTAGAAGGAGTGGAAAGAGAGATAAACGTTTACATCCATATGTGTGTGTATATATATATGTATGTCACACACACACACACACACACACACACATCAGTTTGTTAGGGAATTTCCTTTCATTGAAGCTGTGTAAGGAGAAAAACCTCACTGGTGTAAACTATTGGAGAGAAGGTCAGACTAAATTAGTGGAAAGTATGAATTTTAAATTCATTTTAAATAAAATAGATTTTCCGAATGCCTCATGAATTTCAAAATGGATTCCCACTCATTCTCTTATTTCATGCTCATAACAACCCCTGCAACTAGGCAGAGTTGGTATTATCAACTTAATTTTACAGGTAAGAAAAGTAAGGGATGAAAAAACTAAATGTCTTGCCTATGGTCATAGAGCTATTTAGTGATAAACTCACACCTCCCTACTGCAGGGTGACCTAATAAATTCCTTCTGAATTATCAGATAATTACCGGATAAGAATGATATGTATTCTTATATTAATTATTCATATATAAGAGATTGCCTGAAGTGCTCCAAGATTTATTTCAAACATTCCCTTTGTAATCTCATTTACATCATTCTTCTGCACTACTTAGCAAGACAGGGTTTGCTAAATGCAGGAAAATTTCTGCCCAGATCCCAATCGAGTTATTATAAATTCCAAATTAATAGGGTCTAAATAAATAAGAGCTTATTATGGGGCTAAAAGCTGATAATGTTATTTGTTTCTGATATCTTTTTTCATTTGCTTCAGCCCCAATTTGTGCATTTTATCTACTGCATTTTTTTTTTTTTTTGGTTTCCTCATTAGAGAAACAGGGCAAGAGAGGCATACAAGGCAAGAATTACTTGTATATGAATAAAATTAATAACCTGAAGTTATGGAAGGGGGTAGAGAGGTATCTTTTTGGTATTTTATCATAATGTTTAGTAACAGCAATTTGCAGTAATGAAATATCTAATCTTTACTTCTCCTGGATACGTGTTGTGTTTATCACTTTATGCTTTACTTACAATTTTTTTTTATTACTCCATTTGTTAAATTATTTAAACTTACAAGGCAACCTCTAACTTATTCATGGTAAGGCAGCCTTCTGAAATGGGAATCATGCAAATAATTATTTAATTTTTTATCCGTATTTTTAAGGGGGTCAAGATATTTTTGTCATTTACCCTGGGATTTATAGGGACTAAAATGCCGTGATAATTCACCACCGGGGACAGGTAACCCAGCTTGAACTCTAAGTACCGTGAGGACTTATCTCCTTAAAATAAACTTTATATAAAAGTCATCTGGATGGAAATGTGCTTTTCCTCATGCTGGGTTTCCTTATGCTTTTAAAAGAGTCCTAAGGGATTAAGATGAGTGAGAGACAGGCCAATAGCATGAAAGGCCCAATGCTCTTAGAGATATTTCTTCTATGATTAAAAAATAATGATTTTTTTGTTTGCCAGGTGTGAAGAATAAACACTCCTGGATTCCCTCTGTTCTGTGGTTTTCCCTCTAATCTACAAACACACCACAAAGGCTTCTCTGTTTCTTCCCTCAATCACATTTCTCATTCAGACGTCCTTCCTGTTTGGGGTTCTATTTCTTACTTCCATTTGGTTCTCTCCTTTCCTGTATGGGCTTCTAAGTTTGTTTATTTTCAGGTTTCTCACATTTTTCTATTTTTGAATTGTTTCTTTCTGCAGGACAATCTCCGTGTCTTGCTCCTTTTTCGTTTTGCTCCCTGTCTGTTCTGTACCTGGTATTATTCATCATCTTCGTTTCTATTTATTTCTTTCCTCCTAGCTCTTATTTCTTTATCTCTGGCCCCTTATTTCCTCTCCTTGATTCTCCTGTTCCCATCTCGATGCCCTTTGACCAAACATCCTCTCTCTACCCCCTGCTTAAGGCAGTTGAAGAAACATTCCCAACTAGAATGGAATAGAAAGAATAGAGTAGAAAGAGAATAGAAAGGTGGCTGACTGAACCTAGGAAGGGTGTGTCTAGTCGTGTTAATGACTTCCCCATCCTCTGTTGGTCCCCGGCCGATCTCCACCACTGTCTGCCTGTGTCCCAGCCGGGATGAGGCAGCATAACGGGAAGGAAGCCGGAGAAAAGGTGAGGGCTTGAGGCCATGGAGACTGCGAAGCCGTTCTTTAAATACCAGACCGCCTGGTCAGCATTCATCGCAGAAACTCTACAAAACAGGATTATATTCAAAGCACAGAACCACTCAGATCAGCTTCCCAGCAAGCCAGAATCTACGCTTCTGCATCTAAAACTGAAGTAAGTATAACCAGAATGTTTTCACTTGACCCCGAATTACTTTAAAACTACCTGTGGGAGGGTGCTAATGCCCACTTCCAAAATAAACATCTTATTTCTCATGACTTGGCTCTGA
Organism: Pseudorca crassidens; assembly: GCF_039906515.1. Classification (NCBI taxonomy): domain Eukaryota; kingdom Metazoa; phylum Chordata; class Mammalia; order Artiodactyla; family Delphinidae; genus Pseudorca; species Pseudorca crassidens. Next base: position 48,343,569 of record NC_090298.1, on the reverse strand, counting down.
CCCAGCTCCACCCTTGGCATTTTTTATTTTAAAAATATTTCCAGATATGTTTATAAATAAATCACGCCTCTTAACACTGCCTTACTGCCACCCAATTGTACAGCGGAGGAAAAATCCATGACAGTTAACACTGTGGAAAGTTTGCTTCTCTCTCATCCCTCAGGGAAAAAAAAAAAAAAAAAAAAGGAGAAGCATAATGAGTATTTAAAAGCCAAATGAACAAGAAGCTCTCAGAAAAACAATTTTACCAGCCCAGCAGCAGTAAGACAACCAACTGCACAAACAACGTGACCTTTCTTCCTTCCCCTCCTGCCACCTGGGGTGACGACCAAAGGGCATTGTGTGCAGTCTGGGACGGCAGGGACCTTGGGAGCCCTGCTGAGGACGGATGGTGACAGAGCTGACTCCATTTCTCCTTGTTCAGGCAGGTGTCAGTTTGTTGATTTTGAAACTGAGTCCCAGGGAAAACACCTTGCTCTTCAAATTCTTCAAAACAACAACAAACCTGCACTTTTCACATGTTTTCTATTTGGACAAAAGAAGTCTCTCTTTCTTAGGCTCAGGTACATTGCGGAAAATACCCTAAGTTTGTGACATTGTTTGCTAGGATCCCCTCTGAGGTCAGTCCTGGCATGCCTCCTGCCTTGGCTACTCTTGAGACAAAAGAGAGAAGAGCTGGGTCTTAGGACAAATGAAAACAAAGTCTCAGGGCTGAGGCCTTTGTCTAACTCAGCACTGATTGAGGTTGGGTCTGAGCAGAGGGGCACATCCCCAGGCAGCCAGGAGTCCTTCCTGTAAGACAGCTTCAGGCGCGGGGCCGGGGTGGGGGTGGGGGGATGGGGGGCGTGGGTGGTGGTGGGGTGAGGGGTGGTTCTGTCCACTCAGGGCTGCTATCCTGTGGGGACGTCTTGAATCAGGGGCCTCTCTTTAATAACATCTAAGGATTTTTTTTTTCCTCGTTTCAAAAAGATCACAAAAAGGATGTGCCGAGAACTGAATCAAATAATAGAATCACAAGCACACACACCCCCAAAGTTAGAAATAAATTACATTCGGACAAATATACAGACAAAAATCACGCACAAGCGTTCCAATTTTAATGCTCATTTCCCTCCTCTAAGGAAGTTTTAAAATAAAATAAAAAGAAACAAGTAACAAAAATAAAACAAGAACACAAAAAAATCCGTGGCCGGGTAGAGTCCAGTTCCTGATATTCTTGAGATTTGCAGGTTCTGTGTTGTTTGTGGCCCCTGTTTTGTTTGTGGCCCCTGTTTTGATTGTGGCCCCAATTCCCGATTCCAGTCTCTGTGGCTGGCATTAGAAGCATCCCTGCCTGGTCTCAAGGCTTTCATCCCCTTTGGGGAGCCCTGTCACCTTGTCTCCATTTGCTAAAAGGGTGGGCTTTAAGCAGCTGTGTGCACAGTGTTAGCTGCTGCACAGAGGCAAGCAGTGGCCAGAGTTGGAACGGTGTGTTCCCCGCCAGCTTGGCCTGCACGCTGGACGGCTTCTCCCTGCCCCGCCACAGAGGGAGGGGTTTCCTTGCTCTGCATCCCACAGGAAGAGAACTACCTCCAGGCCAAGTGTTCCCAGAAAAACCCACCACCATAATAGAGAAGCCGTGAATTCCTCTTACTCATTTTGTCACACAAACATCCCATGCTGGAATACTCTGAGGTTTCACTCTTACTCCATTTTCTGACCATTGTTAAGGACATGTGACTAATGCTAGATGTATTAGTTTCTTAGGGCAGCCATAACAGAGTATCAGAAACTAGCTGGGTATCTATTTAATAAGTAGAAACTTTTTGTCTCACAGTTCTGGAGGCCAGAAGCCCAAAGTGAACCTGTTGGCAGTTCCATGCTCCCTCTGAAGGTGCTAGGGAAGGATCTGTTTCATGCCTCTCCTAGCTTCTCGGTAGCCTCAGGTGTTCCTTGGCTTATAGATGAGCACTCCAGTCTCCTGTCCTCTCACAGTGTTCTCCATGCGTCTGCATCTTCTTCCCTCTGTGTGTGTCTGTTTCTGTAGCCAAATTTCCCCATTTTATAAGGACACCAGTCATATTGGATTAGGGCCCACCCTAATGGCCTCATTTTTTAACTTGGTTAAATCTACAAAGAACCTATTTGCAAGTTAGGTCACTTTCTGAGGTTTGGGGGTTAGGACTTCAGCATATTTATTTTGGGGGACACAGTTTGGCCAATATCAGTAGGTTACCTTGTTGTTTAAATGTTTTCCCAACTTACAAGAAAGACTACTCTCTCTTATTTTGTGGGTCAGCCTATGGAATGTTCTGTAACTACAGTAATAACTAGATTCAAACAAATGACAAAGAGCTGCTGGGTAGGTTCAATAGCGGCCCTGGCTTTAGAAACTTCTGCTTGGCCACTTCCCCCTTGTGTGGGCCTGCTCCCTCTCCTCTTCCAGTTTCCATGAATGAAGTGGGAATCTGATTTGTACTTTCAACTGAGGTTTCTCTTTTCTAAGCTCTTCTCCAACACTGTAACACATCAGAGCTGCTTCTCCTCATTGTAACAGCAGCTCTCACCAGTAACAAAAAATGTATCCTCATTAGTAATGGAGGGGTGGGAGGTGCTGGAATATGTGTCAACACAGGTATCATTGGTTGCCCCATAGCAATTCACACCCATTTGTACAGTTGTGATATAAGGCTGAAAGTGACATTTATTAAGTGTTTTGAAATTCTGAGATGAAAAGTAATTGAAAAAATCAATTGTTAGGATTGGATTGTGAAAGCATTTTCTTAAAAAACAGAGCATATTTGGGTTAATGAACATCTTGGGTTCTCCTAATTTTCTAGGCAATAATCATAACAAACCCATGATACAAGTCTTAGCCTCCAGGGCTTACACATCAATGTGGTTAATCACCTTTTATTTCCATAGCACTCCTGCCCCACCAGATTCTCATATCAACCTCCCCATGTAGGGCAACAGAGACGAGTGGGTGAAAAAAACAATGAGGTTCAAATTGCGGGGGAATGCCCCCAGGTGGTCTCTGGGGGCACCTGAGCTGGCTACTAGCTCCTTGCACAAACTCGTGGTTCGCTAAACATGCTGATTTTATTTTATTTATTGGGCTAGTTTTCAGCATCTTGTTTGAATGTTGTTTTTGATTTTTATTTTCCAGTTTTTCTAGTTGGGTAAGGCTTGGGAAGATAAGTTGGATCAGAGGAGAGATTTCTAGCCTACTACAAAGGCTTCCCTAGCAGGTGGGATTTAAAAGGGAAATAGGTGAGAGTAAGCTTAGAACATCCAGGTGAGAGACATAGCCAAACCCTCGTTTTTACACAGAGCAGACAGGAGCCCTTCATGCAAGAGGGAGGGGGACGAATGGATATCCTTTCTTTTTTTACTTTTTCCCCCCTGGTTGGAAAAAGTTATATTTTTCCTTTATCAGCACTACACAAAATTAAGCAGTACAGAGAAAGTGAAGGTTTCTGCAATCTCACCACTTCTCCACTCTGCTACGAGCCACAATGATGACAGTTCAGGTTATTTCCTTCCAGACTTTCTAACACAAATACTGTATAGGTCTACATCTATATCTATAAGTAAAACCATTAACAGAGTCATCTCATTCTGATCATTCTGTACCTGCTCTTTTTCCTCTTATATTGCCCATGTTTTTCCAGGTCAAACCATGAAGATACAACCTATTCTTTTTTAAAAAAAATCATATTTCATGTTTTAAAATAAAGCAATTCTTGCACTGATTCAAACCATACAGAAAGCTATAAAGTAAAAGTAAAAGTCTTCCATCCTTTACGCCTAGTCCTCTCTTCAAAGGTAGTCACTATAACTGCTATCACAGTTTCCCATATATCCTTCCAGAAACTATAATTACTACTATTTCCATATATGTACATACAGAAAACTTTTATTTTGTCTGCATCTTGCTTTCTTTATGTAATATATCTTGAGATTCTAAAGAATCTTGAGGTATATATAGATATACCTCATTCTTTTTAACAGACGTGTAGTATTCCACTGTATGACTGTACTATTATTTAATTAATCAGTTCTCTATTAATGGACATTAAAAAATTTTTTTTTTACTGGAGTATAGATGATTTACAATGTTGTGTTTCAAGTGTACAGCAAAGTAAAGCAGTTATACATATACATATATCCACTCTTTTTTTAGATTCTTTTCCCATATAGGCCATTATTACACAGTATTGAGTAGAGTTTCCTGTGCTATACAGTAGGTTCTTATTAGTTATCTATTTTATATATAGTTGTGTGTATATGTCAATCCCAATCTCCCAATTTATCCCTCCCCCACCTTACCCCCTGGTAACCATAAGTTTGTTTTCTACATCTGTATTAATGGACATTTAAGTTGTTTTAAAATTTTGTACTAAAAAAGAGCGCTAGGGGCTTCCCTGGTGGCGCAGTGGTTGAGAGTCTGCCTGCCGATGCAGGGGACACAGGTTCGTGCCCCAGTCTGGGAAGATCCCACATGCTGCAGAGCGGCTGGGCCCGTGGGCCATGGCCGCTGAGCCTGCGCGTCCGGAGTCTGTGCTCCACAATGGGAGAGGCCACAACAGTGAGAGGCCCGCATACCTCAAAATAAATAAATAAGAGCGCTAGAATAAACATCTCTCATACAGAATAAAACATTAGTCCTCATTTCTCTACACTGTCATCAGCCCTGAGCATTAGCATTTTATTTATGTATTTATTTGGCGTACTTTATTTATTGATTTATATTTTTACAAAAACTATTGCTGATTTGATTAGTCATATCTTGCTTTAACTTTTATGTCTTTGATTATTATGGAACCTAACCCTATTTTATATGCTTCATTGCCCTGAATTGCCTGTTCCTGACTTTTGCCTGGGTGTTTATCAGAATATTTCTCTTTTTCTTATTGATTTACAACAGGAGGATTGTCATATGAAAACGTGCCTACAGAACTCCAGTGATGGAGCTAAGATTTTAAAAGGCAATTATGCTTTACATATTCATAATTCTCTAATAAACTCAGCAGAGACCAAGTTGATGCTTACATCTGTTAAGTAAACTTTTTTCTAATAGAGTATAAACTGTGTAAAAAATAAATAAGTAAATAAAAGACACAGGAAGACAGAACAGCTTGTTTTCCAGTACCTCTTGCCATCTAAGGAGCATTTTTAGGGAGACAGTGAACATGCTAAGGAAATCATCCTTTATCTATCTATTTATTTTTTATAATCAAATGAATACATTTTTTTTTTATTTTTTAACATTTTTATTGGAGTATAATTGCTTTACAATGGTGTGTTAGTTTCTGCTTTATAACAGTGAATCGGCTCTACATGTTCATACATCCCCATATCTCCTCCCTCTTGTGTCTCCCTCCCACCCTCCCTAGCCCACCCCTCTATGTGGTCACAAAGCACCGAGTTGATCTCCCTGTGCTATGTGCTGCTTCCCACTAGCTATCTATTTTACATTTGGTAGTGTATATATGTCCATGCCACTCTCTCACTTCGTCCCAGCTTACCCTTCCCTCTCCTCATGTCCTCAAGTCCATTCTCTACATCTGCATCTTTATTCCTGTCCTGCCCCTAGGTTCTTCAGAACCCTTTTTTTTTTAGATTCCATATATATATGTGTTAGCATACGGTATTTGTTTTGCTCATTCTGACTTACTTCACTCTGTATGACAGACTCTAAGTTCATCCACCTCACTACAAATAACTCAATTTTGTTTCTTTTTATGGCTGAGTAATATTCCATATATGTGCCACATCTTCTTTATCCACTCATCTGTCAATGGACACTTAGGTTGCTTCCATGTCCTGGCTATTGTAAATAGAGCTGCAATGAACATTGTGGTACATGACTCTTTGAATTATGGTTTTCGCAGGGTATATGCCCAGTAGTGGGATGGCTGGGTTGTATGGTAGTTCTATTTTTAGTTTTTTGAGGAACCTCCATACTGTTCTCCATAGAGGCTGTATCAATTTACATTCCCACCAACAGTGCAAGAGGGTTTCCTTTTCTCCACACTCTCTCCAGCATTTATTGTTTGTAGATTTTTTGATGATGGCCATTCTGACCGGTGTGAGGTGATACCTCCCTGTAGTTTTGATTTGCATTTCTCTAATGATTAGTGATGTTGAGCATCCTTTCATGTGTTTGTTGGCAGTCTGTATATCTTCTTTGGAGAAACGTCTATTTGGGTCTTCTGCCCATTTTTGGATTGGGTTGTTTGTTTGATTTTGAGCTGCATGAACTGCTTGTAAATTTTGGAGATTAATCCTTTGTCGGTTGCTTCATTTCTTATCTATTTAACACTCATTCCTCATAAGCAACTCTTTGCTATTCTGTCTTAAGGTACACACAAATAAAAGTAATAAAACAATCTAAGCCGTAGACTTGCACTCATTCTGACTGATTTCCCCCCCTCAGTCCAAATTACTGAAGTTTTCTTAATAATACTTAAAAACAAGCCCATTTACAAAGCCAGTGACATCATAACGATCAGTACTGCACTCATTTTCACTCCCTCACACATTTTCCTACTGGATGAGTGGCTTCCTTGTTTAAGTATGGAATTCACTGATCATAAAGTGGATTTCATCAGATACAAAATATGAAAAAATGAACTCATGGGAAATGACCCTTGAAATGCACACCACCCTCAAGGCTTGAAAGGATTTTCTATTTCATCAACTTTAGATGAGCTATAGTAATAAAACATAAAATATTATACAAGGATTAGGAAATTAAGAGTCACCTACCTCATATTTCCTCCCCAGTCTCATTTTCTTAGCCTAACTCACTCTCAGCATTTACAGCCGGTCCACTTGGCCTTCCCCCAGGAATTGCACCCCTTGGTTGAGTTAAGGGTTTCTTCTCTGTGCTTCCAGAACACTCTGCATGGCTCTCTCCTATCACTCACTGTACAATTTTGAAATGACAGGGGATGTGGCTCCTCCCAAATTTGATTGCCAGCTCTGCAGGTCAAGGACCGCATAGTGTTCATCTTTGTGCACCTGCCAGCTCACACAGTCCCTGGCACTTGGTGGGTTCTAAGTAATTACTTGTTTTGCTGTGTTATTGTTAATATGTTGAACGATATGGAGAACAGTTTGCTCCCTATTTCACAACTGATTGCCTACCTAACATCCATCACTGCCCCTTCCCCCTTTATCCTTGCTGGAGAAACCCTGATTTTGTTTGAATTTTCACTCTCCACAAAGCTACGTGCTTAGGAAATGACTCCTCTTTTCTGGTTCGAGGGAGAGCATGCATGGTGACTGGTCCGGTCAATCTTTGCAGTCCCACTCCCCTGGCCTGTGGCCCAATTCCAGCCAATGAGGTCTGAGAGTAAGTCATCTGGGGAGCTTCGGGAAAAGGCTTTTCTTATAGTATAGAGAGACTCATGGGAGGAGCCCACCTCTTTCTACTAGTCATTGGTGTATTGCATGGGATATCTGGAACTGCTGCAGACATCTTAAAACACAAGGGGGACATCCCCAACCTGCTAAAGACTGCAGAGGCATCCTCCATGTTGTGGTTGGGCTGGTGTCACCTGCCTGCAGACTTTCACTGAGACATAATTAACCCCTGAAGAAAACCTAACAGTACATCACCACACTGAATAAAAACAGGGAGAAACCAAAGGGGCATTAGGAGTCCTGTACTGGGGGAAACAGAGTCAAAATGGAAAGTTAAAAGGAATCAGGTTTTCTCTTACGGTAGAGAAGCCCATGGATAAACCCAGCTGTTTTCAAGTTCATGGAGGGTTTTATGGATGGGATATCAAACAGTTATTCCCCATAACTTCTGAAGACCTAACTGAAAGAAGAAACTGAATTAAAGCAGGAAAGATTCTGGATGGGTTTAAGGGAGAATTTGCCTGAGGAGTGATAAAACCCTGACAAAGTCCACTGAAGATGAGAGGCTGTGCCTTTAGAAAGAGACAAGAATGGAAAACACGCGTCTTTGAGCAGTTTATTATTCACCTACCTAAGGCAATGGGGATAACCAAATGACTACTTTGAAGTTTGTAATTTTAGGTGAATCTAGAGAAGAGAAGCTACTCAAATTTAAGCAGATGAGGAATCAGCTACATATCTCCAAAAGTATCCATTAGGGTATAAGTTTGCTTCGACAAAGCTGGAAATACCTGTTTCAGCACTATCAGGCCAAAATGTCAGCGTGACATCCAGTTTATAAGTTACGTAGAACACACACTACTTATCAGAGCTTTGTGATTAGTCACATGCCCTGAACGAGGACATTGCATGAGAAATGTAGCCTTGGGGAAGGTGGCTGATTATATTTCCGGGGTGTTTATTAGTAAGGCTGATCCTAATCTGAATCCACTTTTCCATGGAAGAATGTAAAAATGAGTATTGGATTTGGTCAGTTCCTATGACCATGCCAACACGCTGAAGAACACACAGTATGCAAGTCACCAGGCTCGGCTCAGGGCCACCCATTCCTGAGTCCAAGGCTTAGGTTAACGGAACTACTCAAACAAACGATATTGCAAATTGATTTACTGACTGTGAAATTACAGCATGGATCACAATTAACCTGGGACAATAACTACTTCTCCCCTTACAACCAATTTTACATAAAACTATTATCTCTCAGATTAACCCCAGAAGCTAATGCAAATAAAATAAAGGCGTAGTAAAATCGGTTTTGAAAGGTTTTTTGTTGTTGATTTGGTTACGTGCATGTCGCCACCTCGTTTTACTGGGATTGCTGGTGGGGCGTTTCTTTTCCTCCTAAATTTGGTTGGACAAATCTTAAAATGCAGATTCTGTGTATTGAAACTCACTCTTTCACAAATCAACAACTGCTCTTTCTGTCATACAGGCCTGGTTCTGCTGAGACTTTTATGGCAACAGCATGAGCTGACAGACACCGAGGGGAATGAGGGTCCCCTCCCAGCCCCGCTTCTCCTCTTCCCTTGCATGACTCTCTGACTCCTCTCCTCTCTTCTCCTTTCATCTCACTTTTGAGAATCCCTTCATGCCCTGACTAGTTCTCCGCTGCACTGGGCACACGCTCCCTGACAGCCGGGAGCCCTGGAAACAGCCTCTGGGTTTTGAAAGAAATTCCGGACTTCAGATAAGGCACCCGACAGCCCGCTAGGGTGCTGAGAGGAGCTGTGCGGGCAGTGCTGTCCTGTCCCCTTCCCTTTACACCTTTCCTCCCACCATCCGCCCTGCCATTGGCAGTGGATGGAGGGAAGCCTGCAAGTTTAGCTGGTGCCAATTAGATTGCGTTGTTTTGAGTCCTCAGTCTTTCCCTTCCACTCATGGGGTCAAACAACCCTTTACACAGGATGCTGACGCAGTCTTATGTCTTGGCTTTGAAGTCACCCAGACCTGGGTACAAACCCTACTCTGCCATCGAATACCAGTGTGTCTTCCAACAATGTATTTAATCTCTAAGAACTCGGTTTCCTATAAAACGAGGGATAATAATACCTACTTCTAATGTTGTCAGGATTAAGTAAGGGCCATTTAAAAAGCACGTATTATTCAGTGTCATTATAGGGAAGCAAAACCCCTTTTTATACAGCAGTAAGAGACTTCTAAATACCTGTGCTCAAAATATAGGTAGTATTTGCTGCTTGTACTCCAGTCATTTCCTTTCAAAGGAAACCCCAGTCCTGGGCCTACGACCGCAGCAAATCAGCTGCAGAGCCAAAGGACCAAATCGCTGGGGACAGAGGACTATCTTCCTGAGACCGGTGGAGGCTACAGCAACCCTGCATGTAGCACATGCCTTGCTGGGACACGGGGAAGGTTAATGAGATAACATCTAGGTGGAAAGTGCTGAGCGTGCTAAATATTACCATCTTGCAATTACCCTGCTACTGGGGCAGGCGTGCCTTTGTCCGGATTATTCAAGAGCAGGGGGCCCTGAGAGAGAAGGTGACGGGAGAGATGCAATTTAGGCAAGTCAAACACACCCTATCCCAGACACGCTTTCAGTGATGTTGGGAGCCACAAACAGGGAAAGGACTTCAGCCTCCGCAGTGCTGCAGTTTCAACGGTTTAACTTTCTGGCTTTAGAATTATTTCCTGCCACGTTTCTGCAGAGCTTCCTAGAGATGACTGACAACACAGCCACGGTGGACCTGCTGTTGCCCTGTGACCTGGGGCAACACCTCTCTGAGCCTCAGTTTCCCTGCCTGGAAAATGGAGAAAATAATCCCCATCTATTTCACACGGTCTAAGACTACAAAGCCAAAGTGCTTGGAAAATTATAAAGGGATGCATAGTGATGTGAATTACTAGATGTCACTTTCTATTCTCTCATTTCTTATCTGACCATAACCAATCTTAAGAAGTAAAGTTCTCTGACTCTACTTGCTGTTACCAACCATCATACATCACAAAGTCTAGCTGAATTTCCATAAGGCTGAATTATGCATTAGGAGCACTGAGAAAAAGATGGTACTATTGATTCTATTTTTAAGGACCAGCTTATCCATGATGTAGTGCTTCTAGTTTGTGGATCCACTAAGCCATGCTATTATATAGAAATAGTATTAGTTTTTATTATGTAGCACCTGGAATTTTTAAAAACACTTCCACGTATATCACCCCATAGTGTCGTTTAGTGTTTGTTTGTAGGTCTCTGTCTCTCCCAGATAAATCTTTTGGGATATCTGCTTTTCTCCTTACTGTTTTTCAGCACTTTGCCTCTGGAAGAGGCAGAAGCCTGGGGCTTCAAGGATTCAGGGCATGACCCCGGGAGTCTTACTGGACGACGTGGTCTCGGTGGAATCAGTTGTTAAGGAAATGAAGACAGCTCCAAGCTGCCCAGCCTGTCTCATGACCGGGACACAGACAGTTCTGCTCACAGGGAGACAAGCATCCCTCCACGACCTGCGGTCACCACAACAGTTTCAGGAAAGTCTCCCATGTACCCAGAGTCTCGGGCACTGCTTACTGACACACCAGCCCCTCAATAATCTTATTGTATGTTTTCAAAATAATTCTCTGTAATGCCCCAAGAATGTCTGAACTTCTGTATGAACTCTCTAGTTTGCATATTTTTCATCTTATTAGTGGGAACTCCGATAGACAAGGCCCATGACCTTATCTTTCCATGGACCTCTCTGGCAGGGCGCAAGGGCATTCTCTCCTGCTGGTGAACTCACAGTGCCCTTCTGATTCCCCCTCACACCCACTCCAGCCTCTTTCTTCCCTCACCTTCTTCACAATCAATATTAAGAAAAAAATAACTTTGCTTAAATTACAGGTTACTCATTAAAAACTGCTACAAGATTCTGGTGCTGAATTTTCGTGAAGCAAGATTCTGAAAAAAGAGAGAGCACGGATGATGTTGCCTTTGATGACCTGTTGACTCTGACCCCATGCCACTGGGAAGGGAGCATTCAGGTTTCAGGATGAGTGCATGGGATCTCAGCTCTAATACAGCCTGTCGTTCATTAATCCCTGAGACATCCAGGCCCAGCCAGATGTGATGTGCCCTGGCTTAATCCTTCTGTGGAGATGCTAGGGAGAGTGGGAGTTAAGTGCTAATTGGAAATGAGATCTTATATTGGAAAATTAAGGTTTTAAAAATGCTTTGAATGGGCCTATTTGGGAGTATATTCAAGTGCATGGATACATCAATTCAGGAGATGCTGTTATCTTATTTTGCTAGATGCAGCTAGAATGATAAAGAAGATAAATACCAAATTTCATAGCTATTGGACAAGTGCTTCCCAATACCTCCACCTAGGCTTTTGCTACATGTAGCATGATATATTTTGATCCACGTATGCAATTCTTCTCTATTTCCAGTTAGAAGTATCTATCCCACAAATGAAATGACCTTAGATTTAGGGACCTACAATAAGAGCAAAGGACCACAAGTAATTCCCAAATTTTTGCTTAAGTCATTCATTCGCTTATATATTTATTCATTTTTGTTTCAAGAAACCTTTACTTACAACTAACTTTGTGTACAGTACATTGTATGTATGTGCTATTCCATGAGAAGATGTAGAGAGTCATTCTGGCCATCAAACAACTAAAAACCATGGTAGGGCAATGAGAAATGTCCCTCTCAATTTAAACATCATTGCAAGAAATTTCATCGCAAGTGTATTATTAAAAACAAAGTGACTCCTACAGAAAATGAGGCCTGGGAACTGAGAAAAACGAGCCTGAGGAGTCAGGCAAAGATCAGAGCTGAGCAGAGCCTTGAAGGATGGAGAGTGAAAAATTTCAACCATGTTTCCACCCTTTATTCCCAACAGAAAGCAGAAGGAACTGTGCTCTTCTTTCATTACTCCTGACTATCCCTAGTGGGAGGTCCAAGGTGCAGTAAAACGGCCGGAAGCCTGAGACCCAGAGGGAGAAATAAGAGATTCGAGGATGCACAGATAGAATATCATTACACCCCAAAAAGTTAGAACTGACTCTAGCTTGGAAAGATGAGCCCTTTCAACTATTAGCACCTGCTACAGAAAAGGCCTTCAGGAATTATTAGCTGAACGAATGAATGAATGACCAAGATGATCCCCAGAACTTCCTCAGCCCCCACTTTTACTGTCTCTTCCCAGGTGCCCTTGCAGCCTCCAGAGGTGAACAAGGCAGAACTTGTCTCCCAGGGCTTCGTAAATGACTAGATTCTTGTTAAGTGCTCTTTTCTTGCAGAATGGGATTATGCAGTGATTTGCAAAAATACGTAACCATTAAGTTGTTTTTACTCCTTTGCTAGTACAAGCAAGTGCGATGATGAACGTCCTTGTGCGCATTTTCTCGGGTACCTGAATGAGACTGTTTCTAAGGTAGGCACCTAGATACATGCTCAGCCCTTCTAGACACTGCCAAATTGTTTTCCAAAGCGCTTGTACCAATTTACACCCCCATAAGCAATGTAGAATAGTTCCTGTTTGTCTACCTCCTTGCCAGAACTTGGTATCATGAATTTTACCAAGATAAGAAGGGTAAAATGACATCTCATTGTTGTTTCTCTTTCCAGTTCCCTGTTTACTATTGAAGTTGAGTCTATTCTCTGAAACTCCTATTAAATCCACGTAAGGTCTTACCTACTCTGTAAGCCTCCTGGCTTCCTTTTCATCTCTGTCTCCTTTTTTTTTTGGCCACTTGTGCGGCATACAGGATCTTAGTCCCCTGACCAGGGGTTGAACCTGCGCCCCCTGCAGTGGAAGCGTGGAGTCATAACCACTGGGCCGCCAGGGAAGTCCTTCTTTGTCTCTCTTTTCTATCTTATGAACAATGTCTTCTAGTACGCTTATTTTTTCAAATGTGCCTACTTTTCCATTTAACCAATCCATTGGCGTTTTAAATTTCAATGATAATATTTTTTACTTTTAAAAATTCTTTTTGTTTTGCAAATTTGCAAGATCATTACTTTTAATCCCCTCTATTATTATTTTTTGCCAGTTAGATAGACATACACTTCTTTTATTATGACTGATAATGACAGTATCTAATGTCCTTTGAGGTCTGATTCTCCCATTTTGTTTTTGGGCATCCCCCATGGTGTCGTGATTGCTTGTGTGTTTTGTGAGTTATGATGGTTTGGCCAGATTCTCTTCTGTTTAATCGTGAGAAGTTTTTGAGGCCTGATTTAAAGGCAGGTTCCTCCAGACTATATTGCTTTTATTTCTGTCATGTGCCTGGAATCGATTAAAACCTGAAACCACTTTAAAATAAAATTTCAACTTGAGGTTTTTTGGTCCTCATAGATAATGTAAATTTTGGACCACAAACCCCTGTGTAGGTTTGCTTGTGGTTATGAAGTTTGGGATAGAGTGTTCCCCTCTCCACCCAGCACAATAGTCAAGATAAGCAAGTTTCCTTGTTATCTCCATCTGTGGGTGGGTTTATATCTATTGATAGTTCACCCTTGTCCTGAAGGTGTTGCTCACTGGGATTCAAGCTTTACATGTGGGATCTCCTGTTAGAACGCACCTTGGCTGGGCCTTGGGCTTGGTCACCTGCCAACTTTACCCCTTGCCACCATTAACACCTTAGGTTAAGGCCAGCAGGGCTCAACTGATGCCTCCATGGAGAAGGCTAAATTCAGAGTGCTCTTAACTTTCAGGATTCCTGCTTTCACCTTATTTGCCTCTGAATATTTCTTACTCTCTTACTAGCTCAGGGATGCACTTAAAAATAATTGTTTATTTAAAAAAAATTTTTGGCCATGCCGTGCAGCATGTGGGATCCTAGTTCCCCGACCAGGGATTGAACCCACGTCCCCTGCATTAGAAGCACAGAGTCTTAACCACTGGACTGCCAGGGAAGTCCCTAAAATTAATTTTCAATTCTGAAATTTTATTTCACATTTTTAGTTGTTTTTAGTGGAGGGATGTTCAATTTGCCATACAGAAGCAAACAAGAGTCCTATTACATAATTTATTATAATTTCGTGTGTGTTTGTAGTATTTTATATTTAAAAGAATAACAACTCTGATAAAAACTCTTGGAAGGAAATAGACCAAAAAAGTGTTACGTAAGGATGGTGAGATTATTGGTGAGTATTCCCTATCCCTATAGTTCAAGTTCAAGGATTGGACTGGGTGTCAGAAGACCTGGGTTTACTTCCAGCATTCAGTAATTCAATGCTATTCAAGGTAGCATTGATAATACCACCTCAATATCCTCCTGAATATTTGTGAACTGGCAAAATTGATGGTACCCAAACCTATCAACATACTAAGGAAAAACTAGCCAGTGAGGAAGTGTTTCAGGTGTCTGTCCATGCCACCCCTGACCTCCTCATTACCCTACACTCACCAACAGGAGGTTATCAAATTCTCAAATTGTTGCCTACATGGTAGGTGAAAATGGTATCTCACTGTGGTTCTTTTGCCCCCTTTGACAGCAGCATAATATCTCATTGCATGAGAGTAAAATAATCGGTTTTTATTTAAATGACTTCTCCATTGACAACGTTTTAGATTACTTCCAACTTTTTGTTATTATGAACAGTGCTGCAATCAACTTTTTGGGTACATACATCTTTACACAATTGTTGTTTTACATTCTTAGGATAAATTCAGTATTTTGCTACTTGTTGCCAGACTGCCTTACTTTGGGGTAGGCACAAGTTCTTGCTGTAGATAAAAGTTCTAAAAAAAGTCTAAATTCCTAGATTAAATTTCTAAAGCTAAAAATATTTTCATTTATGGTTTAAAATTTTACATTTTATTACTTGCAAATTAAAGTCTTCCTGCCTACCATTATCTACAGATATATCTGGCTTTTAGAAAAACATGTAAATACAATAGTCCAAACTTACAAAACAAGTAAGTTAGGGAGTGACTATTATTTGTTTTACAAAATGGTACCAATTTAAACTGAAAGCACTCTGAGAACTTTTGAAATATGACCAAATTTATAAAAACTCAATTTACACATAATATATCAAGAATATATCAAGCACACAAAGTGAGGTATACTTATTTGAATATGATTTTATGAATCTGAGGAGGGTGATTAAATATGCTGCTGCTTTTTTGAGAGGCAAATTGTGTACACTGTAAGAAATCCATGAAAGATTAACAAAACTGTAATTACGTGATATTTTTTTCTCTAAAACTCTTGGGTTTGTTTTCTTTTTTTTTTTTTTTTAAGATTGTGCTTCAAAAGCAGAAAGAATATCCATTTCCCTCCCTTGCTTTTCAGGCTTCCCACTACATGCCAGCCAACAGACTGGCATACGGCACATAACATGCAGTCAACCTCCTACTAGCATATTTGCAGAAGAACCTAGAGTACATATTGAACTAAACCACACCTCACGTAAAAGATCTTTAATCATCCTTTATTCCTTGGTGCAGAAGAATGGTGGTAGTCGGGGTGGGGGAGGGAGAGTTAGTTGTTGGCAAGATAGCTGAGGGGAATGGAAATATCATTACCATGGGGGTGGGTGGCCTTCTTACTCATTGGCTCTAATTCCCTCGCCAGACAAATGAAATGACAATGCTGTAGGGCTTAGAAAAATTGGGGCAACTCTGGGGCAGTGGGTGGCCGAGAATGTATTAATGACAGCCTGTCTGGGCCTTTGAGTGGCAGATAAAACACACAGATACACACTCTGTACACTTAACCAGCTCTGGTCCTAACAGACTTTCCCAATCTTTTGTCCCAATCACTCATCTTTTTAAGCCAGATTCAGAAAAGTCCATGTACCATGTAAAACACTTTTGTTTTTGTAAGAAGACTCTAACACAGAAGTTTGAGGGGGGAGTTTGGCATTTTTCCAGTACATTCGGGAATCCCCGCCTACACTCTGACCATAATTAGCGTGTGGCCTTCAGAATGCAGGCCCAGGAGGAAGGAGGTAGGCGTAGGCCAGGCCCCCTTTGCTCTTCCTTTTTTCCCTTCCTCACTTATGCCCCTCTCCTCCCATTAGGCAGTCTGGCTATAGGCCATGCTTACCTGGTGCCCACTGGTCACCCCTAGAAGGCCACACAAGGTGTTGCACCCAGGGGCTTGCTTGGCGCTTTCAGAGTTTCTGGCCTCTGGAGTAGAAGAGGATTGACCTATTTTATTTTATGAGGTCAGTGGGAAATTAAAGTGGAAAACTAGTGGGAAAAGAACTGGACTGGGTGTCAGAAGACCTGGGTTTACTTCCATCTAGGCCTCTACTTAGCCATGTGACCTTGAGCAACAAACTTAATCCCTGCAGACCCAAGTTTTTTCAGCTGAAAAGTGAGGTTTGAATGAAGTGCTCTGGGGAGTAAAACTGAGCCAAGTGATCGATTTTGTGTGTATGAGGGTGGCCGTGCCTCTGTGGTGTGTGTACACGTGTAAAGTACGAAAAGATCACCCCAAGGAGAAATGGATTAATGCAACCACAGCGCAAACACTCAGAAGGGAAAGTGGGCAGCTGAATGGTGAGGAGGTGTGTCAAAGGGGAGAAAGCGCTTTCCCATGGGCACTGTAAAACAAATTACCCTAAAACTTAGTGGTATAAACCAAAAACCAATCTGTTTGGGACGGTCTTTTTGAACCATTTTGTGGGTTACGAGCTCAGGAAGGTCTTGGCTGCTTTGTTGTCACACAGCTTTTGGGGACACCCAAGCTGGCCTGTCCACATAGCTGGCAGTGGATGCTGGCTGTTGCCGGAAGCTCAGCGGGGCTGTGACCAGAAGGCCTTTCCAGCATGGCTTTCTTAGAGGAGGTAGGCTCCACACGGTGGCCGGCTTCCTGCTGAGCAAGCGTCCCAAGAGGAGAAAGCAGAAGCGGCACGGCCTTCTCAGACTCAGCCTGAGAAGTCACATGGGGACATTTCTACCATACTTAACTGGTCAAAGCAGTCACCAGCCCATCCTGGTTCAGAGGAGGGTATGGGGGACGCTTTCTCTTGATGAGAGGATATGAAAGAATGTGGGGGTCAAGTTGTAAAATTGCCACAGGCACCTGACAAGAGTGCTCTGATTTTTCTCAGTATCTTTGAAATAAATGTCTTGATAATTTATATAATTTGATCAGCTTTCTGAGATAAGAGGCTTCTTGACTAACGTGGCTTGCTGAGTACTTATGAAGCGAAGGTACTTAAAGAATCGCTGCACTTTGCACATAAGTTATATAGCTCCAATCTGGGATAACTTTAACTTCCACAGCTGGTTGATGCAAATCAAGTCAGCTCTATAACTCCTCAGTGTGGGGAAAAGGCAAAGAGCTGTGAAAAATCAAATAACCAGACTTATTATTTCTAGACTGAATTGGATGCTTCAGAAATGGGCCTCTGCTTCTGGGAATCTGACAGCTCCCTATGAATATGGGACAATAATGCTACACAACACCCAGGAAAGAGACCAACTCGCTATGAGTGCCTGGGAGCAGGCTATGACCAAGGGAAAACACCCTAGAATTCATCTCAGGAAAATTGTATGCTACCTGGACTTGAGCTCTTCTGAGAATGGTGGCTGAGAGCAAACACACTTCACTCCTTGGTCTAATTTCAATGATTATTCCTTCCCATCTTGTGCAGCTGCCATCAGACTGATTTTAGTTCCTGGGGACTAAACAGTTTCTGAAGGTTGTTATCACTCCCCTTCAGTGGAGCATATCTTCAAACACCTTCCTGGATAATTACCATGGCCCAGTGACTGGGCAATCACAAGAGTGATTTTAAACACACCACACACACACACACACACACACACACACACACACACACACACTTCTCCAGCGTGTTCCTTTGTGTTTGTTTTGTTTTTGCATTTTCAAAGCCCAGCGGTTTGTGAGAGGCAGAGAAGGACAAAATAAAAAGACATATGGTAGTGCTTAAATTATTCCCCAAAAGGGAAAGTGTCCAATATGAAATTATTCAGTCTTTCTACTATTCTGGGGTGGGGAGGGAGGCATCTCAACCAAGAAAATCATAGAATACCCACAATACCCAGAGGAGAACTGAATTATATTATCAACTTCCAAATACAGTCAGCAATATTTCACCAGAAAAGCTGTTTTGCAAAAATTAAACCTCTAATATTTACACTGGGAAATACCTCCAGTCCTTCTCTGCTGTCTCCCCCAGTCCCTTGCGCATGTGCGTGCGCGCGCGCGCGCGCGCGCACACACACACACACACACACACACACACACACACACACAATATCTTTTCCTTCCCAGGATCCTCTTTGTTTGGTTCGCTTCTTTTATCCCAATGTGTACATAGGTGATGCTGTAATGAGGTGCCCAAAAGTCTCCAGAAAGAAAGATTACACAAAGTAGAATTTTGTCTCTTATTTTTCAAAATGTTCTAAGGACCTACAGACTCATCTGATATAAGCCATGGAAAACGGCAGCCAGAAGAAAATCAGTGAGACAATTCCGCGAGATCTTTTTTCATCCAAATTGATAAGTAGAGGAGGAGGTGGAGGTTGGGTTTCAGCTTTCTGTTCTTTTACTAAGTTTATGCAACTTCAATCCATTCAACCCAGGCTTAGGCATGCTACATAAATGTTTTATGAAACAAGATAAACTTTGAGAAATATTTTTAAATTTAAATTTGAAAAACAGGTGATGCATTCATGGTTCAATATGAAAGCACTATAAAATGTATATGCTGAGAGGTCTGCCCCCATCTACTCCAGTCCCTCCCCACTCTCACCCACTCCTTATAAGCATATTGTTAGTTTCTTGTGTATATGCCCAGTGTTTATGCTAATACAAACACAAACATATCCATATTTTCCTTCTTTTTCCATTGTTTTTGAGAAGGAATTTAAGAGAGGTAGAACTGGCCTTGTTTGCTCTAGTGGTGAGAATACAGAAGTAGAGAAAGCATAATGGGATATCAGAAGCTTATAAGAATGAAATGATTTCACAGTTATGTAGATTCTCTGAATCACTTTCTTTGACATTTGTTCTTTTTTTTTCTTCTTCTTCCTAGTTTTATTTTATTTTTATTTTAGGCCATGCCATGCGGCTTGCAGGATCTTAGTTCCCCGACCAGGGATCGAACCTGTTCTCCCTGAGGTCGAAGCACAGGAGTCCTAACCA
Source organism: Pseudorca crassidens (assembly GCF_039906515.1). Taxonomy (NCBI): domain Eukaryota; kingdom Metazoa; phylum Chordata; class Mammalia; order Artiodactyla; family Delphinidae; genus Pseudorca; species Pseudorca crassidens. The sequence continues at coordinate 48,324,081 of NC_090298.1, read as the reverse complement.
CTGGACCGCCAGGGAATTCCCGACATTGGTTCTTTGATTAAATCTATTCTTTGGGCCTCTTCATTCTTTAAACTTACAAAATCTTTATTGTTTGCCCCAGCAAAATCTTAGATACTTTATATAGCTCATCTCTTGCTTAACAACAAAAACATGTATACGGCACATCCTTAAGAAAAGAACAAGAAGTACAGTAGCAAGTGCAGTGCAGGGTCCCCTTACTGGATGTCTGACCATGGACATCCAGTGGGGAGGCTGACCATTGCCTGAGGGAAGAACATTCATTCTGACCTGAAAGCTCTTCTTTGTCTTACATGTACACATGCAGAGAGAAAACAAGGGCCTTAGAACATCACACTCTTCTGATACTTGGCAGTCTAAAGTAGAACTATTTGGTAGGTTTTAGAAATAGCCGCAGGAATGTGTATGGAACCAGATAATTGACGCTGGGCATTGTGTGGGACTGTGCCAGACTCCAGAAACAATTAAATCATTTTAAACTCGTATTTTGGAAATGAACAGACAACAATGACAACAACCCATCTTTTGAACAAGTTGAAACACAATAATGATGTAATTTGTTGCCATTTTTGGGTGCGTAGTATTGTATTATATGCCAGATGAAGAAAAGACAAACTAAATTGTGAATGATATATAGAATAAATGATTGCATGGGTCATATCGTAATAATTGCTTTACATGGTCAATGCTTTCCTAAAGAGTTATATGACAGATGAGTTTTGGAAAATCAAAAAATGTTTAAAGAAATCCTTAAGGTGACTCATTTATTTTGATTTTTTATTTAAAATGAAACATATAGGAACATTCTAAGATATCTTAACAGGACAAAATGGGTGCAATAAAACAAATCTCCCTCCTACCCCATCCCAATTTGCCGGGCCTATTCCTCAGACACAACCAACATACCACTTTCTTATGTTTCCCACAGAAATATTCTGCATATTGTAATACGTAAATATCTCTCTTTTTAAAACACAAACAAGAGCGTGCTGCAAACCTATTCTTCACATGGCTCAGTCTCTTATCAGCACACGCACACCTATGCAGCTGAATGTCCCACTGGAAGGAAGGACCTCAGTTTATTCAGCCAGGCCCCCCGTGAGTGATGACTCTTCTCTGACATGAATGAGAATCTTGGTAGAGTAAAATGAAATCACCTTCTCATGATCTCTTTTTTTAACTGTATTTGTTATACACCAAGTGTTGTCCCATCTCCCTTTCTGGCATCTGGAAGCTCATTCGTTCCCTTCTCAGAGATCACCATCATGGGCTGCCTTATGTCCAGGGTCTGAAAAACACTCTTTTATACATTTTTAGTTTTTTCGTTGTTTCAGGCAGGAGGATAAATCCAATCCCTATTATTCCATGTTGGCCAGAAGCAGAAGTGTCGTATTTTTAAAACACTGAAGTGTTTCCTAAACTTGGATGTGTACAGTCATCTGAGCAACTCACTAAAAATGAAGGTTCCTGGGCTCCCATCCAGAAATTCGGATTCAGCAGGGCTACCTGGGAATCTGTATTTCTAACCAGTGGCTCAAGTAGTTGTTGAAGCCCTGCCATGGACCAGACCAGTTGTTTGGAAACCGCTGGCTTTAAGGATGATTATATTTATTTGTCAGCTATCCTCAAGTGATACCACCATATGGGACAGTTTGTTTGTCAGAAGAACAAAATAGAAATAAATGGTGAGATGGATTTCTTGCCAGACTTTGAATTACTGAGTTTTTGGAAACACACTGCCACCTCGGAAGAGTGTTTGAAGAGGGCAGGGTCCTGTTCCAAAGGGACAGCTCTACTCAGCATGTGACACAACAGACCCAATGAGCGTGAAGGCAGGCTGGGAGTCAAGGTGGAAGGGGCACATTTACTGGTCTGTACAGAAAAGGCACAAATCCCAGCAGCTTCAGCTTAGTTAAACTCGTTTTGGAAAATATTTTTGGCTTGTGTGGTTTTATGCTTTTAGAGTTCCATTTTTAAGCACTGAGCCTGTCCAAACCCACTGAAGCTGAGCTGAAGCATCCAAGGAAGATGCTGAGTTTCACACCGATCTCTGCTGAGTCTGTAAAAATTTTTCAGATTTGTCCAAACTGCTTTGTTGAGAAACCAAAACAAAAATCACTAATCCTAGTGGGGTTTGTAATATCCTGTGGTTTTCATCCAAAACTATGGCAAAAGCAGAGGTCGGTCATGTGACTTACAAGCCTAAAGGTTTCATTATGAACCCTGAAAAAAATCCACAAGCTTCAGTCTTAAAATATACTCCCAAGAGAAAAACCAAAAAAAAAAAAAAAAAAAATCTTCTTATGGTTGGCCTGCAACCATAGACTAAGGAAACATTTCCAAACCAAATGTTGTCAGGGCTCACTACATTTTAAATCCAAAGCTGAATTTTATTCCACTGGGGTGACATTGTTTATTAACACTGTCTGTGGCAACTGGATTGTCTAGAAAAGTTCAGGAGAGCTGGAGGCCCTCTCTTATTTGTGCTATGAACAGAACTGGCCTGCTGCTCAATAAACAAAATGAGTTCAACAACATAAATGATGAGGTTTTATTTTGCCATATCTTCCTTCCCCTAGAATATGTAGACAACAAATTATGAAAGTACTCATATTTTCTATTCTTTAATATAAAATTTCACTCATTAAATGTCAGATCCCTTTACAATGATTCAAATTCTAGGATACACAAGAATAACCTGGAGAATTTGTGACATCTGTATATTCTTGTTATCTATCACATTGGATGTGACAAACTATCCCAAAACATAGAGGCTTACAGCAACAAACATTATATTGCATCTCATGATTTTGTGGGTCAGGAGTTCTGGCAGGGCTCAGCTGGGTGATTCTTCTGCTCATTGTGAACATCTGGGGTTACCCATTGTTTTTTAGCTGGTGGCTGGTCTCACCTGGAGGGTCCAAGATAGCTCCACCCTCATGCCTGGCAAATTGGATGAGCATAAATCTGGTTCAGCTGGGACCTTCTCGCTCTGCATGTAGCCATAGCATCTCTCCACATGGTCCAGGGCTCCCAGAGACCAAGCCTAGGCCTGGAACTGGCATAGCCATCACCTCATTGTTCAGAGCAGCCATGGCCAGATTTCAAGGGGAGAAGAAACAGACCCTACCTCTCAATGGGAGAAACGTCAAAGAATCTGTGGCCATCTTTTATCTACTACAATGCAAATGCCAGAGTTCTACTCCCAGAAATTCTGATTTTGTAGGTGTGTAGTGGGGTCCAAGATTCTGCATTTTAGAAAATACCCAGTGAAATTCTGGTATAAAGGATCCTCACAGCACACGCTGAAAAATACCACTTTACAAGATGTGATGGAAAGTGTGCTTATAATGAATCTGTCCATCAATCAATTAACAAACATCAACTAATCATATGATGTGTGCCCAGAACCACATTGGGTGCTCTGAAGAATAGAAAAGGAACATAATGAAGGGATCCCAGCCTGGAAGGTGCTCACACTCCCTGAAGCCAGGGTGCAGGGGAGTCTTAATGCCAGGATTCCCCATGGGAGAGGGCCAGGTAGGGGGAAGGATAGTACAAAGTGGGCACATTGCCAAGGTGACTGAAGCAAGCATCTGGAGCAGAGCCATAGGAATCAGATCAAAAAGTGTGTTGGAATGAGTAGGTGGCTAGAATAAATTATGGGGGGAAAGGGAGCTGTTCTCTGCAAAGTTTCTAGAGAGAAATGGGGATGGGCCAGAGCAAGGAAGCAGCGGGTATGACAGCTCCCAAGCACATTTTCCAAAGTGTGATCTTTGACAGGACCACTTCCCCATATCTTTTATTCATCCCCAGTCCTGACTTTCTGGTCCTATTTGCCTGTGTTGCTCCTATCCCAGCGAGCCAAGCAGTTCAGCTTCAGGATGGGACAGCCAGTCTTTCCAGTAACAACGTGGACTTTCAGGGCAGGGTTCTGACTCACCCTGTATATGGCTTCAGTGACCAAATCGTCTCTGGATCCCACTCCCAAAGCAGACTCGGTGCGTGAGTGCCTGCACATGTATGCGTGTGTGTGTGTGTGTGTGTGTGTGTGTGTGTGTGTGTAAGGGGGTGACTCCTGGGGGGAGGCATAAGGTTGGGAGACTCCCAAAGCAGACTCTGTGTGTGAGTGTCTGCACACGTATGCATGTGTGTGTGTGTGTGCGTGTGTGTGTGTAAGGGGGTGACTCCTGGGGGGAGGCATAAGGTTGGGAGATTCTCAGAAGCTGGGTCAAGCTATGAAGAATGTTATTGAGCATCTGAGCACATTGCTGAAAATAACAGAGAAAGATGATCTGTAATCTAGATACATGGGATGACAGATAACAGTGGAATGAACTCGGTGGCCAGGGACCAGAAGAACGGGTTGGGAGGGGTGCTGGAACAGAAGGGTCCAAGAGGCTATCTGTAAACAAGGTTATGTGTAGGGTGCCGCAGGGGGTGAAGGCTGGCTACTCAAAGATGTCTTATTTGGCCTGATGGAAAACAATCCCTTCTTGTCCTGATCAGAGGCTGCTGTCAGTGCTAAGTCTAAGTTTTGAAGAGTCAGGACTGAAAGCCAGGACCAGCAGCAGCCAGGGAAGGCTGGGAGCAGGCTGGGCAGCCATGGTCTCACAGCACAGGGTGCTTCCTGGGCCAGCAGATGCTCGCAGACAGGCAGCACAGGGAGACACAGATCTCCAGGAACAGGGCCAGGAAGGTAGGCCTGGATCACACTATTATGTACATGGTCTCATTCCCAGCCATAGCTAGGGCAGGAAGCAATCGCAAATCAGTCCGGGGCTTCTGGGTCCATCCTCAGGACAGGATGGGAAGGAAATATTAGGTCTCTGTGCCAATTAGACAAAGGTGCCTCAGGCAGGCAGCTGATGCCCTATGAGCCCTAAGGACCCCTCCTCCAGGCAGACCCAGGATTGAACCCCACCACAGGTTTAGCGAGCATAGTGCTGTCTGGATTAGCCCCCTCTGGCCCCTCAGCAGGGCCTTGGTGCAAGGCAGAAAGCATATAACCATACAAAGTGACCCCGGTGTGGAGGCAGGGATGGGGGCCAATTTTTGTCCTGGATGTTTGAATATACTGGCCAGATCTTGATTTTTTTTTACCGTAAGTCAGGAAAGTTTGGGGTTTCTCTGTACCTCATCAGACACAGGGCTGGTAAATCAGTCATGACAGGAGGGATGCAAAACATTAACACTGGGCTAGTTGGGAAAACGGGGAGCAAGTGAGTAGGTCCAGGACACCTGGTGTCTAAGCATTGTCATGCCAGCCGGCCTGTCCAGTAAGTGGCTGGCTTGAGCAGGGGACGAGCTGAGAAGGCTACTGAAGGCACTGCTGCCAAAAACATTGTTCCAGTTGAATGGTAAGCTATGTTCCACACCCTGGCAACTGGAGGACAAAAGCGTCTGCTGTGTTCCTTCGAAGATTAGGAAAATACCACCTCATTGTGGAGTTACTTCTGAAGATTTCAGGACACTTGCATCAAAAAACAACACCCTGTCACTCCAGGGGAGGCTGGTGCCCCAACCAGTGAGCTTTTCTTTTGCTAGTCCAAAAAAGCTCTTAAAATACCTCTACTTCCTAATTCACCATCCACCCATTTCCTCACCTGTAGGTTCCAGCTTTCCCAGTGAGTGTGCTGGTGCTGGTGAGAGGCTCTTGACCTCATTTCTCTTTCACTCGGTCGGACCAGTTAGGTCTGACTTAGGCTAGTCTTTTGTTCAGTATTTCTTGAATGCTTGAGGTGTGCCAGGCACTGTGCTCAGGGAATGCAGAGGTAATTATGACATGGTCCCTCCCCTCAAGGAGTTTGTAGCATAAGGAGGGACAGACAGGTGGACAATGGCTGCCTACCCAGCACCCATTCCCTCCTCCTTCCTAGCAGAATCCTGACACTATTTGGAATCCTCCCTTCACTCATTCACACACACACACACACACACACACACACACACACACACACACACACGCTGCTTTTGGGGTAGGGTGCAGGCAGTGTGAAGCCAGGAGCAGAATGAGTCAGGGGAAGGGAGAAGGGCCTGCCCTGAAAGTCCACGTTGTTCCTGGGAGGGCTGGCTGTCTCGTCCTGGAGCTGAGCTGCATGTCCTGCTGGGATAGGAGCAACACAGGCCAGTAACACTGGAAAGATGGCCAGCGAGTAGTTGTGGTTCATTCGTGTTCTTAAATATTATATTGTGTGAATATATACAACTTATACATTCATATAGTCAAGGGACATCAGGGTTATTTCTAGTCTCTTAAAATTGTGTTTCTTTGAACAGAGTTGTTTGATGTTTGTTTTTATAAACAATGCTGTTATAAATATTCCTAAGCAGGTCTCTGGGTATTCATGTTCACATTTAAAGGATAATACCAAATTGTTTTTCACATGATGGTACCTATTGACTTTTCCATCAGCAGTGTGTAAGATTTCCATTTGTTCCATATCCTCACTCATGCTTCACTTCATAGCATTTTTTGATTAAAAAAAAAAATCTAGTGATTTCCACTGCAAATATGAATTTGAATTTTTCTGATTACTGATGAATATTATCATGAATATTGTTCATTTGTGTTTCTGCTTCTGTGAAAGCTTGTTCAAGACTTTTGCCCGTTTTCATTTTGAGATATTTGCATTTTTCTAATTGATTTTAGGAGTTATTTATATACTCTGAATAATAATCATTTGTCAGTTGTATTTGTTCCAAATATCTTCTTCCATCTTGTATAACATATTTTCACTTTTTTAATAGTGTCTCTTAATGAACAAATGTTCCTCATTTTTATGTGGGCAGATTTATCAATATTTTCTTCATGGTTAGTACTTGCTTGGTCTTTTTAATAAGTCCTTCTCTACTCCAAAGTCATAAAGATATATTCTTTTCTTTTATGCTAAAAATGTTAAAGTTTTGCTGTATGCATTTAAGTTTAATTCACCTGAGATTCATTATGTGTATGGTGTGAGATAGGGATTCAATTTCACTTGTTTTCCATATGTATAAGCAAGTGTCCCAGGAAAATTTATGGAATTATCCTCCCTTTTTCCAATGACTGCAATGCTATTTTTGTCATATATTAGGTTTCCATATACACAGGTCTGCTTCTGGGTTTTCTATTTTGTTCTATCATCAATTTGTTTAGTCCTGAACCTATACCACCTAGTGTTATTAAACATACCTTTATGAAAAAAATGTTGCTGTCAGGAAAGGCAAATTTTCCCACCTTATTATTCTTCAAGACTGCTTAGCTATTCTTAGGCTGTGCTCATCAATATATGTTTAGAATCGATTTGTCAAGTTCTTTGAAAACCTCTGCTGGGATTCTTATTGGACTAGCACTGAGTTTATAGATCAATTTGAGGAAAACTGGCATCTTCATAATCCTGAGTTTCCCTATCTGTTAAAACAGTGTATCTCCATTTATTTAGGGCTCTATAAAGTGTTTTCATTCACTCAAAATTCAACTGCTCTGTGCCAGACACTTACTCCAAGGGACAAATTCCTTGCCATGATGGAACATAGATTCTGGTAGGGAGAAGACAATAGAAAAAATAACTAAGGTAGGAGTTGTAAGACATGAGGTCAAAAAGGAGACAGGGACCCACTCACGTGGGTCAGAGTGAGGCTGGGCTGATGACCAGAGGAGGGATGTGATCTGACTGTGCATAACAGGACTGCCCTGGTTGCTGTGTTGAGAACCTATGGAGCAGGAAGTAAGCAGGGAGGCCATATATGAGGCTCCTACAATAATTCAGATGAGCTGTGATGGTGGCTTGGACCGGGGTCATAGCAATGGGGTGGTGAGAAGTGGCCAGTGAGAAGTAGCACCAAGAGGATTTGCTGATAATGAGATGTGAGGTGGGAGAGGATCCAAGAACTGATTAGTCCAAGAGATATGATGCCTGAGCAAAGGAAAGACGCTGTTGCCATTTACAGAGAAGGGGAAAACAGGTTGGAGGGAGAATGTCAGGAGCTCAAAACTGGACATGATAAGTTTGAGATTTCTAGTAGACAGCTCAGAGGAGGTTCTCTGTGGCCTGCTGGATACAGAAGGCTGGAGTTCAGAAGTGAGACACCAACTGAAGTTATACATTTGGAAGTCACTGAACCGTATCAGTCAGGATTCCAACAGAAAATAATAGCATGTGCAAATTAGGAATATTTAAGGACAGTTTACTTACAGAGAGACTATTTTTAGAGGTGGGCATTTAGGGAAACCCAAGGAATCTTGGAAAACTCTAGGTGTTGCAAGCACCAAAAGAACAGGGGAAACAGGGGGGCATAGGAACTGGGGAAGAGTTGGGTGGAAAAGGGGGTCTCGAAAGGAGACATCTTTAGATAAGAGTTCTTACCCAGAAGGAGCCAAGGGAATAAATACCCCAGCCTCACACTTTTCTCCCCTTAATATCCTGCCACTGTGCACCAATGTTTATAACCAACCAGAAGCCAGAAGGGACAGAGGCTGGTTGATAAGTAAATACAAGCCAACGTCCTAAGGCTAAGAACAGGGAGAAAGATGGAGAACAGATCTAGAGGGAAAGAGAAGATACCTGGAGCAGGCAGATAACATGCTATTTGAAGCAATGAGATTGAATGAGATGACTAGGGAATGTATGCAGACAGAATAGAGGAGAGGTCTAAGGACTGATCTCTGGAACATTCCAATTCTTAGAAGCTGGAATGATAAGGAAGAATCAGCAAAGGGTACTGAGAAGGAGTGACCAGAAAAAATCTCCAGGAGAGTATGGGGTCTTACAAGTCAAGTGAAGAAGCCGATTTTAAGGAGAGTGTGTCACATGCTGTTATTAGGTCCAGTAAAATGGGGCCTGAGAACTGACCACTGGACATAGCAAAGCAGAGGCCACCGGTGGCCTTGACAAGAGCAATCGTAGTGGGAGACGGACCTCACTGAAGTGGGTCTAAGTGAAAATCAAAGAATTGAGAATAGATAACATTTTCAAGGAATTTTGCTATAAATTATAAAATCATATATAAAGGGGTTGAGGGAAATGGGTGGCTGCTGGAAGGGAAAGATCAAGACAGGTTTTTGTTCTTGTTTTTAGGATGAGAGAAAATAATTGCATATCTGTATACTAACAGGAAGGATCACAGTGTAAAGGGGAAACAATGGATGATGCAGGAGAGAGTCAAATTGCTATAGCAATATACTGGAATGGATAAGAAGGGATGGGGCCTGGTGCATAAAGAGAGGGCTTGGGTTTAGTTCAAAGCTTGGGGAGTTCATCTACAGGAGCAGGAAAATTGTAAGCGTGTGGGTGCAGATGCTAATGGGTATGCAGATGTGGTGGGTGGCTCATGTAAGTTCTCATTTGATTGCTTCATTTTTCTTCAGTGCATAGAAAGCAGGGTCATCAGCTGATAGAGAGAATCTGGGAGAAGTTGGCATTTTGCAAAGAGAAAAATATATCAAGTAGTCAACTTAGTAATCATCAAAATTTTCTCTTTCAAAAATAATTTTGAAAAATAATGTCTCCTCAAAATATCTGCAAATGAAAAAAAAAATATCTGCAAATGATACAACCAACAAGGGCTTAATTTCCAAAATATACAAACAGCTCATACAACTCAATGACAAAAAAAAAAAAAAAAAAAAAACCAACTGAAAAGCAGGCAGAAGACCTAAACAGACATTTCTCCAAAAAAGGTATACAGATGGCCAACAGGCCCATGAGAGATGCTCAACATCACTAATTATTAGAGGAATGCAAATCAAAACTACAATAAGGTACCACCTCACACTAGTCAGAATGGCCATCATTAAAAAACCTACAAATAACAGACGCTGGAGAGGGTGTGGAGAAAAGGGAACCCTCCTGCACTGTTGGTGGGAATGTAAATTGATACAGCCACTATGGAGAACAGTATGGAGGTTCTTCAAAAAACTACAAATAGAACTACCATACGACCCAGCAATCCCACTACTGGGCATAGACGCTGAGAAAACCATAAACCAAAAAGAGTCATGTACCACAATGTTCACTGCAGCTCTATTTCCAATAACCAGGACATGGAAGCAACCTAAGTGTCCATTGACAGATGAATGGATAAAGAAGATGTGGCAGATGAATGGATAAAGAAGATGTGGCACATATATACAATGGAATATTACCCAGCCATAAAACATAACAGTGTAGGTCTTGCCTCCTATACTGTTGGTGGTAATATAAGTTGGTGCAGCCACTATGGAAAGCAGTATGGAGGTTCCTCAAAAAACTAAAAGTAGACCTGCCATATGATCTGTCAATCCCACTCTTGGGCCTGTATCCGGACAAAACTATAATTCAAAAAGATACATGCACCCCTATGTTTATAGCAGCACTATTCACAATAGCCAAGACGTGGAAGCAACCTAAATGTCCATCAACAGATGAATGGATAAAGACTATGTAGTACATATATACAAGTGTACCATGATTATGGTTAGGCAGGCCAGCATGTTAAAGCAATGAAAAGTGCAATGGAGTTCAGCATATACATATAATTCTTAGTGATTATAGTTCTCGGCCATGGAATATAATCTGGATAAGGTCTTCAAACAAGATTTATAATTTTTTTCATACTGGCTTGGGAAGCCCTTTGTTAAGTTCATTTCTAGGTTCTTTATAAAAGAAAATCTTTTAAAATATGTTTGCCAATTATTTGTTGCTAGAGTAGACAAAAAAAATTAGTTTTAATATATTGATCATACTATCAAGCCAGCCTGAAAATCCCCAATACCTTGTATATAGGTTGCTTTGGGCTCTCTTGCAGCTGGTCATATCCTCCATAAATATTATCAGTCATGTTTCCTGCTTTTCAATCCTTATGCTTTTCTCTCTTTTTCATGTCATACTGTGTTGGCTAGTAACTCCAATGTAATGTTGAATACAGAAGTGGTGATAATGACTAGTATTAACTTATGACTGATTTTAAATGGAATGCTTTTAACATTTTATCATTAATAAAGATATTTACTCCAGGTTTTTGGTAGGTATTTTTTGTGGATTTTATTTATGTATTTTTTTAATACTAAATGACTCCTCCTTTCCTTGGATAATTTCAACTTGGTCATGATGTAATATTTTTTTTATGTCACTAGAGTCTTTGAATACTCACAATCTGAGGAGATAAGGTTTATTATGTTCACTTACAGACAAGAAACTGAGATTTAGAGAAAAACATAATATGCATAAGGTTTATACCCAGATGTCAGAATAGGAATTCAAACTCAGGTCTGTTTGATTCTAAACTGATGCTCTTTCTACCAGTTATCTTCCTTGAGGGCAGAGACTAGGTCTTTTTACTATGTCTCAAATGCTCAGGGCAGTGTTGTGCTCAAAGTACTTACTCAAGAAATATGTTGAATGAATACTGAATGGATGTTTCAGGACCCTATAGACTCTTTAAAGTTTCCTTAGCTGGAAAAAAATTAAATAACACTTTTCTCGTCTTAGGTATTGGTCACAAAATGATGTTAAATGTAAACGGAAGAAAAGATCTATAGAAGTGGACCTAAAAGATAATCTTAGTAGTTTTTTATTATAGTTCTTTAAATTCTTCATTGGAAGAATTTTAATCCATTGGGATGGATTTTAGAAGGGCTAACAGGAGACAGAAAATAGTGAAATCAAGAGAAAGTCTCTTAAAATGTACACAGTCTCCCTTGGTCAATGATTTTACTATTGTGTTAATACTCAGGACCAAAGAAATCAAAACCATTGATGGTCAAGTCTTCTTTAAAACTTCTCCATTTCTTAAGTCCAAAAAGCTTGGGCAGATATGTTTTAAAGAGATTGGGAATAACTCTCTACAGTTAGAAAAAGAAGAGCATGCAAAGGCATATCTGAGCATGGTGTCTGGCAGAAAAATCAGGTCACAAAGGCTCTGGGAGGGAAATCCCCCTACATCCTGCAAGACCCTGGGATGGGCCTCTGGGGCATAAACAAGGGCAGGAGACTCTCTACATAAAACATCTGCCAAAATAGGATGAAGGAGTCAACAGTTGTAGCCAAAATAATATTTCACTGCTTGCCGAAAAACAGGCAGGAAAAACTACACCGTCACCTCTTCTGGGAAAAGCAAAAATAAAGTTGCATTTCAACCTTAATTTTCCACCCTGTGGGCAAAAATAAAAGGAAAATTACTTCTCGGCAATACTGCACATATTATAGAATAATGTGCCATCTTAGGCAGTTGAGCAGAGCAACCAATGTTCCTCTCTCTAGAAAAGAAAAATGCACTGAGTTCCTTTAAAGTAAACCTTAAAAAGAAATGCTATCTCCAGAAGGAGATACAATGAAACACACCATCAAGTGCCATCTAAGAATGTCACACATCTCTATTATAGAGACAGTGTGACGCTTGGGAATAAACTGGAAGTATAGCATTTGGGAGGCTGATCTGATACACACACCACCCCATCACTGCCTCATGGCCCTCTCAACTTGAAGTTACTTCATGTATGTTTTCTTCCTTCCTTCCTCCCTTCCTCCCTCCTTCCCTCACTCTGTCCTTTTTATGTTTTAAATGTTGATTCACTGGACAATCCAACAAATTTTTTCTGTGATGCCAGTTACTAAGATGGTCCCAAACACTACCAGCTTTCAAGACTGGCTTCAAATTGCACCGATGTGGCCCCCTCTGTGTCTCTGTGTCAGCAGAATTCTAAGATGGTCACCAAGATTTCTGCCCCCAGTGTATGTGCCCTATATAATCCCTTCCCTTTGACTGTAAGAGGAACCTGTCAATATAATGGTATATCACTCCCATAATCATGCTATGCTATATGGCAGAGGGATTTACAGATGTAATTAAGATCCCTAATTAGTTGACTTTGAGTTAATCAAAAAAGATTATCCTAGGTGGGCCTGGCCCACCTAATCAGAACAGTCTTTAAAAGTCATCAGAGGGATTCTAAGTGAAAGAGATTTCTCCTGCTGGCCTTAAAGAAGATAACAACCACTGTGTGGCAAGGACCTGAGGGTGACATCTAAGAACTGACAGTGGTCCCTGTCCAATAGCCAGCAAGAATCTGGGGACTTCACTCCCACAAGTCCAAGGAACTTAATTCTGCCAACAACCAGTGAGACTGGAAGAGGAACCTAAGCCTCAGATGGGATTGAGCCCCGCTGACACCTTGACTACAGCCTGATGAGACCCTGAGCAGAACATCCAGCCAATCCACACCCAGATTTCTGATCCTTGGAAATGATGAGATAATGAATACATTATCTAAGCCACTAACTTTGTACAGCAATAGAAAACTAATAAATCTATCCTTGGCCTTAAAGTTTGATGACAATATCCCTAATCTGAGGTTTTGAGTGAGAATTTACTAAGTAATGTGGGAGAAGAAGTTAATGAGCTCCTTTATCAGCTGGAAAAAATTATCTCTAGTGTTTTAGCTGAGGGCATGTTATAGTCATTCCTGCTATTCACCAAATGTTTCCAGCTCTCTCTCTCTCTCCAGACCCATGACAGCCATGTACTAACTATCCCCTTGGTGCAATCCTTGTTAGATGGACCATGTACATCATGTTTGACATGTGTATCACTTCCGGGCCAGGGCACTGGAGCAATGCAGAACTCCCCGGAGCTCCCTTTGCCTAGTCACAGCAGTGCTCCTGATAGCGTGGGTTCTAGAGTGAGGTTACGTGGGCAGAGCCTATCTTGCTGGTCCGTGATTTCCCCTGTAGAGTGAAAAATAAATCTTATTTGCAGATACGACAACTTTACAGTTGTTTGTTACTGCATCATAACTTAGTCCACGCTCTCACGTGGGGAATTAATGAACTACACAGCCGAAAGGAACAGCCAGAGACACAGACGTGAGAAGATAGGAGAACACTCAATCTCTTACATGGTGTCACATGCCTGAATTATTTCCAGTTCTTATTGCAAACAAAAAAACAAAGAACAAATAAAAAATGCCTTAAGTAAGTGCATGCAGAAGAGAAAAAACATGAGAACATCAACCATCACTCATCTATACTGCAAAGCACGAGGATCACAGAATCCACTGAAGTCTGAGATGGCAGAACCAGCAAAGTGGCTGGCTCTTTATTTTGTGGGGGTAAGCTCTTCTTGGACAACTCTTCTTAGGACAAATGCCATCAACAGTCTTTGGGGTTTCCATGTTCCCTTAATTTCAAGAGCTGAGGACAGAGTCTTCATATCCTGCTCATCAAGATTGTCTAAAGATAATTTAGAAGACGTGTATCTACCCAGCAGAAACAAACAATGCAAACAAAAGGTCTGATTTTTAAAAAGTGCTATGATAGGAGAAAAAATAGATGAGCAGTACAACCCTGTTTTTAAAAGGGAGAGAAATAGCATCATGTTAATAGGGGGATGTTAATGTTAAACGATCAGTTTGATCAGTTATAAGGTCTTTTTGAAAATCATTCAGATGGTTTCTGTGGCAAACACTAAACTTAGATCTTAGATAGAGGTTCTGGTGAAATGTTCTTTGGGAAATTAACAGAAATTCCATGCTGGCAGATTTGGATTTTGAAGATAAAAATACCACTGTCTCTGTGAATAGTGGGGTAGTTAAAGCAGACAAGTATAAATTAAGCTAACCCTATGTATGTTTTCAAAGTGCTATTCTGTTCAGACCACATCAATAATGTATAGACAAGGAAATGGACTGAGGAATGAAAGAGATTTCTTGACCCCAGCAACCAGTGACTCGACCAATTATTATAGAAGTAACTAGACTATACTTCTCAATGTTAAATTTGATCAAAAAGATGCATCACCAAGAACTAGAGCTGGACACCATTACTTGTGGAACATTCTTCTATTTGAATATATTAGCTATGTCTACACAGTAAGAGGAAATGGAATACTGAGGCAATGATTGGGTCATTTAGGCTATACGTTTATATTTACAATGAAAACATAAAGTAATTGTGACAAGATAGGTAGTTAAATGGAATCACCTAAGGTAATTGCTTCAGTTCCTTCACACCACATTTTTTTATAGATGTGTGGTCATAGCTTTTGAGAGAGGTAAGGATATTGTGGGTGCCTGAATGTTGGACTTATGTGCCAAAGGACACATGCCTACCAATAGTCCAAAAGCTATTCTCAGTGCAAAATACTTGCCTGCTAGTTATATGCTCCTCTCACTCCAATGCTAGGTGATGTTACCAGCATATGGCTTCCACAGGCAAGCTGGTGGCTGTATTTTTTAGGTTCTATCTGTATTTCCCTGGACCTGTGCAATGAAGTCATCTGGATGTTGAGAAAAAAAACCAGCATGCTCTCGAAAGGAATGTCATTCGGCTTTCACAACACAGAGAGGTTCATTTAGTATACATTTAAATGTAAATAAATGCATCAGATTAATGATCTTGGCACTAAAGAGATACTAAAATAGGCCATTGATGACCTTTCATGCTCCACCTTGTAAAAGGATGGCACAAGAGGTAGCTTGGGTCTTTCGATAGAATCACTTCCTTTCTAGAACCATTTATCCCCCTTGGTTTCTCAGCTTTTCCTCTAAATAGCAATGTTGATGCTTTATTAATCAATAAGACATGATACAGAGTATGGTTATCATAAAATAATCATACCCTGGAGCATTTTGAGGCATGAGCCACTTGCCTCTAATCAGATTGGGTTGAGATTACCTCTGGATAACCACACTCTTGGGAACTGTCTCATTTCTATTATGAGTACATTTTATAATAGGGAAAAATGTACATTCCTGTAGGGGGAAAATGAAGTTGGCAGCTTATACCTAGCAATCATTTCAGTTGAGCCGAGAAACATTCCTCTTTTTGAAAGAAGTCAAACTATGCTTCTTCTATTCAAGCAATGTCAGAGAAGAGGCAGCTCACATGCCGTGTGGGTAACGTGATACAATGGAGACTGTATTTTACTTTGGCATTGCAAGCTCCAAATTATATGCAAACATTCAAAAAGGGCATTTGAAACTTGGCATGCATGTTTATAAAGGGCACATTCTGAATCTGGAGTGGGCTTAGGTGTCTAGGTTACAATAACAGATGATCTCCAATGTAAAAATGGAACAAAGCCTTTTTTTAACTTCCTCCAGAGAAAGATGTTCAACTTTCTGCTTCAATTATAATCCCAGGCACACTGAAGCTTCCGTTAAGAGCAATTTCTATTTCTCCTTATCCTGACCAGCCAAAAATTTTAATCAAATTACATATATTGGAAAGTTAAAGACAGAAAAGCCCAGTGAGCCATGAAATACACTTTACAACAGTGTGCACAGCACTCACCCCATTGGTTTAGAATGATGGAAAAATCCATTTAAAATGTTACATGAACACACTGCCGAGACGATTACAAATTCTTAGAGCTGTAGGCTTTAATCCTATTTTTCTATGCATAGTATTTTTTTAACACCTTTACTGGAGTTTAATTGCTTTACAATGGTGTGTTAGTTTCTGCTTTATAACAAAGTGAATCAGTTATACATATACATATGTTCCCATATCTCTTCCCTCTTGCGTCTCTCTCCCTCCCTCCCACCCCTCTAGGTGGTCACAAAGCACCAAGCTGATCTCCCTGTGCTATGCGGCTGCTTCCCACTAGCTATTTTACGTTTGGTAGTATATATATGTCCATATGCACAGTCTTTTTATCCAGGAATTTTTAACATGGGTTAAATGATAAAGAATAAAAAAAGATGGTGAAAACACTTATGTGAATTGTTCTATGATAGAAATAAATATTTTTAATAATTAAATTGAGATACAAGAAAGTTGGACAAGTTTTTGTCATATTAATGGAATCAGATGATACTCTTTGTGTTTGTCTTTGTTAGCTATATGAGTCTCAAAATAAAAACAAAATTATTTCAGGTTGATCTTCTGAATGAAAGGAGAGAAGGTGGACCCAATCCCGGGACACCATAAAGAGAAACAGTCTCATTTATGGATTTGTGATATTAGAATTAAATTTAGCTGCTACATGGCATTTGCTACATGGCATTTAGCTTCTACTGCATTTGATTAATGATACCCGTTTTCAATGCTGGTTATTTCAAGAGCCTCAGAATATCTATCTTGGGTTTGAACAATTGCTTAACGCTTCCTACTGTATCGTTTCCTTGGAATTGTACTTGATTTCTGCAAAACAGCTAGGGTAACTGGGCTTCTGGCTTAAAAGAAATAAGGGCTGGCCAAAAAGAAACCACGTAAGGATTTTTACTCATCATTAAAAATTCAACTCACAGAACTAGATGAAAGCGTCAATTTTTAATTATTCAGAGAGCAGAAAGGTTCCCTACCTCAGATTTCCCCAAGTTGGTAGATTACTCATGTTTTCTACTAAAAGTCTCATTTTTTTCTTGCCCAGAAGAGGCCAAAAACAGCCTAAATGCAGCCTGTAGTGCTACCTCACACATTCCAGAATGAAAGACAATTGAGGGCCTTGTAGGCAGAGCTGGACTGAAATAGACCTGGGGAAGCTCCTCCTCTTCTGGAAGCAGCGACTCCTGGCCCAGCCCTGCCTCCGACTGATGTGGGAGTTCTCAGAGGCCTGCACCGAGCACCCTCTTCTATCACTTAAACATCTCCTGCCCCATTAACCTCCTACCACCTCGACTCTGACGTTAGCTACACCTGCACCACAACAGTTTTCTCTAAGGTCACTGCATAGTCAAAGGAGTGGCTTTATCAGTCTTCTCCTTGAGTGCTGCCCCATTCACCTCTACTAATCAACAGGCTCTTGAAATTCCTTCCTGCTTATGTGACCGTTCACTACAAGCTCCTCTCCTACATCTTGCTCATCTTTCTCTGCTTTGCTAGGTCCCTTTCCTTTCCTAAATAGTAAATATTTTCCCAAAACCAAGAGTGCCTTTGTCCCTTTGCTTTTTCTCTCTGGGTAATAAACCTTCTCTCATAGTATCAACGGTGTCAAATCCACAAGGCCCACTTTGACTTTTCATCCATCACTTGTTTTTTGTCTCCCACCAACACTCAAAGCTAAAAAGACCGAGCTTCAGAATTTCCAAGTGGCTCCCTGTGATTCCCCCCACTTGGTATCCACATCTTTGTGTAACTCTCCTCTTCAGCGTGGGTAGAGTCTGTTACTTGCTTCTAGCCAACGGAATATGGCAAAGGTGAAAAGACTGAGCAGATGCAATTCTGATCCCTAATCAGTTGACTTTGAATTCATCAAAAGGGAAATTGTCCTACGTGGGCCTGACCTAAAAGAGGGTGCAGACTTTCCTTGAAAGAAGAAACTCGAAGCAAGAGAGACACTCCCCTTAAGACCTTGAATTGCTTAGTGAGAGGATAGCCTCTTGGAGCTGAGGGGCTCAGTCCTATAATTGCAAGGAACCGAGTTCTACCGAGAGTCTGCATGAGCTTGGAAGAGGCCCAAGCTCCAGATGAAAACATCAGCCCTGGCTGATACCTTGACTGCAGTCTGTAGGACCCTGAGCAGAGGACCCAGTTAAGCTCTGCCCAGACTCCTGACACCCAGAATTGTGTATTGTTTTAATCCACTAGGTTGTGGTCATTTGTTTTATAGCAATAGAAAACTAATATCTTACCTTCCCAACTTTATTATTGTCCTTTCAGGCTCTAAAGTTACCTGTGACTCTTTTCCTTCATCAAATACAAAGACTTGTCATTTATTCTTAACCAGTGTCTAATGAATTAAACTACATTCCTCTATTTTATTGAATTATTCTAATGTGTCTAATGAATTAAACTAATGAATGAATTAGTTTAATTCATTTAAACTAAACATTTAAACATTTAAACTAAACATTTAAACTGAACATTAAACATTTAAAATGAATTAAACTACATTCCTCTATTTTATTGAATTTTTCAGCAAATACATGGCAGACACTGTGTCCAGCTCCGGTTATGCAATACTGCATAAGATAGGCATGGTTCCTACCCTTATGCAAATAAAGTTTAGTGGATAAAATGAACACTGCACATACAGTTGCAAGGTGCTTTGAGAGAGTCCTGCAGGGACTCCAACCTAATCTGGGTGGCGGAGGAGGCAGGAAAGACCTTACTACCTCACTGTCTCCAGCCCGAGTTCTGTTCCAGCCTTCTACTGAGTCTCCCTGCTTCTCATTCCTCCAGGCAGTACACTCAGTTACTAGGTTTCCCTTCCTCAAAGATACTTTAAACCTGTTGGCCTCTGTTTAAGGACTTCCAATGGGTCCCTATGAACTCATAGATATAACAAGCAAAATATTAATAAGGTTGTAGCAAACATCAATTGTCCCTTATCTAACAAAGGCCCAAAAAAGTGTAAAGACTTGGCTGAAGCCACAGAAGTAGTAGAAGCAGGACTGAATTCCCTGTCAGCTAACTCTAAATCAAGTTCTCTTTTTTCACTTTTGCTACAAAATTATCTAGGGCTTCCCTGGTGGCACAGTGGTTGGGAGTCCGCCTGCCGATGTAGGGGACACGAGTTCGTGCCCCGGTCCGGGAGGATCCCACGTGCCGCGGAGCGGCTGGGCCCGTGAGCCATGGCCGCTGAGCCTGCGCGTCCGGAGCCTGTGCTGTGCAGCGGGAGAGGCCACAATGGTGAGAGGCCCGCATACCGCAAAAAAAAAAAAAAAAAAAAAAAAAAAAAATCTAATCATGAGTATGGAGCTAACAAATGCTATAGATAAATCAGGTATAGTCCCTAGAGGAAAAACACATTGCCTATTTTTGGTCTGCATGCTTGAAGCTAATCGAAGATCAATATTTGGTTAATATGGCTGGTCTCATATGCCTGTGACTATAAAATGAGTGTCACATTTACATTTATACCTCATTTACAGTAAATCCGAGACCACCCGCCTGCCAAAGAGAAATATAGCAGCAGTGTTGATGGCCCTAGTGCTCCAACCAGCTACCTTTCACTGGAATGCACCCACTACTATGATTTTAACAAGGCACAGCTTCCCTTTTCTCCAAAGAATTGTCCTCAGAAGCCTCTTCCTTTGGAAGGTCGTTCCAACCCTCTACATTTGGGCCAAACTTCAGCCAATGACTGCCTTATACATACTCAGCAAAAGATCAGTTGTGGGATGCAAAGCTCTACCCTCCAGAGCTTTTGTGTGAGGTCTGATTGAAGCGAACCTCCAGCGGAGACCTTATTCTTGGGTTGCTGGCATGCCCACCCTATCATGCTTCCTTCATGCCCTTCTCCTGAGAACAGTCCTCAAATCAATCACTTGAATAAGAATTCCCACCTCAGGCTCTGCTTTCAGGGAACTTATTCCCAAACAATAAACTTTACTCAAAGTGTCCCTCATTTGTTTCCATGAGCCATCAAAGGAGCCTCATCTGTGTCTACTAGCCATTATGTCATGGCAGCCTCATGGGGCATCCACCACCTTTCCCTCTCCCATTCAAATGTCCTCACCACTGCCCAGGAATCTGCTTGGATGAACCCCACTGTGGTCTCTGCTCAAGGCTCGCATTCTGAGAACAACAATGTCCATAACAAGGATGCTGCTTTTGGATATCCCTTAAACTGCCAGTCCTCAGGATGCCACAGCTGACGTGACTTCCACGCTAGTACGGCTTCCACCTTTACTTTCTGGATACTGGATACTTCCTGGATGTGGCCCCTCAACAGCTCTGCTTGTGCCCACAGTTTCAGGAGGTCTAGTTTCTGACCTTTATTTCTCTAATCCTGAGGAATCAAACCCATTTCTAGGGGTAGGGGGAAAAGCTGATACCATCCCTTTAAAATCCTCTTGCAGCATATGACCCCAAGTAAACACATCCCTTCTGTTCCAGCTAAAAAAACAAAGCCCTATGATGTGCATGAACGTGTGGGGAGAGAGTGTTGTCTACACTAGCAGCATCTGGTATCCAGTTCAAAAATTTTCTTAAATTTGGTTTTTATTTTAAGCCTGTGTATCAAGGAAACCTCCTTCCTGAAACTATTTTGGATAGAGAACTTCCGTAAAGTAGAACAGATACAACCTGTTTCTAAGAAATTCTTCTTTCATAAAAGTTATTAAAATGTGCTTAAATACACACAGAAGAAACATTCAGAGTATAATTCTTCTAGTTTTTACAAAGTTTGGTTTTAAATAAGGAAATTCTAGAATGAAATTCAAAGTGTTTTCCATTTCTCTTTCATAGAGATTTAACATTTATGATGGTATTTCCTAATATTTTATTACAAACATTTTCAAGCATACAGCAAAGTTGAACTTTACCATAAACATCTCTCTATGCATCATCTAGATTCCACCAGTAACGTTTTTCTGTACTTGCTTCATCATGTATCAGTACATCTATCCGTTCCTCTATTCACTCATCCATCTATCTATGGTGGCATTATAATTGTTATTATTTTTAAAATTATTTTTTAAAAGATATTTTATACTTGGATTTAAGCAAGAAAGTCTAAGTGAAAATAAATTCTACCGGATATCATCTCTTCAACAATAAAAATATTATAAGAAGATGTACTTGACAGAGTGGTCTGGCAAAGGAATCCTAAATTATCTTAACAAATACTAGTTCTGGATGAATATTGTTTTAAAGCCATGGTTAAATCAGTTATAAAATAAATCTCATGGAAATTTGAGAAGAATGCCAGGTAAAGTTTTAAGTAACAATTCTTTAAAACCCTGGTCTGTTCAATTGTCAGTGTGGGAAACTATTTTTATTTAATCAGTAGTAAATGTGCCAATTCATTAACACTTGTGTTTGAAGTCAGAAACTGAATTTCAGGGGAATAGGAACCAAGATGGCAGAGTAGAAGGACATGCTATCACTCCCTCTTGCAAGAACACCAGAATCACAACTAACTGCTAGACAATAATCGACAGGAAGACACTGGAACTCACCAAAAAAGATATTCCACATCCAAAGACAAAGGAGAAGCCACAATGAGACGGTAGGAGGGGCGCAACCACAGTAAAATCAAATCCCGTAACTGCTGGGTGGGTGACTCACAGACTGGAGAACACTTATACTACAGAAGTCTACCCACTGGAGTGAACGTTCTGGGGCCCACGTCAGGCTTCCCAACCTGGGGGTCTGGCAACAGGACGAGGAATTCCTAGAGAATCAGACTTTGAAGGCTAGTGGGATTTGATTGCAGAACTTTGACAGGACAGGGGGAAACAGAGACTCAACTCTTAGAGGGCACACACAAAGTAGTGTGTGCATCGGGACCCAGGGGAAGGAGCAGTGACCCCACAGGAGACTGAACCAGACCTACCTGCTAGTGTTGGAGGGTCGCCTGCAGAGGCGGGGGGTGGCTGTGGCTCACCGTGGGGACAAGGAAACTGGGAGCAGAAGTTCTGGGAAGTACTCCTTGGCGTGAGCCCTCTCAGAGTCCACCATTATCCCCACCAAAGAGCCCAGGTAGGCTCCAGAGTTGGGTTGCCTCAGGCCAAACAACCAACAGGGAGGGAACTCAGCCCCACCCATCAGCAGTCAAGCAGATTAAAGTTTTACTGAGCTTTCCCCACCAGAGCAACAGTCAGCTCTACCCACCACCAGTCCCTCCCATCAGGAAACTTGCACAAGACTCTTAGATAGCCTCATCCATCAGAGAAAAGACAGCAGAAGCAAGAATAACTACAATCCTGCAGCCTGTGGAACGAAAACCACATTCACAGAAATATAGACAAGATGAAAATGCAGAGGGCTATGTACCAGATAAAGCAACCAGATAAAGCCCCAGGAAAACAACTTAATGAAGTGGAGATAGGCAGCCTGCCAGAAAAGGAATTCAGAATAATGATAGTGAAGATGATCCAGGACCTCGGAAAAAGAATGGAGGCAAAGATCGAGAAGATGCAAGAAATGTTTCACAAAGACTGAGAAGAATTAAAGAACAAACAAACAGAGATGAACAATACAATAACTGAAATGAAAACTACACTAGAAGGAATCAATAGCAGAATAACTGAGGCAGAAGAACGGATAAGTGACCTGGAAGACAGAATGGTGGAATTCACTGCTGCGGAACAGAATAAAGAAAAAAGAATGAAAAGAAATGAAGACAGCCTAAGAGACCTCTGGGACAACATTAAATGCAACAACATTCGCATTATAGGGGTCCCAGAAGGAGAAGACAGAGAGAAAGGGCCAGAGAAAATATTTGAAGAGATTATGGTTGAAAACTTCCCTAACATGGGAAAGGAAATAGCCACCCAAGTCCAGGAAGCACAGAGAGTCCCATACAGGAAAACCCAAGGAGAAACACGCTGAGACACACAGTAAACAAATTGGTAAAGATTAAAGACAAAGAAAAATTATTGAAAGCAGCAAGGGAAAAACGACAAATAACATACGAGGGAACTGCCATAAGGTTAACAGCTGATTTCTCAGCAGAAACTCTACAAGCCAGAAGGCAGTGGCATGATATAACTAAAGTGATGAAAGAGAAGAACCTACAACCAAGATTACTCTACCCAGCAAGGATCTCACTCAGATTCCATGGAGAAATCAAAAGCTTTGCAGACAAGCAAAAGCTAAGAGAATTCAGCACCACCAAACCAGCTCTACAACAAATGCTAAAGGAACTTCTCTAAGTGGGAAACACAAGAGAAGAAAAGAACCTACAAAAACAAACCCAAAACAATTAAGAAAATGGTCATAGGAACATACATATCAACAATTACCTTAAACGTGAATGGATTAAATGCTCCAACCAAAAGACACAGGCTTGCTGAATGGATACAAAAATAAGACCCTTCTATATGCTGTCTACAAGATACCCACTTCAGACCTAGGGACACATACAGACTGAAAGTGAGGGGATGGAAAAAGATATTCCATGCAAATGGAAATCAAAAGAAAGCTGAAGTAGCAATACTCATATCAGATAAAACAGACTTTAAAATAAAGAATGTTACAAGAGACAAGGAAGGACACTATATAATGATCAAGGGATCAATCCAAGAATAAGATATAACAATTATAAATATATATGCACCCAACATAGGAGACCTCAATACATAAGGCAACTGCTAACAGCTATAAAAGAGGAAATCGACAGTTAACACAATAATAGTGGGGTACTTTAACACCTCACTTACACCAATGGACAGATCATCCAAAATGAAAATAAATAAGGAAACAGAAGCTTTAAATGACACAACAGACCAGATAGATTTAATTGATATTTATAGGACATTCCATCCAAAATCAGCAGATTACACTTTCTTCTCAAGTGCACACAGAACATTCTCCAGGACAGATCACATCTTGGGTCACAAATCAACCCTCAGTAAATTTAAGAAAATTGAAATCATATCAAGCATCTTTTCTGACCACAATGCTATGAGATTAGGAATGAATTACAGGGAAAAAATCGTAAAAAACACAAACACATGGAGGCTAAACAATATGTTACTAAATAACCAAGAGATCACTGAAGAAATCAAAGAGGAAATCAAAAAACACCTAGAGACAAATGACAATGAAAACACGCCGATCCAAAACCTATGGGATGCATCAAAAGCAGTTCTAAGAGGGAAGTTTATAGCTATACAAGCCTACCTCAAGAAACAAGAAAAATCTCAAATAAACAATCTAACCTTACACCTAAAGGAACTAGAGAAAGAAAAACAAACAAAACCCAAAGTTAGCAGAAGGAAAGAAATCATAAAGAGCAGAGCAGAAATAAATAGAAACAAAACAACAGCAAAGATCAACAAAACTAAAAGCTGGTTCTTTGAGAAGATAAACAAAATTGATAAACCATTAGCCAGACTCATCAAGAAAAACAGGGAGAGAACTCAAATCAATAAAATTAGAAATGAAAAAGGAGAAGTTACAACAGACACCCCAGAAATACAAAGCATCCTATGAGACTACTACAAGCAACTATATGCCAAAAAAATGGACAACCTGGAAGAAATGGACAAATTCTTAGAAAGGTATAACCTTCCAAGACTGAACCAGGAAGAAAGAGAAAATATGAACAGACCAATCACAAGTAATGAAATTGAAAGTGTGATTAAAAATCTTCCAACAAACAAAAGTCCAGGACCAGATGGCTTCACAGGGGAATTCTATCAAACATTTAGAGAAGAGCGAACACCCATCCTTCTCAAACTCTTCCAAAAAACTGCAGAGGAAGGAACACTCCCAAACTCATTCTATGAGGCCACCATCACCCTGATACCAAAACCAGACAAAGATAGTACAAAAAAAGAAAATTACAGACCAATATCACTGATGAATATAGATGCAAAAATCTTCAACAAAATACTAGCAAACAGAATCCAACAACACATTAAAAGGATCATACACCATGATCAAGTGGGATTTATCCCAGGGATGCAAGGATTCTTCAATATACGTAAATCAATCAATGTGATAAACCATATTAACAAATTGAAAAATAAAAATCATATGATCATCTCAATAGATGCAGAAAAAGCTTTTGACAAAATTCAACACCCATTTATGATACAAACTCTCCAGAAAGTGGGCATAGAAGGAACCTACCTCAACATGATAAAGGCCACATACGACAAACTCACAGCAAACATCATTCTCAATGGTGAAAAACTGAAAGCATTTCCTCTAGGATCAGGAACAAGACAAGGATGTCCACTCTCACCACTATTATTCAACATAGTTTTCGAAGTCCTAGCCATGGCAATCAGAGAAGAAAAAGAAATAAAAGGAATACAAATTGGAAATGAAGAAGTAAAGCTGTCACTGTTTGCAGATGACATGATACTATACATAGAGAATTCTAAAGGTGCCACCAGAAAACTACTAGAGCTCATCAATGAATTTGGTAAAGTTGCAGGATACAAAATTAATGCACAGAAATCTCTTGCATTCCTATACACTAATGATGAAAAATATGAAAGAGAAATTAAGGAAACACTCCCATTTACCATTGCCACAAAAAGAATAAAATACCTAGGAATAAAGCTACCTAGGGAGACAAAAGACCTGTATGCAGAAAACTATAAGACACTGATGAAAGAAATTAAAGATGATACCAACAGATGGAGAGATATACCACGTTCTTGGATTGGAAGAATCAATATTGTGAAAATGACTATACTACTCAAAGCTAGCTACAGATTCAATACAATCCCTATCAAATTACCAATGGCATTTTTTACAGAACTAGAACAAAAAATCTTAAAATTTGTATGGAGACACAAAACTCCCTGAACAGCCAAAGCAGTCTTGAAGGAAAAAAACGGAGCTGGAGGGCTTCCCTCATGGTGCAGTGGTTGAGAGTCCGCCTGCTGATGCAGGGGACACAGGTTCGTGCCCTGGTCCAGGGAGATCCCACATGCCGCGGAGCAGCTGAGCCCGTGAGCCATGGCCGCTGAGCCTGCGCGTCCAGAGCCTGTGGTCCGCAACGGGAGAGGCCACAACAGTGAGAGTCCCGCATACCGCAAAAAAAAAAAAAAACCGAGCCTGAGGAATCAGACTCCCTGACTTCAGACTATACTACAAAGCTACAGTAACGAAGACAGTATGGTACTGGGACAAAAACAGAAACATAGAACAATGGAACAAGATAGAAAGCTGAGAGATAAACCTATGCCCCTATGGTCAACTAATCTATGACAAAGGAGGCAAGGATATACAATGGAGAAAAGACAGTCTCTTCAATAAGTGGTGCTGGGAAAACTGGACAGCTACATTGTAAAAGAATGAAATTAGAACACTCCCTAACACCATACACAAAAATAAACTCAAAATGGATTAGAGACCTAAATGTAAGACCGGACACTATAAAACTCTTAGAGGAAAACATAGGAAGAACACTCTTTGATAAAAACCACAGCAAGATCTTTTTTGATCCACCTCCTAGAGCAATGGAAATAAAAACAAAATTAAACAAATTGGACCTAATGAAACTTAAAAGCTTTTGCACAGCAAAGGAAACCATAAACAAGACGAAAAGACAACCCTCAGAATGGGAGAAAATATTTGCAAATGAATCAATGGACAAAGGATTAATCTCCAGAATATATAAACAGCTCATGCAGCTCAATATTAAAAAAAAAAAACCCAATCCAAAAATGGGCAGAAGACCTAAAGAGACATTTCTCCAAAGAAGACATACAGATGGCCAAGAAGTACATGAAAAGCTCTTCAACATCAAGAAATGCAAATCAAAATTTGCATTTAGAGAATTAATTATTAGAGAAATGCAAATCAAAACTACAATGAGGTATTACCTCACACCAGTTAGAATGGGCATCATCAGAAAATCTACAAACAGCAAATGTTGGAGACGGTGTGGAGAAAAGGGAACCCTCTTGCACTGCTGGTGGGAATGTAAATTGATACAGCCACTATGGAGAGCAGTATAGAGGTTCCTTAAAAAACTAAAAATAGAATTACCATATGATCCAGCAATCCCACTACTGGGCATATACCCAGAGAAAACCATAATTCAAAAAGACACATGCACCCCAATGTTCACTGCAGCACTATTTACAATAGCCAGGTCATGGAAGCAACCTAAATGCCCATCGACAGAGGAATGGATAAAGAAGATGTGGTACATATATACAATGGAATATTACTCAGCCATAAAAAGGAACGAAATTGGCTCATTTGTAGAGATGTAGGTGGATCTAGAGACTGTCACACAGAGTGAAGTAAGTCACAAAGAGAAAAACAAATATCATATATTAATGCATATATGTGGAACTTAGAAAAATGGTACAGATGAACTGGTTTGCAGGGCAGAAGTTGAGACACAGATGTAGAGAACAAATGTATGGACACCAAGGGGGGAAAGTAGTGGGGGTTGGGGGTGAGGGTGTGATAAATTGGGCGATTGGGATTGACATGTATACACTGATGTGTATAAAACTGACGAGTAATAAGGACCTACTGTATAAAAAAATAAATAAAATAAAGTTTAAAATAAAAAAAAACTGAATTTCATTTACAATATTAGTGCACTAAATGGAACCATATATTTTAACACAGTGATTTACAAAGATTCAATCACTTCTCTAACATTTACATTTATGTGATCTAATCACCGAAAAGTGTTAACTTAGGAGCAATATATTCCATTCTGTGATGTCATTTTTGACAGGGCTCCAAGAAAAGAGATACAGAAGTTTGGTTTAGCACAAAGCAGACATGCATTTTGTTTCACTCTTGCAAAAGTAAAATTTAATCATGTTGGTACACCCAAAATAATTTTATCATTTTATTTTAATTAATAAAATTTTTTTGGCCACGCCTCATGACATGTGGGATCTTAGTTCCCTGACCAGGGGTTGAACCCATGCCTCCTGCAGAGGAAGCACAGATTCCCAACCACTGGACCACCAGGGAATTCCCCAAAATAGATTTATCATTTTAAATAGAATAACCAGACAGTTGACTCAAAGAGAGAATTGGCTTATTTATTTATTGGCTAAAATTACTAGTTCCTTGAGAATTCCATAAGAAGATAAAGTGGTGGTGAGAACCAAATCCCTACATAAAAACAGAGCAAGTAGACAGCAAAACTCAAAATCCACGGACTGTATTTACAACCAAACTTGGTGGCAAGGTATCTCTATGAACCTGAAGATATAAGTGGGATTCAAATCACCAACAACCACAAGATCTGCCTAGTATCAGGATCTATACATATAAGGAGAAGCACAGAAAATCTACAGGGTATCTGCCAGATATGAGAACAGAAGATCTCAAAATTGCCTATTGGAATTCACTAAAAGCATAGGAGGCCAATTAGAAGAAAGCAGCTGAAACTGGCAGGACTTTACCCACTCCCATAGTGTGTGAATGCAAGGTGCACAACAGCACGTGAAGGGGTTGTTAGAGTCTATGAACTTTTGAAAATGATCAGCCAGGGTTGCCTTCCAGGTCAGGACCCCACACTGTAGCAAAATGCTTGATAGAAGAATCTAACTTGAGAAGAATGTGGACAGTAGAGACCATGCAAAGAGATGGTCCAGATAAAAGCAGGAGAGAGAAACAAAACCAGGAAATTTAAGAATACAAGCTGTCATATTATAATACTTTATGAAAACAAGAAGGAGTTCTTTGAAATTAGGAAATCTACCTGAAGCTTCCTTCTAAAAGTTAAGGAAAACTCACATAAAAATAAGCAACATAAATGTACCAAGGTCAAATAGCATACTAAGTTATTATTTTTAAAAGCAAAATAAGGAGCAGAATAATACACTTATAGTCAATGAGAGCACACCAGAAAGACATGCCCATAAAACAGATAAACCTTAACTATTTCAAAATGATCTAAGAAGCATTAAGAAGTTAAGACATAAAAGAATAACATAAATCAAAATTAGGAAAATGAGGTGACAGAATTTAAAATGAAGAAAAAATTTATTTTAGGAATGAAGGCTAAACTAGAAGGAGCATGAGAATGAGTAAATAGAAAATAAAATGCCTTAAGAGAAATAGAAAGTGAAAGCAGATTTTTTTAAAGTAAAAATAAAGAGAAAAAGTATATGAGAAAAAGTGACAAATACTGAAAACAAAGATGCACTATGCGGATAATAGAAGTTCTTGATGAAAAGCAGAACAAAATAACAGAACAAATACGAAAAATTGGAACTTAAGAAAAAATTTCCTAAAACAAACAAATATTTGAAACTACAATTTTAAACTCAATGGACTAAAAAGAAAAAATTGGTGGGGGGTGGGCATCTAGCTCAAAAGGAAAAAAAATTACATTCAATCAGACACTCTGATAGCCATGCTATATGTCAAGAGAAAATTGAGTAACATATTTAAGACACTCAAGAAAAGAAAATATGAGCCAAAGATATAAATTGAGCAATATACATCTTCAGATACAAAGGGCACAAACTGTTATCAATATGTGAGAACTCAAGGGATGTTGTTCCCATAAGTGCTTCTTCAGGAAACACAAAAGAATAAGCTTCAGACAACAAAAATGACTCAGCTACATAAGGACTGATGGTGAGCACTAAATATATAATTACTTGTAGAACTACATAAAGATTAAGAATTATATAATAGTTATATGCTCTGACAATGTGGATATAGTACAAGCACAAAATGGGGTTGGGTGGGTGGTAAGAATGGGAATACTCTATGCCAAAAAATAATTTAACTGCGGGCTTCCCTGGTGGTGCAGTGGTTGAGAGTCCACCTGCCAATGCAGGGGACATGGGTTCGTGCCCCGGTCCAGGAAGATCCCACATGCTGCGGAGCGGCTGGGTCCGTGAGCCATGGCTGCTGAGCCTGCAGTCTGGAGCCTGTGCTCCGCAACGGGAGAGGCCACAACAGTGAGAGGCCCGCGTACCGAAAAAAAAAAAAAATTTAACCGCTTTCAACAATCATAATTGTTGGTGGTATTATTAGTAATATTAGTATTATTATATTAATATTAGTAATGAGTATAACTAATATTAGTATTATTAGCACTATTATTCTGAGACTCTTGTGTGTACAGTTGGGTTAAAACAAATGAATTATTATGGGATATTCTAATTCTATCATCTCTTGAATCCTTGAGAACCAAGATTCCTGGTGTGGAAAAAGAGAGATACAGATATGGAAGAGGTGGGTAATCAGAACCCTTTACCAAGTCTGGGGCGAGTAATGTTTAAGATGAACCTGAAACATCTTGTCATACCAGAGAGTAAGGAAGCAAACAAAGATCACTAGGGTCATGTCAAAAGGACTCAGGAAGTGACTTAAGGAGACTCCCACTGCCAAAAATGGAACATTTTAAGATTCGACAAAGATAAGAATTGCAGTGGATTTAAACCTATCAAATCTATTCAATTCATCTGCTTATAATGATATCTTAAAAACTTATCTCGTCCAGAGGATAGCAGGGAAGCAGTTCATTACCTTGAAGTCTGGTAAATCAAGGAAAATCAAGCATTTACTTTGCCTTTCCTACACAAACTGTACCACTGAATAACCAAATAGTAGATGAAAAGAAGCATCTTTTAAAAAAATTATTCTAGCTAGTAAGTGAAAATGAAACAACTGAAGAAGAATATCACCATTTTGCAGCTCCAGGAATTAATACATCTAGACAATGGTGACATTACAAAAGAGAGACAAGACAACCACCTGAAATCTCACTACAGGCATCTAGCCTGAGTTTGATCTAGTGTCTGGACTCAATTTGCAGGAAATACAGAAGAAAGAGGAACATGATGAACAGCACCATGAACAAAATCTAGACTGCTGGAAACACTGAAGGTCAAAATTGCCCAGGTCACTCAACAGATAAACTGTGAGGAAATAAAAAGATGTATCAAAAAATCAGGCAAGACTAAACTATAGAGTCTAAGGATGCACACTTGGGTGATAATGTCCTAAAGAAACATAAGGAAGAGGGAGCTACAGTCAGGAGAGTGGTTACTTTCAGAGGGACATATAAGGGCATGACAGGGTTAGAGAAGCACATGGTAGGGCTTTTGGTCTATTTCTTGACCTGGGTAATGATTACAGGGTATTAGCCTTATAATAATTTCCTAAATGATGAGATGAGAGGAGACAAGCAGACAGTTAGACACACAAGTCTGGAGTTCTAGGGAGAAGTCAAGGCTGTATTTGGGAATCAAATAGATGGTACTTATATCTATGGGGTTGAATAAGGTCATCTATGAAAGTGGTTGGATTTTTAAAAGACCAGCAGCTCCAGGACAGAGCCATGGGAATGTCAACATTTGGATGTGAAGCAGAGAAATCAGAAAAAAAGGTGGATAAGTTACTTGGTAAGTGTGGTGTTGGGAAGCTTGTGACTCCTTTAAATCTTCTCAATCCCAAAGTTTACTCCAGTCACTGCTGTAATGACAAGTCCCACAAAGGCTTCAATAGCTTCACACAGGTGCAATCAGACAATGCCTGCCTCAGGTGGAAATCAGGTACCTCCCCCTTCCTGTCCTGGGGAGCTTCTCTGACCCACGTAGTGGGATGCTCAGGAACCTACTTGGCACTTCTGCGTGAGCTGGGACTGGGACAGTAACACTTGTGGGGTCACACTCCTGAATTGTGGTGGATGAGATCCGATGGATACATGCTTCGCCTTTTATCCCCCAGGCGGATACTTCTGAGGTACATTTTATAAGGCTCTTCAGGGTCTTATAAATGAGGGTCTTATGAATCAAGCACACATGGTTGCAGCAGTCGCCTATAGGCATGGCCCACTCTATAACACAATCTTGTGTTGGTTTTCTCTCCTTTTCTATGATCTCTCACTTTAGCTCTCTGGAATCTTTCCCCAAATAAACCATCTACATACCAGTCTTTGTCTCAGGTTCTGCTCTTGGGAGAATCAGTATTTCAAGGAGAGAGGACTCAATTGTGTTGAATGCTGCCGAGAGGTTAAGGATCCACAGAATGCGGCTAGATGGAATTCCTAGGTACCCTGACAAGAGCAGTTTCAGTGGAGTGATGGGGCAGAAGCTTGATCGGGGGGGCCAGAGAGAACAGATGTGGAAACAGACACAGTAAATTACAGGTGCTCTTTCATGGGTCCTATTCATGGGTCCTTTCATAGGTCCTCAGCGGCACTCAATACAATTGACTATTCTCTCCTTTTTGAAATATATCACATTTGCCAGTGACTGGGAAGAAGAGAAATGGACCAGTAGCTAGAGATGTATGTAGGGTTGAGGAAAGGCTTTTTAAAGCCAGGAGCCAGCAGACCATGAGGATGATGAGACTGTCAATCAGAGAGGGAAATACTCAGGCAAAAGAGAGAGAAGGGAATATTGAGAATGAGAGCAGGTAGGATCTTAAGCCCAGGTGTTGGCGTTGGCCTTTCATTCAAAGAAGTGAAGAGAAGGCAGAGTACAGACAGGTATGGAGATGGGTTGGTTTGATGGTTTAGATGTTGGGGACATAAAGGAATTCATGTCTGATTGCTTCTATTTTCCAATGAACTATACTGTCAGGTCAAAAGCTGAGGGAGAGCAGCAGAGGGTGTAGCAAGTTTGAGAAAGGAACAGGAGGGAAATAATTTTGGAAACAAAGAACACAAACATATTAGGAAAGTGACTGCCAAGCTGAACTGAGTGTCCATTTATTTATTTCACTGGAGAGATTGCTAACTCACTTCTATCCCATTTTGGGGGCAGTGGGTTTTCTAAGGCCCAGGGTTACACCTGGGTATTGTTAATTTCTAAAAAAAAAAATCTTGTTACCAATATGATGGAGTTGAAATGAAGATTACAAGGAAGAAGAGCAAGATAGAGATCTAGCCTCTCAAATCAAACGCAAGGTGGTTGTGGAGGCCAGCTGAAGAATGACTGCTCAAAGGAGCATGGTCCGAGGGGGGATATTTAATTCGGGTCATACAATTGGCTCAATGTTGTCAAGGTCCATCAAAAAAAAGTTTATTTTCCATCAGAAGTGTGAACATTTAGGAATATATGTTTTCCTTCCAACAATTCATTAAACAGAACGATACTGTTTTTCCCTTTTCTCCCTTAGAAAAATTAGAGTTGTATGAATTTATTACAGAGGTGGAGGTGAGACTTATGAAATAACTATAGGCTTTCCAAACCATGAGTCTAAATAGGGAAGTTAATAAGTACCATGCTGAGCAGTGACATCACTGTTTCCCTAGTTACCCAATGTGGAGGCAGAAATGAATAAGCTAGATATAAATGCAGTATCTAATAGGGTGGGAGTGTTAGAACATTTTATGGCCATGAGGTTGGTAAGCCTTGTAACTCAAAATGTGGTCACTGAAAACATGTAACCAAAAAATGTCATGGGACCTGTCAACTCACTGCTTATGGCATTGGTAAAATATATTCTATATTCATGTACGTGTGTGGAAGCTAAATGTAGCTAGTTCACTGGCTATACCTAAAATCCTGAATTAGGACTTTGTGGATATGTCAACACAAAAACATACACATATTTTGTATTTTACACAGAGCCAGTAGATAACAAGTATGTAGTAAATATAACATGATTTTAAAATAGGTATGTGCTTATTTATATAATACACATGGTTCATTCCTTTTAGTTAAATGATACCTGCCTCTGTAGACACTCTGAAAAGCTGAAACAATCCTATTCTTATCTTGATATTAAACTCATCTTTACTTCTCCTGTGTGCTTATTTTAAACAATCAAAGTCTTTTTTTTTTTTTTTTTTAATGTGATTGTCTTTGACAATCATCTGAATTACTTATTGGAGCAACTCCAATAGGTAAGCTAAAATGACTATTCCCATTTTAGAGCTGGAAAAACTAAAGTATAGATGGGTTAAATTTCTGTACAAACTCAGCTTTTACTGTTGTTATAAATAGTTTTGTTTCAGATTGGATGTAAGATCAGTGACCAAAGAAGACGGCTTCTGAATGTTACCTCATCCTTACATTCTAGGATCTCAGAGTTGTATTTGAGTACCAAGCTTGATATACAGAAACTAGAAGATAATACACACTGTCTATGGCTAACAGTGCCAAAAATTCAGCCTAGTAACTACTAAACATGCTTGAACAAAAGTTTATTTTCCATCAGAAATGTGGAACAGAATTTTTTTTGAAAATTTGCAGAAATCCTCATTTTTCATAGTGTTTAACACTGTCTCATCATTTGGACAATAATTTTTCGACTCTCTAGTTTAACAAATGATAAGCTTTCAATTATTTTTACAGAGGTTTTCCTTTCCTTTCAACAATTATCTTATCTCTATTTTTAGCTCATGATTCCCAAATAAAAGTGTAATCTCTTTCCAGAATTTTAGGGCTGTGCTCTATAGCCATCAATCTGACAAAAATCCTTGCAGATAAACAGCACATACTTTAAAAAGCTTTTTCTTTTCTTTCTTCCTTTCTTTTTTAAAAATTTGCCATGTGGAAAATGGCAAAGAACTTGGTAGAAAAACAATTGGTTGAAATAATAGATCAAGTGATAGAATAAATTTTAGGCAAAGTATCTTCAGATACACATTTCCATTATTTTCTACTATATGTTTCTCTTATTTTTAGTTAGCTCCTATAACCCCTTATTTTTAATTTTTACCAATGTTATAGATTTTATAAACAGTTTAAAGAGTGAAGCAACTTTAGAAACCTTATCATAAACTTCATTTCTCACTCCCAACCCCACCATACCTCCAGGCAACCATTTTGAACTCCTGTAGCAGATTCTCTTGTTTACTTTCTTAATTCTAAATAAAGTGATTATTTTGTGATTTTCCACTTTAGGTATTATCTGTTGATTTCCCAATATAGAAGATGAGGATTTAGTTATCTTTTACTTCTTGCTCCTCCACACAAATACACATATTTAATCCCCAAATTTGACCCTATCATGATTTCAGTTAGATCACTATTCAGTACTTACACTATTAAATGCTATCCTCATCTGTGCCACATAATATACTATGGTTATATTTCCTTTCCTACATAATTTTTTTTCTTTTTTAAAAATTGAACCTGAGGTACACAGATTTGGATTAATTATAACTCATGACACATACTTATCATTGGTCTATGCATAGCCCTCATTTATTTAGTTATTTAATTAGCTATTTTTAATAATGTAACTAGATCTCTTGAACTGACACCTAAAATGAAAGTTAGAGCTTTGAAAATAATCTACATCTATTTATCACTGCATCAACAAGAAAAAAATACTTAGGAATAAACCTACCTAAAGAGGCAAAAGACCTGTATTCTGAAAACTATAAGATGCTGATGAAAGAAACTGAAGACGACACAATCAGATGGAAAGATATATCATATTCCTGGATTGGAAGAATCAATATTGTTAAAATGATCATACTACCTAAAGCAATCTACAGATTCAGTGCAATCCCTATTAAATTACCAATGACATTTTTCACAGAATTAGAACAAAGAATTTTAAAATTTGCATGAAAACACAAAAGACACTGAACAGCCGAAACAATTTTCAGAGAGAAGAATGGAGCTGGAGTAATCATGGTCCCTGACTTCAGACTATATAACAAAGCTACAGTAATCAAAACAGTAGGGTGCTGGCCAAAAAACAGACACAGATCAATGGAACAGGATAGAAAGCCCAGAAATTAACCCTTGCACCTATGGTCAATTAATCTATGACAAAAGAGGCAAGAATATACAATGGAGAAAAGACAGTCTTTTCAATAAGTGGTGCTGGGAAAACTGGACAGCTACATGTGAAAGAATGAAATTAGAACTTTCTGTAACACCTTATGCACAAATAAACTCAAAATGGATTAAAGACCTAAATGTAAGACTGAATACTATAAAACTCCTAGAGGAAAACATAGGCAGAACACTCTTTGGCATAAATTGCAGCAATATTTTTTGGATCTGGCAGCTAGAGTAATGGAAACAAAAGCAAAAATAAACAAATGGGATGTAATTAAATGTAAAAGCTTTTGCACAGTAAAGGAAACCATAAACAAAACAAAAAGATAACCTACAGAATGGCAGAGAATATTTGCAAGTGATGCCAACAAGGGATTAATCTCCAAAACATACAAACAGCTCATACAACTCAATATCAAAAAAACAAACCAAAAAACAAACAACCCAATCAAAGAATGGGCAGAAGACCTAAATAGTCATTTCTCCAAAGAAGACATATAGATGGCCAACAGGCACATGAAAAGATGCTCAACATCACTAATTATTACAGAAATGCAAATCAAAACTACAATGAGGTATCAGATATCATAATGGCATCATCAAAAAGTCTATAAATAGGGCTTCCCTGGTGGCGCAGTGGTTGAGAATCTGCCTGCCGATGCAGGGGACACGGTTCGTGCCCCGGTCTGGGAGGATCCCACATGCCGCAGAGCGGCTAGGCCCGTGAGCCATGGCCGCTGAGCCTGCATGTCCGGAGCCTGTGCTCCTCAACGGGAGAGGCCACAACAGTGAGAGGCCCACGTACTGCAAAAAAAAAAAAAAAAAAAAAAGTCTATAAATAATAAATGCTGGAGAGGGTATGGAGAAAAGGGAACACTCCTACACTGCTGGTAGGAATGTAAACTGGTGCGGCCACTATGGAGAACAGTATGAGGTTCCTTAAAAAAACAAAAATAGAGTTACCATATGATCCAGCAATCCCACTGCTGGGCATAAATCTGGAAAATATGAAAACTCTAATTCAAAAAGATGTATGTACCCCAATAGCAGCACTATTTACAATAGCCAAGACATGGAAGCAACCTAAATGCCCGTCAACAGATGAATGGATAAAGAAGATGTGGTACATATATACACAATGTATTATTATTCAGCCATAAAAAAGAATGAAATATTGCTATTTGCAGCAACATGGATAGACCTAGAGATTATCATACTAAGTGAAGTAAGTCAGACAAAGACAAATATTATATGTGGAATCTAAAAAATGATACAAATGCACTTATTTACAAAACAATAGACTCATTGACATAGAAAGCAAACTTACAGTTACCAAAGGGGAAAGGGGGGAGCGATAAATTAGGAGTTTGGGATTAACATATACACACTACTGTATATAAAACAGATAAACAACAAGGACCTATAGCACAGGGAACGATATTCAATAACTTGTAATAACCTATAATGGAAAAGAATCTGAAAAAGAATATATATATATATATACTTTTATATATATATTCTTACGTATTGGACTGAATCACTTTGCTGTACCCCTGAAACTAAGACAACATTGTAAATCAACTATACTTCAGTAAAAAAAAAAAAATAACCTACATCTAACCATCTTCTCCCTACCCACAACGAATCCATCTTTCTGCCTCCCTTTACCCTAAGTTAACCATAGTCTTGAATCTTGTGTTTGTCATTTTCTTACTTTCATTCTTGTAAAAGCTTATTGCATCTATATGTATTTCCACACAAAGGGATACATAGGGCTAGTAGATAAAAAGTATCTTTTGAGGCTTCACTTTAATGGCAAACTTTGTAATTGGGGCCAATCCTTTCAGTAAGAACAAGTTGAAATGCTAGAGAAAATATTTTCAAAAATCTGCTTGAAGTTATCAGAGAGATAACAAAACAGTAAAGAATTGTGAGATCATTATCAGGGAGAAGAAACCCAGAGAGGTGAGGAATTTGAGGCTATATTCCTCTTAGTCGTATGCTGATTTTGGAAGAGGTAACTAAATAGCTGAGCAAAGCTCCTGATAAACACGAGACCAGCAGACAAAACTGGAGTTCAGTGCCCACCAAGGAGGATGGTGTCAAGGATATCCTCCAGGTTTCAGATTGAGATCATAAAAGCTAAATCCTAGGAGTAAAGAGTGACTGGAAATAGACTAGCCTTCAGAGATTGAAGTAGATTTTTCTCAGTCCTCTAAGGAATTAAGGTGATCCAATATTGCCAATGCCCTTAGCAATCTTCTGGAACCAGACTCAAATCTTTGCTGGAGTAAGACAACCTCATTTTAGACCTCAAAGTATCTGTACAATGCCTGGCGTTTAATAAAGGATAACCAAGCATATGAAAACATAATGAAAAAACAAGACAACAGACAATAGAGGATCAAAATAATGAAGTTATCAAAGACAGACTTTAATTACACTTAATATGTTCAAAGAAATAAAAGACAAGATGGAGAATTCTAGTAAAGAACTGGAAACTATAAGAAAGAATAGAAAAAAATTCTGAAATGTAAAAACAATAACTTTATTAAGACCCCAATGAATAGATCTAACAACGGATTAATAAACAAAGTTGAAAAGAGAATTAGTGAATTGGAAGATAGATCAGATAAAAACATCCTAAATGAAGTAAGGAAGAAAAAGAATAAAAAGGAATATTTTTTCTATTCTTTCTTGTAACTTGTTCTTTCTGTAAGAAATATAGAGGACACAGAAGGGGAGAAGGAAAATTGGACAGAAGTAATATCTGAAGAGGTAATTTTAACTTTTCTAAAAATGATAAAATATGCCAAGCCACAGATTCAGTCATATTATAAATTACAAACAACACACACACACACACACACACACACACACACACACTTAGATATATCATAGTATGACTACTCAA
Source organism: Pseudorca crassidens (assembly GCF_039906515.1). Classification (NCBI taxonomy): domain Eukaryota; kingdom Metazoa; phylum Chordata; class Mammalia; order Artiodactyla; family Delphinidae; genus Pseudorca; species Pseudorca crassidens. The sequence goes on along the minus strand of NC_090298.1, from coordinate 48,285,151 downwards.
CACTAAGGACAAAGAGAAAGAGAAAAACAATAGATGGTTTTCAAAGGAACATCTGGTTAAACAGGGGCAACTGACGCGGAAAGGCAATGAAACAATATTTTTAAAGTGCAAAAAGAAAATAAATCCCAGCCTAGAATTCTATTCCCATAAAAAGCAATGCTTTAAAAAGAATGTAAAATAAATAGATTTTCAAAGGAAAAAATGAGAGTATTAAAGGATGTTCATCAAGCAGAAGGAAAATTATTTCAGGGGAAATTCAGAAATGTAGAGAGGAATGAAGAGCAAAAAACAGATAAATATGTGGGTAAACCAGGTCAATACTGATTGCAGAAAACAACAGTCATAATGTTTTGTGGAGCTAAAAACATAGAGATAATTAAAATACATGAAAATGACAGTAAATAAGTAAGGAGAGTGATAAATAGGATTTAAATATGTTTTGAAAGTCTTTGAACTGTCCAGGAAGAGATAAAAGTACTAATTTATATTAGGTTTTATACATCAAGAATACAAGTTATAATCTCTGGGATTATCTCACAACAAGTAAAAGCATATGACTAATAACTGAATAGAAAGCAGGAAGATTAACATTTAAAAAAATTTTATGTAAATACATGAGGCTGGTTATAATATTTGAGATGTACTTTTTCCACTTATTATAGAATCACTCTGATTCACCCATATATTTACTTGTTTTAACTGCTTAAATGATCACAGTTTATTTATCCATTCTCCCACTGATGTGCATCTTTTGGGTTATTTCCAGGTTTTTGGTGAACAGCGCTATGGTAAAACTTCTTGTACTTTTCTCTTATTATATATATATATATTTTATTTATTTTTTTCTCCTATTATATGTATTTAAAACTTCCTCTTTCACCCTAAAAGAGTATTGCTGGGTCACAGAGTATGTTTTTCTTCAACTCTGGAAGGTAATGTCAAAATATTTTTATTTTTTAATCTCACCAGCAACACACAGAAGATTTTGTAAATTCACATATTATTCAATATTTGGTATAATGAGTCTTAATTTTTGCCAGTGAAATGGCTATATCATTGTGATCTTGATTTGTATTTTCCTGATCACCAGTAATGTTGAACATCTCTTTGTATTTATTGGCCATATGTAATTTCCTCTTCTGTGAAATACTACTTTATGTCCCCTGCCTATTTTGTGTTGGGTTGTTTGTGGTCTTACTATTGATTTTTACAAGTTTATTTTATATTCTTGATATTATTGGTCATTTATGTATATTGTGAATATCTCCTCAAGAGTCTTATTTTTTTTTTACTTGCTTTTGATGAGTACAAGTTCTTAATTCTTTCTTTTTAAAATAAATGTATTTATTTGTTTATTTTTGGCTGCGTTGGGTCTTTGTTGCTGCACACAGGCTTTCTCTAGTTGCGGCGAGTGGGGGCTACTCTTTGTTGCGGTGTGTGGGCTTCTCATTGCGGTGGCTTCTCTTGTTGCAGAGCACAGGCTCTAGGCATGTGGGCTTCAGTAGCTGTGGCTTGAAGGCCCTACAGTGTAGGCTCAGTAGTTGTGGTGCCTGGGCTTAGTTGCTCCGCAGCGTGTGGGATCTTCCTGGAGCAGGGCTCGAACCCATGTCTCCTGCATTGGCAGGCAGATTCTTAACCACTGCACCACCAGGGAAGCCCACAAGTTCTTAATTCTAATAAGCCCTGCACAGCTTTTTAGTTTTCTCTGAAATTAACAGCGGTCTTTTTGTCAATTTACTTATTCTTTTATGGACTTGTTGCTAATATAATCCAAATCCTTCCCAAAGTGTGCAAGTTTCCACTTGAAATATTCAAATTAGTTATTTTATCAATTTCATCATCCTGAAGAAATCTCTTCTGGAACTTTGTGACCTGTTCCATCCTGAACATGTTGCCTTCTAGGCACGCCTGTCACCTGGAGGTCTCCATTTAACCCATTCTGGAGACTCTCCTTTTTGCTTTGTTTCTTAGATCAAGATCTTACTCTTTCTTACTTCACTTCCTTGTTCTGGTGGAGTACATCCTCCTGTACCTTCCTGAGAAAAGATGCAAGAGAGGCAGATTTTCAGAGATCTTCATTCTGCCCTCACACTTTTAGATGGAAATGAAATTGAAATTGGAAATCATTTTCCTTCAGAAGTTTAAAGACATTGTTTCATTGTCTTACAGCTTCTACTGTTATATTTTAGGCATTTGGTACCATTCTGATTCTTGATTCTGGTATGAAACATTTTCCCCAGTCCTCCGGGGACTGTAGGATTTTTCTCCCTAGTGCTCTGAAATGCCATAATATGATATGGTGTGGGTTATTTTAGACCATCATGCTGAGCAAGCATGCCTTTCAGTTCTGAGAAATTCTCTTCAATTACTTTTTATAATTTCCTTCCCTCTATTTTCTCTGTTTCCTCTTTTTGGAACTCCTATTATTTAGGTATTGAATCTCCTAGAGTGGTCTTCTAATTTTTTTTACCTTTTCTCTTCTATTTTCTATGTCTTCGCTTTTCTATTTTACTTTCTGAAATATTTCCTAAACTCTACCTTCTGTATAATCTACTTTTTCTATACCCCCTTCATATCTGCTATGATAATTTTAATTGCCAAAAGCTTGTTTCTTTGTTCTCTGAATTTTTTTTTAACGTATCACCTTGTTCCTCATTTGTGAATGTAACAACTTCTCTTTTTTTCTGAATATCTTGGTCATAGAGGCTTTCCTTGTCCTTTTGGCATTCCCTGGCTGTTTGCTCAAACCGAAAGTTGTGCACCTGAAAGCTGATTAGAAACTCTTGTGTACGTACCTGTAGCTTGTTGACTGTAGTCTTCATAAGGTGATCTAGCTGGGTCTATTCCTTGGGAGATTCCTAATGCCAAGATCTCAGTTCTACTCCTTGGGGACATCCTGATGTCAGGATCTTAGTTCTTTTCCCTCCCTGAGAGAAGATTTCTATTTTTCTGCCAGTTCCATGTTGGTTGACAGCCAGCAGTCTGGGAGCTGAGAAGGTCAAGGGCAGTTTTTGTGTAAAGTGGGAAAGGAATAAAAGAATAATTGCTTCATTAACACACTGTCAGAGAAGACTTAACCCCATCTTCACCCCTGCCTTCCAGAGATGTTTGGGTCTTGGGGGATTTTGCAATGTAAATTGAGTTTCTGTTCAGTTTTCCTCGCTGCCGGTTTAGGATTGCTTTCTCTAGTCTGCTAAGTCAGTACCTACATACTTTCCAGCCTCCAGAACTTTGAGGCTGTCTTCCTTCCTGTTCTTTTATTATAGGTTTGTGCCTTTAACTAGAAATTCAACTTAAGCTTTTAAAGGATTGTCAGGTCAATTCAACAAGCACATACTGGGCACCTGTCAGGCGCGTGGTTCACATATCCAGGGGCTTGGGCTGTTATTAAATTCTGAACTGGAATGACGGATGCTTCTCAAGTCTTTATTGTTCTCCTTGCAACCACTGGGCTACTTCCTCCAGCTCTGAGCTATTTTGTTTATTCTTTTATCTCTGGGGTACCGTTAACTCTTTCCCTCATCTTCTATCAACTGGAAACATTGTTTTCTCATCTTAAATTTCCTTTTAGATTTAAGTACATAACCTATTTCCAAGTCTACCTAAAAATGTCTCCTTTATCAATCTGGAATAAATAGGGAGGATTTTTAAACTCTGCCTAGTAAGAAAAATTACTTCCAATTTGTGCTCAAGTTGTATGACATCACTTATATATGGAATCTAAGCAATACAACAGACTAGTGAATATAACAAAAAAGAAGCAGACTCCCAGGTATAGAGAACAAACTAGTGGTTACCAGTGGGGAGACGGGCAACATAGGGGTGGGGAGTGGGAGGAACAAACTATTGGGTGTAAGATAGGCTCAAGGATGTATTGTACAACACAGGGAATAAGCCAATTTTTGCAATAACTGTAAATGTAAAGTAACCTTTCAAAATTGTATGAAAAATAAAAAATAAATTTAAAAAAATTTAAATGGATCATCCTCCCTACTCCCATCCAAAAATGCCATGACTCTTCCTATGTCATAGACCTGGCAATAGTGATTCAGGGCTGTTATAATTAATCATTATACATCAAAATGGTTATTATTTACTAATGCCCACTATGTACTAGAAATTTTCATATGTTTTGGGCAATATTGGATTGTGGAGGTACAGTGTATGAATTCCAGTTTCACCAGTTATTAGTTATATGATTTTGGATGAATTACTACTTTGTACTTCGTTTCTTCATCTGTAAAATGAGGAAGATAATGGCATCTACCTCAAGTGACAATTTTCTCTTCTGTAAAATGAATATAATTGTATCTCCTCCAAAAGACCATTTTGAAGATTAGATGACAATATATGTCAAGTCCTTAGCAAAGCACCTGGTGCACAGGAGGCAACATGTGCTGTCTATTAACATTACTATTATATTAGAATTATTTCTATCTTCATCCCATGTAACAGAATAAGAAATATGAGTTCAAAGAAGTTCATTTAATTTATCTATGGATGCAGAGTTAGTCAACAAGTTAGTCAACATCAAGGCTGGAATACAAACTCTAGCAATTCTGACAATACTAACACTTTTCTCAGTGTCATGTGTCTCAATATAGCACGTGTCCATTTTAAAATGTAGTTCTTTTTAGTCTTATAATTTATTAATCACCAATTACGTACTAGATAATATGGAGTTTAAATAGAACAATTTCTCAAATCGATGAGAAGAGAAGCTGTCCTTGCAATGGGGCAGTCTGCTATAGGGTATCAAAGCCTGAGTGGGGTGAGGAGGGTTTTTGAGCAGCACAACAGCCCCAGTGTGGGGTCTTGGGGCTCAGGTGGGGTGAGGAGGGCTTCCATGTGAGGTAGGGGCTGGGGGAGGAGGTAGTAGCTGCAGCCCTGGGCAGGGTGTCAGCCCAAGTGGAATGAAGAGGGCATTTGTTTGGGGAAGGGAGCAGCAGTAGCAAAGGGAGATTGGTTATACACAGGGGAGTTAAAGAAGTAAATGTATTAAATATAATGGGAGACAGATTTCTCACTGTCAGAAAAGGGAATTTCATATATGGAAAAGATGAAAACTAAAGTCAACTTTGTGGTGTTGGATTGAGGGTATTGGTATGAACTGCAAATCTGTTATAGAAATAGTAGTTTATAACCTTCCCACAAAGAAAATTCCAAGTACAGATGGCTTCAGGGTAAATTCTCCCAAACATCTAATGATAAAATAATAACAATTCTATTCAAACTCTCCCAAAAAATAGAAAAGGAAGAAATACTTCCCAACTCATTCTATGAGGCTAGCATTACAATGAGATCAAAGATATTACAATAAGAGAAAATTACAAACTGATATCCCTCGTGAATACAGATGCAAAAATTCTAAATAAAATTTTACCAAATCAAATCTAACAATATAGTAAAAGGATAGTACATCATAACCCAGTGGGATTTATCCCAGGAATGCAGGGTTGCCTTAACAATAGAAAATTAATCAATGTAATTCATCATGTTAACAAACTGGAAAAGAAAAACACGGTCATCTCAAGAGATGCAGAAAAGACATTTGATAAAATCCAACTGATATTTGGCTACCATCCTGTCAAGGGAAGCCTCTGTTGAGAATCACAGATTTAGAGGGAGTAACATATAGACAACTATCTGTTCTGTTCTTTTTAAAAATTAATTAATTAATTATATTTTGGCTGCGTGGGGTCTTCGTTGCTGCACGCGGGCTTTCTCTAGGTGTGGTGAGCGGGGGCTACTCTTCATTGCAGTGAGCAGGCTTCTCACTGCGGTGGCTTCTCCTGTTGTGGAGCACAGGCTCTAGGCGCGCGGACTTCAGTAGTTGTGGTGAAGTCCCCGAGAAGCCCTTTTAAAGTGCTTCTACCAGTCAAGTGAAAGTATCTTTTTGACTGATGTCATCTGTGGCTTTTAAATATTTTTTGACAACTTATTGCTTTTATTAATCTGGGGTAAACATTTTAGATTCTTTTATGAACTTAAAAGATATTAAGAGAAACGAACTGGAAAAGTAAATAAGAAAAAATGCCAATTTCCATTGTGGTGGTATAGAGTTGGCACGTGTAGGAAGGTATATGAGCAGAGGAGAGCCGCAATAAAACTGATGCTTACAGAAAGCTATACTGGCAGCAGGTCAGGGTCAAGAACATCTATGCTTCCATGAAGGTGTCCCAGGCCACTCTAACCACGCTGTTTTCTGAACTCCTATAGATATTATACAATATATAAGCAATAATAAACAGGTGGATCAAAATAAAATGCTTTTAGCAGCAAATATAGAATAATTCACCCTGATAAGACAGCAATGGTTAAAATTCACATGAAAGTAAAAAACCTTGGGTACAATTTCTTCCCTGGAGTTAGAACTTTTAATATGTTAATGGGCATCTAGACAGTACAGGAAGAGCCTTATATTTCAAATGACGCTAGTGTTTTAAGGAACAGAGTTCAGGGAACACTAAGTTAGATTATAGTGTAATGTATTTAAGTAAGAGATCATTAAAGTTAGAATTTATGCTAGCAGCCTGTAACTAGAATGGCTGTGGAGTCCCACTTCTGCATATCCTCAAGAACAGAACAGGGCTTCCCTGGTGGCACAGTGGTTAAGAATCCGCCTGCCAATGCAGGGGACACAGGTTTGAGCCCTGGTCTGGGAAGATCCCACATGCGGAGCAACTAAGCCCGGGAGCCACAACTCCTGAGCCTGTGCTCTAGAGCCTGCGAGCCACAACTACTGAAGCCCACGCGCCTAGAGCCCATGCTCCACAACAAGAGAAGCCACTGCGATGAGAAGCCCGTGCACCACAACAAAGAGTAGCCCTGCTTGCCGCGGCACACAGCAACAGAGACCCAATGCAGCCAAAAATAAATAAATTTATTAAAAAAAAAAAAGGGCTTCTCTCCATATACCAAAAGAAAGCCATGCAGTAAAAATGAAATTTCTCCTCATGTTTGCTAACTGCTATGGTCTGAATGTTAGTGTTCCCCCAAAATTCGTATTTTGAAATCCTAACTCCTAAGGTCATGGCATTAGGAGGTGGGGCCTTTGCGAGGTGATTAGGTCATGAGGGTGGAGTCTCATGAATGGAATTAGTACCCTTATAAATGAGATCCACCTTTCCATGTGAAGTTATAGCAAAAAGAAAGCTATGAACCAGGAAGTGGGCTCTCACCCGATATCAACTTGATCTTGGACTTTCCAACCTCCAGAAATGTAAAAAATAAATTTCTGCTGTTTATAAGCCACACGGTTTATGGTATTTTGTTATAGTAGTCTGAACAGACTAAGATACTAACACAGTGTTTCTTTCTGTAAGCATAAAAAATACATTAAAGGGAATTGTGTCCTGTGAGAGATGAATCTATAAAGAAGCTGGGTATCGAGTCATAAACCCACCACAGAAAAACAAAATAAAAAGGGAAACCCAGCTGAGCATTTTCCTTTTGTGTGTTCAGGGGATTTGTGACTTATTCTTTGTGCAGAGTACTACACATCTTGGAACCAAATAGTTTAAATAAGGTAGTAATATGTATAATTTTCTTAATAGATCTTTATTGGAGTATAATTGCTTCACAAAACTGTGTTAGTTTCTGTTGCACAACAAAGCGAATCAGCCACATGCATGCACACGTCCCCATATGCCCTCCCTCTTGAGCCTCCCTCCCACCCTCCCTATCCCACCCCTCTAGGTCATTGCAAAGCACTGAGCCAATCTCCCTGTGCTATGCAGCTGCTTCCCACCAGCCAACCACTTTACATTCAGTAGTGTATATATGTTGATGCTACTCTCACTTCACTCCAGCTTTGCCCTCCCACCCCATGCCCTTAAGTCCATTTTCTATGTCTACCTCTTTACTCCTGCCCAGCAACTAGGTTCATCAGTACCATTTTTTTAAAAATTTAGATTCCATATATACATGTTAGCATACGGTATGTGTTTTTCTCTTTCTGACTTACTTCACTCTGTATGACAGTCTCTAGGTCCATCCACCTCACTACAAATAACTCAATTTCGTTTCTCTTTATGGCTGAGTACTATTCCATTGTATATATGTGCCACATCTTCTTTATCTGTTCATCTGTCGATGGATACTTAGGTTGCTTCCATGTCCTGGCTATTGTAAACAGTGCTGCAAGGAACATTGTGGTACATGACTCTTTTTGAATTATGGTTTTCTCAGGGTATATGCCCAGTAGTGGGATTGCTGGGTCATATGGTACTTCTATTTTTAGGTTTTTAAGGAACCTCCATACTGTTCTCCATAGTGGCTGTATCAATTTACATTCCCACCAACAGTGTAAGAGGGTTCCCTTTTCTCCACACCCTCTCCAGTTGTTTGTAGATTTTCTGACGATGCCCATTCTAACTGGTGTGAGGTGATACCTCATTGTAGTTTTGATTTGCATTTCTCTAATAATTAGTGATGTTGAGCATCTTTCCATGTGCCTCTTCGCCATCTGTATGTCTTCCTTGGTGAAATGTCTATTCAGGTCTTCTGCCCATTTTTTAACTGGATTGTTTGTTTTTTTGATATTGAGCTCCGTGAGCTGTTTGTATATTTTGGAGATTAATCCTTTGTCTGTTGTTTCATTTGCAAATATTTTCTCCCATTCTGTGGGTTGTCTCTTTGTCTTGTTTATGGTTTCCTTTGCTGTGCAAAAGCTTTTAAGTTTAATTAAGTCTCATTTGTTTATTTTTGTTTTTATTTCCATTACTCTAGGAGGTGGGTCGAAAAAGATCTTGCTGTGGTTTATGTCAAAGAGTGTTCTTCCTATGTTTTCCTCTAAGAGTTTTATAGTGTCTGGTCTTACATTTACGTCTTTAATCCATTTGGAGTTTATTTTTGTGTATGGTGTTAGGTGCTGTTATAATTTCATTCTTTTCCATGTAGTTGTCCAGTTTTCCCAGCACCACTTATTGAAGAGGCTGTCTTTTCTCCATTGTATGTTCTTGCCTCCTTTGTCATAAATTAGGTGCCCATATGTTAAGGTAGTAATATATTTAAGAGCACCTTTTGAAAGTTACAGTCCCCAAGGTAGATACACCATAATAATCTTTTCATTGAAAAAAAGAATTCAAACACTTTTGTTATAACAAAAGAGCAAAATAAATCGTGGTGTGGGTAGTATGCTGAATTCACAAGAAGCAATGTTCTCTCCCAGCCTAATACTGGATAAGTAATTTTTCAATTAAGTACTTTTATTTGTTTATTTTTTTTCCTTTTTGGCCACGCCACACAGCATGCGGGATCCTAGTTCCCCAACCAGGGATCTGACCCACGCCCCCTGCATTGGAAGTGCAGAGTCTTAACCACTGGACCACCAGGGAAGTCCCTAATTTTTCAGTTAAAGTGCCTTTTTCTCAATACTTGAAATGTTCTTGGATGAGTTGTAAAGTGTTCATATTGACTGCATTAGGCCAAATGGTCATTTCATATAAACAGGAACAAGACTTCAGCTAATCCAGAATAGTGTGACAAACATTTTGATTCTTTGGCTGAAGCTTTAGAACGAAGCCCATAAAAAACAGGAAGATACTGAAATCAGTTTACTGTGATCTAGACTTAGCTTGCAAATTCAGCTAAGGCCTAAAATATATATGTTTTGAAGCACAGGTCTATCAGAAGTGATAAACTTAGTGTACTGTCTATTTTGTCTTCCATTTCAAAAAGCAAACAAAAGGATCAAATTATAATTTTAAAAGGCTTCAGAAATACACTTATATTACCTGCACTTAGGACATGTACAAATTTGGTAAGAAAAATTCTGGAGAAAAAAGATTGACTTATCCACACTATTATTGTTTATTTTTCTGGAAAGAGGCTTTCAAAACAGAAAAAGTCTTAAGTTAAACTAATCCACCCTTCTCCCCTTTTATGGGCCTGCCCCTTGGAAATTATAACCATTTGTACAAATAATTTTACTCCACAGTATATTTATTGAGGCAATGCATAATTAGTGGGGCCTTAACATCTTTCTAGCATTGCCATGGTCTGTGAAGAACTTAAGAGAAATGTGAGATATATTCTCTGCCCTCTAAGGACATTTCATTCTATTAATTTTAGAATTCTAGAAATAATACCAGAGATAGTTTAAAAACTAAAACATTTTATTTTCCTGATGAGACATACTTGCAAACATGAATCTTAAGCAAAGGTACAATCCTGGATACTCTATTTTATTATTCACCTGGATGGAAATGGCCATCTTTGTGTCCAGACAGCACCTACTACCTTAGAATAACCAAAAGAATGGTTGTTCTCCTTCATTAGATTACTGGCTCACTACATCTTTGTTTAGAAGAAGATAGTTTCATTGCCCACTGTCACATTTTTATTTGTATTGATTAGGTCTATGTCCAATAGAAATGCATGCCCTGAGCCCCAAGAGATAGCATAAGAATAGTCATGGCAACACTATCTGAAGTAGGGACAAACTATAATCAACCCAGATGTCCAACACAGAAGAATGGATAAATGAATTGTGGTACACGTTTACAACAGAATACTGCAAAACAATGAAAATCAACAAACTGCTGTTACATTCAACAACATGGATGACAAATGGAAGAAGCAAGACTACAGAATACATCAAGTATGATTTCATTTACATAAAGTTCCCCAACACACAATACTAAACTATATGGATATATCTGGTGCATATGGGTGCACACCAAAGTGGTAAGACTATAAAAAAAGCAAGGAAATGATCACATAAAAAGTGAAACTAGAGCTTATTCAGAGAAGAGTGTGGGGAGAAGGTTCTGATTGGGAAGAAATTCTAATTCTTCTAATTCTCCTCCTCCCCCTCCTTCTTTTTCACCATAGGTGGCAGTTACAAGGGGTGTTTTCTCTTAGAACAATTCATAAACTGTACATGTCACATTATCACTTTTTTATGAGTATATTATACTTCACAATAAAACACATCTAAAAACCCCACAGGTTACTATGCTAAATATTAAATACATACATATATACCTACATGTGTGTATATAAAACATACACTAAACTCTACTAGTTTCAAGAGAAAAAAAGAAGAGTGACTCTGTATTAAACTTCTCTTGTCATCCCCCTCGCTCCGGCTTCTGCTGAGCACAAAAGAGAGCAAACACACTTAAAAAATGAAAGCTATAAGGGCTTAAAAGTACACCAAAATATACCATTCCTTGTCATGAATGTTATTTGAGAGTTTGAAAGACTTATGTGGCTTTTTGGCTGATGGTGGAATTGCAGGTATATATTCCTAGTTTCTCCTTTGTCTATTGATATAACTTACTGATATAACTATGCTGAAGCAGCTCTTGAGAAAAATGGGCATCTTCCTGTCCTTACAGCTTAGACACAGAAGAAGCTGTACTTTTATCTTACACGTAATGGCCTGCCCCTAAGTTTCCTGCTTCTACCAGCAATGTTGATTCTAATCTTAGAAAAAGTCTGCTTCTTTGAAGAAAAAAAAAAACACACGCAACAAAAACCCTGAGCTAACCCAGCCGTGTCCACCTATGATATGAGTTATCTGACTTAAGCCTTCATCAACCTATTTTTCTCCATGCTCCTGAATTAACTGGGCACTAGGTAATTGTGTTACCTTTTCATCTGCCCTGGATGAAACCCATAACAATACCTGAATACTGGTGATACGACATCCTCAAAGCCTCTTTCAGCAATGATCCCAATACAAATCTTGGTTAAAAGACTGACAATATCAAACTCTAACATGTCACACAAGAAAGAAACTGGGTTGCCCAACTGCCCACCTCTGTGCTCCAGGATACACTTTCTAAAAGGAGCACAGAAAAATACAGCAACTTTGTTCTCCCCTCTGTGATCATTATTATTGTATAGCTCCTGGGTAGGTCAAAATCAATTTTACATTTAAGAATACCTGAATATGATCTGCGCTCTTATAAGTTAAATTTCACTTTTCAAAATCAATACTCCCACATAATATCCTGGTGGAAACAATGTAGAGGGCAATACAGTTCACTCTTGATCTTCCAAAGGTTTATCCACAGCACAGCTTACTTCAAGCAAACCTTGATCCAAAGTTTGGTAAAATAACCAATTCTACTCAAGTCACATGTGGCCAACACTCTGTCTATTTAATCTAACGACCAGATTCCAGGCCTTAAAGGCAAAATAATTATTTGCCTCTCTTTAGTCTGGCAAAGATAAGCAATCTTTTTAAGCTGGTGCTTTATTTCACCCTGAGTTACGACTTCCTCTTATTGCTGTTTTTTTTAAATGAGACTAGGAATGCATTCTGCAAGGAAGAAAGGAAAAAGAGCTACAGAACAACCTTATAATGAAGTTGAATTACTCTACCTAAGTATGTCTACATTGTAGCTCATTACTTGGCTCAAAATACTATATGTCAAAGGATATTTCCCCAAATAGAACTATATACAATAAGAACATGATTTAAGAGGTACAGACCATAACTGGTAACCCTGTTCCCCAATATCACTGCTATGAATGGGGTCACACTGAATTAGTCTCCCAAAATATCTCTCACATTCAAATATAAATTCTAAGATATTTCAAAATCAAATCTCATTATGTTGGAAGTAGTTACCATTTGGCTTATATATACCATGGTTTCCTTCACTTATAATGAAATTTAAAAACTGACATACAGGGACTTCCCTGGTGGTCCAGTGGTTAAAGAATCCGTCTTCCAATGCAGGGGACGCAGGTTCGATCCCTGGTCACGGGACTAAGGTCCCATGTGCCATGGGGCAACTAAGCCTGCATGCTCTGGAGCCCACACACCACGACTAGAGAGAAGCCCCTGCACTACAACTAAGACCCGACACAGCCAAATAAATAAATAATCAAAAAAAGATTGACATACAGTATATGACTATTTTTATGGAGCAGAAACAAATGTGTTCTGGGACCATATTTAAACTTCATATATTAAAAAAGCATTTCAACAGAGGAGGGATAAAAATAATCCTCCTTACATTTGTAAGCAACTGGAATTCAAACCCAGGCCTTCTGAGTCCATGGCTGGTGTGCTTTCAACATACCACAGCTGTCCTTAGTTTCCTTAATAATGACTTATCCAAAATCTTTATATGAAAAAAGTGATTTTAGGAAACAACTGCAACATCCCAGGCTTTTGTTTTTAATTAGACAAACATGCATTCTCATTTGTTTCTATCACCCCTCCCAAACGATTCCTTACAGAATAAAATCTGAGTAAAAAAACATGAATTTTCTACTCAAACGTGTTCCCTAAAGGTTCCACCTGAAAAATATTATGAGAAATTAGAAGATCACAGCCATATGCCTCCTTTTTCTACTCCTCAGTGGCAGTCAGTGACCACAGAGTGACATAACTGATGCAAGAATAGGATCTAGAGCCTGCACATAATAGTATAGATTATTTTAATTGAACACTAGACCATAAATTAAGTGTAAACGGTTTCTAAATCAAATGTGGTTTAAAATTAATTAAATACTTACAGCAAGAAGCTTACTTGTTAATTCATTAAAGTCAAGATCACACTTATTCAGATAATTTCAACCATCCAGCAGCTTCAACTGCTATTTTATTTCCTTTAATTAATCTCTCTCAAGATACATATAAGCATATAGCAAAACCATCATTTTATCAGGTTATAATATTAGCTTTAAAATTTTATAGCCAGGGACTTCCCTGGTGGTGCAGTGGTTGAGAATCCACCTGTCAATGCAGGGGACACGGGTTTGAGCCCTGGTCCGGGAAGATCCCACATGCCTCGGAGCAACTAAGCCCATACGTCACAACTACTGAGTCCATGTGCCACAACTACTGAAGCCCGCGCACCTAGAGCCTGTGCTCCGCAACAAGAGAAGCCACCGCAATGAGAAGCCGGTGCACTGCAATGAAGAGTAGCCCTCGTTCACTGCAACTAGAGAAAGGCCGCATGCAGCAACAAAGATCCAACGCGGCCAAAAAATAAATTGATTAATTAAAAAAAAATTTACAGGCCAGCATGCTTATTTGTACAAATGCTGGAGTTCTGAGTTTTGATAAAGGGTGTCAACCATGTAAATTCACCATCTATGAGTAAACAGCTGTTGTTATATTTAAAATCAAGCTAAAAAAAAAGAATGTGTGTGTATGTGTGTGTATATATATATGTATAGCTGAATCACTTTGCTGTATGGCAGAAATTAACACAATATTGTAAATCAACTATATTTCAATTTAAAAAAAAGGTAAAATCAAGCTTCCTTCAGTTTTTGGACAGCCAGTGATTGCTTAAGTAATGTTCTATGCAGACATAGAAAATAAAATTTTAAATACTTATCTTTGTGTCAAACTGTGTTAAACAAGGCAAACGAACAATTCTCATTCAATGCATAGCCCCCTCTGAGTTAGATATTTTAAAGATTACTAATTCAAAGACGGAATTCTAAAACAATCACCCAAAGCATGAAAAAAAGTCACCCTAGTGGACCAGAGTTTCATAAAACTAACTGCATAAGAAGCTATCAGTGTATGAAAATGGCATAGGAAAATCTGAGACACAAAACTTTGACTATCAGGAAAAATTTCAGCAAGTATCAATAATTTAAAAAAACTTGGAATTGATTATTTTATATCCACTTGTGGTCTTTGATTGTTAATTGTTGCCTTTCAGTGACTGAATTACCTCTCATGCAGTGGCCTTGCTTAAGCTCAAAGCTGACAAAGTTGATGGAGAAGCTGCAGAGCAGAGAACCTCCCACCGAGGGCAGAGCAGGTAGTCTAGGAGAAGCTGCAGTTGGGTTTTCTTGAAGTCATGAGGTAACAGAGTTGTCGAGATCAGTGGTCCCCATGCTTGTCTGTTCATTGGAATCACCTGGGGAGTGAAAACACTCTTGATGCCTGGGTCCCACCTCCAGAAAGTGATTTAATTGGTCTGCATGTGGCCTGGGCTTTAGAATTTTAAAGAGATGTAGGTGATTCTAATGTGTGGCCAAATTTGGGAACAACTGGTCTGTATTCTTTTACGTTTTTAATCTTAAATTTTTTTTGACAAATTAGATTCATGTCCATTTTCTCATACTTCCTACATGTCTCATGGCATTTTGGGAAATCCATGGAAGTACTATGTGTTCTGGAACACTCCCACAACTGTACCCTGTACAATACAACTGAATTATTTATTATTGTCAAAAGGAGAATAAAACTAGGAAGAATAAAGGCATGAGTAAGCTGAATTTCATAAGATGTTTCTTCATGACAAGAATTACTACTGTATGTATGGAGTTTTTTTTCAAATCCAAGTCCTAGAAACTTTATTGCTTTCTATCCTAAAACCAGACAGAAGACTTAGAGGACACTGCCTACAATAATCTGTGCTTAAGTAATGATCTGGATTTGTGTGACCTATTCCAACTTTCCACTTTATCAGATGGAGCAGAGGCAGCTGCTGGAATGAGGAATAGGGAACTGGGTCTTACACATGAATAAACCTGTAGATACTAAGTTCATTAATGTTCTTGTTGGCAGGAATCAAAATGACTTAGAGGCAGCCAAGTTGAATTACAGGTTTGATTTACTTAGAGATACATGCTATGCGGACATCAGCATTTTTTTAAACCAGCCTCAAGGCAGGCTTGACAACAAGTGTGCAATCTCTTCCTTTCACAGTAAGATTCACTTTTATTTCCCTGTGGCTTCTCTGCCTCCTGTGGGGCATATGTCCAGACTAGAGGGGAAAGAAAATAGTTTTAAAAGTTAAAAATGTCAGTTTATCAATAGTGATTAATGGGGATACTAGATATCTTTGCTCCTTAAAAAAAAAAGCACCCACAACAGGTGAGTAGATTGACGCTGGAAAGCACATTACAGTGTCAGAGATTCATAGTAAGAACATGTAATTTCACTCTGATACATGGGGTTAACATGCTTTAAATAGACTGAAGTACTGAGCTGAAGGTATTGCTCCTTTGAAATTAAAACGACCAGATCATAATGAAGCTATGTGGATGTCAACATCAGAACCTCCCCACCTCATGACACAATGTAATCTTATGTCAGTTCAAAATTCTACTAATAGTTGGGCAAACCAAGGCATTACTCACGTAAGTGGGAAGTGGGGTAAAGGCTCCCAAGGAGAAGCCTGTGGTATGAGTGAACTGTAGACAATGGACAAAAATCAACAGTAAAAAGCAGCCTATATTGTTCAATTTTAAAGGTTTGTTTGGCTTAGTGAAATACAACGCTTTCTAAAAGCCAATACAGCTAATTCTCAAGATCTTCCCAGTCTTACTGAAAGCTGACTGCAAATCACCAAAGCACACAGAGACGAAACAGAAGCTGTGTTCTCGATTATTTCCAAATACACAAAATCATCCACAAAGATGTGTTCTTTTGGCAAGTGACATGGCAATTTGGTGTTCATTTCTAGTGCCAACTGCAACCAGTTGTTTCTTTTGAGTCTTTAAACTTAGGTCTTGAAACTGAGCTCTTCACTTCCCTGTCTTCTGCTTTTGCTTCCCCCATATTTGCTGCCAAAGTTACAGTCTACCACCCACACAATGGCCAAGCCAGAACCTGGGAGTCATCACGGGCTCCTCTTTCTGTATTTCAGTGCCTACCCTCCAAGTCCCATCGATTATGTATTCTGAATATTAAATTTAGCCTCCCCTCCATCCCTTACACCACCACCAGAGGTCACGTCCTCATCCTCACTGGTTTCTGTACCCTAATTTTGTGTTCTGTCAACACTCCTGACTACCCTTCTGAAGTTTTTTTCTGGAGTTCATGTTACTCAAATATGAACATACCATCTCCCCACATATTCTTTAACAACTTTGTGCCTTTACTCTTGTTTCTCTTTTGCCTGTAATGTTCCCTCCTGCCATGTTCTTGCTGACCAGCTTTTTCTGTCAAGCCCTTTCTGACTTTATCAGACTGAGTTAGGTGTTTCCTTTTCTGTGCTTCTTATACACCTTGTACATAACTCTACTAGAGGGTTTGCCACAGTGTCGTCACTGTTTGTTTACATGTTGGTCTTCTCTCCTGACCTATGCATGAAGGGTGAGCTCCTTATCCTGTTCAATGCTATATTGCCTACGCCTGGCACTCAGAAGGGCTTAAAACGTTGATTTAGACTAAATCATTGATTCTTCAACTACTCACTGGAATTGCCTGGGGAATTTTTTAAAAGACTGAGGCTTGGATCCTACCCCAGACCAATTCAAATTGAATTTCTGATGGCAAACCTAGGCACCTGAATTTTTTTTAAACTTCCCTATTGATTCTGATGTTGTTAGTCACTGAAAACCACTGTGCTAAATTATTTCTCAGGAAATGCTAGTTAAAACAGCACCAAGAACACATGACGTTTGAGGATCTCCTGTGAGTTTTTATTTTTTAAAAGGACACTGTATTAATTATCTATGGCTGAGTAAAAAATTACTCCCATATTTAGCAGCTTAGAATAACCGAAACTGATTATCTCACAGCTTCTCTTGGTCAGGAATAGGGGCACAGCAGGGCTCAGGGTTTCTCAGGAGACTGCATTTGTGGTGCCAGCTGGAGCTGTCATCATCTCAAGGCTTGACAGTGAAGGAGAACTTCCGTCCAACTCCACATGTGTGGTTATGGCAGGGTTCGGTTCCTCATTGTCTGGTGGCCAGAAGCCCTCCTCAGTTCCCCTGCCTCTCCATAGGGCAGCTCACAGCTTGGGAATCTGTTTCCATTAAAGTGAGCAAGTGAGAGAGCCAGGAGAGGGTGAGCTACATGGAAGCCAGAATCTTCCTGTAACCTAATCCTAGAAGTGACACCCCATCCTGTTGCTGTATTCTATTCATCAAAAGTATGTTATTTGGTCTACCCCAAACTCAACGGGAGAGAACAACAACAAGGGCATGGATGCCAGGAAGTAGGGATCATTGGGAGCCGTCTCAGAAGCTGCCTACCACAGACATTTAATGATACTTGGCTTAAAAATTAACCTACCTTAAAGGAATCCCAACCAGACTGCCTTAACATTAGGAGCACGCACATCATTGGTTTCCTTGTAAAACTGATCCAACCTGCTTTAAAAGAGATGAACCAGAAGTAAACTGACAGGTATACTTTCTAATAATAAATTTATATTTTTTGTTTTATTATATAACTATAGATATATTAATTGAAGGCCATTTATACAAGACAATATCAAGGGAGGTCAGTTTGCATAACTCCAGGCTTCACATAGCCTTATGAAGTATGTCAATGTGTTTTTCAAAGATAGTGCTCCTTTCTTTTCCCGAACATCTTCCCAGTCATACAAATTCACAGAAAATAGGCCACTTTAAGTATTTAACATAAATTTTGTTTTTAGTGAAGGGCAGGCAACAGTAAATCTAAAGGTAAAATACCAAGCAAAAAAGGCAAGTTAATGCACAGGCTTTACGCTGATCAGAGTAATCAATTTTAATTTTATTTCATATTTTAGAGGGAAAAGCCAATGTATTGGACAATACTGAATACTGATCTTAATAACCAAAATTTAAGCCTTCCTTAAAGATCCCATCAATACGAAAGACTTCAGTTGTCTTCGGACTACTCACCATTTAATGCTAAGATGGCAAGTTGAAATGGCTTAACAATATTTAGTAAAACAATACAATGTAATAAAAGCAAAAGTATCTGTGTCAAGACACAAATGACTTGCATCCTTGAACCTGATGTGAACAGCACATTTACACGAAATCCTAAACTTTAATTTATATTCCAACTACAAAATGCCATCTCCCAAAAATCAACTGGTTTTTGGTGCAGAGAGAAAGTGCTAGCCTTCCAGATTAAGAGTACTCCCTTTGATAGCACCTTTCTCCTTGAATCATTTCCTAAATATTTGTTCAAAAATATTAGTAGCCCATAAAACCTGATGTGATTTTTAAAAGGGTATGATCATAATGCAAGGTTATAAAAGATGTAACTGAGAAATTGTGTTTTAAGTACTTTATACATGGGCAGAAATGATTATGAACAATCTATGTAGCTTGCTTTTCAAAAGATAAAATAGCACCACTGAGGGGAAATCCACCCTTTCCTTTAGCTGAAGCAGCAATTTTTCATGACTTGATTATATTAAGACATGGAAGATAAAGCCATGATCAGCTACTATTACCCAACATAAACAATTCTGTTTCAACCACTGTGAGTTACAGCAGCCATGAGGATTAATGCCAGTGACCTGGACTGTCGAAGCCCTTTAACCACTCATTCCCTGAGCCATTCAATGCTCATGGCCTAGACATACTTATTTGGGGCTTAAGTTTGAACTGATTAATCTTACTTAAAAGATGGCTTTTTAGCTGCCAAACTGAAAGGCTGGTTGAAAACAGACGGGTCATCTAAAAATTTAGTAAGTTTTTCCCCCCCCCCCCCCACAGTAGTATGAGTTAGCAATTCTAAAACTACCTTTCACGCATTCTAACCTTGAGCAAATGAGTAAATATACTGAGGATAATGGTAGCCAGGTTTCTTTCTGTTGATGGAGTTACAAATATGAAAAAACAGAAGACTAAAAAGTAGTGATAGACTGGAATTGATGGTACCAGTATAACCTGGTAGTTTTTAATAGGTACAGAGATATAGATATTTGTATGCATATTCGTCTGCTGAGAGGAACTACAAGCAATGACACACGAGAAGCAATGAGCAAACCTAGCACTCAGCTCACGGTTCCTGGATACCATTTTCCATGAAAAGCAAGCAGAGCTCCTTGAAGAAATGATTGATTCCAGGGCTGGGGCAGGGAAAGTAAAAGATGAGCTGAGAACATCTGGTTGTACCAAAAAGTAAGAAAGGGCTTAAATGATGAGGACATGACACATCTGGGGCTCCTGACACACAGAGGACACATCCTGGCACTCCCATTGATCAAATCTAGGACAATGAGAACATCAAAATAAATAATGATGGTAATGGATTTTAATGTTAACCAAGAAGCCATGAATCCATCTGTTATAAATAAATGAGTGAAGGAGAAGGGAAACATTTCCTTTTATCAGAATGTCAACAAATAAATATAGATGGAATGATGGAGTTAGAAAATCTGTCACTCAGTTGGATAGGGACTGGGGGGATGGACAGGTTTGTGTCCCGTGGTCAAGTGTTCAGTCTCTTCAGGGCACAGTGATATACCAAGAGCTGTTTCTCAATGGGCATACAATTATCTGCTGCAGATGGCATGACAGTGCTTCAGAATCCCAAGGGTCTGTGTCATGATTCTTCCACTAGACTTGCCATAAATTCCACACCACATCTTTTCCCATCACTGACACCACTAGGATCTGCTGGATCATATGGTCCAACTGTTAGTCAGGGCTGCTTGCATTGAAGCCTGGAATTGTCACAGAGCCCTTTTCTGTTCTGGGTCCTATTTAAAGGGGGCAGCCTTCCATGTCACTTGGTACCTAAGCCAGAGCTTTTCCTAGTTGTAGAATGTGTTGATTCCAGAAGCAAAAGAGGCCTACAAAGTGCCCTACCTCCTTCTTTGTGGTAAAGGCTGTAAGAGGCAGCAATTTGTCTTTCACTTTGGAGGGGATATCCTGATACTCCTCTGACTGCTGGACCTCTAAAAACTTTACTGAAGTGGCTGGTCCCTGAAGCTTCATAGTGTTTATCTCCCATCCTCTGGAGTGTATGTATCTTACCAAGGTCTTCGGCATACTAGCCACCTCTTGCTCATGTGTCCAGTCAGCATGATGTTGTCAGTAAAATGGACCAAAGTAGTGTTCTGAGGGATATTTAAGTGGTCCATATTTCTTCATATTATGACAGGATGGGAGAGTTAACACAGCCCCAAGGCAAAATTCAGTCTAAATGAATATCGCTGACTGTTCTTCATGAATGTGAACTGTTTCTGATACTCTTTTCCAGTTGGAATGGAAAAAAAAGAAGTATAGCCAAATCAGTGATATACCATGTATTTGAGCCCTTATTAAATCTGTTCTACCAGAGTCCAGCACAGAAAGTCCACTGTGATCAGGGTCTTCACTTGGTTAAATCCATAGTATATAGTCATTCTCCAGGATCCATCCAGTTTCTTTAGGGTCCAGACTGGTAAATCAAAAAACTAGGATTGGGATTAGCACCCCTGTGTCCTTTAGGTCTTAAAGGATCAGTGGCACTAATCCTCACCATTGCCCTAGGATACAATATTTTGCCTGACTTACTGTCTTGGAAGGAGCGATGGGAAGTTACAGAGGGCTCCATTTGGCAGTCCCCACTATGCTAACTCCTACCTCCACAGACCTGGAAACCAGTGCAGCAGTTACTCCCACTGCCACAAATATAAATTCCAATTATGCACTTGGGGACTGTGAAATGACCACTGGGTGGGTCCATGGACCCAGTGGGCCCACTGTGAGACTAACTTTAGCAAGAACACCTGGTCTGGTAGGCTCCCATTCTAACAGTAAAGCTGTGATGTTGCTTTACATCTCTGGGTATAAACATCAATGCTGATCCGTGATCAATAGTCTTCAAAATACCCGATTATTCTTTCCCCAGGGTACGGTCACTCAAATAGATAGCCCTAGAGTCCTTTGAGAAGAATTGCCATGCACTTATGTACTTGCCATGGTGTGGTAGGGTTCTTCCTCCTAGGAACCTATATTTCCTAGGAGGAAGAACTAGGTTCATATTTCCTATATGAACCTATATTTCATATATTCAGTTCTGGATCTGAAAATTGTCTTAGGTCTGGGAACTAAGCAAGGGAATCATGACTTTTTATTGCAATTACTGCCCTCAGCCTCCAGCTCCTCTATTCTTGCTTTATATAGTAACAGACGTTAATGAGCACCCTTGTGGACTGCCCATCTATTTTCCCCCTAGGGAGACTATTCTCTATTAGCCGTCTCCACAACTCCTTTGAGTCAAGCTCCTTTGGCTGCAATGACCTTGCCAGTCATTATGGTAATTGTGGCCTTCTAGCTTATGCCAGTTAAGCAACACCACCTGGCCTCTTTTTCTTCAGGGCTCTATTATTCCCATGGATGCTAATGAGCCAGCTCTGTGGCTGCTTCTCTTACCTCCATCCCTGGCCTGCAAACTTCTTAGTGATGTTGGTGCCTCTCTCACCACTGTTTTCCTGATGGCCTTGGGTGAATGGTGTATCCTCTGGGCACATTCATGGAGCATAATCCTCTGATGCGTCTTCTGTTCTGGCATGCCCACTTTGCTCAGCGTCTTTATTCCTTCCTCTATAGTCTGCCAGTACTACTCAGACATTTTTCACTTTGCTGAGAACTGGCTGTATTTTTCTAAAAGCCATCCCATTATTAGCAAGCTTCCCCTGAACACTAGGGTCTGACTTAGTTTGTGTTACTGTTAACAGAAGACCACAGACTGAGTGACTTAAACAACAAACTTTTATTTCTCACAGTTCTGAAGGCCGGGAAGTCCAAGACGGAGGTGCTTGCAGATTTGGTGTCTGGTGAGAGGCCATTTCCTGGTTTGTAAACAGCTGTCTCTTTGCTGTGTCTTCACATGACAGAAGGGACAAGTTAGCTCTCTGGGGCCTCTTAACCTCCAAATCACATTGGGGATTAGGTTTAAACATATGAATTTTGGAGAGACACATTCAGTCTATAGCAGAATTCTTGCTGGGGTGTTAAATCCCCCATACATGAGAAAGTGCGCCCAAGTCAATGATTTCTTATTCATCTAATCCCATATTCTCACCCCTTTGAAAAAACACCTTTAAAATCCAATCCCAGGAGTCCTTTCCTGGTTCCTGCCAGTAACGTCAGTTAAACCATGGAATTTTTTAGGAGAATAGTCTCTTTCCTTCCTTATCAGGCCCAGCATGTCCCAGCTGGGTTATGCTGGGATTTACCAGTGACTGGATTTGTTATTGGTTAATTATTGGCTTGACAGCCGGGAAAGAAAGAGGAGGGCAGTGTTGGCGAGGAGGGCTACTGCCTTGGGGGCAAGGGGCTTCTTCAGCATCTTCCAGCACAGCAAATATTCTAGTTCTCACTAGGGAAAGGTTACTACCACTGCAAGCCCTGAGAGTCCAGGAGTCACAGGGGCATCCATTGGATGACCCCATCTAATGTTTAGGATTCTAGGTTTCCCCACCTTCACGTTAACAGACCCATCCTGGCAAAACATTCAATGCTCAAATGTCTTTGGAGCTCTGTGACATCAACAATTAGCTGGCTCTTCAGCTTGCAGTTCAACCAAGTCTTGTCTTTCAATGGTGACAAGGCCCTCTCTATAAGCTACCACAGAGGCTCTACAGCTCTCACACTTAGCTGTTAACTGTTAACTGCTTGTTAACAGCTCTGTTTCTCATTTTCCTTCAGCAGTGCTCCAATACAACTTAGCAGTAATCAGCCAACTCTTTCTTTGTAGGTATTATTCCTCCCATATTTTTCAAACACCTGCATAATCACACCTACCACAGTTCCCCTCCACTAGGACATTGTCTCAAGTCCTGGTGAAACCTTAACAATTTATCTGTAACTTTACGCCAGGGGTGGTGAGTGCCCCATCTACCCACCAGGATGGCATCTTCTGGCCAGGTAATGAACCTGTTCTGAATCCCACTTTTACCATCCCAGAGGCCAAGATGGGATTAAATGTGTAAGATTTTTATTAGAGGAAATATCTGTGAGAGAAAATGGGGAAGGAGCTGGGCAAGACTGGGTAAACTGTCACACCATGATGCAAGTCTGACCCCAAGTGAAAGAGAGAGGGGAGGAAGACTGGGTAGAAGTGTCCTAGACTGCAGTGTAGCCTATGGAAGGCTTGGCAAGACAATTGGAGGAGTCCCTGACCACTCATTGGCCATGAGAGGAGTCTTCTGTCTCCCAGAAGCAGGCCTTAGTATCTCTACTACGCTCAGTCACTGAGCTATGAAAGAAGCAAAGAGTTAGCAAAACAGTGATGGATTTCTGAGCACAGCAGCTGGGGCCCTTGGACAATTAAGCTCCTTAGAGCGGGAGTCTGTGAGGTGCATTCTCATAGCCATCTCTTCATCCTAGCAAGAGGCAGAACTGGGATTCAAACCAGGTAGTTTGGTTCCAGTCTATATGTCAACCACTGCAGTAAGAAGGTATCTCTTAGAGCTGCAGAGGTCTGAAATAAATGGTCCTCTATCATGTCGAAAATTTACACAGCAGGTTGGACCAGACGGGTAGGAATCATTACACTCCTCTAAGGAGTTTGTACTTCATTCTACAGACAGTAAGGAGGGGAGAGGGGCACATCACAGATTACTGTATATGAATATATTCCATATGCATTGCATACACACATGAATAATTTATAGACCCATATGTAGCTTTAGTTTCTTGTGGTATAAAAAGGTTTAGCAGACTTGAAAACAACTGCAACAGTGATTCCTGGACTGCATATATGGTAAGATGGTCAGAAAGTGCTGACAAAGCATTCACATCGTGTAGGAAATAAAAACTTGAAAAAAAAATGGACTCAGACAAATTCATTTTCACTATTTACAATCATTATCACTTTTTATAAAATCTTACTGTGGTACAGGGGATCAAAATTTCATTTAATTTTTACTATTTTATTACTAGTATTGAGAATTATCTTCTACCATTTTTATGCAGAGACACTCTTTCCACTTATGCTGTGTGTCAAATAGCCATAAATAACCACTATTTATAACATAATTCCCTGGGAATCTGTGTAAGCTCCCAACAATCAATTTACAAATGAATTCTATAGAATTCAACCTCTTATAAAAAAGAGGCTACATGTTTATTAACTAGTTAGTATTGCAAAAAACAGGTATTATTAATTCTACTTTATGGACACAGGAACCTAGGCACAAAAATATTAAATTATTTCTTTGGTCCACACAACATGATCAAATATGAACCTAGAACAAGAGATTAAGTCAGATTCTTATACACCTATACTCATTAACAATACAAGTCTACAACTGCAGTAAGTCCTACAATAGAATATTGAAACTTAGAGATGAAAAGAATCTCAGGAGGACATTGGTCCAACTTTCTGTATGAAGGCAGGTATTATCATCTTATTACAGAGAACAGAAAATTAGTTGATCAAGGTCAATTCTAACAATTAAGAAAAATTCAAAGCCTCTAGAAACTCATCATATGCACCACTATTATTTATTACACTTCAAGGGGACATATGTGAATCAGAAAGGAGTTTTTGGATTTCAGACTGTTTCACTTCCTGACTTAAGTGTAAAAACATAAACTGTGAACTCAGCAAAAGCAATTTATGAATTTGGGACTACGATATGTGTCTAAATGATGGTTTAGGGAACTATATTTATAGCCTGGCACCAGTAAATTTTTGTTCACTTCTAAATCTAGATTCCAAATATACACATTATACTCTGAGGGCTATTAAAGGCACAAGATAGCTTTCAGAATTAAGACTTTGGGATGCAGTTCCACACAATGATTTCCTATGTTCCCTAGTTCTGAATGATATGATTATAGTACAAGATTTTAAAATAAACATAAAAGTTAGAAGCAGTAGAAGAATTTTACTAGCAAATAACTACTTGTTACATATCAAACATCTTTGTAATGTTCTGGGTTTCAAACGCTTGATCTACAGGCATAGTATATATACTGTGCCTTATTTCACCAGGGACTGGAGTAATCTTACTACATGAACATATACAATAATGACAGGTACAAAATATCTGTCCTAGGAAAAATATATTTAAAAAGAAATGCAAGTATGCAAGTCAGGATGGATGTTAAACATGAATTTCAAATTTGGCTCTTGAGCTTCCGGTCAAATCAAAGACAGGCAAAATTCTTCCTATGAAAAAGTGGCTTCCAAAACATTTTTTAGAATCACATTCTAAAATATCTTATATGGGACTTTATATAAAGGGCACTGTATGACACAGAGGACAACATACCTGACAATATCATACAGCAAATATGGTTGTTTGATATGGTTACTTCAAGTAGCTTGCTTAGGTGAAGGTGGAATGTTTAAAATTAAAATGTTACTCAGCAAAGGTGATGGTGCTAGGGGCTGCTTTTGCAATACACATTGTTTTTACACTGAAGGATTCTTTTTATTTATTTATTTACATCTTTATTGGAATATAATTGCTTTTCAATGCTGTGTTAGTTTCTGCTTTATAACAAAGTGAATCAGCTATATACACTGAAGGATTCTTATACGTGGATTAGTTTTCTCAACTGGATAGCAACTCCTATTTAATGGCTACGAGACCCTAGCACAGAAATTAAAGGTGACTTGACACGGCTAATATTATTACATCATTTAGGGATAAGCCTAATATTTGAACTTCTAGATTCAGCAGGAAAGCTTACTGTCTCTCATGACTTTAACAGGACTGCAATCCAAGGCTTCAGAAGAATTTACTGGAAACTTTACCCTTCCAAAAGGGTGCCCTCTAATTACAGGGTATTAGTTTGCTGCATATGCATGTATAGTACATTCTGGAGATACAGAATTGTAAATAGTTTCCGTGTTCAAAAAAGCAGAAACACCCAATTTTTAATATTATGTGAAAAGACTTCTATAAAGTACCCAAAGCAGCAATACATATCACTCAAACACACTGAAATGTTTCTTAAACGTGCAGAAAAGGCCATAGGCAGCAAGGAATAATCAACAAGAGAAGCATCTGCTATCTAATCTTTCTTTTGCAATCTGAAGCTGGGAAATATCTAGAGAGGGCATCTAGCCTGCATATACACACCCCATTTTCAAAGATCTCTATTTAGATCTCTTGTCTAGCTTGTTCTTATCTTAAATCTTAGCACCTACAGTCTAGGACTAATTCCTTTTATCTTATCAATGAAGATGATGAATCACTATGTTCCTTTAACATACTTTTACATACTTGGAAAGACTTAAGCAACTAGTTTTCTTTCATTAACAAAATAACCACAATTATTTTTATCTTTCCCTAACATCTTATTTACTAATCTTTAGACCTATTCTTACTGAGGCAACCCTTATTACTTTCAAAACATACAATAACTGTTTGGTACTTTAACACGAGCTTTACAAGTTCCCAGGATTTAGATTATTTCATGATTCATTCAAACACTAAGCTTTATTTGTAAGTGGCAATGCTCTATCTTGGAATCAATTATTCAAAACAATATTCTTTCTAGGTACTGTGGTAACTGATCTCATATAGCTTACATTCTAGTGGGAAAAAATAAACAATAAACAAGATGTCAGACTGAAGTGTTTTGAGAAAAATAAAATAGGGGTAGAGAGGGTTTTTGTGAGGAGGTATCATCTGATTTGAAACCTCTAGGAAGGTAGCAGGCCTGCAAAGATAATGTTCCAAGCAATTTTTGGCTAAGGCAGGTTTAACTAATTATTCTGATACATACACACACACACACACACACACACGTATGTATATCTCCTTCTGAATTATATGACCTTTCACTGCTCCCTACTGAATCTTCTTGTTCTTATTTTGAAGATAAATTCTATCTTTTAAAAGCTTTTCATTACCTCCTTAACTGGTATATCCCATAAAGTTTAAGAAGCATGCCTTCTAATTTAGACAAGTATTTCATAATAATATTAGCCAATTATTTCATTTAGGATGTGCTTTTGCCAAATTACATTTAACAATGGGTGAAAAATAACAATATTTGAAAAAACAAAAGTCATGTTACTGGATAGGCCTAAATGAATTTTTCAGAATACTTTGGTGATGCTTTCTTTGTAGGCAAAATAGGCTGAAAGCAAACTGGCAGAGTATGACCCATTCAGAAGATGAAGCTGAAGGGAGGGTGGAAAGTTGAGTGAATCACTGATGGGTTGGTCTAATAGCAGTGAAAGTGCCCAAAAGAGAAGTAGAGATTGATAGATAGGTCGTGTATGTGGGATGAAGAAGCAAATCAACTGGCAAGGCTGGAGAAAACCTTCTACACCACACTAACTCTTTGAGACATGCTGCCACCACCTGGGCAACAGACAATTTTGAAGTATGGGAAGATTTTAGTTGTGATTATTAGTTAAAATTAACAATTACAGATTTAAAAAATTACTTTCATTTTATGAAATCAGCACTTTTGTCTAGTCTTTGACATTAAAAAAAACAAGCAGGGATTTTTGGAGCCAGATCTGTTTAGAATTCTGCCCTACTTTTTAAGTCTCTGGTTCCTTATCTGTAAAATAGGTATAAGAATACCATCCTACAGAGTTGTTTAGTCTAAGGATTAGTGATAACAGATACAAAGCATCTAACCTAGGACCTGCTACACAGTAAGTATTCAATAAATAGCCTTTAAAAATTATTATTCTGCAGTATGGTCTTCCAAATGTTACTAAAACCCGACTATTACTTTTTAAATTACATAAATGTACCTATTAAGAAATGTATCTGCATTGTGGTTTTTTTTTTTGTTTTTTTTTGCGATACGCGGGCCTCTCACTGTTGTGACCTCTCCCGCAGAGCACAGGCTCTGGATGCGCAGGCTCAGCGGCCATGGCTCACGGGCCTAGCTGCTGCGCGGCATGTGGGGTCTTCCCAGACCGGGGCACGAACCCACGTCCCCTGCATCGGCAGGCGGACTCTCAATCACTAAGCCACGAGGGAAGCCCTGCATTGTGTTTTAATGGTAGGAAAAACTCAGAAATAAAACTTAGGGGAGAAACCAATTCTATCAAAATAAGTCAAATATGTGAAACGTTACTGCAGGAAATAAGCACAAATTGTTCAGCAGGTAAGGAAGCTCTTAAAATCTTTAGTTAACTCTAGATTATTATAATAGAATCTTATTCAGGCTTTACTCATTCACAATTTTGACATCAGTCAGGGTGAAATGTAACTTTGTATCATTCAAGAGAAAAAAGAGTTTTAAACAAACTAATGAAAGACTAGGACTTCCTTTCTTAAGAGGAAAAAAGCTCAGAAATTTTTAAGGCTCCATTTTCTTTTTTTTTAAATTTTATTTCATTTTTTATACAGCAGGTTCTTATTAGTTATCTATTTTATACATATTAGTGCATATATGTCAATCCCAATCTCTCAATTCATCCCACCACCACCACCTCCCCCCCCACCTCTTTCCCCCCTTGGTGTCCATACATGTGTTCTCTACATCTGTGTCTATTTCTGCCTTGCACACTGGTTCGTCTGTACCATTTTTCTAGATTCCTCATATATGTGTTAATATACAATATTTGTTTTTCTCTTTCTGACTTATTTAACTCTGTATGACAGGCTCTGGGTCCATCCACCTCACTACAAATGACCCAATTTTGTTCCTTTTTATGGCTAAGTAATATTCCATTGTATATATGCACCACATCTTTATCCATTCTTCTGTCCCCGGGCATTAGGTTGCTCCCATGACCTGGCTATTGTAAATAGTGCTGGAATGAACACTGGGGAGTAAGGCTCCATTTTCAAAATATAACTGCAATAGAGTAACTAGTGCAGATGGTGATGTGATATGCTACAAAGGAATTATTCTTATGCAAAGACAAACCCTCCTTAATTAATAGTGCAAGCTTTAGTTACTTTGGTTAACGCTACACAAACGGTTAAGATTTTATTTCTTAAAAATAAATACAAGCAGACCTTATTTCCTTGTTATTCTAAGTTGATATTCTGAAACATATTTGCAAGAGAATAAAAAGCCAATTAAGGATCTTTCAAATAAAGACTAAGCCTTTAAGAAAATTGGCTATGGTATTTCCACTAAATTCCTTATTCTGCTGCTGCTTATGAAGCCGAAGTCAGAAAAATGGCCAAATCCAGTCCAATCAACAGAATTTTCAAGCTGAAAGAACCCCAGAGATAACCTAATAGCTTTCCACATACACAAGAGGAAACAGGCTCAGAGTGACTGATCAGAGTATCAGATCAGCAGAGACAAGGCCTATGAATCTCAACTCCCAAGCTGAGACTCCTCTAGAAAGTATTCCGCAGCATCTGAACCAATCTTGATGCCACCTTTCATTAAGGCAATGCAGGTAGCAGTAGGGAGCTCAGCTGTGGCAACCGCTACGCTATTCCTGGGCTTTCAGCCTGCCCTGGAACTGGAAGCTACATCAGTAATATTAGACAGTGAAAACCTGATTTACACTAGAGCCAAAGACCTACCGAGGCTTCCTTCTTCTGTGCCTTTTATTCCGGCCCAAGACTCCTATGCATTTCACAAGGGATGCAGCAGAGTGAGCTACAGGGGAGGCAATAATGAGGAAAACTGTCTAACCGTGATTAAAACAACATACGCAGGGCTTCCCTGGTGGCGCAGTGGTTGAGAGTCCGCCTGCCGATGCAGGGGACACGGGTTCGTGCCCCGGTCCGGGAAGATCCCACATACCGCGGAGCGGCTAGGCCCGTGAGCCATGGCCGCTGAGCCTGTGCATCCGGAGCCTGTGCTCCGCAACGGGAGAGGCCACAGCAGTGAGAGGCCCGCGTACCGCAAAAAAAATAATAATAATAATAAAATAAATAAATAAAACAACATACACATATTGGTCTCTGGAGTGAAGGACGTTAAAATAAATTCTGACCCTCTCCTGGAGTTACTATTTGGGCAAGTTTACAAAACCACATAGAGTTACCATCAGCAAGTCAAGTTTTCAGTACACACAATCCAATGACTGAGTCTTATTCTGGCTACTAGAGGTACAGGATAGGTCCAAGCAGCACAAGCTTTGAAACCATCATCCAAGTTTTCAAACAAGAATGAATAAGAAAACAACTGCTGCTAATACAACATACAAACATTAACATATGCCCAACAAACAGTATTTTACATCATTAGCTTATTTGCCAAAAGCCTGTTCCCTGGTAAATAATAGTTACTGTTATACCTAAACTAGTTATACATGTCAAAACTTGCGCCTCAAAGAGAACATTCTATAGCATTTCAAGAATAAAAACCTGCTTTATTTTGGCACGCAACAGTGAAGAGCTCTTGCAACATTTGAAGAGGTAGTCAAACAGAGCAGTTCAGTGCAAGAGACCACAAAATCTGATCACCAACCAAACCAGAGTTAATCTCTCAGTTCCTTTAGTTTAGAAGACAATATATTAACTCACTCTTTCTGCTTGTTGACTTTTGAATCCCTTTATTTGTGTATTGGAAGAACAAGTACCTCGGTGGGAACTCTACGCCCAGTTTAATTATTTATCAATTTTACTCTGGGCAAGTATCGATCATGCTTTTGTGAAAGAGTTAAGTTCTTAAATTAAAAACCCCTCTTCACACAGCATGGCTGCATTTTCCCTTAATAACAAGGTTCGATGGACCCACCACGGTCCAGCTGCTGCTTTGTCTCCTCGACGTGAGGCGTTAACTATTGTCCAACCCGAAGATGAGAAGGTCAAAGAGTGGAGTGTGAACCCGAGGAACTCGCTAGAATCCTTCAAGAGTCGCAGTGTCACCCTCACCTTGACTCTGAGCGGTTTGTGGGAACCAACTCCTTTCTTGCCGCCGCTCTCTGGCTGGAGTTTCCCAGGGTCACGGACCTTACCCACCGGGGCCCTCCACCCACGGCCGGGCTCCTGCAGGGGAGCGGCTGTTCCCCGGCTGACTTCGGGGGCAAAGGTAGGGGGCCCTCCGTGTTTCCGGACCAGCTCCCGAAGGCCGGAGCCCACCCGAGCCTCAGGCAAGACGCCGCCCCGACAGAAGGCGCGAGACTCGGGATCCGAGCCAGCGACCAGCCGGGCGCCGCCGCTAGCCCCACGTGGCCTCACCTGCCGCTCCCCGGAAACCCGGGCGCCGCCCCGCCCTCCCCGCGTGCTCGAAGTCCGGGTCCCGGGCCCCACACAGCAATGGCGCAGCCGGAAACTGGCCCCTCGACTTCCTCAGGCCGGATCCAGGCAAGGGCCGGCCTGTGGGCGGGTCGGGAAAGCCACGGCTTCCGCCTTCCTGCTTCCGGCCTGGAGGTTAGTTGGGAGTTGGGGGTACGAACCCACAGTCTCGGGTGCGCTGTAGGGGAGGCCGGTGGTGGCCGCAGCCGCAGTTTTGCCCCCGTGCCCGGCGGAGGCGGCCACGGCGCCGACGGCCCAAGGTGTGGCGGGGACGACCTCTGATTCCCGGGGGCCGCCCGTTGTGCGAGCTCCGCCGGGCCCGCGCTCGCCGAGGTGGAGGGTCTGGGGAGCGTGGCCCCAGGGGCGGGCGGCCGGGTGCGGTGAGGAAGGAAGGGTGAGCGAGGAAAACAGAAGGAAGGAGGGGAAGTGCGGATGGCTGTGAGGTGCCATCAGCTGCAGCTTTAGGCGCCGCGCGGGTCTGGCCCGGAGATCAAGCCCGGCCGATCCTTCTCGGAAGGAAGAAAATATTCCTTGGAGTGTGGGAGGCGCGTGCGCTTGGGGTCCGAAATTGAGGTGCATGGGAGGTTTGTGTCCTGTGGACGGTAACTCCTTTCTCTTTGTTAATGGCTAAAACTCGGCCATAACCGGGTCCTTCACTTCCGCTTTACTCTTTATTGCAAAGTTCTTTTGCTCATCTCTGAATCTTGCATTAGTTAATTCATTACTGGGTTGGAGAAGCTGAAGAAACAGATGGATATCCGTAGAGCCTGGGCTCGACTGTGTGGGTGGGAGCCTACGAATGGGGTGGGGAGGCTAGGATATTTAACGATATCTTAGGTACTTTAATGTGTCTTCAGTTGAAAATATGAAGAAGTTGAGATAGGATGTAATTAAAACCAGTCATGGTAGTTTTATGTAGGTGATGGGATTGTGGGTGATATATATTTTGTTTTGCTTATCTGGGTTTTCTATAAAGAACACAAACTGTATAATAGGGAGACAAAAAAAAACCTTTTAAGAGTAAAGCGGTGTTTGATTTTGCGATTGTATACTTAACCCTATAAACAAATAATTGACTTTTTTAGTATAAAAAGTTCAAGATCTGGGAATGGATATGCTGTAACATATCAGTGAGCTAACTTATTTTATATGTTGGTGAACTTCGTAAATAATTTTATTTTTGAAGTAATTTAGTAAAATATTTGATCTCCAGTAACTAGGATTTTCTTACAGGGCATTTACCATTGTGTAATTATTTCTTTCTTAAAATTAGAAAGCAATAGATATTAAATGTATTTAATGTGCCAGGCGATTTTACATGTCGTTTATAGGTTGCATATAGAGAATTTACCATTTAAAATTGTATTATAATTATTCCTTAAAGTTGACTTTTAACGTTTTTCTTTTATCTATTCTTTTCAACCCAACCAGTATATAGAATTTAAGCATTCTCTCAGAAGTGTATGGTAGAGCTAAAGAAGACAGCCAACCAAGGGTCATCTGAAATTGTGATTGGCTAATAATCCCAGGACAAAGTTAGAGATCACTACTCAAAGCATAAGGTAGAGGATTTTTTAAATCCCAGCTGAAATTTTAAGTGACTGTATATACACCCATTCCTCCCCAGGTATTCTGATTCTCCACTTTGAATAGAGATCAACACAAACATGAAGGTTGAAAAGCCTCTGGGGCAAAATAGAAAATGTCACTCAAATCCACAACATCCTCATTTGCCAGATGGCCCTCCCTTACCAACTCAAAACGGAACAAAACGCATGGCACCTGTAATGGTTAATTTTCTCATCTATTAAAGTTGTTCTCATTTACTAATTATGTCCTCAAATAGGAGTCCTCAAAGCTGAAAGAGGGCATAAAATAGCATGTCACCTTTTGCTTATAGAACTCTTTGCATATGAATGGATATTATGGTTCCCTTACCCTCTCTTTTCATTCCTGGAAACAGCCATCCATTACCTCCCTTCCTCCAGGCATTTCACATATTCTGTGGCTTTCAAATAGCAAATTTGATGATTGTACTTTTGTTAATTAGCACTTAATAGAACTAAGGCTATGTAAAAAAAATAACAATGGGATTCAGCTGTTTCCTGGAATGAGCACATAAAACTCAAAATTCTTTGAAAACTCTGCTGCTAAATAAAATTTGTCTTGAATATAGGAGGCATATGAGAATGCCTAGTCCTTATGACAGATTCCACATGGTTTTTCCTTTTATCTTCTATAGCTTCACATCTTTTAAGTGTCACTCTTCTGGTTGTCCTAGGTGAATTATTTTTTCTTACAAGAAACATTAGTCCTTATTAAAATAGTACTAATTAGTACTTTTTAAAAACAACCAACCAAACTATTGAGTGATAATGGAATTCTGAGTTAACTGAATTGTATGGGGTACCTTTTTCAAAATTTGATTAACCACATAGGCTTTTCTCTTGTCTCTCCCCCCACCCCCTGCTTTCCTAAGGCCTCTACAAAGATGTTTGATATAAAGGCTTGGGCTGAGTATGTTGTGGAATGGGCTGCAAAGGACCCATATGGCTTCCTTACAACAGTTATTCTGGCCCTAACTCCATTGTTTCTAGCAAGTGCTGTACTGTCTTGGAAATTGGCCAAGATGATCGAGGCCAGGGAAAAGGAGCAAAAGAAGAAACAAAAACGTCAAGAAAATATTGCAAAAGCTAAACGACTAAAAAAGGATTGAAGGAATGAACTGCTCTGGCTCTGCAACCAGAGGAAAATCATCTGGAAAATTATGCAGCTTTGGAAGGACCCATTAAGGTTTCTTTTCAGATCTTGTGACAGTATTATTTAGTAAACGAAGTCTGAGCATGTGGAAGAATCATGTTAGTTCTCACCTGTACTATAGCAACTTTTAGGCTTCGGTGTAGAAGTCTGTTGACAGTTACTGTAAATTGGCATTTATTATGCTACAGATTCTTTATAACTGACTTAGTCATTTGCCTTTTTGCAGCATATGTACTACAGTGAAAACATCCTGTGGAGAAAAATGGCTTTAGATTATGGACTCTATTCAAATAATGGCTTAAAATGGCGTCTTGTTCTGGACAAAGGAGATTAAGAATGTAAAAATCAGAATTGTCCTGAGGTGAAAAGCATGCTTTGGCTTAAAAGAGATACAGTGTGTTAATCACATCTTTTATCATTATTACTTATTTCTTGAAATAGAATCATTTCTGGCTTCCTCAAAGCAAAGTATTATTCAACGAGTACTTCTATTTTCTGTATTTTTCTCATTTTAGCTTTTGAGATACTGGTAATTACCAGACATTCTGCATTTTTAAAAATCTAATTTTATAAAGAATTCTCTTATTATCTTGACCATGTAGAATACCACTTACTGGATATAACAATTTTTGTACTTATGAACACTGCCATTTTCTTAGAGATGACTTTAGATCAACACTATGATTTAAAGCTTGGAGTAAAAATGCCAAACCTTGTAGTACCTTGGAACCAGTTCATTCTCACTTGTGCTATAAGTAGAAATGTGAAGTAGTTAAAATGTCTTATCAAATAATTTGCTGATTATATAATACCACTTTTGTTTTTCATTCCATTCTTTAATTCATGTGGTAGTGATGTCCTTTACTTTTTTGATCAAACAGGTTCATGGTGAAAATTAAAATTCAAATCTCTTTTAAGGAACTTTGAAAGAGTAACAGTTAAGTCATATTTCATAAATGGTAAAGAAAGGCTTAACAGTTGGAAAAAGTTTGTTTAGCATAGTATTAGTTGGGTGAAAAAGGTGTAAATCATGTCAAAATTAGAATGTGTTATAGTTAGAAATAAAGGGCTGAAGGATATTTCCTTCAGTTAAGTAGTATAACTGGAACTTTTTACTCTTTAACATGGCTTTTATAAATGCATGGTTAATAATTTTGTTGTCAGTAATTAATAGCTTATTAATGTTTTCCTCACCCCTGATAATGAATCTTAAATTACAAAAAAATTGTCTAAAAGTTTTAACTTAAAAATGAAACTAGATATTGAAATAAATTTGATACATTTTTATAAAGAGGTCCTGGGCTTTGTTTTTTTTTTGTGGGGGGAGGAGTAATAATTCAAGTTAAATATGTTATAGAAGTTAGACTTTTCAGAGGGTTACAAATTTCATTTATAGATAAGCATGCAGTTGACCCCTGAACACCACGCTGGGCTTTGTTTTTTTTTGTGGGGTTAGGAGCATGAGTCCTCCCTTGCAGTCGAAAATCCCTGTATAATTTATAGTGGACCCTCCGTATACATTGTTCCTTCCTATATGCAGGTCCTCCATATCTGCAGTTCCGAGGTCCCTCTGTAGCCACAGTTCTTCATCCGTGGATTCAACCAACCCTGGATCATGTAGTATTGTAGTATTGACCACTAAAAACATCTGTGTATAAGTGGCCCCACACAGTTCGAACCCATGTTGTTCAAGGGTCAACTGTACTTGTAAAAGTTGAGAGCAATGTTTCTCAAATATGAGAACCTAAGGACCTCTGAGAATGTTTATGGACTGGTTGAACAATACTTATTACTGTTATTTTAGGTTGTCAGTTCCTACTTGGTGCCAGTGTGGTCAACACATTGCAGCTCCAAGCACTGAAATAATTCAGTGTTTAATTACAAATTAGTTATTCAGGTGATCTAGGATAATGCTTTTTATATTGTCATTGAAATTTAAACAAAACTTACAGTTATCCACTAAAGCTATGGTTTCATTGCTCATTGTGACAATTTAAAGGTATTTAACTAAAATAGGTTTTTCTATAGTCCCTGTTAGTCTTAATACAATTTTGTATTTGTTTGGCATAGGCCATTTATTGTTTCTTCAGCTTTTCCCAAAATTTATGGAGCCTTTTTATACATTTGAGATCAACAAGGTTTTATAATATGTGTCTATATGTTTGTGTGTGTTGGGGTGTGGTGTAAATTAGAGACTATAGAGCTACCTCGATTTAAAATGGATTACATCCTGATAAACCCATTGCAAGCTGAAAATAATTTACTGAATAATGTACTGAAAGTGAAAAACAGAATGGTTGTGTGGGTATCGGTTGTTAACTTGTGATTGCATGGCTGACTGGGAGCTGTGGCTCCCTGCCACTGCCCAGCATCACAAGTGTCCTACTGCACACTGCTAGCCCGAGAAAAGATTAAAACTCAAACAACGTTTCTGTTGAATGTGAATGTGTATCGTAAAGTTGAAAAATTAAGTTGGGGACTGTGTATTATGAGTTTTGAGAGTCTTCAGAAAAATCAATCTTTTATTGTAACATACTGTTATGGTTACAAGAATCCCATTTACTGTTACCCAGAATAACTCTTTTAAAAACTGCCTACATATTATGTTGTTTCTGAAGTTCTTAGAACTAATATAATCAATTATGGCTGGTTTTGAAGGAAAAACAAGCTGCCTATAACAAACATTTTACCACCAAAAAGTTTGTGCATCAGAATTTGATCCATAGCGTCCACGTGGTAAACTTCAGCATGGTGTTACTGTATCAGATGTGCAAGGGGATTTTAAACCTATTTCCTGAAATTACAGTGAGCAAACTTGAAATAAGTTCGGATGCTGTAAGCTAGAAACCCAATGTTGAGATCCACTATTAAGTAACAGCTCGTCACCCATTGTTAGGGGCACTTTATACCTCATCTGGTTTTAAGTTAGAGGAAGTCTGATACCTATTTAGGGATGATTGCTTTCAGGTTTGCAACTGATTATAGGATCACTCTGATTTACTTCATATCTGTAACATATAAGGACAAATTCTGTATTTCTCAAACATTAAAGGGGATTCCGTGTTCAAATACCAAAAGTTTGGGAAACACAAGATAAGACAATTCATTTCTTCATGATTTCTTGGAGTCTTTTAACCTTCTTTGACTATCATAGACTCTTTTCTTTTCCCCCAAAGAACACAAATAGTTTGAGAAAGCCTAGTCTAAATGAATTCAGGTTACATTTTAGATAGTGTGGTTAATGAGACAGCATTAAAAAAGTCAGTATGATGGTATTGGGTCAAGGCTGATGAAATTAGGAAGTAAATGAGAGCCAGAAATCAGTAAAAATGGAATGCAAAAGGATAACATAATGGGGAAAAATTATTTCCTCCATTTTTTTTGATTTTTAACTTCAGATATCCAAGGCATAGCTAATAGGCTAGATTTATATGGTTAAACCCAAAAGGCAACGCATGTATACCTGAGCAGTTTGTATAATAAGGCCTTTGGGGGAAAAAATGCTATATGCATGTATAGCAGAGGCACAGGAAGTCAGGAAGGATTTATCTGAGAGAACTTAAGGTATGTATGACACTTTAATTATTATTATTATTTTAAATTAATTATTTTTGGCTGTGTTGGGTCTTCGTTGCTGTGCGTGGGATCTCTAGTTTGTGAGTGGGGGCTACTCTTGGTTGCGGTGTGCGGGCTTCTCATTGTTGTGGCTTCTCTTGTTGCGGAGCACGGGCTCTAGCCTCGCAGGCTTCAGTAGGTGTGGCACGTGGGCTCAGTAGTTGTGGCACGTGAGCTCTAGGGCTTAGGCTCAGTACTTGTGCGTGGGTTTAGTTGCTCTGCAGCCTGTGGGATCTTCCCAGACCAGGGCTCGAACCCATGTCCCTTGCATTGGCAGGCAGATTTTTAACCACTGTGCCACCAGGGAAGCCCCAATTTAATTATTTTAAAATGAACATTTTAACTTTTGAAATTTAAAAATCTGCATGGGTTTTGGAGTCTGTCTTGAAAAGATGAAGAAAAACATTTTCATTAAAAAAAAAACTTATAAATTCCCCAAATATAACTTTAAAATATGAAATATGGTGGACAAGTGAATATTTTATGTGAAACTCTGATTCTGCTTTGCATGTGTCTGGCTTAAAAGCCACATATAAACACAAGATTGTTTAGAAAGGCAATCTTAATTAGGCCAAGATTATAGTTCAGTTTTTATGTAGGACTAAATCTTCTCAGAACTCTGTTCTGATACCACCTAACAGTGTAAACCAGTCATCCTAAAAATGTTAGTCTTGAGGAAAGGAGTGTGGATGGATTACTACAAAGTTTATTCTCAAAATCACTTTGAAAGTTCATACTTTACTAATAATGGGTGGGCCAGTATCATCTTCTTATGTAACGTAACTGTTGGCTAAGATTTTCTTTTATGTAAAACAGGTATTTTAAAATGAAAACCATAAAAATTAAAATTAATGTAAATTCTGTCATACATTAAGATATTTATAAACAGCCTACACAACAAACTTTTGTAAAATATGTATATAGAATACAGTTAATAAGCTGATAGGAATTTGGTAGTAGACACATTCTATTCTAGCATGTTAGAATTTACAGTTTTTCCTGTAACCTGGGGTTCAAGAACATCTTACTTTACAGTCAATTATACAACAAATTTTATCTCTTTTTATATTGCCTAATAGCTAGTTCCTTTTTTGCCTCTTTGGTAAAATGTAATACTACTTTGGAATAATGTAAAGAGATAGAATGATTAACTTGATATTAACAGGGCTGCTGGAACGTTAATATTACCACCTAGGGGCTTTTTTTTTTGTCATTTCATGAGTGTTATGGTGATTACATTTGATTACTTGTTTCAGTATAACATTTTATAAAGTTGTATTTTTCTGTAGTTTATTTCTTAAGCAATTAAAAATTTTACCTTCTAATATTAAGTAAAAATCTCAGTCCATATTTATTGAGTAGTTGCTACAATGTCAAACACTGTTAGAAGACCTCTATATTAGAATTAGAACTCTGTTAGCAACAAAAACTTGGTTGTGCACTTCAGAAAATGTATGACACTTTTATATATAATCTGTTTTAATGTTGTCATCTGTCTATAATTTTCTCCAATATAGAAATCACTGTAATCTCCACTATCAGTGGAATCACGTTCTGAGAACTCTGCCCTATTTTCTATTTCTTCAAAGTAATTTTTAATCTCACAGAACTGCAATTACTGTACCATTTCTCTGTCTACCATCTTTTCAGACTTTTGTGATAGATTGTCTACTTCCATTGGTCCTAATTCTTCTTTAAAACTCCAACCTCAATTCCACCATAAAATAGCTTTTGTCCCATCTACTATATCATAGGGTGTTTTTCATTTATCAAATAAATTTTCTTGGCCTCCACGTGTTTTTATCCTGGCCTCCATGTGTTTTATCCAAGTTCATGTTTTTGATTAGTTCTTTAGAATCTTACAGAGTGCCTCTACAGAAATAGCAGTCTTCTCCTTTTATATTTGATCATTTAGGACAGTTCAATATTTACCCTTATCATTTTCTACCAAGATATATTTTGGGTGGTTTCTAAATGATCGTAAGGATCTAAAATGTACTGAGCATTTACAGCTACAAGATACTTCTCAAGGGAGCAACTCAAAGAGGAAAAAAACTAAGCAGATTTATAAACAGAGAATGAAGACTAAATCAAGTGAAGGATTTAAGTCTAAAAGAAGTTAGGTTCCTATAGTTCATAAACTCACACTTCTTATGCATAGTAAAAACAAGTTCTTAAGTTTACTGGAATAGAGAACTATTGTACAGTCAGAAAATACGAAGTAACTTTTTACTTTTACTTGTTAAAATAGTCACATACATATATAAATGAAATGATTTTACCACAGTGCATTCATTGATTGTGGCTCTTGCCATCTTGTGGCATCCAAGATCCTGGCTGAAAGGTTTTACCAGTGCTGGTGGGAGCCACCGAGGATTCTTCTTTTCCAAAGTACGGAGCAGAGGCATGCCCTTTAATCTGAGTTTGAACTGGTGGAGCCAAGTGTTCCTTGCTGCTCTCTTCTCTGAGGAGTTTTTCTTTTTCATAAAAGTCTTTGGTTTTAATTTCTTCTTTATGTTTTTCATTCTTCATTATTTCCTGCATGCATATATAAATGGAAGAAATCATTAAATTCCTAGTTAGAAGAAAACTCAAACTACAGGTTTTATAAAAATAAAATAGCTAAAAAAAATTAAGTACATATATACATGATACTTGCCTTGCATTTAAATAATATATAGATATGTACAGGGTAAGTCTGAAAAAGCTATCTGATTATATAGCTTTATATAAAGCCATATAATGATAGAGTGATGTTATTTTGAATTAAACAGCTATCTCCTTGTATACTATAATAAAAAGATGAGAGGGATAATGAAATAGAAATATTTACTACCCAGTAAGTGAAACAAACCACTTAACATGAAATATTACACAAAAGCATAAAAGTCACTCTTACCAAAGATTTTCTAAATTTAACAGCTATTTACTGCCTCAAAAACTAATCAGTGATTTGTACTTTCTATTGGAGATGAAGTGAAGGTGAGAGGGCCTCAGAAGGATGCTCCTGCCAGTCTCTTCTCTGTGGGACTTAAAGCATGGTTAGCGCCAGGACCAAGTCCCATCTATTTCCCTTTCGCCTCTGGAGTGGTATGGCAGTGAAGAGGAGGACAGAAACGGAATCAGAGTTCAGCAAGCCTTAGACACCAGTTCCAGAGAGGCACTTTGCTATTGGAAATGCTTCCTCAAATCAGTGCAAGCAATTTGTGCAATGCAGTTTTGTCACTCAGATGTGCTATTCTATTTGTAAGGATCTATACCCCGAACAATAATGAACCTATTACTGTATTTCATTGAATACAAGACCATCAAATTTAAGATGCATCGCTGTTATAGGTACCACTAAAAAAGGCAAACTCCTTCACACATCCTGATTTCAGAGATGTTAAAATTTGAAGATATGCATCTTAAAAACAGATGAATAGTAATTACGTCTTTTACCTTTATTGATTCCTTCTTCCTCTTCTATCTTAATTATTTCTAAATGGGTGGATTTTTTTTTTTTTTTTTGGCTGCGCCTCACAGCTTGCGGGACCTTAGCTCCCCCACCAAGGACTGAATGGGCGCCCTCGGCATTGAAAGGGCAGAGTCCTAACCACTGGACTGCCGGGGAATTCCCTGAGTGAAATTTTTAAATGTTCTTTTCGCTTATCTGTATTTTCTGATTTTTCTTTAAGAATATATTTGTTGGGCTTCCCTGGTGGCACAGTGGTTGTGAGTCCGCCTGCCGATGCAGGGGACACGGATTCGTGCCCCAGTCCGGGAGGATCCCACATGCCACAGAGCGGCTGGGCCCATGAGCCATGGCCGCTGGGCCTGCGAGTCTGGAGCCTGTGCTCCGCAGTGGGAGAGGCCACAGCAGTGAGAGGCCCACGTACTGCAAAAAAAAAAAAAAAA
The DNA here is from genome assembly GCF_039906515.1 of Pseudorca crassidens. Classification (NCBI taxonomy): domain Eukaryota; kingdom Metazoa; phylum Chordata; class Mammalia; order Artiodactyla; family Delphinidae; genus Pseudorca; species Pseudorca crassidens. The sequence goes on along the minus strand of NC_090298.1, from coordinate 48,243,140 downwards.
AGAATATATTTGTTATTTATAATATGAATGTTAACATAACTAATATCTGACAACATTGACAAAAACAAATTCTCCCAAGTTATTTTAAAATTTCAACATTTAAAAAATTGACACATCTGGGACTCCCCTGGTGGCACAGTGGTTAAGAATCCACCTGCCAATGCAGGGGACACGAGTTCAAGCCCTGGTCCAGGAAGATCCCACATCCCGCAGAGCAACTAAGCCCGCCTGCCGCAACTACTGAGCCTACACTCTAGAGCCCGCGTGCCACAACTACTGAAGGCTGCGCGCCTAGAGCCCGTGCTCCGCAACAAGAGAAGCCACCGCAATGAGAAGCCCACACACCACAACGAAGAGTAGCCCCCGCTCGCCGCAACTAGAGAAAGCCCGAGCGCAGCAGCGAAGACCCAATGCAGCCAAAATTAAATAAATTTATTTAAAACAATGGTTCCTTTAAAAAAAATGACACATCTGGTTATTTAAATATATGATGCAATCTTTCTGTTTCTAACATGAATTTCAAGCAATAATAGTTCTCCAAAAAGGTAAACCCTGATATTTAAAATCACATTTAAAATAATGGTCTATACTTACAGGAAAAGATTTGAGGAGATTGTAGTGTTATAGACTTTTAGACACAAAGAAGGGCCCATCTAATGAAACCTCTCCTAAAGCAAACGTGAGGGAAGGCATATTTATAAATATTCTTGTAATTTCTATAACAGATCAATTCCCTATGAGTAATTTAATAACCACAGTAACTATGAGTTTAGGGACAGCTGCTATGAGTGAGGGTGAGAGTCTGGCTTTGCCTTTCATATACTCTGTAGAATTCTCAGGTGGGGTGACCATATGTCACAAAAGAAACCCCTCAATATGATACTGGAAATAATGGAAGTAGGTGGAAATATTTTTCAGTCTGAGGCCATCTCATCTTCACTTCATCTCCAGACTCTTCAAGACCCTCTATGAACTGGTGTGTCAGCCCGGAGGCTCTTTCTCCTGAGCAGAATGAAAGGTTCACGAGGGTTGAACTTGCACTAGTAGCCCACCACAGGGAGCAAGACACTACTGAGAAGCTGGTATAAAGCTTGCTTGGCTTGGTATAAGAGCATCAGTCACATTGCCTTTAGGGATTTCAGCTCTACTGTTGCAATCTTACAGCTGGTGCAAGCCTATGCCTTCTGCATGAAAGGAAACTGAGGGCAGAGAGCTGTTCTTCCTTTATTCCTGCCTTCATATAATTTCTCTTTACTCATCATTACTCTGCCAAGTAGTTTCTTTCTTATAACAGCTATTTAGGCCAATAAAAAGTCAATCTGAATATGTTAATTATTTTAATATGAAGATTAAAGATTTCAGAGTTGAAAAACATGGAGACTATAGTTTTTCCTAGAAAAGAATTTGTCTTTTTTTTTTTAAACTAATGGTTACCAGACCCCTGCCAACAGCTTCCAGAAAAATTACACAGAACATAAATCATTTGTGAAAGGAAATCTAGTTTTGTAAATATTTGGAATAGATAAAATGAAAGTAGTTAGGTGGAAAAAATAGGAATTTTTAGACTAAAAGAGAAACAAGTAATTCTGTAACAAAGCCTATTTCATAGCAGAAATTACTATAAAGCAAGGATTTTTCCCTTACATTATTTCCTTGGAAACATCACCTTAAGTCTCAATATGTATATCAATAAAAACATTGTCTGTTTCAGCATTTTAGGGATAAACCAAGGGTAAGTAGGTCTTCACATAAATGTTTGTATGTTTGAAGCAAATATTTATCCTTTTGCATACCACTTTTCACCCTGTCAGTATTCTTTCACATTAAAAAAAAATAGTTGTATGGATTTTATCACTTGCATTATACCATGACTTACGTAATGTCTACCCCTATTTTTGTTTCCAATATATCACTTTTTCATAAAAAAAAAACAGAACTCTGATGACTATCCACATACATAGTTCTTTGACCCAAACACATAGTTGCAATCCCAAATCTACCTTTTACTATCTGTGACACCAAGAAAGTCAGTTAACTTTGTTCAGTCTCAGTTTCTTTATCTGAAAATGGGAATACAGTGACTATGTATACATAAAATTTACATCTCAAATACTCATATGCATACTGTTCACACTGTTAGACCTTCTGAAAGTTTGCAGTTAAAAACATGGGCTTTGAAGCAAGACAAATTGCATATAAATCTCAGTTTTGCCATTTACTAGCTGTGACCCTGTTAATGTTGCTTAACCTCTCTGTGTCTCAGTTTCCTTGTGTGAAATGGAGATTACAGTACTGCCTTCTTCTACGGGCTGTTGTAAAGACTGGGAAAGAATTGGCTATTGGGCAGTAATAGTACAACAGAAGATGTTACAGGTGGATTTTTAAATAGTGATTGTTTATTCCATTAAAAATAAACACACCAAACTTATATCTGTCCCTCTTTCTCATCTCAGGGTAGAAATGTAGTCTCAATACTTATGTCTTTAAGTACTTAAAAATTTAACCCACTAATTTGTGACATACATTGAATAACTATTTGTTGTGAACATTTTGTAAATAGCAGGATCCCTACATCAATTGCTATCCTTATGAAGAATGAACAAAATTCATAATTTTGCCAGGATGAAAAAATCTCCAACTTAATGTGCTACAGTCTCCAACAAAGGCAGCAACCACTACCACTGGATTGAGAACAGAGGTGTTAGTAAGACATAATCTACTGGCTTGAAAACAAGATGGAGTAACTGGTGTCAGACTAGTTCTTCTGCCATAAACAACTAGAAAACTGGACAAAAATACTAAACTTTTCAGATACTAAACAACAGCCAGTGCAGTACTGTGATCCTCGAGAGAGGGGAAACAAACGAGATAAGCCCTGTATCACCTCAGCTGGAGGCTGCTGCACAGGGTCAGGGAACCCAAGCAGAGGCTGGTTACCTCACTGAGCTAAAGAGATAGAGATGGTTGGTTAGGAAGGCTGAGGAAGCTGAAATTTGTGGGGCACAGTACCAGAACACACACACACACACACACACACAGAGTTCTAGAAACCTGGATAGGGGTACCCTTGAGTGTTCAGCTGAGTATCAAACTGTATGTGGGTAGGATGAGACTCTACAGGGCCAGGAAGGTCAATTTCTGGCTAAAGAATAACTACTGGGGAGCTGTAAACTGAACAACTGCTGCAGCTTGCATGAGACTAGGGGACATTCAAGTTCTAAAAAGCCAGAGATGCCTCACCAAACCTGCAGGGCATTTAGTATAAGGACTTCAGAAAGATCACTCCTTACGAGTAAGAGTAAATTGGCACAAGAGTTGAGGTAACTCTAGATCTGCACTGTCCAATACAGTAGCCACTAGCCAAATGTTATTTAAATTAATTAAATTTTAAAATTTAGTTCCTTAATTGTACTAGGCACATTTCAAGTGTTTAGTAGCCAAATGTGACTAGTGGCTACCATATTGAAAAGTACAGATACAAAACATTTCCATTATTGCAGAAACTCCTATTGAACAGTACTGCTCTAGATCCACCTGAACAAATCTTAAAAATAAAGCCTCCAAAAGTTTGCGCTGATTCACATGTAAATTAATATACTCAAAAAAAACACAAAAAACTCAACATTTTTAAAAGGAAGACAACAAAACACAGACAGTAAACAATATACTATTTCAGTGTTTATCATCCAATCAAGAAGTGAAGAAGGAAAGTGTGATCCAAAACCAGTCAACAGAAACATGATAGAAATGATGAAATTAATAGATACAGACTTTATCACAGCTACTATAAATATGTTAAAGACTTAAAAGAAAAATTAACATAAAGAGAAGAAATGTAGAAACATTTAAAAAGAACCAAATGGAACTTCTAGAGGTGAAAAATACAATACATGAAATAAAAGATGTAATGGATATGCTTAACAGCAGATTAGAACCTGCAGAAGAAGAGAAAAAAGAATCTGAAAACAAGGCAATGGAAACTATGCAAACTGAAGCAAAAGAGAGAGAAAATTGCTTAAAAACTGAACCAGAGCCTCAGTGAGCTGTTGGGCAATATTAAGCAGTCTCACATACATGTAACTGGAATCACAGAAAAAGAAGAAAGAGGAAGGAGAAAAAATAATGACTAAAAAATATATCAAATAGATAAACATATAAATCTACATATCCAAGAAACTAAAAAAACTCCAAGTAGGAAAAATACAAAACCAAAGCATATCAAAACCAGATTGCTAAAAACTAATGATAAAAGAGAAAATCTTAAAATAAGCTACAAAAGAAAGACATTTATGAGACAAAGATAAATACTATTGAGTTCTCTTCAGAAACAATGCAAGGTACGAAACAATGGAATGACTTTAATACACTGAAAAAAAATAAAAACTGTCAATTTAGAATCCTATATCCAGTGGAAACATCCTTTAAAAATGAAGGCATAATGACATTTTCAGACAAAAAAAAAAAAAAAAAAAGATGTTTTTGTCACAAGCAAACTTCTATTACAAGAACATTAAAGGAAGTATTAAATACTTTAGGTTGAAAAAATGATACAATATGGAAACTTGAACCTACATAAAGGAATGAATAGTGCCAAAAATATCAGAATGAAGGACTTCATTGCAGGGAAAAATGTTAGACTTTGGGACACTCTGCTAGGTACTCAATGCCCTTTGATTTTATGTCTACCCACTCCCAGCTCCTTGAGCCCATGAGGAGCGTCATCACATTGTGCATTGAAACTACTGCTATAGATTTTGAGGGTTATCATCACTGTACCCCCACCAGAAGGACTTCTCAAGCTTTGCAAAGATGTCAGTTACCACTAAATAGAGGAGAAGTACAGCCTGAAATGCAAGAGGACTATTGTGACCATATGCAGCCCTCAGATTAATAGTACTACCTGGGAGACAGATGACACCTCATTCCCTCCCTACTCCCACCTGACAAAGAGCCTCTGCCCACCAAACCTTCCATGTCTTGCACCACTGTCCTGGCTTCCCTGGCCTGGGATTTGAAGCAGTATGTCAACAATGGCCCTTCTCCACTTAAGCTGAATCTGGTGGGGTGGACAATCAGAAAGTCATGCATGAGGTTAACTCGTTTCTGAGAAGGTCACATCAAAGAGTCCCCTGGAGTGAAGTACTGAAGGATATCATTCTCAACCAATCTCAGGGAAGAAGAGAAAGAAACCATACTGACAACAGAGAAAGCACAAGCTGTACCAAAATCTGATATTTCAGAACTTTTCCTAAGTATATTGTTTATGAATGACTATTGTTCTGTGACAATCTCTCTCATTTCAACAGGCACCAGGGGTGTTCAGTTGGAGCAAATTAGCTTAGGCTTGAGTTGTTTACAGAGCCTTAATATTGGAAAAATAGACAAACTCAGTTGTGAAAAGTATTGTGTTAAATGTTTGAATTTATATATTTTTCTACATCAAATTATAAATTACCATTGTTTGTGTAGGATTACATTGAAAAAAGATTAAAAAAAAAAGCTCTGGATGCATTTAACAAGCTTAACCCTGTTTTTGTAGTTTAGATAAGTTAATGGTTATTTATTGTGCACTATTTATTAATTCAGTGATGAGAACTCAAGCCCCCAAAAGGTTGCAGCTCAAGTCCTTTTCAGTGCCACTTCTTTGCTAAGAGCCCTGCTTAAGAGCCCTTTTGGTAGCTGTCCTGTTGTTGTACTACATGTTGCAAATTGCTAAGTGTGGTAATCACAAAAGCATTTTTAAAGTTGTTTTTTATTAAACTACCAACATACAGACAAAAATTAAGGCCTGAAAATGCAGTCTTCAAACATGTTGACTCAAACAGGTTAGGAATTATATTATCCCAATCTAATCATATAGTCCCTTATGTGAAAATCTAGTACACATGACTTTTGGTGTAGAAATGGTGAAGAAATCAGCTCTAATATACAGTTATAGCTGTGGGAGGTACTATAGCAGATCTGGATACTTGGACTATAAAAAAAGAGGTGAAACAAATGGCAGAATAGGACTAGAGGTCTCTGCGATGATGCCTTGGGAGAGATAAAGGACACTAAGGCAATGCAAACCTGAACCTTGGAACCATACTCTAGCATCTGAGGGAAGAGAGAGAGAGCTGTCCACAAGTGCTCTCTGATGAAGTCATCTTGACTGGAAGAAAATTTAATTACTCAGTGAGTACTGGAGAAAGAAAAGGGCTGAGAAATATCTGAGTGAGTTAAAACAGTTTCCCAAAGATTTTTCTGTCTCAGGTATCCAGTCATTCTGCATCTCTGGGGCCACACTTGGACAAGAGGTGAAGGAGTGAACAGTTCTGAGTCTACGCTATTAAACAGAATTGAGTATTTGGATACAGATCTAAGCATACATACAAGAGCATTTAGGAATATCTATTATTACACATATACCTTGTGGACAAGGGCATATAAATACAAATTAAAAATTACCCGTCATTAATAATTTATGTAAAGTATCACTAGTATTTTTAAATTTAGTGTGCTTATTTGTATGTGCCACATGTATGTATAAATAAAAAAGAAAAATGGTTTTCATGACATAATTCAGGAGCTCAATCCCCTAACCCTGTTTCTCTCTTTAGAGTCTCAGCCTAGTAAAGAGAAAATTCTTCTGTCAAGGAGTATTTCAGTAATACACTCTATGTACATATATATGATGGTGTGCTATTCATGTTAAAGATAAAATTCCACAATAATAGACTTCAAAATTATTTTATAATTTTTATACAGATAGACCTGGAAATGGAATAGAGCTAATGGTCAGTTCTTTATTAGGAAATTATAAAGTTTGTTCTAAAAGTGCTATGAACCCAGCCAGGAAAAATGGCAGGCAGAATACAGTTATACAACCATTTCTTCTTTGACAGTCTGGCTCCACACTCCTCTGGAGTTTGGTATTTATAAATGGTCTCCATTTGGTTTCAAGTACTTGTGAACTCCATGTATACCATATATAACTACGTTCAAACTTAAGTACAAAAGAAATCCCAAGATAAAAAATCTAAATACAGTTTAAAGTAAATTCAACAGTGCTTCATTGTTAGATATTCAAAAGCAAGTAAAGACTTAAGAGTCAGTCTTAACAGATATTGATAAAATTTCCCATGTCACTAAATTCTTTTTTAGCTTTCTACGGGAACAAAACCATGGCCATTTCATAATGATCCAGTTATATTACATACAAAAAACAGGAACCTAATTTTTTTTAAGTTTTAGTTTAAAATTATAAATTACCAATACATTTGTGGCAAAAGCTTAGTGTAAATATATCTTTAATAACTATTGGATGTAGATATGTACTTTTCAAAGTACACATAAAATAAAGATACAATGAAAGTTTTGGTCTTAGAAACAGATCAACTTTCTACAGTATTTAAATTACTAAATACATTCTCCTCTACCCGTACATTTTCACCTCTCCCTAGACCATGTGATATACATAATATAAATATATTTGACTTTGACAGCCCCATTTTCTTTCCATAATTTAAACTATACATACTAATGAATAATTTTTATTTTAATCAACATTAAAAATTTTAAGGTATGACTACACTGCTTTTGAGTCTATTTAAAAATATTTTGGGGGCTTCCCTGGTGGCGCAGTGGTTGAGAGTCCACCTGGCGATGCAGGGGACACGGGTTTGTGCCCTGGTCTGGGAAGATCCCACATGCCGCGGAGAGGCTAGGCTCGTGAGCCATGGCCGCTGAGCCTGTGCGTCCGGAGCCTGTGCTCGGCAGCGGGAGAGGCCACAACAGTGAGAGGCCCGCGTACCGCAAAAAAAAAAAAAAAAAAAAAAAAAAAAAATATATATATATATATATATATTTTGAAGAATACAAAAAGATTGAGTAAATAGATTTAAGTGAAGACTTGACATAAAGTATGGTACAGGTCCTCAAACCTTAGAGACATATGGTTATTGTAACATGGTCTCCTCCAGAAAGTAGCCTCCCAGTATATGCCACATACTCCACCCAGCAATCAACATGACTATAATGGGAATTTGATTTGTAACTGTTTCAAAATGTTCTAAGATGAATATTCTTTTTACAGTGTCAACTTTATAACATACCAAGAAACAATTTAAACCTAACAATAGCAGTAGCAATGCCTAAGCTTGAAAATATTGCCAAATTGTTTAATTAAACTACATTTTCTAGTTCTACAAGTTGAACTGCCAGGATGAAATAGTAAGTTATTATATCACCCTTTTTCAATGTATGAAAGAGAGGAGAAAAAAAGAGGGGAGGTTATGAGGTCACCAAAATGTTATGAGATCACCAAAAGGTACTCTGTGCTCAGACCAGAGGCGATGCCTGCTAGATTAGTAATCAAAAATGAATTTAATCTTGCCTGGGTAGGAGTAGAAGCCAAAATGGTAAATAAATGACAGAGCGTAGGTTAGTATGATAGCGCTGGGTTGCTAAGAAATCTATTAGAATGAAACAACAACCAAGCAAGTTCTGCTTACAGAAGCTGCTCCTGCTATGTGTTCTTGCCAATCACTAGTGTGCCTCTGCCAAGTCAATGTCACCTTTAATTTATTCACATTCAAGTCTGCTGCAAACAGACTTTGATCAATCACAGTAATGAAAATGTAGACTGAGTTTTGTTGTTTTGACATGCTTTCTTGAACTTTTCTCCTTCATTTTTTCAAAACACTTCTAATTGCAAGAAGTTGATCTCAATGGTTCCTGTTATTTGAGGGAACAATCGTTAAGGTTTGTTTATTTTCCTTGCTCGCTAGGAATTTCTGGCATTGAGTTTTCTTTCTTTGAACTTGAGCCAGATTAATTATTAAATCTCAAAATGTCACTAAAATGAACTAATCACAGAGCTCAAGTCATTAATAGTTTTGCAGGTGGTATTTCCCTTAATAAAACAAATGAACTTCCATATATATATTAAAAAAAGACCTTTGAGCATAAAGACACAATCATTTAATTGAAAAAGGAATTTAGCAGTTAAACATTAATAAAAAAACAATTAGAGTCATTTAACATTAGTCCTATTTAATTGAACTGCCCTGGTGGGAGACAAAGAAAACCTTGCTCCCTTGCGTGAGAAGGGGAAAGACCATAATCCCTGGAAGAGAAGGCAATGTCAGGTCCCCATGGCTTTCCGGGCATGGACTTTGAGAGTGGGAAAGAAATGGCAGAGAGGCTGGAGCCCTGGAGGAAAAAGAAGGTTCCATCTGTGAATGACTGCTAACATTTATTGAGCTGTTATGTGCCAGCTGCTGTAGGGAGAAAAGAGTTCTTCTCTCCGAGGTTGAGAAAGGGAAGTAGAGGAGCTGGGCAAGAAGGTGAGACACAGAGTTAGAGAAGCTGCAGCTCCCGCTATACAGAATCTGCCCTAAAGATTCAAAAATATCATGGCCAGAGGTTTCCCTCCCCAGGACCTAATGCAAGGATACTGTCCCCCGATGAAAGGGACAACAGGACCTGGAGCCCTGAAAGATATGCTCATTCATTCATGCATTTTTCATTCAATAAATATATACTGAGCACCTACAGTTCAAGGCCCTGGGGATACAGAGGATAAAACCTGGCTCCGACTCTTATGAAGCTTTCTTGTGGGTAGAGAGGACAGGCAAAGGCGGTGACTTTTGGAGGACTCAAGGTAGGGAAGAGCTGAGTTAGCACCAATGGCCAAGTACCAGGCTAATGCTTATAGGTTCTTTCCTATTTTCTCATTCACTCATTCATTGGTTCATTCACACATTGAGAGCCCACTATGTGCCAAAGATAAAGAGTTAAAAGAAACAATTTTTTACCCTGTTCTTAAGGAACTCACAATCTAGGAAAGATAGATGTGTAAAAAATTAATTAAATTTACTATATGATAAGTTCTGTGATAATATCAAGTAAAGAATGTTATGAGAGGCTTCCCTGGTGGTGCAGTGGTTGAGAGTCCGCCTGCCGATGCAGGGGACACGGGTTCATGCCCCGGTCCGGGAAAATCCCACATGCCGCAGAGCAGCTGGGCCCGTGAGCCATGGCCGCTGAGCCTGCGCGTCCGGAGCCTGTGCTCCACAACGGGAGGGGCTGCAACAGTGAGAGGCCCGCGTACCACAAAAAACAACAACAACAACAAAAACAACAACAAAAAAGAATGTTATGAGACTGCAGAAGAAAAGTTGGTGTTCCTATTATTATCCACAGGGTGGGGAGTAGGGGGTTAGAAATGACTTCCTAGAGAAGATGATGCCTGAGTCTTAACAACAGGAATTAACCAGAAAACTGAGAAGAGGGGGCATTCTGGGAAGAGGTAAGTGTACACTTAGAGGTATGAAGGTGTAAAGCAGCACAGCAAATTCAGGATACTGTAAGCAGTTCATACGGCATGAAGTGGTCAGAACATGCTGAATCTTATAATGCAATGTTAGGACATTTAGATTTTATCCTGAAATATTCTGACTTCGAAGCAAGACTAGGATTTCCAGATAGAAGAGTAGAATGATCAGTTAATTTGAATTTCAGATAAACAAAAATTAATTCTTTAGTATAAGTATGTTCTAAATATTGCATGGGACATACTCACTTATAATTATTGTTTGAAATTTAAATTTAACTAGGTGCCCTGTATTTTTATTTGTAAAATCTGGCAACCATAGCAAGACTTAGCATTAAAAAAATGACTCTGGCAACTGTAGAAACTGAATTGGAGGGAGGCAAGACTGGACTAGAGAAATCAGTTTGGGTGCTACTGCAGAAATGCAAGTGAGAAATTATTAGGGCAGGAACTAAGGCAATGGTAGTGAGATGGAGAGAAAAAGATAGACTGTTGAGACATTCAAAAGGAGAAAGGTCTTGGTCACCAAGTATGTGGACGTGAAGGAGACCAGAACAATCCCCAAGTTTCTGATGAACGATGACGGATAATGCCATTAATTAACCATAGTAGGAAACAGAGAAAAAGAGGAGTTCCATCTTAGACATACTGAATTTGAGATGTCTATAAAATATCCAAGTATTCTGTATCGAACTGTTAGCTCCTTCTTCTTAGCCAAACCTCCAAATACTGAAGCGCTTCAGGACTCAATTCTAGGCCCTCTTCTTTGCCTATACTTTCTCCCTAGGTAATTATTTCTATATATGCTGAAGAATTTCAAACTTATACTTTCAGGCCTGATCACTCTCCAAGCTCCAGAATCATATAGCCAACTATCTAACTGAAGTCTCCACTTGGATGCCTAATGGACATTTTAAATTAAATATATCCAAGACCAATGAGGCGCAGAGGACTAGCTCAGGGTCACACAATTAGCCTAGACTTGAAATGGAAGCTTCTGTCTCCACTGCGTTCTTTCCGCTACTCATACTGCTTTGCACAGTTCTCAGCAGGCCCCTGCAGTGCTCAGCATACAGCTGGGCTCAGTAGAGTCGGCCTCACTGCATTGTTCCCCTGACACCTGGCAGCTGTGCCTAGTTTCAGTCAGGCCTCACCCTATTCCCATTCTTCACACGCTGAGATCCAGACAAGCTCCAAGGTGACGTCCCACTGCACATACACAGAGAGGGGCCATCCAGCTAACGGGCAGCTCTGAAAGTTAACTACCATACTCTTAAAGTAGCCTTTCTGACATATCAAAGGCAAACATGGGCAGGATCTGGGGAAGAGGAAGAGGCTACTGGGATGTCCTCATGGTGGGAAGCAGCACTTCTGCCAGCAGTAGCTAAATCAGCCTCCCTTACACAACTATATTTACTAAAACTATTCCTACTTTCCTTTACCACCTACATCCACCTAGCACTAAATCCTATCAATTCTTCCTCAAAAATGTATCTTGAATTGTGTGGTTCTCTCCATCTTCATTGCCAACAACATTTCTTGCCTAGATTACAATCGCTTCCTAATAGGTCTCCTTGGTCCTCTATGATCTAATGTCCACGTATCAACCCCTGACTTTTCATGCCACTTCCCACTAACAATTCTTTAATGGGTCCTTAGAACAAATCCCAAACTTGCCCATGACAGACATGGAGATACTCTGATTAGCTCCCCCTTCAAGAAAGGACTTGCTTCAGGTTCAGGGAGTGTGGTGGGCAGACAGCCTACACTGTATAGCCATACCATGGCTTATCAACAGATAGACATTTGGGTTGTTTTCTAGACTTTCACTATGTCATATTCACTATTTCTTTTACAGATAGTGAATTATGCCAAATCATGTATTTTTACCAGATAATTCTGAGTAGATTTCTAGAAGTTGGATTGCTAAGGCACAGGGTAAGTACATATATATATTCTGCTATCTCAAAGAGAATGGGTTTTTGACTGCCCTTTCTACCTCCCTCCTCTCCTCCTTCTTCCCTCCATTACTCAGTGCCTAGAATATCTAGCACATTATAGGTGTTCAATATATATTTGTTGAATTAATGAATTTGGCTCTGCATATACACTTTACTAACTGCTGAAAGATCAGATTAAATTTGTATTTTGCAGTTGTGTTATAAGTCCAAATCTAAACTTCAATACCTAGTTGTAAGTCCAAATCTAAACTTTAATAGCTAGTAATCAATCATAAATCATATTCCATTAATAAAACAAATTCTGATTCTAAGTGACTTAAAGCCCTTCTCTTCATATGCTAGAAAAGTCTTAATAACTTGAAAACTGAGAAAAGACAGGTACAAATTTATTTATACTCCTGCGAGCTTACACTAGTTTTTGAACAAATCAATGTAGTAAAGTTGACTAAGTTTACTCTTTTGAAAATTGAGAAAAAATTATTTCTCTGTTTGTCTTCATGTACCTTTTACCTGTCAACCAGTAAGTATTTGACTTAAAATATATCACCACTCAAATACAAAGTTCCTAACTTAGGAAGGCGTTAAAGGGAGAAAGTTGAAAAATAAACCAATTATTTTGGACTTAAAACACTTCTTTTCCCTCAGAGAAATGGTTTTATAATGATGGTTATATTCCCTGCCTAGTATATATATTAAGCAATTTAACCACAGTGTAGCATATTTGCAATAAAAAATACAATGTGATACAATCACAGTATCTCATCCATAGTGAGTACGACTGAATTGAGACTTGAAAACAGGCTGCTGACATCTCAGAGGGACAGCTGGTACTGTTTCCCCAGAGGCAAGGGTACTATGGGGAGGTAGATGGGTAAGTGACCCTCAGTTCAAATGGAGCTCTCCAGTCCACACACCTCCAAAGAGTGTCCAAGCATCTTCCTTCCTATTGTGGGATTGGAGAAGATAGAATTAAGAGGATAGGCTTGGGAAAGGGTAGGTAGTGGTAGAGAGTGGGAGAGGGTGACCACATGGCCAACTAGAAATGCAGCAGTCAGATAAACAACCGCCACGACACCAGCAATAACAACAACACCCACTTCAGGCAATGTGAGTAGCACCGACAGGCAGTTGAGGCTGTCTGCAGCAATTATACCGGGAAGAGAGTGGAATTCCTAGAAGAGTAGCGGCTGATGAAACCAACTGAAATGACATGGTGGGAAGGAGAGACGATAAAAGGAAGGAACCACAGAAACATTTTTTCTACTAAGAGAGAAATGAAAAGGCTAGAATATTAATTAGGATTGTAGAGTGAGTTCTAAAGGTCAGGCAATCAGGCGAGCAAGCAGGTGTAAATTCAACTGGGCATCAGTTGTAGTCTAGGAGCCAGGCTTCCTTTAGGTTTGGGGCCAGGAGAAAAAGAAAGGCTCAGGAGTGTCCCAGCCTAATGGAGACAGGAAAATGAACAAACAAGGTGGGTGAGAATTCTTATGGGAACTGGGGGGAGGGCAGCCAAATGGTCACTGAGAAATAAGAACAAAGGCAAAAGGAAATCAAGGGCAGAGAAGCAAAGGGCTTCCTAAGGCACTCACCAAGAGACCTCAGCTGAGGTCTGACCTCTCTTTCACTTTCATTTACATACTCATTTGATATGATTGAGCTCCTACTCTGAGCCAGGCACTGTTCTAGATCCACGAGATACAGCAGAGGACACGAGGCAGTTCCTGCTCTCATGAGGCTTCAATTCTAGAACAAAGAGAGAAATGATAAACTAGCGAATATAAGCTAACTGGTAACTGCCTGCTATTGCCATATCCTTCTCATTTAATCAGCCTGCCCTTTGAGTTTACTAAGAAACAGGAAACTTGAAATAGTAAACTACCAAAGGAGTAAACAGATCTTTCTTTAGCTCCTTTTGAATGTTCCTTTTCCCCCCTCAAAATCACTTTTTTTCTATAATAATATATCTTGAAACAAACACTGAAATTTAAACAAAAATCTATGAAGTCAAAGTGTAAATCACTTACAATTTCATATTCACTGTTGAAAAGTCTGGAGTATGTAATTATATACTTTCCCCTATAGTACACATACATTTATAATATGAATATATCTCATTTACAAATGTATATTTACAATTATAAATAAGATGTGCATACTGTTTCATAAACTGATTTTTCACTTAATAGTTTCCAGATATCTTTTGCTGTCAATATATAGATGTATATTATCCTTTTTTTGAAATTAATGTATACTTTACTACTTATTATTTACTATTTTTACTTTTTTAAGTTAAAGCATAGGTGACTGACAATATTATATTAGTTTCAGGTGTATAATACAATGATTTGATATTTTTATAGATTATGTATTCTAATAAAGTTCTTATAAAACATTGAGTATATTCCCTCAATGTGTGATGTGATGTGCATTACATCCTTGTAACTTATTTATTATTTTTTTAAAAAGGGTGTTCTTATATGTTTTTCTTAATATATTTTATTTATTAAACATCTTTATTGGAGTATAATTGCTTTACAATGGTGTGTTAGTTTCTGCTTTATAACAAAGTGAATCAGTTATACATACACATATGTCCCCATATCCCTCCCTCCCACCCTCCCTATCCCACCCCTCTAGGTGGTCACAAAGCACTGACCTGATCTCCCTGTGTTATGAGGTTGCTTCCCACTAGCTATCTATTTTACGTTTGGTAGTGTATATAGGTCCATGCCACTCTCTCACTTTGTCCCAGCTTACCCTTCCCCCTCCCTGTACCCTCAAGTCCATTCTCTACAAGGTCTGTGTCTTTATTCCCGTCTTACCCCTAGGTTCTTCATGACCATTTTTTTTTTTTTTTGGATTCCATATGTATGTGTTAGCATATGGTATTTGTTCTCCTCTTTCTGACTTACTTCACTCTGTATGACAGACTCTAGATCCATCCACCTCACTACAAATAACTCAACTTCGTTTCTTTTTATGGCTGAGTAATATTCCATTGAAAACATGTGTCACATCTACTTTATCCATTCATCTGTTGATGGACACTTAGGTTGCTTCCATATCCTGGCTATTATAAACACAGCTTCAATGAACATTTTGGTACATGACTCTCTTTCATGTGTTTCTTGGCAATCTGTATATCTTCTTTGGAGAAATCTCTATTTAGGTCTTCTGCACATTTTTGGATTGGATAGTTTTTTTTTTTGATATTGAGCTGCACGAGCTGCTTGTAAATTTTGGAGATTAATCCTTTGTCAGTTGCTTCATTTGCAAATATTTTCTCCCACTTGGAGGGCTGTCTTCTCGTCTTGTTTATGGTTTCCTTTGCTGTGCAAAAGCTTTGAAGTTTCATTAGGTCCCATTTGTTTATTATTGTTTTTATTTCCCTCTCTCTAGAAGGTGGGTCATAAAGGATCTTGCTGTGATTTATGTCACAGAGTGTTCTGCCTATGTTTTCTTCTAAGAGTTTTATAGAGTCTGGCCTTACACTTAGGTCTTTAATCCATTTTGAGTTTATTTTTGTGTATGGTGTTAGGGAGTGTTCTAATTTCATACTTTTACATGTAGCTGTCCAGTTTTCCACAGCAACAGTTACTGAAGAGGCTGTCTTTTCTCCACTGTATGTTCTTGCATCCTTTATAAGGTGACCATATGTGCGTGGGTTTATCTCTGGGCTTTCTATCCTGTTCCATTGATCTATATTTCTGTTCTTGTGCCAGTACCATACAGTCTTGATTACTGTAGCTTTGTAGTATAGTCTGAAGTCAGGGAGCCTGATTCCTTCACCTCTGTTTTTCTTTCTCAGGATTGCTTCAGCTATTCGGGGTCTTTTGTGTTTCCATACAAATTGTGAAACTTTTTGTTCTAGTTCTGTGAAAAATGCCAGTGGTAGTTTGATAGGGATTGCATTGAATTTGTAGATTGCTTTGGGTAGTATAGTCATTTTCACAATGTTCATTCTTCCAATCCAAGAACATAGTATACCTCTCCATCTATTTGTATCATCTTTAATTTCTTTCATCAGTGTCTTATAGCTTTCTGCATACAGGTCTTTTGTCTCCTTAGGTAGGTTGATTCCTAGATATTTTATTCTCTTTCTTGCAATGGTAAATGGGAGCGTTTTCTTAATTTCACTTTCAGATTTTTCATCATTAGATGTATAGGAATGCAAGAGATTTCTGCACATTAATTTTGTATCCTGCTACTTTACCAAATTCACTGATTAGCTCTAGTAGTTTTCTGGTAGCATCTTTAGGATTCTCTATGTATAGTATCATGTCATCTGCAAACAGTGACAGCTTTACTTCTTCTTTTCTGATTTGGATTCCTTTTATTTCTCTTTCTTCTCTGATTGCTGTGGTGCAAACTTCCAAAACTATGTTGAATAGTAGTGGTGAGAGTGGACAACCTTGTCTTGTTCCTGATCTTAGTGGAAATGGTTTAAGTTTTTCACCATTGAGGACGATGTTGGCTGTGGGTTTGTCATATATGGCCTTTATTATGTTGAGGAAAGGTCCCTCTATGCTTATTTTATGGAGGGTTTTTACCATAAGTGGGTGATGAATTTTGTCGAAAGCTTTCTCTGCATCTATTAAGATGATCACTGGCCTTTCTCCTTCAATTTGTAAATATGTTGTATCACATTGCTTGATCTGCATATATTGAAGAATCCTTGCATTCCTGGGATAAACCCCACTTGATCATGATGTATGATCCTTTTCATGGGCTGTTGGATTCTGTCTGCTAGTATTTTGTTAATGAATTTTGCATCTATGATCATCAGTGATATTGGCCTGTAGTTTTCTTTCTTTGTGACACCTTTGTCTGGTTTTGGTATCAGGGTGATGGTGCCCTCGTAGAATGGGTTTCAGAGTGTTCCTCCCTCTGCTATATTTTGGAAGAGTTTGAGAAGGATAGGTGTTAGCTCTTCTCTAAATGTTTGATAGAATTCGCCTGTGAAGCCATCTAGTCCTGGGCTTTTGTTTGTTGGAAGATTTTTTTTTTTTTTTTCTGTACGCAGGCCTCTCAGTGTTGTGGCCTCTCCCATTGTGGAGCACAGGTTACAGACGTGCAGGCTCAGTGGCCATGGCTCACGGGCCCAGCCACTCCGTGGCATGTGGGATCTTCCCAGACCGGGGCACGAACCCGTGTCCCCTGCATCAGCAGGCGGACTCTCAACCACTGCGCCACCAGGGAAGCCCTGTTGGAAGATTTTTAATCACAGTCTCAGTTTCAGTGCTTGTGATTGATCTGTTCATATTTTCTATTTCTTCCTGGTTCCGTCTCAGAGGGTTGTGCATTTCTAAGAATTTGTCCATTTCTTCCAGGTTGTCCATTTTATTGGCATATAGTTGCTTGTAGTAATCTCTCATGATCCTTTGTATTTCTGCAGTGTCAGTTTTTACTTCTCTGTTTTCATTTCTAATTCTATTGGGTTGAGTCTTCTCCCTTTTTTTCTTGATGAGTCTGGCTAATGGTTTATCAATTTTGTTTATCTTCTCAAAGAAGCAGCTTTTAGTTTTATTGATCTTTGCTACCATTTCCTTAATGTCTTTTTCATTTATTTCTGATCTGATTTTTATGATTTTTTTCCGTCTGCTAACTTTGGGGTTTTTTGTTCTTCTTTCTCTAATTGCTTTAGGTGTAAGGTTAGGTTGTTTATTTGAGATGTTTCTTGTTTCTTAAGGTAGAATTGTATTGCTATAAACTTCCCTCTTAGAACTGCTTTTGCTGCATCCCATAGGTTTTGGGCCGTCGTGTTTTCATTATCATTTGATTCTAGGTATTTTTTGATTTCCTCTTTGATTTCTTCAGTGACCTCTTGGTTATTAAGTAGTGTATTGTTTAGCCTCCATGTGTTTGTATTTTTTACAGATTTCTTCCTGTAATTGATATCTAGTCTCATAGTGTTGTGGTCGGAAAACATACTTGATACAATATCAATTTTCTCAAATTTATCAAGGCTTGATTTGTGACCCAAGATATGATCTATCCTGGTGAATGTTCCATGAGCAGTTGAGAAGAATGTGTACTCTGTTATTTTTGGATGGAATGTCCTATAAATATCAATTAAGTCCATCTTGTTTAATGTATCATTTATAGCTTGTGTTTCCTTATTTATTTTCATTTTGGATGATCTGTCTATTGGTGAAAGTGGGGTGTTAAAGTCCCCTACTATGATTGTGTTACTGTCGCTTTCCCCTTTTCCGGCTGTTAGTATTTGCCTTATGTATTGAGGTGCTCCTATGTTGGGTGCATAAATATTTACAATTGTTATATCTTCTTCTTGGATCGATCCCTTGATCATTATGTAGTGTCCTTCTTTGTCTCTTGTAATAGTCTTTCTTTTAAAGTCTATTTTGTCTGATATGAGAATTGCTACTCCAGCTTTCTTTTGATTTCCATTTGCATGGAATATCTTTTTCCATTCCCTCACTTTCAGTCTGTATGTGTCCGTAGGTCTCAGGTGGGTCTCTTGCAGACAGCATATATATGGGTTTTGTTTTTGTATCCATTCTGCCAGTCCATGTCTTTTGGTCGGAGCATTTAGTCCATTTACATTTAAGGTAAGTATCAATATGTATGTTCCTATTACCATTTTCTAAATTGTTTTGGGTTTGTTATTGTAGGTCTTTTCCTTCTCTTGTGTTTCTTGCCTAGAGAAGTTCCTTTAGCATTTGTTGTAAAGCTGGTTTGGTGGTGCTGAATCCTCTTAGATTTTGCTTGTCTGTAAAGGTTTTAATTTCTCTGTCAAATCTGCAAAAGATCCTTGCTGGGTAGAGTAATCTTGGTTGTAGGTTTTTCTCCTTCATCACTTTAAATATGTCCTGCCAATCCCTTCTGGCTTGCAGAGTTTCTGCTGAAAGATCAGCTGTTAACCTTATGGGGATTCCCTTGTATGTTATTTGTTGTTTTTCCCTTGCTGCTTTTAATATTTTTTTCTTTGTATTTAATTTTTGATAGTTTGATTATTATAATATGTATCTTGGCGTGTTCCTCCTTGGATTTATCCTGTATGGGACTCTCTGTGCTTCCTGGCCTTGATTAACCATTTCCTTTCCCATATTAGGGACCTTTTCAACTATAATCTCTTCAAATATTTTCTCAGTCCCTTTCTTTTTCTCTTCTTCTTCTGGGACCCTTATAATTCGAATGTTGGTGTGTTTAATGTTGTCCCAGAGGTCTCTGAGACTGCCCTCAATTCTTTTCATTCTTTTTTCTTTATTCTCCTCTGCAGTAGTTATTTCCACTATTTTATCCAGGTCACTTATCCGTTTTTCTGCTTCAGTTATTCTGCTATTGATCCCTTCTAGAGAATTTTAAATTTCATTTATTGTGCTGTTCATCACTGTTTGTTTGCTCTTTAGTTCTTCTAGGTCCTTGTTAAACATTTCTTGTATATTTTCCATTCTATTTCCAAGATTTTGGATCATCGTTACTATCATTACTCTGAATTCTTTTTCAGGTAGACTGCCTATTTCCTCTTCATTTGTTACGTCTGGTGGGTTTTTGACTTGCTCCTTCATTTGCTGTGTGTTTCTCTGTCTTCTCATTTTGCTTAACTTACTGTGTTTGGGGTCTCCTTTTCTTAGGCTGCATGTCGTAGTTCCCATTGTTTTTGGTGTCTGTCCCCAGTGGCTAAGGTTGGTTCAGTGGGTTGTGTAGGCTTCCTGGTGGAGGGGACGAGTGCCTGTGTTCTGGTGGATGAGGCTGGATCTTGTCTTTCTGGTGGGCAGGTCCATGTTTGGTGGTGTGTTTTGGAGTGTCTGTGGCCTTATTATGATGTTAGGCAGCCTCTCTGCTAATGGATGGGGTTGTGTTCCTGTCTTGCTAGTTGTTTGGCATAGGGTGTCCAGCACTGGAGCTTGCTGGTCTTTGAGTGGAGCTGGGTCTTGGCGTTGGGATGGAGACCTCTGGGAGAGTTTTGCCATTTAATATTACGTGGAGCTGGGAGGTCTCTTGTGGACCAGTGTCCTGAACTTGGCTTTCCCACCTCAGAGGCACAGCCCTGACACCTGCCTGGAGCACCAAGAGCCTGTCAGCCACATGGCTCAGAGTAAAAGGGAGAAAAGAAAGAAAGAAAGAAAGAAGAAGATAAAATAAAATAATTATTAAAAAATTTTAAGTAATAAAAAACTAAAAAAAGAAAGAAGAGAGCAACCAAACCAAAAAATTAATGCACCAATGATAACAAGTGCTAAAAACTAAACTTAAAAAAAAAAAAAAAAAGAGGACAGACAGAACCCTAGAACAAATTGTAAAAGCAAAGCTATACAAAGTCACACAGAGAAGCATACACATACACACTCACAAAAAGAGAAAAAGGAAAAAATTATATACATTGTTGCTCCCAATGTCCACCTCCTCAATTTGGGCTGATTCATGGTCTATTCAGGTATTCCACAGATGCAAGGTACATCAAGTTGATTGTGGAGATTTAATCCGCTGCTCCTGAGGCTGCTGGGAGAGATTTCCCTTTCTCTTCTTTGTTTGCACAGCTCCTGGGGTTCAGCTTTGGATTTGGCCCTGCCTCTTAATTTAGGTCGCCTGAGCGCTTTTGTTCTTCACTCAGACAGGACACGGTTAAAGAAGCAGCTGATTCGGGGGCTCTGGCTCACTCAGGCCGGGGGGAGGGAGGGGTACAGAGTGTGGGGCGAGCCTGCGACGGCAGAGGCCAGCGTGACATTGCACCAGCCTAAGGCACGCCGTGTGTTTCTCGGGGTATATATATATTTTAAATTTATTTTATTTTATTTATTTTTGGCTTCATTGGGTCTTCTTTGCTGCACGTGGGCTTTCTGTAGTTGAGGCGAGCGGGGCCTTTCTCTTTGTTGCCATGCTTGGGCTTCTCATTGTGGTGGCTTCTCTTGTTGCAGAACATGGGCTTTAGGTGCGCTGGCTTCAGTAGTTGTGGCACATGGGCTTAGTAGTTTTGGCTTGCAGGCTTTAGAGCGCAGGCTAAGTAGTTATGGTGCACAGGCTTAGGTGCTCCGTGGCATGTGGGATCTTCCTGGACCAGGGCTCAAACCCCTGTCCCCTGCATTGGCAGGCAATTCTTAACCACTGCGCCACCAGGGAAGCCCCTTATTTATTTTATAGCTAGTACTTTGTATTTCTTAATCCACTTCACGTATCTTGCTCCTACCCCTACTTCTCTCCCCTGTGGTAACCACTAGTTTGTTCTTTGTATCTTTGAGTCTGTTTCTATTTTGTTATATTCGTCCATTTGTTTTATTTTTTAGATTCCGCAATATAAGTGAAAATGTACAGTATTTGTCTTTCTCTGTCTGACTTATTTCACTATCTTGGCTGCAATGAACACTGTGGTGCATGTATCTTTTTGAATTAGTGCTTTGGTTTTATTCAAATAAATTACAAGCAGTGGAACTGCTGGATCATATGGTACTTCTATTTTTAATTTTTTGAGGAGCCTCTATATTGTTATCCATAGTGGCTACACCAATTTACATTCCCACCCACAGTGCATAAGGCTTCCCCTTTCTCCACATCCCCACCAATACTTCTTATTTGTTGTCTTTTTGATAACTGCCATTCTGACAGGTGTGTGGTGATATCTTGCGGTTTTGATTTGCATTATTTGCATTTCCTTGATGACTAGTGATGTTGAGTACCTTACCTTTTCATGTGCGGGTTGGCCATCTGTATCTCTTCTTTGGGAAATGCCTATTCAGGACCTCTGCTCATTTTTTAATCAGTTTTTTTGGGGGAGATATTGAGTTGTATGAGTTCTTTATATGGTTTAAATATTAACCCCTTATCAGACATATCATTTGCAAATATCTTCTCCCACTCAGTGGGTTGCTTTTTCCTTTTGTTGATGGTTCCCTCCGCTGTGTACATTATCCTTCTTAATGGCCGCATAGTAGCTCATATTCCATTGTACAGAGATAACATAATTTATTCATTCAGTACCCTATAGACTGATGTTTAGGATGCTTCACATTTTACAATACTACAAACAACATTCTTGTATAAAATTTTACACACTTTTCAATCATTCCTCAGGATACCTTCTCACACCAAAACTACTACATCAAAAGGTTCCCATATATAGTTGTCCCTCAATATCCAGGGAGGTTTGGTTCCAGGATCCCTGCAGACACCAAAATCTCAGATGCTCAAGTCTCTTACAGTTGGTCTTCTGTATCCAAGGGTTTCGCATCTGGGAATTCAACCAACAGCAGATCATGGTTGGTTGAATCCATGGACGCAAAACCCATGGATATGGAGGGCCAACTTTATTTGGAAAACTGATTTCTAAAGAGTCAACATCAACTTACATCTGTACCTACAGTGAATGAGAAGACCTGTTTTCCCACAAATTTGCCAATACAAAAAAAAAAGTCCTTACCTGTATTGTGTTTAAAAGCTACTACCCCCACCCTATCTTTGGTTTGCCTCTAACCTTGTCTAGGATTTTTTAATGAAAAAGTAAAAATTTCTTATGCTGTCAAATTTGTCAATCTTTTCATTATAGTATCTGGCCTAGCTGTCATGCCACTCACTCTTTGTCTTGCTTGTTCTTTTTTATCCTTCAGGTCTCAGCCTAAATATAACCTCCAGAGCAGCTTCCCTAAACATCTCATTTAAAGAAAGCTGTCCCTGTATTCGTAGAATCTTTGCTTTTTCCCTCAGAGCTCTATTTACAATCTGTAATGGTCCATTTTTGGTATTTGCTACATGTCTGTTTTCCCCACTACAGTATAAGTTCTATTAACACTGGAATAATATGGCAACTGTAGCTACTGAGTCAGGCAAGTTATATGTGATCTTTAAGGAAATTCTCCTGATTCAAGGACTTGCAATATTGTTTTTATGACAGTCAAGAGTGCAACCACATCCCGTATTTGAAGAATTTTTGATGGTTTCAAAATCTATCACTAGAGTTCAGGACCTCTGCTCATTTTTTAATGAGAAGTGTTGTGATGCCAGAGCACTCCAAAAGTTAGGAACTTGTAAACTTAGTTTCTTTCAGGTATTTAGGCACAAGCTTCAGCAACAGTGACAGTCAATTCTTTGAACAGTATCAGTTCATAAGGACACAGACTGAAGTTTAGGGTAGGATGTTTTGCCACTTGCTAGACAAAAGAGTTCACTTCAAAGATATGAGGGTTGGAGCCTTTCATTCTGGAAAGAAAAAACTCTATGATACTTAGGTTAGATGGATATTTTTTAATGATAATTCTTAAGAATGTTTCTTTCCTTTTCGACTAAAATATCTTTTCACTGTGGCAGGAATTAGTAAAGTTCCTATATAGGAGTTTTTCAAGAATACCTGTATATTAGGATTCAAAAGTCTAATGCAAATTTAAGTTGAACAAAAGTTGGGTTCTATTTCCATGGTATAGGTTAATAGTATTTACATTCTATGATTATCATTTACTTTTGTTTCTTAAATTGAGAGGCAACTGTGATATTTTGTTGATTACATAATATATTAACTTTCACTGAATATATCACTGTACTTACTACATGCATTTTCCAATACGCAAATGAATTTTGTTAACAAGTACTACTCTAGTGGGATAATATGCCATGACTTTTTATAATTATTCCATTTAAATTACTATGCAATGTAAATTTCTTGGCAAAAATATCCATCTGGTGATAAAAATTTGGAAATAATTCAATAGAAAATCTTGTTAGTGAGGTTATTTTCAACAAACACATATGAAAGGAAATGTTTTTATGATAAACTGTCATGTAATTTGGTGACCACAGATAATGCAATTAGTCTGATTTTGTGGGTGAGACAATTACTGAACCCTTATGCTTATTAGTCCTCAGTAAATTATACCTTTTCCCTGTCTTAAGAAGAGAGACTGTCAAAACAAATAATTATAGAACTAGAAATACTTTAAAAGACAGGACAAAAAACTTTATTTTCCTCTGTAACATTTCACCAACTGTGCAATTCAGAAAACATTTAAACCTTATTACTGCATAACAAGAACTTCATACTTTAAATATAAAAAGCAATTTTTAACGCAATAAAAGTAAGTACAAATAAAAGAAAAACATTTTTTAATAAAAGAGATTAAGTTAAGCAAATACCTAAATTTGTGGCATTTATTTTAAGTAAAAAGCACTTCTACTCTTCCATCAGAAATGGAACTTTCTATTAGTACTAGTGTATTTTGGCTTTTAGTATAATCAAATTTCTAAGCTAATGATATGATTAGAGGCACAGGATTTGGGGCACACTTAGTGCAAAATGCATTGATTTGTAATACTATTTTATAATGTGTTGGTTATTTATTATCATTGTAGCCAGGCTTTAAGGCTATCTAAGATCAAAAGCAGAAGAACTGGCCCATAATGAATGAAACTAGTCACTTCTAAATTTTAAATATATAAACTCTCATAGCTAAATACAACTAGCAACAAGCTTTTTAAAAAATATTCAATTGATTTTTTTTGTTAGCTATTTAGATTCCTTACATTAGTTAAATTAAAATATTTTCAGCTTTATTGAGGTGTAACTGACAAATGTAAATTGTAACATATTTAAGGTGTACAACATGATTTGATATGCATATATATTGTGAGAAGATTCCCCCACTGAGCTAATGAACACATCCACCACCTCAAATATTTAACTTTTTTCTTTTTGTGAGAACATTTAAGTTCTACTTTCTTAGCATAGCTCCATTATACAAAATACAGTGAATAAACCATGTTACACATTAAATCCTCAGAGCTTATTCATCTTACAGTTGAAAGTTGGTATTTTTTTACCCACCTCTCCCTATCTCTCACATCCCTCAGGCCCTGGCAACCAATATTCTCTGTTTCTACGAGTTTGACTTTTCTTTTCTTTCCTTTCTTTTTAAAAAATATTTCACATATAAGTTGTACTATGCAGCATTTGTCTTTCTCTGTCTGGCTTATTTTACTTAGCATAATACCCTGAAGGTTCATATATTTTGTTGCAAATGACAGGATTTACTTCTTTCTCATGGCTGAATAATATTCCATTGTGCATATATACCATATTTTCTTGATCCACTCACCCACTGATGGACACTTAGGTTGTTCCCTAAGTGGCTATTGTGAATAATGATTCAATGAACATGTAAGTACAAATATCCCTTTGATATAAGGTTTTCATTTCCTTTGGATAGATACCCACAAGTGGGACTGCTGGGTCGTATGGTAGTTAATACCATATGGCAGCCACTCTACCATATGTCTTTTGACTGGAGAATTTAGTCTGTTTACATTTAAAGTAATTATCGATAATTATGAACTTACTGTTGCTATTTTGTTCATTGTTTTCAGGTTGTTTTGTAATTCCTTTGTTTCTCTCTTGCTATCCTCCTTTGTATTCTGATGATTCTTCTGTAGTGTTATGCTTTGATTCCTTTCCCTTGATCTTTCATATATTTATCATAGGTTTTGCTCTGTGGTGACCATAAAACATCTTACATTTTATGCTTACATAAAACATATTTATGACAGTCTGTTTTAAGCTGACAACTTCACACACATACAAAAGCTCCACATTTTTATATTCCCCCTCAACATTTTGTTTTTGATATCACAATTTACATTTTTACATTGGGTAACCATTAACAAATTATTGTAGTCATTGTTATTTTTAATATTTTTGTCTTTTAATGTTTTCCTGTTACTAATTAATATCTTTTCATTTCAGCTTGAAGCCTTTAACATTTCTTTTAAGGCCCACAGAGTGGTGATAAACTCCTTCAGCTTTTGTTTGTCTGGAAAACCCATTATCTCTCCTTCAATTCTGAAGGACAACTTTGCTGGGTAGGGTTCTTGGCAATTTTTTTCTTACAGCACTTTGAATATATCATGACAATCCATTCTAGCCTGCAAGATTTCTCATAGTCTTATGGGGGTTCCCTTACATGTAACAAGTTGCTTTTCCCTTGTTGCTTTCAAGATCCTCTCCTTGTCTTTAACTTTTGACAATTTAATTATAATGTGTCTTGGTGTGGGTCTCTTTCGATTCCTTCTATTTGGAACTCTCAGGGCTTCCTGGATCTGGATTTGTTTCTTTCCCCAGGTTAGGGACTTTTCAGCCATTATTTCTTTAAATAAGCTTTCTGCCCCTTTCCCTTTTCTCCTTCTGGGATGCCTATAATGTGTATACTGGTCTTCATCATGGTGTCCCACAAGTCCCTTAAATTCGCTTCACTTTTTTTCATTCTATTTTCTTTTTGCTCCTCTGATTGAAAGAATTCCACTGCCCTGTATTCAAGTTCACTGATCTTTTCTTCCACTTGATCTGGTCTGCTGTTAAACACTTGTATTGAATTTTTCAGTTCAATTATTGTATTCTTCAGCTTTTTGATTTCTGTTTAGTACTTGTTTATATTTTCTGTCTCTTTGTTGAAATTCTCACTTTGTTCATGCACTGCTCTCCTGACTTCGGTGAGCATCTTCATGACTGTTATTTTGAACTCTCTATCAGGTAAATCACTTATCTGAATCTCATTAAGATCTGTTCTTGGTTACTTAACCTTGTTCTTTTGGTTGGAACATATTCCTCTGTTTCTTCATTTTCCTTGAATCTCTGTGTTGGTGTCTGCTTATTAGATAAAACAGCCACTTCTCCTGGTCTTGACACAGTGGTCTCATGTATAAGATGAACCTCATCAATCAGCACAGCCTGAGCTCCTGGTTGTCTCTCAAAGCTCTGTGATTGTCCAAGCCACCTTCTTTAATCTTACTGGCTCCCAATAGTTGAGAGTGTGTCAAGACCAATCAATGTCCCAAAAGGTAGAATTGTATTGAGCACCTAGATTGAGGATGACTGGAAGCTGAACCCTCAGTCAGCAGCTTCAAAAGTATATAGTTAAGCTTCTTCCAGGGAGAAACTGGGAGTTGGGTGTTTTTGCCTGTTTCCTCTGTGCTGGGCCCAGGTATATAGCTGTGGGAGGCAGGGTGGGGACAGAAGGGTGCTCCTCTGCCCATTAAGAGCTGCTTCTTTGTTTGCTATAGTCCTGTGGGGCTCATAAATGCAAGCCCCAGTGTCTATTGAGCCAGGTGATCCAGTGACCTGTCCCTTTGGGTAGCTGATGCAAAAGCTGGGGCACCAGATGCATGTACAAGCTTTGTGCAGGGAGATACCAGCAACTTGGAGTGGTCTAGAGGGAGAAGGTGGGGAGGTGTCCGCTGGTTTCCCTGGTGTCCAGGGAGGATTGCAGCCATCCCCTAGACAGTGTGCTAAATTAGAAGCCTGACTCACAGGCAGCAGCTTTCAAAGTATGCAGATGGGTCCCTTTCAGGGAAATGGGCATTTCTACCTGCTCTCTCTGCACAGCTGTGGTGAGTACTCCAGTCCATTAATGACTGCTGCTTTGCTGTAGTCTTGTGGGTCTCATGGATACAAGCTCCACTGGCTTTAAGAGCTATGTGTCTGGGGAGCCCATTCCTTAGGTGTGAGTCTTAAAAGTTGGGGTGCTAAATGTGGTACTCACACCCTTTGCTCTTCAGGGAGTAAATCAAATTACATCTGATAAAAGTGGTCAGCAGCAATTTATTTTTCTAAAATTTAGATTATGAAGAATAGCACAACAATGAATAAGAGGAAAATTACAAGAAATTGTTTTGGTGAGATAACTGAGAAAAAGTATGGATAAAAAACAAAAAAAAAACCCTAATCTCATTTTAACTCCCTTAACCTTTTTCACTCTGGATGTAAATCCAGTTTTAAAACCTAAATGGAGCTTGTCTTAGTGACTGATGATATGAATCAGAAGGTTAAATATTCAGGACTAATTCTGTACACTTTAAAATATGCATCCAGGAGGTTATGATGAATCTCAGAAGAACCTGACCACAGGTATATCTAAAAATAATGAATAATAGCACTTTATTTATATACAACTTAAAGAAAAAACTTTTACATTCTGCTTTAAAAGTCAGATAAAGGTCAAAATAGAAGAAAATATGTTCCAAAACTAAGGCCAAACTCAGACCTCAGCTTTGTACAGAAGTATATAAGAAGCAATCCTTTCATACCGAGAAAGGTGGGATGCTTGAAATTTGAGATGCTACTTTTTAGTAAGACCCACCTAAACTCAGTGTTTTGAAAACCAAAAAGATTTACAACATAAACTAGCATAAAAATTTCTTGCACAATTAATAAATAAATACCTATAGATAGGGAGGCTCACTAGCTTATGGTTACAAGTATAGGCTCTGAGGAGCTCAAAACACTCAAATGATTCACTTTCATTTCTTACCACATTTTTCTAGAGAAGCATGGCAAATTTCATATTTTTTTTCAGCTTTTACAAAGCTAGAGGTCAATACCAAAGAAGGTACATAGAAAAAGCAACTATGTGTTATGCTATTGTGTTTCAAGTGCTTTTTAAAATTCCTTTATTATGACAGTGAAACGAAAACATCAGAATACAAAACAATAAACATACCAAAATTACAATTACTTGCCGATGTATACATGGGTAAATTAACTTGTTAAAGTTAAGAATCGTGCAGCCAGCCATAGAATTTGGGGTAATTTATTATTTCTATTAAATATTATTGTTATATTAATTTTTTAATAAAACAAAGGGAAAAAAATCAAGTAAGGTCATAGTGTATAGGCCAAGCCAGAGAGTCACAAAAGTGCCCAAGAATTACACTAGCAGGTATAAATTTCTGGGCTTCAGGCACTCCTGAATGGGGACAAGCCTGCTTCTTCGTCTGTTTAAAAGCAGCCACAAATGAGTTAGGTATAAAAGAGGTCAATAGACTGACATAAAACTCGGCCCAACGGGGACCTTTCATTGTGGACGGTGGTAAACCCATTCAACCACAACTTTTCCTTTGGGTAGGCAAAAATGCTAGTAGGTAAATAAAGAATGGTACGTTGATCAAGCTCAGGATATATCCTTTCTAATCCTGGAAACCAAAGATCTCAAAATGACTGTACCACCAAAGATATAATGCTCCTGTGTAAAATTGCAATAAGATCCAATTTCTGAAGGCAATATGTGAATGTTTTTTCCTTGCAACTGTAAAGAATCAGATTAATTCAGTTTCACAGAGGAAAAAAGATGATACTAAAAGCAGTTTACACATAATTTAACAGAGTTAAGATATCTAGGACAAGTTGTTGTGTACAACATATGTCTACAAAGAAATTATACTACCTATCAAGCACATACTAGATGCTTGATAAATAACTGAATGAACAATAAAGTTATATAAGCATTAAATCTTTAAAAAGGAATTCCAAAACCTAAACCACACTGGTTATTTCTTACTCATATTGCTATGTAATTCCTTAAGTGCTTTTGGTATTTCAGAATTTCAAGTATTTCATTTTTCAGTTTATTCTGAATATCTTATTTTTCTATCAGGGATCCAACGTGTTCTCTTAAAATATATGATTACGAGGTTTCATTGTATTCTTTTTAAATGAACTATTTCATGTGTATAAATAAATATAGCTAATAATATAATATACACTCATGTGCCCACCATCCAACTTAAGAAATAAAACACTACAAATATGACCAACTTAAGAAAGAAAACACTACAGGTATGACCACCATCCAACTTAAGAAATAAAACACTACAAATATGACCAACTTAAGAAATAAAACACTACAGGTGTGACCACCATCCAACTTAAGAAAAAGAACACTACAGACATGACCAATAAAATGCTCTGTGAGCCCCCATCTACATTCTCCTTCCCCAGTGGTAATACCTACTTATTCATGCATGTTTTTATACTCTCACTACATCTTTATATATCAATAAACAAAACAGCAGTGATTTTTTGAAATTTTTTACATACTTATCTCCTAAGACTTTTAAAAACTATGCACCGCCTTACATATTTAAGTTGACACTTAAATAATGGCAAAGGATGTATTTTCCAGTTTACTGCATATCAAATGCATGCTTTAAATATGTTTTTGTCAAAGCCTTGAAGCTGCAGTTTAGTTTATTCAATTTACGGAAAATATAACCATGTAACTTAATTGGCAAAGCCAGTCCTCATTGTCAAATGCAATCACCCAAATTCAACCTACTCTCAGAAAAATTCTAACTTAATTTTAAAATTCAAATAAATGTGTTATTATGTGTCCCCATGACAACTTTCTCACTTGTGAATTTTAATTTTAAGATAGATAAATGGATAGCTAGCTAGCTAAGTAGACAGAGAAACTATAAGGCATGGAGCCTTACTATGAGTTTGTCACCTGGATGAAATAATGTGTTGCCCCTTTCAATAATTTTTATTGAAGATTTCTCTGTTTTGTTCTCAAGGGACTCTCTCAGGAGAGACTCTCTGATAGTCTCTTTGTTTGCCGCCCTGATTTTTAAACCCCAAGGCAACGCACCATAGTAAGATTTAGTATGGACAAGAAGTAAGCTTTTCTTTTGAAAGACAGATGATTATGAAAAAAGTCAGAAAGGAGAACTGGCAGACCAGAAGGAGTTCTCAGGCAGATCTTTTTTTAGGAAGGACTACATATGGAAAGAGAGAATATGGAAATTAATTGCTTTAAAGCTATTCATACCTGTATATCCCACAGGAAGTCTTTGTGTGCCCAGGGTACAGGTATCCCAATTTGAAAACCACTGATCAACAGCTGGGGTTGGCAAACTAGGATCCAGCTGCCACTTGTTTTGCATACAAAGTTATGTAGGGCACAGCCACACTCACCGGTTTACATATTGTCCATAAGTGCTTTCACAGTAAAACGACGAAGTTAAATAGTTGCAACAGAGATTGTCTCACAATGGCCAAAATATTTATTATCAGGTACTCGAAAGAAAAACTTGGCTACCCCTCATCTACGGCACTGTGTATGTGTTTTTTCAAATTCTTTTCTTTAAATTAAAGTTATATATTCACATAGTTTGTAAGCACACATCATCGTAAAAGGCTTATTATGAAAATATTATTTCTCTCTCGCCAGAAGCAACTACTTTATATTCTTTTAGCTGATATGTATGGTACAGGCCAAACCAGAGAGCCACAAAAGTGTTTGACAGCTATGAAACAGACTTTGCCCCAACCCTTCCATAACATTTTTATATTATCATTCTTTATTATTCAGTTTCAAGCACTGTATGTTAACTTCTCATTACTGAAAATGAGGATTTAACCCATCCCATATCCTCAATATAGTTGTAAATCAATATTCAATATTTATTATTATGAGTAAACACTAAAATTATTATTCCTTCTCCTACCCAAGGTTTACTTTTTTGGAGATAACAAATGAAGTCTGTTCATTTTCCACATACTTATCTATAATTCAACTTGATATGTTCAGTATATATGTGTTCATTTAATCCCTCTATTTTTCCGAATGTACCTCTTCCCTCAAATATGTCTGGAGAACAGTCTGTACTGTTTTCCCTTTGCCATGAATAAAACTCCAGGTTTCAACTGGGTAGAAAAGTTGCCTGGTTTTCAGACTTTCACAAAGGGACTTTTAACAATGTCCTTTTCTTTTGCTTCAGGAGATTTAACATTGATACAACACTATTATTTAATATATAGTTCATGTTCAAATTTTTAAAAACACCCCAATACTGTCCTTTATAGCTAAAGTTTTCCCTCAATTCAGGATCACGTGTCATATTTGTTCATCAGGTTGATTAGTCTTTCTTTGTCGTTCATTACACTGATATGACTGGCCTGGCGTTTCATGAAGTTTTCTGGTTACTTCCTCATGATTAGATTAAATTTGTGCATTTAAAAAACTACTACATGAATGATGTCTTACTTTCAGTGCATCATACAAAGAGGCAAACATGACATCAGGGCTGTTCTACTTGGCACGTCTAACTAGCTGGTTACGGTGGTATGGCCAGATTTGCCCACTATAAAGTTACTTTTTCTTCCCCTTTGTAATTAATAAGTAATCTTCAGGGAGATACCTTGAGACCATGTAAATACCCTGTTCCCCAACAAAATTTGATCCAATGGTTTTAATATCCACTAATGATTTTCCCCTGAATCGATTATCACAATGACAGCTGAAAAATGGTTATTTTCCAACTCTGTTATTTCTTCTACATTTATTGGTTAATGTCGAATTGCTTCTTAAATAGATTTTCAACCAGGTTACTGTTTTTTTGTTTTTGTTTGTTTGTTTGTTTGTTTTGCGGTACGTGGGCCTCTCACTGCTGTGGCCTCTCCTGTTGCGGAGCACAGGCTCCGGACGCGCAGGCTCAGCGGCCATGGCTCACGGGCCCAGCCGCTCCGCGGCATGTGGGATCCTCCCGGACCGGGGCACGAACCCGTGTCCCCTGCATCGGCAGGCGCACTCCCAACCACTGCGCCACCAGGGAAGCCCCAGCTTACTGTTTTTAGCACCAGCCTCAACTCCACTTTCAGTTTCCAGGCATTGCCAATTACTGAGCATTCCAGGGTTCTGTGGTTTAAACCAGGTTTCTTCTAAGCTTTCTCTTCTGCTAGATTAGGGGTTGTACTCCTCAGTTTTGCTAAATTTGTTAACATTGCTCATCTGCTTTCCAGCTTCCAAAACATTGTTGCTGCGTTTGCCTCTTCAATTTTTCTTTGACCTTATGCTTTTAAAAGTAACCCCCTTTACTGCCATTTTCATTAGGCTCAAAAAGAGAAAGTAAACTTATGTGTTTAACTGACTAACTTCATTTGAAATTTCTTTTTCTTTCCCTGCCTTCAAATTTTATATAAATGGTATCATGTTGTACGAAATCTTCTGCAACTTGCTCTTTTTACTCAATATTATGTTTCTGAGATTTATCCATGTTGATACATGCAGCTCTAGTTCATTCATTTTTAATGAATGATGTTTTAATACAGCGTATGAACATGTTACAATTTTCTTATCCAATTCCACTATATTACCAAAAGTGAGATTGCGAGGTTTGGAGTAGGGGTCTATTTTTCCATAAGAACATACACTTCCCATTTAAGTCCGTAGGAAAATAGGATTATATATGCAAAATGTCAATTTTAAGACATTTCAATTCTGTAACTTATAAAATGAACTAATAATACTAGGCACAGAGAACTCACTCAATAAATGTCAGTCACTTAGAAACAATGAAATGGGCTTCAGAAATTCAGAAATAAGATTCTTTTCTGAAAGTTAAACTGTAAGATCAACACATTATAGGCCAGGGCAGAGATATGAAAAGAGTAAAATAAATGAAGGGCTGCAGGGCCAGCAACATTTGACCATAATATAACTAGTGTAATAGCAAAAGAAATAACAGGTCAATCAGAAAGGAGTAGCAGAGAAAAAAGGATAATCATAGAAACAAATGCTGGCAATCCATAAAAACACTGTTCATGGGGGCAAAAACTTTAATACACATGTGGCAATTTTTTTCTATTCCAAACCATAAGGCTATTCCTAGGATAAAGACAGACATTGGGAATTGTGGTCAATTCTATTTAAATATTTCCATTATTCTATTTAAATATTTCCATTATTTCCATTACTATGGATCAGACAGTCCCTATTGTAAGATGGACACAACAGGTGATTTTAGGCTGGATGCAATTAAACATTTATTTTACTACTTAACTTCCCTTATCCTAATGCCACACTCACCAGATATCCTACTGTTTTTTTCCTATGCCAACTTAATTTCTTACTATAAATTAATATACTGGAATTCTGGCAACGCTTTCAAACTCTCTTGTTTGTGTTTTAGTCACTGTGATATCTTTTAGAGCCAAATCACCTTGGACGTGGACAAAAAATGAGTCTTTGGAGCCTCCGGACCAGATCTGAGAACATGGTCAAGTAAACAAGGTGCTGTGCAGTATGGACCTACCTAGCTGCCCTAACCTCTCCTTCGACTACAGTATCACCATCCAACTCCATTCTCTACTGATTTCTAGAATTTCCTCTTCCTCTTTCATGGAGCATATGTATTAAAAATGAAGTGAGTGAGCTCTAATATTACGGATTTCTTCTACTGTCTGTAAACCTGTTGCTGACTCATGTATTTTGTCAATACTTGGCAATACATTTATTTACTTTTTCAAACAGAAAACTTTGTTTCCTACCGTCTTGTCAGGATGAAAGGTGAAGCAATATTTCAGAATACTTGCTGCATATGGCTTCTAACAGGACAGAGTCAAGACTAGGAAAAGTCTACTTCATTAATTTTGTGAAATGTTAATTCAACTTGTACTGAACTGATGAACAGGTGTTGAACTATATTGGC
The DNA here is from genome assembly GCF_039906515.1 of Pseudorca crassidens. Taxonomy (NCBI): domain Eukaryota; kingdom Metazoa; phylum Chordata; class Mammalia; order Artiodactyla; family Delphinidae; genus Pseudorca; species Pseudorca crassidens. The sequence continues at coordinate 48,208,667 of NC_090298.1, read as the reverse complement.
AACCTGCAGTAAAACCGAATTTTCATGAAAAAAGTACAAGCAATGCTCAATTTCAAAATATGTTCAGTTTCTCAGGGTTATTTTATAGTTGGTCGCTGGAAATTCAAACTCTGTCATACAAACCATGTAATATGTTTACATGGCATTGAGATTTTCAAGTCTGTCAATAAAAGCCTATCTAACTAATAATGAATCAGGTTCTGTGTTAGGTGCGTCTGTTATATAAATGAATAAGACATAATCCCTGTGCCATATAGCCCATAATATAGTCAGCATAAAACAAGTAATTATAATACTGAACTCAAAGGGTTATATAAGTGCACAAGGCCGCGTAGCTATATCAAGAAAGAAGTGACTAACTATGAGTTAAGAAGTTGGGAAAAAAGTTAAGGAAAGTATCACAGAATTTTAAAGGGCCTTTTAAACAGAATTAAGCATGAGCAGAAGTGTCCTGCTGATGGGAGAGAAAGATATTCAGCTTGAGAAACAGCAAGGAGTGCCTTGGAAAGTAGGATGGGTATAACAAGTATAAGGAGGAAAGCTAGAAAGTTGGGCAGGGCAGGAGGCTTAAATGGAATTTCAAGGAACTAGATCTTTTGGCCAGAGCTTCCCAAGAAGTGTGCCTAAAAATTGATTCCTTCAGCCTTCAAGGTGGCCAGGAGAGAAACTGTTGAGTTATAGGGTAGGCGTACGTTTGACTTTATAAGAAACTGTCAGTTTTTGAACATAGTTATATCTTTTTCACACCAATCAGCACTGTATGGTTATATATGAATGTTTATGGTTGCTCTAGTTATGGTTATTGTCAATCTTCTAAATTTTAGCCATTTTCATAGATGTGTGGTGGTATCCCATTATGGTGACTAGTGATGTTAAGTATCTTTTCATATGCTTACTGGCCATTCTTGAATCTTATTAAAGCCAATTCAAGATTTTCACCCCATTTTTATTAGCTCTGTCTTTTATCATTGAGTTGAAGTGTTCTTTATATAGTCTGGATGCAAGTCCTTTGTCAGATACATGTACTGTGATTATTTTCTCCCAGTCTGTTGCTCTCCTAATGTTCTCTTTTGATGAGCATTAGTTTTTTGTTTGTTTGTTTTTACAATTAATTTTTATTGGAGTATAGTTGCTTTACAATGTCGTGTTGGTTTCTACTGTACAGCAAAGTGAATCAGATATATCTGCCCTCTTTGTTAGATTTCCTTCCCATTTAGGTCACCGCAGAGGACCGAGTTCCCTGAGCTATACAGTAGGTTCTCACTGGTTATCTATTTTATACATAGTATCAATAGTGTATATATGTCAATCCCAATCTCCCAATTCATCCCACCTCCCCTTTCCCCCCATGATGTCCATATATTTGTTCTCTTAATTTTGATCAGGTTCAATTTACCAATGTTTTTCCTTTATGGATAGTGCTTTCTGTCTCCTGTATACCCCGAAGTTGTGAAGATATGCCACTATGCCTTTTTGTAGAAGCATTATAGTTTTAGCTTTTATGTTTAGTCTATGATCCATCTTTAATTAATATTTGTGTATGATGTGAGGTAGGGGTCAAGGTTCAGCTTTTTCCATATGGATATTAAGTTATTCTAGCACCACTTGTTATGAAGACTTTCCATTCCTAATTGTGTTCCTTTGGTGCTACTGCCAAAAACCAACTGGCTGTATACTATTTCTAAGCTCTCTATCCTTTTCCACTTATTTGTTTATATATCCTTATGCCAGTACCACATTGTCTTTTTTTTTAATATTTTTTTTGATGTGGACCATTTTTAAAGTCTTTATTGAATTTGTTACAATATTGTTTCTGTTTTATTTTATTTTATTTTTTGGTTTTTTGGTCCTGAGGCATGTGGGATCTTAGCTCCCTGACCAGGGATCAAACCTGCACCCCCTGCATTGTAAGGCGAAGTCTTAAGCACTGGACTGCCAGAAGAGTCCCCACACTTTCTTAATTATTATAGTTTTAGAGTAAGTCTTAAAGCCAGGCAGCATAAGTTCTTTAATTGTCGTCTCCTTTTTCATGATTGCTTTCAGCTATTCTAGGTCCTTTGCATTTCCATATATATTTTAGAATCAGCATGTTGATTTCTACCAAAACAAGTCTAATGGGATTTTAACTGGATTTTTATTTGATTGAGTCTATAGATAGTGGTTCACAAAGTAAGGGCTCTGGCCCAGCAGCATTACCACCACCAGGGAACTTGTTATGAATGCAAATATTCAGGCCTTACCTCAGACCTTGTGGATCAAAAACTCTGGGAATAAGGCCTTGCAATCTGTGTTTTAACAAGCCCTCCCTGTAACTGGTGCATGACAAAGCGTAAGAATTACTGCTGTGAGGGACTTCCCTGATGGTCCAGTGGTTAAGAGTCCACACTTCCACTGCAGGGGGCACGGGTTCGATCCCTGGTTGGGGAACTAAGATCCCACAGGCTGCGTGGCCAGAAAAAAAAAAAAGAATTACTGCTGTGAATCAGTTTGGGAGAACTAACATCTTAGCAATATTGAATATTCCAGTCCATGAAGAGGTATTTCTCCCCATTAATTTAGGTCTTCTTTAATTTCTCTCACCAGTGTTTTATAGTCTTAAGTCTACATGTCTTGGGACTTCCCTGGTGGTGCAGTGGTTAAGAATGGAAGATCCCACATGCCACGGAGCAGCTAGCCCGTGCGCCACAATTGCTCACGTGCCACAGCTACTGAAGCCCGCGTGCTTAGAGTCCATGCTCTGCAACAAGAGAAGCCACTGCAATGAGAAGCCCGCACATCACAACAAATAGTAGCCCCTGCTCGCCGCAACTAGAGAAAGCCCTCACACAGCAATGAAGATCCAACACAGACATACATACATACAAATAAATAAATATTTTTAAAAAGTCTACATGTCGCATATATTTGCTTAATTTGTATCAGGGTATTTTATGCTTTCTGATGCTATTGTAAGTGGTATTCTAATTGCTACTGGCTAAGCTTCAGCCATAGTCTACAGGTGATATGGGCAGAAGTCTATTTGGGGGTGGGAGTTCACTAAGTGATTTGAAAAAAAGTAGAGAACTCAAATTACTGGTAGCATCTTGAAAACAAACTAGTTTCAACAGATATGCAAGAATAGGAGGTTGTTTCTAATGAATTGATATAGGTATTAAGCATGAGCAATTACAAAGATCACAAAAAGAAGGACAACCAGACATAATGTTCTCCTGTAGTCTTGCCAAACATTTTCTACATTCTTGACAAAAAGATCAAACATCAATATCTAGCTTCTGGATCCAGCTGCCAATGTGGAAGAAAGACAGAGGAGCAGGGGAACATGTTGAATTACACAGAGAGCATAAGATCAGCAAAATCTAGACTGTGGCAAACTCTTTAAGTCAAATGGGCTGGGTTTTTCAACAGACAAATTTGTAAGGAAATAAAAGTGATGGAGGAAGAACATATAAACTGAAAGAGATTTAAAACAAATATGAAGTTTTTACAAAATGGGCAAGTCTAAACTATAGTGTACATTTGGCTGAGAAGATTATTTAAACACGTGAGTAAACAATTACTATAAAAGTCAGGTTCAGGGTTGCTTTTGTGGGGAGAAAGGAGGTTGTATTGAGATCGGGCACATGAGTAGCTGGCAAAGTTCTGTTTCTTGACTTGGGTGGAATTTGCCTTATAATAACCTATTAAACAATACATTTAATTCTTGTGGTCTTCTGTATACATGACTTATTTTAACAGTAAATAGGTTTTTCCTCCCTCTTAACATGATATATGTAAAATCTGGGATTGAAGAGTTTATAAGTTTTAGTGATAGAATGATGTTTAGGGATGACACGAACTAAGGTGTGGCTACAGAAGTGGTTGTTTATTGAAGTAGGGATACTGGTGTGGATGAAGTCAAAGAAGTAAATGGCTAAGACTTAGGAAGACACTGACGGGGAAAAAACCGCAAGTCTGGTTCTAATCTCTGCCATCAGTGTGGGAGAGTGCCCTAGAGGTTAGCAAAGATAAAAATGATGAACAGGTCGAGAGAAATCTACTTGGATTGCAAAGGTACCACACTCTCCTGGGCTCACAAAATGGAATAATATTTTGGAAATGACTCAGGGAAGGTAGAAGCAATCGATCCCAATTCCTTTTCTATGAGTTGTAGGAAAATGAGCACAATTTATCTCAAGGAAAAAAGAGACTCACTATCTTTTAGACACATAGATTTTACTTGAGGCTCTATGGTAGAGAAAGTTCCTAGGACAATATTAAAGGTGAAGGGTAATTTGCTAATAAAGAAACGGAAATTCCTGGAACACAATGGAAAGGGTCAGGAGGGAGAGAAAAGGGTGTGTGCATTTGTGTGTGTGTGTGTGTGTGTGTGTGTGTGTGTCTGTTGGGAGGTACAGAAGAGCATAAAGAATGATGTGATTAACAGTACATTAGAAAAGAGGCAACAGGGGGCCCCTTTTTAGATATTCAAGAATGTGAGCACCATGGAGGGAATGACTTGGTCTCACTGTTCTGACTGGAACTTGTCTGAGATACTGGGATTACCTAACATTTATAGGAGTAGTGCCTTAGGCCTGATTATTGCAGTTGCCTCCATCTAATCACTTTGCAAGTATCAATGTTTCCATGGAAGAAGGCTTTCAAAGTCTGGAGGATAGAAGAAACACCTTTTTCTCTGAGAACAGTAGCTCTTATTATGGCCCAGAGAAGGGGAATCAGAAGGGCTCCTTGATCCATCCTACCACTGGAAACCACAGGGGATACTTCTGAATATTGGATCACATTGACTTTTTTTCGCTTTTATTCCAAGGTTCACTGATATTAGAAAAAAGGGTCTGAGAAGAGTAAGACAAGGTCAAGGTAGAAGCAACATACAAAGCTAGAAATAGGCTTAGAGATGTGCTCACTCAGACTCCAGGCAGACACACCTTGATGGAGTCAGTCCAGGAGGAATGGAACAAGTAAAGATAGGTATGCCAATTTATAGGTCATCATAAATTCTGCCCTGGAGTATCCCACCTCTTAAAAAGTGTGGCCTGAGTATCAGAGCCCATTTACATTGTCAGCAGAGTTGTAGTAGTGAGGGAATAGGGGAGGGAAAAGAGGAGTCCTCAGTAGCAGAAAAAATGGAATAGGTAGTATATTAATTTGAAAACTTCCCTCTTATGAAATACATTTATTTCTTACAAATTAACTTTAGAACATTTCATGCTATTGTTTTAAAATAAAAATTATGAAATAATCATGTTTTAAAAACACAAATACCACAGCATTGCTATGCTTTTTATTCTGCATCCCACCCAAACTATGTTTCTAAAGTTTTTTTTTGTTTTTGGCCGCTCCACGTGGTTTGTAGGATCTTAGTTCCCCAACCAGGGATTGAACCTGGGCAGTGAAAGCATGGAGTCCTAACCACTGGACTGCCAGGGAATTCCCTATGTTTTTAAGTTTTAAATAAAAATTCAATTCAACTATTAGTTACCAAGTGTTACATATTACATGCTAATTGTAATAAGTTTCTTCAGATACTAGATGGTGTTAAATTTATATAAAATTATAAAATTTTATGTTTTATATAAAATTAAGGGCAGAGCATGATTTAGAGAGGACCAAGAGATTTAGTGTTTCTCAAACTTTTCCACCAAATCATCAGTATCAGAACAGAGAACTCCCAGGGGACAGGGAAATGACCTAATGCAAGCTGCTGTAAGTCCAAACATTCTCTAAAGTGTTTTTATTTTGTTTTAAATTTTTATTATTTCATTTAATATTTTATATGGATTTTGTTACATCCCACAATTTGTGCATTTATTTTATTATAAAAATGTTTGAAATTATTTTCTATGGGGTAAAATTAATGCTTTGGAGAGGTGGCATCACATATATTTTAGAGGTTTCACGTATCCCTGAGAGTACAAACTCCCAATTGAGAAACACAGCATTATAAACACCTATTTGAATATTTTCCTGTGTATTCTTACCTCCATAGTAGGTGGAGTCTTTCTTGTTTTTCTGATCCAAGCTATAAAGAAAAATAATATTTAAATATAAGTTTTCTATAATTTGCACATTTTATTCATTCATGCATGAAACAAATATGTATTAAGCACCTGTTATATATTGTTTTAGGCACATGAGTTCCCTCCTCTCCTGTAGCATATATACTAGTGAAGGGGCACAGAAAAGAAACATATTAGGTAATGATTTGTGTCATAAAAATTACTTAAGTGTGGGGAGGATGTAGAGGGGATAGTTTCATAACTAAAATCATACCCCATAATCATCTGAATTCAATTTAGGGTATATATGGCATATAAGCCAAATCATAATACAGTAAACTTCAAGGCAATATTAAAGTTACATTATCCTGGAAATGTGAACCAATTATTGCTCAACATTTAAAAGAATGGATGTAGAAAAGTTTTCATTTACAGAGATTTCTCTTCTAACCTGTTCTAGCAAGCAGTCTATCTTGTCTGGTTGGTATCTTAGCTGCAACACTTGGGAGATGAGAGGCAGAGTAGAAAGAGCCCATATTTGTGAAGTGCCTTCTGGACGCTGGGCACTGTGCTAGATGCTTTAGTAATAGGAAGGGAGTGGGGCAACTGCCTCTAGAGAAGTGTATCAGAATCACATGAAGACATGTTATAGTACTTAGCAGAGCAGAGGCAGATTTTGGGGGTGCAAATCCCAACTTAAGTACTTACTAGCTGTGTTACCTGAGGCAAGTTATTTAATTTTCTAAGCATCAGATTTCCCACCTGTAAAATTATAATACTAGTATCTAGATTTTAGTATCTACATTGTGCAAGTTATATGAAATAGTATATATAAGTTCTTAGCTCAGAGTCTGGCACAGAGTAAACATCCAAGTCTAAGTTATCACTATCACTATTATTCAGTAAACCTGTATTTTTTATAACAGACTCAAAAAAAGCAAAGATCAACAAAACCTGCTTGGCCTATGAGGATATATAGGAAACTGTGAGAAAACACACTGTAAGGAATATAGTCTTTGAAAAGTAGAAACTATTATTTTATCACTTTAGTTAGTTCAATCTTCATTACAAAATCATGAAGTATGCTTATTTTATAGAGAAATTCAATGACATTCCCTAATTTATACATTAAGTAGTAATGGTGGAATTTGAATCCAGATCTGACCCTGTCTCTGGATCCAAAAACCATCCATGCTCTACTAAGCAGTTTCTCAAAGTTTATAAGCAACAAGCAAAGAACACTAAACTAGGAAGAGGAACAGGTCACAACACTGACTACTGTCAAAAAATAAGATTCACCCCATTTTACAGATTGGGAAACTAAAGATTAAGCAACTTGCCGAAACTCACATATTTAGCAAGTAACAGTCTGAGAATCAAATGCTGGTTGAACCGGCTCTAAAATCTGAGCTCTGCCCATTCACCAGCCACCTTCTCTTCTGACAGGCTAGCTCTGCTACCCTGCCTTCTGTCATCCAAGTAATAGCAGTGGGACCTGTCCTCATGACAAGCCCAGTAATGAATGATTGTGCGGGTACAAAGAGCAACATTCAACTGTGGGCCTGTGATAAGTTATTTCTCCCTACTTTGTTCTCTCTTGCACTGACCCCATACGTGTATTTTCAATACAGACCCAGTGTTTTGCCTTCTCTATTTCTGTTTCTGAACTTCTATCTCTGTTATTATTTTCTGCATCCTATTCTTATTAGCTTCCAGCTCTGTTTGGTCCATTTCTAGCCACAACTTGCACAAACTTTATATTTCTCGTTAGGCTGGAAGGTTGTCAAAGGCAGGATGCATCCACAGGAGATTTATTTTTCTACCACCTAAATGCCTCGAAAGAGTAGGTACTTAAATACAGTTGTTGAATGAATACTTCCACTATAAAATACTCCCTTTATAAAAATATTCATTGTAATGGGATTTTGACCTGTATTAGAAAACCCAGCTTAGCAACAGCAAGATTCCTCTGTACGATCAAGGAATAAGTGGTTTATGGAAGCTGTCAACTGCCTCTTTATTGTCAAAATAAGGGGTACTTGTCTATGTTTATGGGCATTTTTTTCCCCCAGGAAAGAGACTTCTTTTAAAATAATTCACCATGAGCCATATACCTCTAAAAGGTTTTAAGCAATAAATCTTCAGTTCTAATTTGGATTAGAAAGTTAATTCAGAAAAATCAACTGCTATGGCAGCGGTATATAGCCTGCAAGCAAAATTCGGCCCATGGCTTGTTTTTCGTTTTAATTGCTGAAAAACATAACCAACAAAGAACAATATTTCATGACACATGAAAATTAAATGAAATTCAAATTTCAGCCTCTGTAAATAATGTTTTATTCGAACACAGTCACATTTATTTACATATTATCTATTATAATGTGGGCTACAATGGCAGAGTTGAGCAGCTGTAACAAAGACCATATGGCCCACAAAGCCTAAAATATTTACCATCTGGCCCTTTAATGAAAAAGTTTGCCAACCCCCATGCTAGGGCTACCATTAAGTATAATCCTTTTAGTAACAACTATATATCTTGATTCAAAAACACTTTCATGAGCTTTCCTGGTGGTGCAGTGGTTAAGAATCCACCTGCCAATACAGGGGACATGGGTTTGAGCCCTGGTCCGGGAAGATCCCACATGCTGTGGAGCAACTAAACCCGGGTGCCACAACTCCTCAGCCTGTGCCCGTGAGCCACAACTACAGAGCCCGTGTGCCACAACTACTGAAGCCCGTGCGCCAAGAGCCTGTGCTCTACAACAAGAGAAGCCACCGCAATGAGAAGCCTATGCACCGCAACAAAGAGTAGCCCCAGACTCTTCAATAAGTGGTGCTGGGAAAACTGGACAACTACATGTAAAAGAATGAAATTAGAACACTCCCCAACACCATACACAAAAGTAAACTCAAAGTGGATTAAAGACCTAAATGTAAGGCCAGACACTATCAAACTCTTAGAGGAAAACATAGGCAGAACATTCTATGACATAAATCACAGCAAGATTCTTTTTGACCCACCTCCTAGAGAAATGGAAATAAAAACAAAAATAAACAAATGGGACCTAATGAAACTTAAAAGCTTTTGCACAGCAAAGGAAACCATAAACAAGAAGAAAAAGACAACCCTCAGAATGGGAGAAAATATTTGCAAATGAAGCAACTGACAAAGCATTAATCTCCAAAATTTACAAGCAGCTCATGCAGCTCAATATCAAAAAAACAAACAACCCAATCCAAAAATGGGCAGAAGACCTAAACAGACATTTCTCCAAAGAAGATATACAGATTGCCAACAAACACATGAAAGAATGCTCACCATCATTAATCATTAGAGAAATGCAAATCAAAACTACAATGAGGGCTTCCCTGGTGGCGCAGTGGTTGAGAGTCAGCCTGCCGATGCAAGGGATACGGTGCCTAGGTTCGGGAAGATCCCACATGCGGCAGAGCGGCTGGGCCCGTGAGCCATGGCCGCTGAGCCTGCGCGTCCCGAACCTGTGCTCCGCAACGGGAGAGGCCACAACAATGAGAGGCCCGCTTACCGCAAAAACAAAACAAAACAAAACAAAACAAAAAAAACTACAATGAGATATCATCTCACACTGGTCAGAATGGCCGTCATCAAAACATCTATAAACAATAAATGCTGGAGAGGGTGTGGAGAAAAGGGAACCCTCTTGTACCGTTGGTGGGAATGTAAATTGATACAGCCACTATGGAGAACAGTATGCAAGTTCCTTAAAAAACTAAAAATAGAACTACCATATGATCCAGCAATCCCACTACTGGGCATATACCCTGAGAAAACCATAATTCAAAAAGAGTCATGGGGCTTCCCTGGTGGTGCAGTGGTTGAGAGTCCACCTGCCGATGCAGGGGACACGGGTTTGTGTCCCGGTCCGGGAAGATCCCACATGCCGCAGAGCGGCTGGGCCCGTGAGCCATGGCCGCTGAGCCTGCGCGTCCGGAGCCTGTGCTCTGCAACGGGAAAGGCCACAACAGTGAGAGGCCCGCCTACCGCAAAAAAAAAAAAAAAAAAAAAAAAGAAGAGTCATGTACCACAATGTTCAGTGCAGTTCTATTTACAACAGCCAGGACATGAAAGCAATCTAAGTGTCCACTGACAGATGAATGAATAAAGAAGATGTGGCACGTATATACAATGGAATATTACTCAGCCATAAAAGAAACGAAATTGAGTTATTTGTAGTGAGAGTGAAGTAAGTCAGAAAGAGAAAAACAAATACCGTATGCTAACACATATATATGGAATCTAAAAAACAAACAAAAAAATGGTCATGAAGAACCTAGGGGCAAGATGGGAATAAAGACACAGATCTACTAGAGAATGGACTTGAGGATACAGGGAGGGGGAAGGGTAAGCTGGGACAAAGTGAGAGAGTGGCATGGACATATATACACTACCAAATGTAAAACAGATAGCTAGTGGGAAGCAGCCTCATAGCACAGGGAGATCAGCTCGGTGCTTTGTGACCACCTAGAGAGGTGGGATAGGGTGGGTGGGAGGGAGACGCAAGAGGGAGGAGATATTGGGATATATGTATAGCTGATTCACTTTGTTATAAAGCAGAAACTAACACACCACTGTAAAGCAATTATACTCCAATAAAGATGTTAAAAAAAAAAAAGAGTAGCCCCCACTCGCCACAACTAGAGAAAGCCTGCACGCAGCAACAAAGACCCAAGGCAGCCATAAATAAATAAATAAATAAATAAAATTTAAAAAGCAAAACACTTCCATATTATCTAAAATAAAAATCATTATTAACTATTACACTTTTTTCACTTTGCTGTACACCTGAAACTAACACAATATTATAAATCAACTATACGCCAATAAAAATTAAAAAGCAAACAAAAAAACCCCCCCAAAAACCTATTACACTTTTTACCTGATTGCCATGTATTCTAGACTCTATGAACACTACCACTGGCATCAGACCATGTTAAAAAATATAATGGCACAATGCACACTTACTATCACCATGAGAAAAACAACAATTTGCCTTACTGATGAGTCTATAAAACATCACTTTCAGTTATTTTAACATTGGGAAAAGAAAAATACTTCAGTAGAATCCAAATAATCTTTTAAAATTCCACGGTGGATGAATAGGTTGAAGAAACTCTGATATGTGTTTTCTAAACCCTACTGGTTTTGTGTAAGTTTATAAAATTCATTCATAGATATAAGAAAGTAATATAATTCAGATAACGTATTAAGTAGTATCTAGACTATTCACTCTCATGAGACATTATTCTCTAAGGAAAGATATAAGGGCTTCCTTTAGCTTTGTTTTAAATGGCTCAAGGAAGAAGATTTTTGTTTAGATAGATAAATGCAATTTCTGAAATAAATAATTCTACAATATAATTTACAATATTTATAATTATACAATAACCAGATACTTGAAATGTCTTCTTGAGATGATGGTTGATGCCTGTTCACTGTTATGTATCCAATAAAGGTTACAGCTAGAAATTTTCAGTGTGATCATTCATTTACATAATCATCCCTAGTTTCCCAGTCACTACATACAACAAAGGAAATGTCCTGCTGATGGCTGGCAAAGGTTAGGAGGAGGAAGGAACAGAAATAAGCGCTAATATAAAATCATTACATTTATATTTTTTTTAACCTCAGAACAATCTGGAACTGAACCTCTATTCAATTACGAATTATATAATGATTTTGCCATTGCTAATTATATTTGTATGGTGGATTCTGTATCAGTCTTCATTATAATGTAACCATTGTTTGAATAGAATTTAGCAAGAAAACCGGACAGTTTATGCCTTAAGATCCTAGCATTCTTTCATCAACACTCATTTGCATTCTCATCAGTGGGCATGAGATTTTCACTGAACTTTAATACTCTTATTGGAATATAACACAGTATAATGAGCGTAAAAGTGAACATGCAAGTTAAATACTTCATGAAGCATAGATTCTTCAAAATTCTATAAGAACTGAAAATGGC